>NC_134803.1:53321870-53356870 GCF_046742065.1 Oratosquilla oratoria | reverse complement strand
TTTCATCGTCTTTTATCCTCCTCTTCCGCCTCCTCCTTCTCCCCCTCCCCTCCTCCTTTCTCCTTCTCTTCCACCTCGTCGTCGCTTTCCCTGTCTTCCGTTTTGTCCTCTTCCATCTCACCCTCGACTTCATCTTCCTCCTCTCCTTAACTTCTTCACTCCAGTGACGTAGTTGGAAGACTTTATTCTGGCTAAAACTAGGCGATATGAATCAGCTGACGACGTTTGACCTCTGCCTCAGGAAGGGTCTTGGTCTATCAAAAGCTCCTTCAGTCTCTGAGTCCTCGACCACCTCACCTGTTCAAAATCAAAATTTCTTCAAGAGCGGAGGTGTTGGTTGACTCCTGACTCGGGAAGAGTTCCGGTCTCCCAAGAACTCTTTCGTTCTCTTGAGTCCTCGACCACCTCGCCTGTTCGAAATCAAAATTTCTTCAAGAACGGAGGTGATGGTTGACTCCTGACTCAGGAAGAGTCCCGATCTTCCAAGAACTCTTTCGTTCCCTTGAGTCCTCGACCACCTCACCTGTTCAAAATAAAAATTTCTTCAAGAACGGAGGTGATGGTTGACTCCTGACTCAGGAAGAGTCCAGGTCTCTCAAAAGCTCCTTCAGTCTCTGAGTCCTCGACCACCTCGCCTGTTCAAAATCGAAATTTCTTCAAGAGCGGAGGTGATGGTTGACTCCTGATTCAGGAAGAGTCCAGGTCTCCCAAGAACTCTTTCAGTCTCTTGAGTCCTCGACCACCTCACCTGTTCGAAATCAAAATTTCTTCAAGAGCGTCACTGGGATGAAGGAGGTAAGACAGCTGTCATGCATGAACTTCGTATTGGTGGCCAAGGAAGGAGACTTCTTTTGATCCATCGAACTCCATCTCTATTCTCGAACTCGTGCAAGACTTCGTCTGAATACTGGCGATACGAAAGGGCTTCCATGGCTCAGGGACAAATGTGTGATGACGTCACGGGTCCGCAAAGGAAATAAAAATCCTTCGTTCACTTCAGTAATCCATTCATCTTCGATGATAACTTGAGATGTTTCATTCTGGTCAAAGACATACGTATTGTTACTCCTGTGGGATTGAGTGGGGGGTGTCTTAGGAATGTGACTTTATTATATTGGTTTGCATGTCGTAGGTGAATTGTCCTTTTCCTACACACTCAGGCACTAGGGCTCGTGTTCAAGAAGAAGGTGCCTTTTGTGGTGGTGGTGGTGATGATGGTGGTAATGGTGATGATGGTGATAGTGATGGTGTTGGTGGTGGTGTTAGTAGTGGTTGTGGTTGTACGAAATGAACCTGGCTAAATAAAAAAAAAAAAAGAGAGAGAGAGAGAGAGAGAGAGAGAGAGAGAGAGAACTGGAAGTGAATCTCAGGGTTGTGGTACAACCTCGTTCCCCTAATACGCAACCTGTATCCTCAATGATATCGCGTCAACCCAAAAGTAATGCAACCCAATATTACAGTGGAATTGCCACAGGCTCGTCTGAAAGCGTGAATACATCCTTTTCCTCCTCCTCCTCCTCCTTCCATCTCCTCCTCCTCCTCTTCCTCCTCCTTTTCCTCCTCGTCCTCCTCCTCCTCCTCCTCCTCTTCCCACAGTTTGGATACAACTGCGTCTGCCTACAAGAAATACAACTGGGTTCCCGTGTACCTATCTATTCCTCACCCCCCTCTCTCTCTCTCTCGCCTCTCTCTCCCTCCTCCCCCTCCTCTCTCTCTCTCTCTCTCTCTCTCTCTCTCTCTCTCTCTCTCTCTCTCTCTCTCTCTCTCTCTCTCTCTCTTTCTCTCTCACACACACACATATTCTTTTATTCTCTCTCGCACACTCACATTCTCTCTCTGTCTCTCATTTTCGCTCTATCTCCCTCATTCTCTCTCTCTCTCTCTCTCTCTTTCTCTCTCTCTTTCTGCACTCCCCCCTCACCCCATCCTCACATGCCAGCCGAAATGGAACTGTAATCCCGGTGCACGGTCCTATCTCATCTTTACCGCTGACGCTTCATACCCACTGCAAGTCATTACAGTCAAACTCTCCCCTCACCGTTCACTTACCATCTGCTCTTTGTACCTCCTCCTTCCTCCCTCCCTCCCTCAGGGGTTCGATCTGATCTCCACCTCCCCCGATCTCCTACCAAAGGACACATCAAGGTTTAAGAAGGAAATAGGCAAGGACTGGTTTACCCATTAATAGGTAACGAGTGGAATGAATTCGGTAAAAATGTAGTGAGCGCTGGAATTACTGGTTGTGTTAAGAGAAGATTACATAACTTTGTGGAGAAGTGTGAGAGGTGATAAGGGACATGGAACTACCAAGTGTAAGCCTTACGGTCTCTTGCAGTCTCATGATCTCCCCAACATATCCTTAGGTGCAACCTCTCGAGGTTGACTAACAACCTCCTATTACTCCTCACCCTTTACCCCTCACAAGAATGGACGAGACTGTAAAGAGACCATAAGGCCTACATTAGGTAGTTCCATGTCCACTACCTCCCATCATCCCCATCCATTACCTAACCTTCTCATAAAACAACTAGTTATTCCGGCGCTCATTATATGGTTGTAATTACATTACAAGTCATTACAAGTCATTACAAGTCGTTACTATTACTATTACTATATATTACATTACTATTCGTTAACCATTCGGTTGGTAAAGGAGTTCTTGTCTATCTCCTTCTTAAATCTAAAATCATAATTCCGTCGCCTTATCTCTGTGCACGCCTGACTTTCCCCCTCGAGTTTGAATGGTCTTTAGGACCAATCTTACATAGCGGCGACTACTTCCCTCAACTCCTCTTACACTCATTTCCTCTCCCCTCCTCTCCTTTCCCCTCCCCTCCTCTCCTCTCTTCTCCTCTCCCCTCCTTTCCCCTCCCCTCCCTTTCCCTCCGCTCCCGTCCCCTCCCTTCCCCTCCCCTCCCCTCCGTTCTCCTCTCCTCCCCTCCCCTCCGTTCTCCTCTCCTCCCCTCCCTTACCTCTCCTCCCTTCCCCTCTCCCCTTCTCTCCTCTTCACTCCCCTCCTCTCCTCTTCACTCCCCTCCTCTCCCCTTCTCTCCCCTTCTCTCCCCTCCTCTCCCCTTCTATCCCCTCCTCTCCTCTCCCCTTCTCTCCCCTCCTCTCTCACCTCCTCTTCTCTCCTCTCCCCTCCCCTCCTCTCCCTCCCCTCCCCTCCCCTCCCATCTTTCTTCACCCTGGACACCTCCACCCTACCCCTTATGGCCTCCTCCTGCCGAACCGACTGGAAGACCTTCCCACTCAGCATAATAATAACATATCCCCCGAAACAGCGGAGGAACTTTCCAGCGATTCTATTCGGCACTAACCTTCTTTATGGATCACTCATCACCTACTCTCCTTTCTTTCTCAATGACTTTACCATCTTCCACATCTCGGCGACTTTCGGGTCCTTGGCGGGACGCGAATTGCGTCACAGATCATAGAACAGTGATGGAAGTCTTTGTCCAAATCCAAAATCCAAAGGAGCCCAACCCTGGAGAACTCAAAAAAAAAAAAAAAAAAAAAAAAAAAAAAAAAATTTAAGGGGCGGGGAGGCGACCTTGTGTCGGCCAAGTGATGCGCCACCCACATCGATATTCTTGGCAAACCTAGATGTCCATCAACTATCGACCCCACCCCCCACCCCCCCATCTCCGAAGTCTGGCCGAAGAATCCGGAAGATCTCCAATAAGCCAATTTCATACTTTCCATCCTCCATCAACTCATCAACTCACTCGTCAACTGACTCATCTCCCTCGAACTCTAACCATTGCGCTGGTGGCGTCATCGGAAGCGTGCTGGTCTCGCATTCGCTTAGTTGTGGGTTCGAATCCCGCACTCCTTTTCTCTCCCCTCCCCTCCCTCCTCTTCTCTCCTCTCCCCCTCCTCTCCCCTCCCTCCCCTTCTCTCCTCTCCCCTCTCCTCCTCTCCCCTCTCCTCCTCTCCCCATCCCTCCCCTTCCCTCCCCTCTCCTCACCTCTCCTGTCCTCTCCTCTCCTCTCCTCTCCTCTCCCCTCTCCTCTCCCCTCTCCTCCTCTCTTCTCCCCTCCTCTCTCCTCTCCTCTCCCTCCCTTTCTCTCCTCTCCCCTCTCCTCTTCCCTTCCCTCCTCTCCTCTCTCCTCTCCTCTCCTCTCCTCTTCTCCTCTCCCGTCCCCTCCCCTCCCCTTCTCTCCCCTCCTCTCCTCTCTCTTCTCCTCTCCTCGTCTCCTCTTCCATCTCCTCTCCCGTCCCCTCCTGTCCCTCCCTCTCCCTCCCCCTCCCTTCTTTCCCCACCCCTTGCCTCAACATTTCCCGAGGCTTATAGACCAAAGGTGGCGGCTTCGGCCGCAGCTGCTTAGCGCCTCCTGGCGTAGGCCCCTCACCTTCACACTTGGCCAAGAAGCGTCTCCAATGTCCTCTTCCTCTCCCCGGCCATCCATGGCAGACCCAAAGAAATTCCTTCTCGCCGGAATTACCGCCATCTTGTCGATACAGATAAGGAGAGGCGGGTTAGGGCGGAGCCGCTGAGGATGTCGAGGACCATTTTAATGCAAATGACCACCTCGGGACTACTTACTGGACGCTGAAGAAGAAGCTTTGGTCCGCATTTGTGACCCGTGGATCGGACTCTCCGAGAAACTACTACTACTACTACTACTACTACTACTACTACTTCTTCTTCTTCTTCTTCTTCTTCTTCTTCTTCTTCTTCTTCTTCTTCTTCTTCTTCTTCTTCTTCTTCTTCTTCTTCTTCTTCTTCTTCTTCTTCTTCTTCTTCTTCTTCTTCTTCTTCTTCTTCTTCTTCTTCTTCTTCTTCTTCTTCTTCTTCTTCTTCTTCTTCTTCTTCTTCTTCTTCTTCTTCTTCTTCTTCTTCGTCGTCGTCGTCGTCGTCGTCGTCGTCGTCGTCGTCGTCGTCGTCTTCCCGGTCGTCTTCCCGGTTTTCTTACTTATCTTGGTCTTCCTCTTTTCTCTTCTTCGTCTTCTTCTTTTCTTCTTCTCCTCCTCCTCCTCTTTTTTTTCCAGACAGTCTGACAGGCTAAAGTGGGTGGGAAAAGGAAAGACTGGAGTTTTAATCCGAGTTTTATCCTTGACTGGTTTCGTCACAAGCTTTTTTTTTTCAAAACAATAGTGCTACAGGGCTAAAAGTGGCACAACCGTATGTGTGCATACCTTAAGCTTGTAGCGAAAGTAGTCAAGAATAGAACTCGGACCAAGACTCCAGTACTTCCGTCTTCCCACCCACTTTGTACACGTGTACACTTGTGTACTTGTGTACGTGCTTACTAGCTTGTCCTGAGAGTTACTCTCACAGTCGAGACTCCTTAGAATTACTCTTGAAGTCGAAACTCCAAACCTGAAGTACCGGAAGGCCCGAGGTCCAAGGCCGCGCTTTGGCCACTTCCTTGTGCCCCACCCAGTTCGGTTCCTCCCCACACCTCTCCGCCACCACCTCCACCTTCTCCACTTCCCACCTCCACCTCTCCACCGCTACTGCACATGATTTTACTCCTAATCCTCCTACTCCTCCTCCAACTTCCACCACCTCCTCCACCGATACTGCAAATGCTTTTCCTCCTCCTCCTCCTCTCCTGCTCCTCCTCCTCCTCCTCCTCCTCCTCCTCCTCCTCCTACTCCTCCCCCCTCCTCCTCCTCCTCCTCCTCCTCCTCCTCCTCCCCTCCTCCCCCCCTCCTCCTCCCCTCCTCCTCCCCCCCTCCTCCTCCTCCCCCTCCTCCCCCTTCTCCTCCTCCTCCTCCTACTCCCTCCTCCTCCTCCCACCACCTCCTCCTCCTCCACCTCCCACCACCACCTCCACCGATACTGCACAGGCTTTTTCTCCTCCTCCTCCTCCTCCTCCTCCTCCTCCTCCTCCTCCTCCTCCTCCTCCTCCACCTCCCGCCACCACCTCCACCGATACTGCACATGCTTTTCCTCCTCCTCCTCCTCCTCCTAAACCTCCTCCTCCTCCCTCTTACTCTTGAGACTCCAAACCTGAGGTACCGGAAGGTCCGTGGACCAAGGCCGCGCTTTGGCCGCTTCCTTGTGCCCCACCCAATTCAGTTCCTCCCCACACCTCTCCACCACACTTCTCCACCTCTCCACCACACCTCTCCACCACCACCTCTCCACCACACCTCTCCACCACACCTCTCCACCACCACCTCTCCACCACACCTCTCCACCACCACCACTCCACCACACCTCTCCACCGTCACCTCTCCACCGTCACCTCTCCACCGTCACCTCTCCACCGTCACCTTTCCACCACCACCTTTCCACCGTCACCTTTCCACCACCACCTTTCCACCACCACCTTTCCACCGTCACCTTTCCACCACCACCTTTCCACCGTCACCTTTCCACCACCACCTTTCCACCGTCACCTCTCCACCGTCACCTCTCCACCACACTTCACCACCACTCCCCAACCACACCTCTCCACCACTCCACCACCACCACTCCACTACTCCACCACCACCATTCCACCACCACCACTCCACGACCACCACTCCACCACCACCACTCCACCACCACACCACTCCACCACCACCACTCCACCACCACTCCACCAACACCACTCCATCACCACTCCACCTCTCCACCACCACACCTTTCACCACCACTCACCTCTCCACCACCCACACCTCTCCATCACCTCTCCTCCACACCTCTCCAACCCACCTCTCCACCACACCTCTACACCACCACCTCTCCACCACCTCTCCACCACCACCTCTCCACCACCACCTCTCCACCACACCTCTCCACCACACCTCTCCACCACGCCTTTGCACCACACCTCTCCACCACACCTCTCCACCACCACCTCTCCACCACACCTCTCCACCACCACCTCTCCACGACACCTCTCCACCACACCTCTCCACCACACCTCTCCACCACCACCTCTCCACCACCACCTCTCCACCACACCTCTCCACCACACCTCTCCACCACACCTCTCCACCACACCTCTCCACCACACCTCTCCACCACACCTCTCCACCACCTCTACACCACCACCTCTCCACCACACCTCTCCACCACACCTCTCCACCTCCACTTCCCTCCTCCATCTCTCCACCACCACGTCTCCACCACACTTCTCCACCACACTTCTCCACCGCACTCCTCCTCATTCTCCTCCTCTTTCTCCGCTTCCTCCTCCACTACCTTCTTCCTCTTTCCTCCGTGGGTGTCCAAACTATAACCCATTCACTGCGTGGGGGCTGGGGGGTCTTTAGGTCTCTGAATGGAATCGTCTGGCGGCAGCTGGAGTAGATACGTCAGTCGTAGCCCACATCGAAAATCTCAGGCTGTACTTCTCGTCCACAACTCCCTGAGTCGCCCAAGCTCCTCACACAATCACTCGCTTTGCCCGTCTCTCTCTCTCTCTCTCTCTCTCTCCTCTCTCCCCGCGCCCACATCACATCGTCTTCCTCTTGCCCTACCTCCTCCCCCACCCTCCCTCACCCTCTTTCACGTTACGTCACATACCATCCTATTCTGTTCCATTCGGGAGATGGTTTCTCTCTCTCTCTCTCTCTCTCTCTCTCTCTCTCTCTCTCTCTCTCTCTCTCTCTCTCTCTCTCTCTCTCTCTCTCTATCCCCCCTCTCGTGTGTGTACTACTACTACTACTACTACTACTACTACTACTACTACTACTACTACTACTACTACTACTACTACTACTACTACTACTACTACTACTACTACTACTACTACTACTACTACTACTACAACTATTACTACTATTACTACTACTACTACTACTATCACTACTAGTACTACACCAGGACTTGATGTTTCATAGAGTCGTCAGACGTTGCTGGCCAGAAGAAAATCTGCAAAGTGCGACATCACAGCGAAGAAGTTGCTTGAGGTCGCTGACGAAGACGAGCACGAAGAATCGTGTGAGTTCGAGACTTGGGGCGAAATTCTTCAGTCGTCACGAAGTTGGTTCTGTAATTAAGCTAAGGGCGCTCTGCTTGGAAGCCGGCTTTGCACCTCAAGCTGGCCGTGTGCGCTTACATGCAAAACGCACGCACACACACATACATACATACACACACACACACACACACACACACACACACACACACACACACACACACACACACACACACACACACACGGAGTGGTCTCAGACCTACCCAGAGATCGGCTAATAAGGAGCTCTGAGCTCACTGCCGTAGGGTGGGGTCTGGCTGTCTCGACAGAGACTGCAGCAGATCCGAGGTGAATACACACACACACGTGGCGCAGTGGTACTGTTTCCGGATACCACTACGGCGGTCTGGGTTCGAATCCCGCCCAGGGCTGAAATAATTTCAGTATAGCTGCCTTGCGAGTCGTTACTCTAACTCTCATTGGCGGGGAGTTGGGAGTGTGTGTAAGGTCACAGAGTTACCCATAGATCGGTCATACATGAGCTCTAAGCTCTCATCCGGGAGGAAAGTAGCTGTCCATCACGAGTTCAACATTTGTTTCAAGTACATAGTGAATTGCACACGCACGCACACACACACACACACACACACACACACACACACACACACACACACACACACACACACACACACACACACACACACACACACACACACATGAACTCACACTCACATTCTAACAAATCCAGTCCATCACGTTTCATCTGTATGAAATTTGCAATCTGTCAAAATAAACACCATATGAGAACGGTGCCTTATTTTAATACGACGTTTCCCTTGTTACAAATTGGTCAATTACACCCAGATGAATGTCCCCCCACGGGGTGATTTAGCCAAATGTGATCCACCGAAATCTGTAGGCACGTCTGCCTCAGAATGAAGATGTAAAGATGGCGTGTGTATGTGGCCAACATTAGGGCAGTTATAAAGAACAGTAGAGTATAGTATGTTAATGGAATTGTGCTTATCTACAACGTTTTAATATTGCAGAATGTGATTTGCATTTTTGTAAATACCGATGAAGATGAGGAATCATTGTATTATAAAAGCTGGTGAGTGGATTTTTTTTTTTAATTATTTTTTTTTTTTTTATACTTTAAGGGAAGACTAACCAGGGATACATTCGTATTCAAATATACTTTAAAATGAGCATAAGATTCTTCTCAAGGACAACAGAGGAGAAAGATAAGCGACTCCCGCCGTAGGCAGATGGAGAGACATGCAGCGCCCTTCAGACTTCCCGCGGATTTTCCGCGGATCTGAGTAGCGGACGCTCGATCGACGGCCGAAGACCAGTATCGGGTTTTTTAGCTATTTTTAGAAGACATTCCCTCGCGCACACTCGCTTTCACAGGACGGTTCCAATTACCAGAAATCTATCGCCAAGTAAATGCGGAACCTTTTTCGTGGTGTCGTTTTGCCCAAGTATATTTTGATGACGTGTGAGGCCGGTAGGGATAATTGGATTCTATTGGGAGGGCCGATTTGTTACTTGGATTCGAGTTCGTTTCGTAATTAATCCCAGGAAGATGCCTTCCTCAAGTAAACCACACGTAAAATAATTGGGAGTTTCTTACTAGTGGTATAAGAGGTTTCGTTAACGAAGCAAGATTTCTGGCGATTATGAATGCTTTCCTCCAAAGCCGGGGTTCTCAGCCTATAATCTCATACCCTCCACGCTTATGTGTTGCTGTCTGTTTGAGATCACTTCAACACTGAATATAATCATTAAGCGTCCACTAACTACCATTATTTATCGGTTTGTGGTCCCACTTGTGGGACTGGATGGTTCCCTATTGGTCAGTTCCGTATTTGTCGGTTCCCTATTGGTCAGTTCCTTATTGGTCCATGATGCACACTTTAAGAACCACGGCTGTAGGGAAAGTGGGTAAGGGGGCGACTCGAGCTCATGTGACCTAAGTACAGTTGTACCTAACCACTTGTTGATGTGAACGAGTTAATCTTATTATCTTCTTTTGTTTAACAATGATCAAAATTTTATTTATTTCTTGACAAATGAAACACAGTGTAAGGCAGAATATGTCCGTAAAAGCACAATGTTTATTTTTGCAATACTTTCGGCAATCACAGGCACAAAATAATTGATATTACGTCAACTCTGAGCACAGGTGTGTGCATGTGAGTTTGGATAATTCGAAATTCGCTCGAGAATGCATAATGTATGAATATACAAATGTCCCCAGCGAAGGCGTACTTGTATGTATAGACACGCACATATATGCGCACATATACCCGCACATATAGACACACATATACACGCACATACACACGCACATACACACGCACATACACACGCACATACACACGCACATATACACGCACACACACACGCACATATACACGCACACTTACACAGGCACACACACATACGTCCACAAACACATACATAATTTGAAGCTAGGTATTGTAGGTTGAAGAGTGACACGGGACCCTACGAGTTTTGTTCCTTCTCTGTATAGCACAATGGGAGAACACACAACACACACACACATATACACACACACACATACATACACACATACACACACACGTATACACACACATACACACGCATATATACACACACATACACACACACACATATGCACGCGCGCACACACACACACACACACACACACACACACACACACACACACACACACGTACACACGCACACGTACACGACTCACAAAGTGACACCAGCTCGCCGATAACCGAGAGCGGGTTGGAAGGGCCGTGGGGACATAGGTGCAAACATTAACTTTATTATTATTATTATTATTATTATTATTATTATTATTGTTATTATTATCATTATTGTTGTTGTCGTCGTCGTCGTCGTCGTCGTCGTCGTTGTCGTCGTCGTCGTCGTCGTCGTCGCCGCCGCCGCCGCAGCGGCGATGGCCGTGGCTCCATCACAAATCCTCCCAAGGTCGGCAGTTTCTTCCCATCGATGCTACTGTTCCTGCCGCTGCTGCAGACTTAATTAGCATAGGTCACGGATCATCGTTCAACATCATTTCCTTTCTCCGAGTGTGGGATTTACAGTTTATCTTACGAACGTGTTTGAACATTTAATTCGCTAGTATATATGTATGTATACGTGTGTGTGTGTGTGTGTGTGTGTGTGTGTATGTGTGTGTGTGTGTGTGTGTGTGTGTTTGTGTGTGTGTATGTATATCAATCAAATAAGGTTCTTCAAGTACCTATTCACCGATGCGCGCATGCTCCTATGAATGTGGTGAAGACAAGAAATCTTATTTTATATAACATTGAGGGAGGCAAATTTCTGAGAAAAATATTAAAGAAAACTTGTGAAAAAAGAGATCGCCAGGCGATTTTATTCAGCTGAGGGGGAAACCCCCTGCGTGACTCTTAAGAGCAAAGAAGCTTCTTCCAGTCGAAGTTTTTAGTGAGACTTTGATGTTGTAGTCAACTTGACATTGTAAGTGCTCGATCGTGTAAGTGTCCGTCTGTGCTTCCAGTCGAAGTTTTTGGTGAGGTCTCAGAGTCTCAAGAGACGTTGATGTTGTGGCCCGACCTGATATTGTGACCGCTCTTCGTCGCAAGTGTCTGCCTGTGCGTCCTCGTCTGAAGGCAGTTCCTGGAACGTGTGCTGGTGAAGGCTTGATTACTGAGTCCTTTCAAATGACCATGGCGTCGATGGGGCCGTCGTTGGCTCCAGAGGTTCTGTGTACGACGAAGATCCTGTGCAGATCCGGGAAGGGTTGGGAGAGGACCTTCCTTCGGAAACGGCTGCCACAGGACTCCCGGGGGTGCGTGAAGAACCTCTGGGTGTGGTTCCACGTGTAATACGTAAAGAGGGCTGTGGGATACAGAGACACTAGAAGAAGTACCACTTGGCATCCAATGCCGCCCTCACTGCCCCAGGTCATAACTAAATTCGCCACTGTTGCGATATTGCTCAGGGCGTGGAAGAGGGTACCGGACCAGAGCATGCCGAAGTAGTGTGGGTAGTTGCGACCCCCGACGCAGACACCCAGCACAGGGCAATGATGGTCCTTCTCTCTTATACACACGCGGCACTCTGAGCAGTGGCTGTCGCGTGGCCCCTGGTAAAACTGACATACGGGGCAGAATCCGTCGACGGAACCTAATTCTTCGTCGATTAGGTTGTTATCCTTATTCCATGGGCCTCTGCCTGGATCCCTTTGGATGCAGAGGCCCAAAAATCCCACGGCGAAGGCGAGGAGCTGCAAAAATAGAAGTAGAACTCCTGGGGATGTGTTGATCCAGAAGTTTCCTTGTCCAGCGAAGAAAAGGGAGAAGATCCCTGTCCAAGTTGCAGGAAGGAGAATCCTTATGGCGTGATGTTGCTTGAAGATCATCTTCCTCTCGACAAATTCTGTGAGAGAGCGGATGCGAAAAACATCGAAGTCGATCCAACAATCTTCTAGCTCAGATATGGGGTCCGAAAATCAGGAAACGCGCCAATCCCAAAACCAAAAAACAATCTCTATTATAAAAACAAACCCATTCATGCCTCCAAAAGTGTGTTAATGTATATATGCAAAGTAGACCACGTGGGAAAAGAAACTAACGAAGCAGAGCGCTTTCGTATATTACATCTTAAGTGCAAAAAGTATATATATGTGTGTGTGTGTGCTTGTGTATACGTGTGTTTGTATATATGTATGTGTGTATGCGTGTTTGTATATATATATATACACAAATGCATACTGTATATAAGTATATATGCATATACGCATTGAAACTCTAGGAACGCGTTAAAAGTGCATGAGCATCCCATCAGGAAACCTTCTTGATGCCTACTACTCCCAAGTACGTTCATTCCATCTGTTGTCCATTTGGTTACTCCTGTAGGAGATCTACAGTTACCAGGTAACTGGCCACACACACACACACACACACACACACACACACACACACACACACACACACACACACACACACTAAACTCGTGGCGCAGTTGGTAGACTTCCCGGCTGCAACTACGGCGGTCCGGGTTCGAATCCCACCCACGGCTGAAATAAATTCAGTATCGCTGCGCTGCGACTCGTTACTCCAACTTTCGTGGGTGGGGAGTTAAGGATGTGTGTGCGTGTAAGGTCACAGCATTACCCATAGATCGGTCATATATAAGAGCTCTGAGCGTTCTTCCGGGAGAGAAATAGCTGTCGATCACGAGACCAGGAAGTGATCCAAGACCATGGTGAATAACACACACTCACGCCTCCCTTTCTCTCTCTCTCTCTCTCTCTCTCTCTCTCTCTCTCTCTCTCTCTCTCTCTCTCTCTCTCTCTCTCTCTCTCTCTCTCTCTCTCTCTCTCTCTCTCTCTCTCTCTCTCTTTCTGTGTGTGTGTGTGTTTGTCTCTCTGTCTCTCTCTGTATGTCTAGTTATCTCACTATATCGCTTTCTCTCTCTCTCTCTCTCTCTCTCTCTCTCTCTCTCTCTCTCTCTCTCTCTCTCTCTCTCTCTCTCTCTCTCTCTCTCTCTCTCTCTCTCTCTCTCTCTCTCTCTCTCTCTCTCTCTCTCTCTCTCTCTCGCCCTTTCTCGAGCTGGTTAGCGAGCTGCCGAATTGCAAGATGAATGTCAACACTCCAAGTGTCGCCATCAGTAATGAGAGGGGGAAGGGGGGGGAGTGGAAGCAAGCCCCCCACGCTCCCCCTTTCCTCTCCTCCCACCTCATCTTCCTAATCCCCCCTCCACCCAGGTAATCCCTCCTCCACCCAAGTAATCCTCCCCCCCCGGTTTACACTAATCCCCCCATCCCCCCCCCTCTTAAGGCTGCTCCCCCCCAAGTAATCACCCCCTCCGCCCAGGTAATCCCCCCCGGTTTACACTAATCCCCCCATCCTCTCCCCCTCTTTAGCTCACTCCCCCCCCTCCGTCCCCATCTTCATTTTGCGTAATAAATCCCTCGCACTAATCCCCGTCTCGCGCTACTCTCGCTTGACCTTGCTTCTCGTCAGTTTGACCTTGTTCAGCGTCCTCGCATGACCCGGGTTGACCCGGGTTGACCTGAGGTTTGCCCGGGCACCCCACGTGACCTAATTTCTCGCCCCGTTTCGTCCATTTGATCCCTCCGTCTTTTAAACTGTTTTCTTCAGTTTTATAATTGATTCCCATTTCTCCGTACACAGTCTGATATTATATATATATATATATATATATATATATATATATATATATATATATATATATATATATATATATATATATATATGTGTGTGTGTGTGTGTAGCTATATACATATATACATGCATATTGTATATGCATTAATTCACTAGGACGAACGCTTATAGAGATGTACATAAAATTTGCTGATCCGTAATAATTGAATATCCGTTGAATGCAGAGATTAACTCGGGAAAAAAATATTAGGGATTGAAAAATATGGATCAGACCCGAACGAAATTATTGAAATAGACACCAAATGATGATCAACATTAAGGAAGAAATTCCCCACAAGTTAAGATGAACCAGCAGCCACCCCCACCCCACGCAGCATTTGACCCATTCTGACCTCACCCCACAGCGCAGCACTTGACCCATGTTGACCCCCGTCCCGTAGCACTTGACCCATGTTGACCTCCCGCAGCACTTGACCCATGCTGACCCGCCATAGCACTTGAGACATGCTGACCCGCCATATCACTTGACCCATGTTGACCCGTCATAGCACTTGACCCATGCTGACCCGCCATAGCACTTGACCCATGTTGACCTCCCGCAGCACTTGGCCCATGCTGACCCGCCATAACATTTGACCCATGTTATTTCGTAGCACTTGACCCATGATGACCCCCGCAGCACTTGACCCATGTTGACCCCCGTCTCGCAGTACTTGACCCATGTTGACCTCCGTCCCGCAGCACTTGACCCATGTGGACCTCCGTCCCGCAGCACTTGACCCATGTTGAACCCGCCATAGCACTTGACCCATGTTGACCCGCCATAGCACTTGACCCATATTGACCCGCCATAGCACTTGACCCATGTTGACCCGCCATAACACTTGACCCATGCTGACCCGCCATAGGACTTGACCCATGCTGACCCGCCATAGCACTTGACCCATGTTGACCCGCCATAGCACTTGACCCATGTTGACCCGCCATAGCACTTGACCCATGTTGACCCGCCATAGCTGTTGACCCGCCATAGGACTTGACCCATGCTGACCCGCCATAGCACTTGACCCATGTTGACCCGCCATAGCACTTGACCCATGTTGACCCGCCATAGCACTTGACCCATGTTGACCCGCCATAGCACTTGACCCATGTTGACCCGCCATAGCACTTGACCCATGTTGACCCGCCATAGCACTTGACCCATGTTGACCCGCCATAGGACTTGACCCATGCTGACCCGCCATAGGACTTGACCCATGTTGACCCGCCATAGCACTTGACCCATGTTGATCCGCCATAGCACTTGACCCATGCTGACCCGCCATAGCACTTGACCCATGCTGACCCGCCATAGCACTTGATCCATGTTGACCCGCCATAGCACTTGACACATGTTGACCCGCCATAGCACTTGACCCATGTTGACCCGCCATAGCATTTGACCCATGTTGACCTCCGCAGCACTTGACCCATGTTGACCCCACCCCGCAGCACTTGACCCATGTTGACCCCACCCCTCAGCACTTCACTCCCCCTTCCCCTCCTCCCACCCCAAGGTCATTACACAAAGCTCACTACAAAAAGGTCATTTCAACCAAACCTCTTCCAAGAACAATGAGTGCCAGGGACAACAAACCTCGCTCGGCAGCAGTTAGCGATGACCTTGACCCCAAAGGTAGTGATGGATGGGCGTTAGGGAGTTAGGGCGTTAACTGAACGTTAGGGTGAACATGATATTGGTTTGAAGTAAATAGAATTATTTTTAGGAAGCTACGCACCAATATATATATATATATATATATAATATGTATATATATATATATATATATATATATATATATATGTATGTATATATATATAATATGTATAAATATGTATATATATACATATATATATATATATATATATATATATAAATATATATATATATTGATTCCTGTACTGAAAGTTTCATGCCAATTGATCTGCACCATTTTTCCGTAACGAAGAAACTCGTCCAAATTCAATACCTCACCCCGGACGAGGTGTGTCCATTAGTGTGCGTGTGTGTGTGTGTGTGCGTGTGTGTGTGTGTGTGTATGTGTGTGTGTGTCTGTGGACATGGAAACCACGCCGACAAGAGGACATGGAAGCCACGCCCACAAAGAGGAAATGGAAGCCACGCCCACAAAGAGGACATGGAAACCACGCCCACAAAGAGGACATGGAAGCCACGCTCACAAAGAGGACATGGAAACCACGCCCACAAGAGGACTTGGACGCCCACAAGAGGACATGGAAGCCACGCCCACAAAGAGGACATGGAAGCCACGCCCACAAGAGGACATGGAAGCCACGCCCACAAGAGGACATGGAAGCCACGCCCACAAAGAGGACATGGAAGCCACGCCCACAAAGAGGACATGGAAGCCACGCCCACAAGACGACATGGGAGCCACGCCCACAAAGAGGACATGGAAGCCGCGCACCACTGCCACACCCCGCCCATCACGTGAGCATCATCGGGTGAACTCGAGTTTCCTTAATCTTCTCTCCTCCTCCTCCTCCCCTCCTCCTCCTCCTCCTCCTCCTATTCCTCCTCCTCCTCCTCCTCCTTCTTCTAGCCTCCTCTTCTACCTTCTAGCCTCCTCCTCTACCTTCTAGCCTCCTCCTCTTCCTTCTAGCCTCCTCCTCCTCCTCCTCGTTTCCTTTTCCTCCCCCTCCTCCTTTCCTTTTCCTCCTCCTCCTCCTCCTTCTTCTAGCCTCCTCTTCTACCTTCTAGCCTCCTCCTCTACCTTCTAGCCTCCTCCTCTTCCTTCTAGCCTCCTCCTCTTCCTTCTAGCCTCCTCCTCTTCCTTCTAGCCTCCTCCTCCTAGCCTCCTCCTCCTCCTAGCCTCCTCCTCCTCCTAGCATCCTCCTCCTTAACCTTCTCTTCCTCCCCTCCTTCTGACCTACTCCTCCTCATAGCCTCCTCCTCCTATTCTTCCATCTAGCCTCCTCCTCCTAGCCTTCTCCTCCTCCTAGCCTTCTCCTAGCCTCCTCCTCCTAGCCTCTTCCTCCTCCTAGCCTCCTCCTCCTCCTCCTAGCCTCCTCCTCCTCCTCCTCCGTCTAGCCTCCCCCTCCTCCCTGAAGACACCTGTCACCTCTTGGTTCCCTTTCCTCCACTTTCCCATTTCCTCTCGTTACTTTGGTCCTCCTCACCTCCCTTGTCCTCCTCACCTCCCTTGTCCTCCTCACCTCCCTTGTCCTCCTCACCTCCCTTGTCCTCCTCACCTCCCTTGTCCTCCTCACCTCCCTTGTCCTCCTCACCTCCCTTGTCCTCCTCACCTCCCTTGTCCTCCTCACCTCCCTTGTCCTCCTCACCTCCCTTGTCCTCCTCACCTCCCTTGTCCTCCTCACCTCCCTTGTCCTCCTCACCTCCCTTGTCCTCCTCACCTCCCTTGTCCTCCTCACCTCCCTTGTCCTCCTCACCTCCCTTGTCCTCCTCACCTCCCTTGTCCTCCTCACCTCCCTTGTCCTCCTCACCTCCCTTGTCCTCCTCACCTCCCTTGTCCTCCTCACCTCCCTTGTCCTCCTCACCTCCCTTGTCCTCCTCCTTTCCCTCCTCAACTCTCTTCATCCCCGTCTCCTCGCTTCCTTTCCCCCTCCCCCACTCTTCCTCTCCACTCATTCCACCTCCCCCTACTCTCTCTCCCTCTCCCTTTCCCTCTCCTTCTCTCTCTCTTCTTCTCTCTCTTCCTCTCCCTCTCCTTCTTCCTCTCCTTCTCCCAGTCCTTACCCCATGTTCCTTTCCCTTTCCCTCTCCTGGAAAAAGTACAACGGCGAGCCACAAAACTGATTCCAATTATCAAAAATAAATCATACGAAAATCGACTAAAACATATGAATCTGTTTTCCCTAAAAAAGCGTAGACTCAGAGGTGACTTGATACAGGTCTTTAAAATTCTAAAGGGAATTGACAACATCGAAAGTGACAAAATTTTCACACTGAATGAGAATCAGACAAGAAACAATGGTCTCAAACTGTCCGGAAATAGATTCAATTTGGAAGTGGGTAGAAACAACTTCGCCAACCGTGTAGTTAATGAATGGAATAAACTTCCTGCAGAGGCAGTGCAATGTAGTTCAGTTCGAAGCTTTAAGAATCATTTAGATAAACAGCTAAGCAAGATGCTGTAATGATTATAATCTATTTTATATTGTTTGTTTTTGTTCTGTTATCATTGTCTGTTTGATTCTCATTTATCATTAGTTATATGTCAATTTATTATTTTCTATTTACCTGTTTGTCTATTATTTAACTATACTTATGCATTTATTTGTGTATTTTATTTGTTATTTACATTATTATAGTTTTTATTTATTCATTTATTATTATTATAATTTTTTCGCATCCGACCTAGATATGGACCAAAAGGTCTCCTGTCGGCATGCTCCGTCTTTGTAATCCTATCTACCCACCTCTCTCCCTCTCTTTCTCTCTCACTATCTCTGTCTCTATCTCTATCTCTCCCTTCGCTCTCTCTTTGCTCTTTTCCAGTGTGGGAATTTCCAGCTTCCCCAGTCTTTCCTCACATGTCTTGTCGTTTAGCCATGGGATTATCTCGGTCGTCACCCCATGTATTTTATGTTTCTGATATCTTTACGTGTAATGATCACATCATTACTGCATATTCCAGTTTGGAGTGAATCAGACTTCCAGTGTACTATATGTGTATATTAAAATTTAAACCTACTCTCGGAGAAAGATAAGCTGAGATACAGAGTAAACCGTATATTTCGACCATTAGCTGTGGTCCTCTTCATCAGTTAACTGCTGAAGAGGATCACAGTCAGTGGTCGAACGGTTTACTCTGTATCTCAGCTTATCTTTCTCCGAGAGTAGGTTTAACTTTTATTTCACTCGTGTGCTACGACATCTACGTTACTTGTATGTGTATATGTACATATGATAGATGCCTCCCAATTTTAGAAGCATTATACATTAAAGAATTGAGCCCAAACCTAAATATACAAGCAGGTGATCTTAAGGCCCTCCCAAGCATGAGACAAAACGCCACAATCCCAAACATGGAACATAACACCACAAATCCGTGTACGAGACAAAACGCCACAATCCCAAGCATACGACATTTCGTCACAACACGAACCCAAAGGCCCTCCCTAGCAAGTGTCATTTCATCACTGAGTTACCAGGCAACCTCTCCAAGGTCACCGCTGACCTCCCCCAGTGAAGAGCAAGTATGTAAACTTAAGTATAGAGAGTGATATCGTTACATAATTTCCCGGGACATTTCTTATCCTGACCAGATAGAACATCCCCAAAGCTACGGAAGAAGGCATATGGAAAATACCTTTAAGAAAATAATATTTGCACAATTAACCATCACTTTTATCAAATTATATATAAGAGAAAATCTGCCCATATATACTATTCATATGTGAATATATATATATATATATATATATATATATATATGTATATATATATGTATATGCAAAAATATCACAAAACCACGTGATCCAATAAATTGCTGATAACCACAAAGGAAACCTGAAAAATAAACTAAATTCCTGAGCGTTTTCGTGATATTTTCACATCTTCAGGGAAATATCACGAAAGCGCTTGGGAATTTTAGTTTCTTTTTCCGGTCTCCTTTGTGGTTATCAGCAATATATATATATATATATATATGTGTGTGTGTGTGTGTGTGTGTGTGTGTGTATGTCATGTAGTTTTCCATGTAATGAAAAATCCTTGTAATATTCTTCTTATATCCTTGTTATTCTTTTATAACTTACTGGCAACAGATTACCCTTCAGTAAAATCACTAAATTAATTTTCTTCTGTTTCTTTCCCATTTAGTTTCTTATTGAATACCTCGTTGTTCTCTTTTTTGGTTTAGTTTAAAAGATTTTCGTGTCTTTGTATTATAACTTCGTCGTTCATTTCTGGCTCCATTCACGAACGTTTCCTCGGTGGATTGTTTGGCGCCAAACTGTTTTATTCAGGTGATTGGTGGCGCCAAAGCCACCTCGACTAATAATTCATCTCGAACACGGCCTCATAATTTACGGAGTCTGTCACGGGCAGGAATCACCAAATGATTTATTCACTTGTACGGCCGGGGGTTGATGGAAGGATACATTTCAAATCTGCATCACGGCGGGGGAGGGAGGAGGAAGAGGAGGAGAGGGAGGAGAAGGAGGAGGAAGAGGAGGGGAGAAGGAGGAGGAAGAGGAGGATTCCTTCTGCTTCAAATCTACTTCACGGCATGGGAGGGGGGAGGAAGAGGAGGAAGAGGAAGAGAAGGATTCTTTCTGCTTCAAGACTACTTCACGGCAGGGGAGGAAGAAGGAAGAGGAGGTGATGATGAGGAGGAGGAGGAGGATATCTTCTGCTTCAGATCTACTTCACGGCAGGGGAGGGAGAAGGAAGAGGAGGGGAGGAGGAGGAGGAAGAGGGGAGAGGAGGAGGAGGAGGGGAGAAGGAGGATCCTTTATGTTGAACAAAATCTCTAGATGAAAGCCATTGTTATGATCTCCGACAAGATTGAGTAAAGATGACAATGACACAAGTAGTACTCTACGGGTGAAGTCTCCGCTTTGCTTCACGACGTTTCCATGAATTCAAATAAATGAAAATACTTATATTAATTATGATTATTTTTCCATCAAGTTTCACTTACTGAAGACCCGCAGCACTACAGTGGCTGCCATCGATCCACGGGCTCTCCCATAGATCTACCTGGGAAGAAACTTTGGATTGTTCTTTGTGATGCAAAGTCACAAGACACAGTATATCTACAGCAAGGCCGCTTCATTAAGTCGGCGACCCCCCCCCCCCCCTCAAAAAAGAGAATGAGACGTCAAAATAAATGAGACGTCAAAAAATGAGACGTCAAAAAAATGAGACGTAAAAAAATGAGACGTCAAAAAAACGTCAAAAAATTAGACGTCATAAAAAGAAAGAAAAAAAAAAAAAAAAGACGTCCTATCAAACGACTGGTAGACGTGCAATTAAGTCTGGTTATATTTACCCTCGGAATCATCTCTGGTCGGTTTGCTTCGATTTCGCCAAAGTTTGTGGACGTCACAAATTATCAATCAGTGTTGCACAGGAACTTGTTCGTTTGCCTTTTGTGTCTCTGCTTAGGTTTGTTTGGCTTGTGTTCTCGGCTTTAGTCAAGAGTGGAGTACCACAGGGCTCACTGCACCAGGGGTTTCAACCTGAGGGTTTACGAACCCCCTGGGGTTCTCGGGACTGTTCCCATGGGGTACTTAGGTGACTAACGAAAGATGACTTAAAACATTTAAGTCTGCAGAGAATTTTTTTTATCTTTTATTATTATTTTTTTATGCTTACCAGATGAATAAAGTCGTTACAATTTTAACCATTTGATATCCATTGCAGTGCCATTGTATATCTAATTTGTCTTAGTATATTACCGTTTTCTATTCTGTGTTAGGTTTAATGGAGGTACGGGTCGATGGTCTGGGGACCCTCGGTGTACGTAGAAAACGGGGAGAAGGTTGAGAACCTCTGGCCTACAGCATCCACGCATTTCACTGATATTGCACCTTAGAATGTAACTGACTGGTGTAGTGGTACCGTTCGCAATAGCCAATCCTGCAGTCCGAGTTCGATCCCGACCAGAGCTGAAATTTCAGCATCGCTACACTGTGAGCCGGCATTCCAACTCTCGTGGGCAAGGGGTTTCGTGTGTGTATGTATTTACCTAGTTGTATTATACGGGAAGGGAGCTGTGCTCGTGGTGCCCCGTCTTTGTATCTCTCAGCATCAAGTTTTTTCTTATAATCTTGAATAGTGTTTGCACACACTGTTTCTTTGTCTAATGTGTGTGTGTGTGTGTGTGTGTGTGTGTGTGTGTGTGTGTGTGTGTGTGTGTATTTGTGTATGCGTGTGTGTGTGTGTTTGTGTGTGTGTGTTAGGTCACAGCATTACCCATAGATCGGGCATACATGAGCTCTGAACTCTCATCCGGAAAGGTAGTATTTATTGATCACGAGTCCAACACGTGATCGAAAACCGTGGTGAATTACATTCCGGGTTTTTCCCCTTTGCAGAGGGTATCCTAGACCATTCCAATGCTTAACTGAACACAACAGATTTACTAATGTGAACTTTGACCTTGATGTTGTGAGAGTTTGACCTGATCCAATATGGTCTCAGGTTCGATCCCTTTCCGCAGACAGTTTCCGTCATGAACGGGGAGGAGAAACGGAACCCCCCCGGACGTTGCGAATTCGTCCTCCAACTGAATAAAATGGTTTGGTCTTGGATCCTGGAAGAATTTATGATGTATTTCACTGTATCGAAGGGGAGTCTTGATAGCTGGTTTAGCCTTTAAGAGGACATGGTAGGAGAACCTAATCGTAATGGAAGTTAAGAAAAAAAAAAAAAGAGGTCAGATAGGATCAAAAGAGGTCATATTTGAGGTCAGACAGGGTCAAAAGAGGTCATACAAACTGGTGGGAGAAGCTAATCGTAATGGAAGTAAAAAATAATATTTGAGGTCAGACGGGGCCAAAAGAGGTATTTGAGGTCAGACAGAGTCAAAAGAGGTCATATTTGAGGTCAGACAGAATCAACAAAAAACGTATATCTAACTTTTCTTCCCTACTCCCTCCCAATCCACCTCCCAATCCACCTCCCAATCCACCTGTACCTCACACACATGGAAGTCCAAGAAAAGGTCTCGTTGAGGTATTTGAGGTCAGACAGGGTCAAAAGAGGTCATATTTGAGGTCATACAGGGTCAACAAAAAATGAATGTCCAATTTTTCTTCCCTACTCCCTCCCAATCCACCTGTACCTCTTGTACGTGGAAACTCAAGAAAAGGTCTCGTTGAGGTATTTGAGGTCAGACAGTGTAATAAGATGTCACATTTGAGGTCAGACAGGGTCAAAAGAGGTCACATTTGAGGTCAGGGTCAACATAAGATGAATGTCCAACTTATCTTCCCTACTCCCTCCCAATCCACCTGTACCTCTTGTACGTGGAAACTCAAGAAAAGGTCTCGTTGAGGTATTTGAGGTCAGACAGGGTCAAAAGAGGTCATATTTGAGGTCATACAGGGTCAACAAAAAATGAATGTCCAATTTTTCTTCCCTACTCCCTCCCAATCCACCTCCTCCCAATCCACCTGTACCTCTCGCACGTGGAAACTCAAAAAAAGATCTCGTTGAGGTATTTGAGGTCAGACAGGGTCAAAAGAGGTCACATTTGAGGTCAGGGTCAACAAAAGATGAATGTCCAACTTATCTTCCCTACTCCCTCCCAATCCACCTCCTCCCAATCCACCACCTCCCAATCCACCTGTACCTCTCGCACGTGGAAACCCAAGAAAAGGTCTCGTTTTCTATGGTCAGTGCTGAAAGCCGTGAGGTCGATTTATCCGTTTTCTGTATTCGGCGCCCACGCGCACCATAGAAACTGAGGCATTCCTGGTCTGGGTTTTGGACTGTGAAACCTGTTTGAGATTCTCGCCTTTAGTTACCGTAGGCCTTAATTGTGGAATATCATATGGCCTATGGACTCACAGAAACGTGTTCTCTCTCTCTCTCTCTCTCTCTCTCTCTCTCTCTCTCTCTATCTCTATCTCTCTATCTCTATCTCTTTCTCTCTATCTCTTTCTCTCTCTCTCTCTCTATCTCTTTCTCTCTCTCTCTCTCTCTCTCTCTCTCTCTCTCTCTCTCTCTCTCTCTCTCTCTCTCTCTCTCTCTCTCTCTCTCTCTCTCTCTCTCTCTCTCTTTGTCTATATCTTTTCTTCCGACCACATCTCCCTCCCCAATATAATTTCTCCCGTCTGTATATGTTGTTAAATGTGTTATATATATATATATATATATATATATATATATATATATATATATATATATATATATTTATATATATATATATATATATGATATGTTTAAACAAGTCAGTTTTCCTTTACAATTATTTTCTCCTTTAAAGGTTGTGTGCATGTGTATGTGTTTTATGTGTGCGTGTGTGCGAATATGTGTGCATGTGTGTTTGAGTAATTTTTAGTGTGTGTGCGTAGATATGTGCGTGTGTGTGTGTATGTGTCTGCGCGCACGCGTGTGCGTGTGTGCTTGCGTGTATGATTGCTTGGGTTGTGCGTGTGTGTGTGTGCGCTTAGAAATCTGGGCTTGTCTGTGCCTTAGCTCACCAGTTCTTCTTTAACGTCTGACCAGCCGACCTGCTTCCTTGTTTCAAGTTGACCCAGTGACTCGTTCGCCTCCCCGAGGTCGACCTCAGCGTCCGAGGTCGACCTCACGATGACCTGGTTTTGGTCGAGAACGACCTGCTATCTGAAGTCAACCTTGAGATTTTGCTTACCCAAGGTCGACTTTCCCGTCCGAGGTCGACCTCACGATGACCTGGTTTTGGTCGAGAACGACCTGCTATACAAGGTCAACTTGGAGATTTTGCTTCCCCGAGGACGACTTCCCCGTCCGAGGTCGACCTCACGATGACCTGGTTTTGGTCGAGAACGACCTGCTATACAAGGTCAACTTGGAGATTTTGCTTCCCCGAGGACGACTTCCCCGTCCGAGGTCGACCTCACGATGACCTGGTTTTGGTCGAGAACGACCTGGTATACGAGGTCAACTTGGAGATTTTGCTTCCCCGAGGACGACTTCCCCGTCCGAGGTCGACCTCACGATGACCTGGTTTTGGTCGAGAACGACCTGCTATACAAGGTCAACCTAGAGAATCTGCCTCCCCGAGGATGACTTTCCCGGTCGCTTCAGCGTCCGAGGTCAACCTCACGATGACCTGGTTCTGGTCGAGAACGACCTACTCTACGAGGTCAACTTGGAGAATCTGCTTCACCGAGGACGACTTCCCAGGTCGCTTCAGCGTCTGAGGTCGACCTCACGATGACTTAGTCCAAGGTCAACCTACAGAATCACCTGTTATGCTTGTTCCTGGTGTGCCATTGTCCTCTTAACCCTTTAACCTTAGATGACATGATGAAAAAGAGGACATACTTTGAAATCTTTAAAAAAGAAAAAAAATAAATTAGTATCTAATTGTTTATAGCAAGGGCTAGCATGAAGAATATGAAAGCATTTTAGTGTCTCTCATGACTACACATAGGTGTTTAAACTACATTACCATATCCGGTTTTTCGTATCTACACAACAAGTGGGTGGCATAAGTTGAATGGGTTAAGGGGTTTTCTAACTGTCTAGACCATTAACTAGGCGAACTGTTTCTTCTGTTTAGGTCTAAACTACTTTCTCAGATTCGAGATACATACGGTGGTATTCTTTTAAAAAAATTCCTTCCCTTGCAAGGATTTATATATGGAAAGATTCTTAAAGGAAATTTTTTGTTTAAGAATATCACCGTAAGATTTTTACGGGGGTATTCTTAAGAAAAAATATTTCTCTTCCAAGGATTTATGTAAGGTTTATATAAGGAAAAATTCATATAAGGAAATATTTTTTTAAGAATAGCACCGATAATCCCGTTGTGATTAATTTTCGTTTTTTTTTTTTATCACTTTATCACATGAAGAATCGTCACCCTAGACTTCGACAGGGTGACAAGTCTTCATGTGGGCTATCTTAGGGTGACAATTCTTCATGTGGGCCATCCTGGGTTTACGATTCTTCGGTTGTACAAGTTGATGCCAATAAGCATATCCCTCATTCAACCTAACCTAACCTAATCTTTATTCCGCAGTTGATATTCAATGTACTTGGGTGACAATTCTTCATTTAGGCTATCTTCGGGTGACAATTCTTCATGTGGGCCATCCTGGGTTTGATTCTTCGGTTGTACAAGTTGGTCCCAATAAGCATATCCCTCATTCAACCTAACCTAACCTAACCTAATCTTTATTCCACAGTTGATATTCAATGTACTGGGGTGACAGTTCTTCAGGTGGGATCTCACGGGCTGACGATTCTTCATGTGGGCGTTCTGGGGTGACAATTCTTCGGTTGTACAAGTTGATGCCAATAAGCATATCCCTCATTCAACCTAACCTAACCTAACCTAATCTTTATTCCACAGTTGATATTCAATGTACTTGGGTGAGAATTCTTCAGGTGGGATCTCATGGGGTGATGATTCTTCATGTGGGCGTTCTGGGGTGACAATTCTTCACGTGCACCTATTTTTTTGTGGCTCAGTTCACTCGTTAATCCTCTTTCCTACCGAAAAGGGGGTTTACGTAGAACTGAAACGAAATAGCTTTTGAGATAATGACAGGACTAAAAGAGAAGCGTGTCCCGTCCCCATTACTGTTTAATCTTCTCCTTGAGAGAGTAATGAGTTAACTTCGGAAACAACTTCGAGGAATGAAGACGGAGGTTGGAAACTTCCAAGTCGAAGGACATGCAGACGACATTAACATTAAGGAGGAAAATGATTAGAAATTTGATTGAAAGGATAGAATTATATGGACATGAAAATAAATGGATTCCGGAGAAATGAGACTAAAATGAAGTTGATGTCTGTGTTCATCTGTGTTGAAAAATGTGAAATGATATTATTAGGAAAATGATTAGAAATTTGATTGAAAGGATAGAATTATATGGACATGAAAATAAATGGATTCCGGAGAAATGAGACTAAAATGAAGTTGATGTCTGTGTTCATCTGTGTTGAAAAATGTGAAATGATATTATTAGGAAAATGATTAGAAATTTGATTGAAAGGACAGAATCATATGGACATGAAAATAAATGGACTCCGGAGAAATGAGACTAAAATGAAGTTGATGTCTGTGTCGAGGGAAGAAGACGGGTCAAATACCAGTGTTCATCTGTGTTGAAAAATGTGAAATGATATTATTAGGAAAATGATTTGAAATTTGATTGAAAGGATAGAATTATATGGACATGAAAATAAATGGACTCCGGAGAAATGAGACTAAAATGAAGTTGATGTCTGTGTCGAGGGAAGAAGACGGGTCAAATACCATTGCTCATCTGTGTTGAAAAATGTGAAATGATATTATTAGGAAAATGATTAGAAATTTGATTGAATGGAAAGAATTATATGGACATGAAAATGAATGGACTCTGGAGAAATGAGACTAGAATGAAGTTGATGTCTGTGTCGAGGGAAGAAGACGGGTCAAATACCAGTGTTCATCTGTGTTGAAAAATGTGAAATGATATTATTAGGAAAATTATTAGAAATTTAATTGAAAGGACAGAATTATATGGACATGAAAATAAATGGACTCCGGAGAAATGAGACTAAAATGAAGTTGATGTCTGTGTCGAGGGAAGAAGACGGGTCAAATACCAGTGTTCATCTGTGTTGAAAAATGTGAAATGATATTATTAGGAAAATGATTTGAAATTTGATTGAAAGGATAGAATTATATGGACATGAAAATAAATGGACTCCGGAGAAATGAGACTAAAATGAAGTTGATGTCTGTGTCGAGGGAAGAAGACGGGTCAAATACCATTGCTCATCTGTGTTGAAAAATGTGAAATGATGTTATTAGTCAAGTGTCTGAGATCTCTAGTGGATAACAAGAACGATAAAAGCAGACGAACTAAAACGCGATTTGCTGCATCTAAAAAATGTGTATACAGTGTAGAGAATATATAGAAAAAGAAAAACGAAATATAATCCGAAAAAGTAAATAGATACATCTATATATATGCAAAGTAGACCCCTTGGAAAAAAGAAACTAACGAAGCAGAGCGCTTTCGTATATTACATCTTCAGTGCAAAAACCACTGTTTGCACTGGACGTAATATACGAAAGCGCTCTACTTCGTTAGTTTCTTTTTTCCAAGTGGTCTACTTTGCATAAGTGAACACACATACCCGTGTTCTTATTAGCATATACATACATATATATATGTATATATATATATATATATATATATATATATATATATATATATATATATTTCAAGGGTTTTTTCCCCCATATAAGGGAGGTAGCCGAATCAAAGGCATGTACCTAGTACCTCCCATTCCACCTCCATCCACCACCCTTTCCTCCCTTACTCCT
The DNA here is from genome assembly GCF_046742065.1 of Oratosquilla oratoria. Classification (NCBI taxonomy): domain Eukaryota; kingdom Metazoa; phylum Arthropoda; class Malacostraca; order Stomatopoda; family Squillidae; genus Oratosquilla; species Oratosquilla oratoria. Next base: position 53,328,822 of record NC_134803.1, on the reverse strand, counting down.
CTTAGCTCCTCATGGATGAAACATACATATATCAAAGGCTTTCCCCCCTTATAATGGAGGTAGCCAAAAAACAAAGGCATAAAAACCACTCCCACCTACTCCATCCCCTACATATTCCACTCCCCTCCACCCTCTTCCCTCCCTCTTATCTTGGCACTTCCTGGATGACGGGTGATCCCTGCATCTTGTCCACTGCCCTGGGTCAGAGGCAGTGTCGCAAGACACAGCACATTCACAGCAAGGCCGCTTCGTTAAATCGGCGACCCCCACTCTCCGTCCCCTCATGCAGAAAAGGAGAAGATGGGGAGAAATCCCTTCGAGCTGCGTCAAATTTTTCTTACGCTGTAAAACCAGTTCTTTTGTATGGATGCGTAACGTGGCCGACGACAGCGGAGATGGAACGAAGGTATTTTGGAAATGCTGTGCTGAGGAAGATTTTTGGACAAACCGGGACAATGGAGAAGGAAACTCAACCAAGATGGGTCTTGTAGATGACAGAAGACCATAAGGGGGGCTGGCCATGTAGCCAGGATGCCAGAGGACCGTTTACCCGAAAGAATGATGAATGGACGTCTTAAGCGTGGGTGGTGAGAGACTGTCTGGAAGACCCCGGAGGAAGAGGAGAGGTTATCGTAAAGACTAACCTCGAGAAGATGAGGATTACAAAGGATTACAAAGGATTGATCTCGTTTTATTTTTTCATTTATCATTGTTTATTATTATCTTTTTTATTATGAATTATTATTAATCTTTGTTAGATATCATTTATGTTATTGATTTATCTACTTAATAATTCTTATAGCATTCTTCCTAGTTATGGACCAAAAGGTCTCCTGTCGGCATGCTCCTCTCGTAATCCTTTGTAAAAGCATCCCGATAAGAGACCTTTTGGTCCATAACTAGGTCGGAGGCGAAAAAATATATATAATAAATGAACAAGACTGGAGGAACATAATAACACAAAACAGAGAAATATTACGAGAGATCTCGTCAGCGATAATTAATTGTTCGACAAGAGGAATTACACGAAGGAATTACAGGACCTGACTGGAATCGCAATGTATCAAATAAGGTCAATACTCGGATCACTGTATACATAGCGGACATTTTCATCAAATATGTTGATGAATAATTCACTATTGCAATTCTCGTATCTCACAGTATCGATCCTTTCCATAATTGGGTCTTTGTTTTCTTTGTCTAGTTAATGTACAATTGTCGCTTAGTGTCTTTACAACGGCCGCTATCTTCTGCCAGTAATAATTTCCCGCCAAATTAAAATGGACAAAATAGGTAAGGGTCATTCATATTTAGGAATCATAAGTCAAACGTAACGTTGACGAATATCTTTATTTAGGTAAAATAAAGAAGTGTGTCAACAATATATTTATATATTTATGTGTATGTGTGTATATGATTATATGTATCTAATATGATCAACACACACACACACACACACACACACACACACACACACACACACACACACACGTACGTACATACACATACACACAGGACTCCAAGAGCATTACTCCTTTATTTTATACTACACTTAGGCAAATGCTATAAAGTAATTATCCATAAAAAATGCAGAGAATCTCTCTCTCTCTCTCTCTCTCTCTCTCTCTCTCTCTCTCTTTTCTTCTTCTTCTTCTTCTTCTTCTTCTTCTTCTTCTTCTTCTTCTTCTTCTTCTTCTTCTTCTTCTTCTTCTTCTTCTTCTTCTTCTTCTTCTTCTTCTTCTTCTTCTTCTTTCTTCTTCTTCTTCTTCTTCTTCTTCTTCTTCTTCTTCTTCTTCTTCTTCTTCTTCTCCTCCTCCTCCTCCTCCTCCTCCTCCTCCTCCTCCTCCTCCTCCTCCTCATCATCATCATCATCATCATCATCATCATCATCATCATCATCATCATCATCATCATCATCATCATCATCATCACACACACACACACACACACACACACACACACACACACACACACACACACACACACACACACACACACACACACACACACACATTCTTATACATTGAAACAAACACGTTTTCGAGGACCAACAGGCCGTGGAATAGACGGACGTAATATGTTTTTCTGTTTTAGTGGCGCACCACCTGGGCTCCGGCTTGGAATCGAACCCCGAACGGACGCGTTGTACGTGGCCTCGAGATGGATGTGGATTGCTCGTGTGATTTTGCTGAAGAAGAGGAGAATGTATCGCAATGGCCGGGGTTGTTACATAGGGGAAATTGTGTGTGTGTGTGTGTGTGTGTGTGTGTGTGTGTGTGTGTGTGTGTGTGTGTGTGTGTGTGTGTGTGTCTGTGTGTGTCTGTGTGTGTGTGTGTTTGTGTTTGTGTGTGTGTCTGTGTGTGTGTTTACCTAGTTGTATTTTACGGGAAGGGGAGCTATGCTCGTGGTGACCCGTTTTTTGTATCTCGCATGATCAAGTTTGTTCTTAAATTTTTGTATGTGTGTGTGTGTGCGTGCGTGCGTGTGTGGGTGGGTGCGTGCGTGCGTGTGTGCGCGTGTGAGTGGGTATAGTCTTAAGCCTCGTTTACACGGGGCAAGTTGAGAGGCAAGTCAAGTGTGCAAATTACCTAAACTAGAGAGGAAAGCGTGCAAGTACATGTTCACATAGGCCTCTTGTCTCTGACTTGGCCCTTGTGAACATGTACTTGCTCGCTTTCCTCTCCAGTTCAAGTAACTTGCACACTTGACTTGCCTCTCAACTTGCCCCGTGTAAACGAGGGTTTAATGCAATAGTGGGTAAGTTTTGAGTACTAAACGCAACGTCCTGTTGGAAGTTGATTTGATTGCAGTCGTTCGACTCTTGAAACGGAAATGTTTGTGCTTCTTCGGATCTTCATAGTCAAGTACAGGTCGTTTGTGCCCTACTCTCTTGCTTGCCCGAGTTCTATCCCCAGTTTCCAGATTTCATCGAATCTTCCAGATTTCATCGAATCTTCCAGATTTCAACCTTTTTTCCAAATTAGTTCTCCGTGTGGATATTTGGTATTCCAGCGGTGAACGTGATTTTTGTTCTTCAATAAATCCCCGTCAAGTTAGAGTGAACGGATTGTAGTTTACCCTCGTTTACATGGGGCAAGTTGAGAGGAAAGTCAAGTGTCCAAGTTACTTGAACTGGAGAGGTACATGTTCACACAGGCCAAGTCAGAGACAAGTGGCCCGAGTGAACATGTACTTGCTCGCTTTCATCTCCAGCTCAAGTAAATTGCACACTTGACTTGCCTCCCAACTTGCACACTTGACTTGCCTCCCAACTTGCACACTTGACTTGCCTCTCAACTTGCACACTTGACTTGCCTCTCAACTTGCACACTTGACTTGCCTCTCAACTTGCACACTTGACTTGCCTCTCAACTTGCACACTTGACTTGCCTCTCAACTTGCACACTTGACTTGCCTCTCAACTTGCACACTTGATTTGCTTCTCAACTTGCACCGTGTAAACGAGGGTTTTCGACCATATTGAAGGCTTGTCCGAGGTTGGGGGACGTAGGGAGCGCTAGTACTTGCTCAACCGCGACGCTCGGCGACTGATTGAGCAAGCAGTGGCTACACACATCAGCTGCAAGGAGACAAAAGTTCATGTTAACATACGGAACAAATACACGTGAAGATGATGATGAAGGACCTACTCCGGGAGGCACTGAGTAGCTACGGCCAAACCCGTCAATTCTGCCCTATGATGCGCTCTGGGGGACTGTTGGGGCAGGTAACTCAGTTTCTCCTGGGATTCTGAGAGGAGTGCGGGATTCGAAACTAGCGAAGCAGAGCGCTTTCGTATATTTTTTGCACTGAAGATGTAATATACGAAAGCGCTCTGCTTTGTTTCTTTTTCCAAGTGGTCTACTTTGCATATATATATATAAATATATATATATATATATATATATATATATATATATATATATATATATATTTGTATGTATGGAGAATATTTAAATGGAGTACTTGAAAAGTAGTTTTTGAAATAACCTAGCTTGAGTTTTAATCCCTCTGGCCACGGGGGGGGGGGGGGTTACGCGTGGGCGGAGAACGAAAATAGTAAAAGTTGTACAAAGTCCAACAATAACCACGATTAAATGCCCCACGACCTGTTCATGGACCTGCCCTACTCCTTGACATTGCCTCTGACCTGATTCGGCCCGTGACCTGCTTCCTGACCTTGTCCTTGCCCTGACTCGCCCCGTGACCTGATTCCTGGCCTTGCTTTTGACCTGGCTCACACTATGACCTGCAACTTGACCTGACCCTTTAACCTGCTTACTGGTCTTGGCCTGACTCGCCCCATGACCTGCTTCCCGACCTTGTCCTTGCCCTGACTCCCCCTGTGACCTGCTTCCTAGTCTTGCCCTTGACCTGACCTTATGACCTCATTAATTTTGGCTTTGACCTGATTCGCCCTATGACCTGCTTCCTGGCCTAGCCTTAGTTCTACTTGCCCTATGACCTACTCCTTAGTCTTGCCTTTGACCTGACTCGCCCCATGGCCTGCCCCTTGACCTTGCCTTTGGCCTAAGTCGCCCAGTGACCTGCTCTCTGACCTTACCCTTGACCTGACTCGCCCTATGACCTACTTCCTGACCTTGCCTTTGGCCTGACTCGCCCAATGACCTGCTCCCTGACCTTGCCTTTGGCCTGACTCGTCCTATGGCCTGTTCCTTGACCTGACATTTCCTATGAGCTACTTCCTGACCTTACCCATGACATGACTCACCCTATGACCTGCTTCCTGACCTTACCCTTGGCCTGACTCGCCCAATGACCTGCTTCCTGACCTTGACCTAACTCGCCCTTGACCTACTTACTTCCCGCTCCTTGCCCTTGCCCTGTCTCGCCCTTGGACCTGCATCCTAGTCTTGCCTTTGGCCTGACTCGCCCTATGACCTGCTTCTTGACCTGGATCGCCCTATGAAATACTTCCTGACCTTGCCTGTGGCCTGACTCTCCCAATGACCTGCTTCCTGACCTTGCCTTTGGCCTGACTCGCCCTATGACCTGCTCCTTGACCTGACTCGCCGTATGACCTGCTCCCTGACCTGACTCGCCGTATGACCTGCTCCTTGACCTGACTCGCCCTATGACCTGCTCCTTGACCTGACTCGCCCTATGACCTGCTCCTTGACCTGACTCGCCCTATGACCTGCTCCTTGACCTGACTCGCCCTATGACCTGCTCCTTGACCTGACTCGCCCTATGACCTGCTCCTTGACCTGACTCGCCCTATGACCTGATCCTTGACCTGACTCGCCCTATGACCTGTTCCTTGACCTGACTCGCCCTATGACCTGCTCCTTGACCTGACTCGCCCTATGACCTGTTTCCTGACCTGGACGACGGCGAGGACGATGGCCGACACGCCGAGCCCCGTGTTCACGCCCTCGATCTCGTCCTTGAACTCGACGAAGCAGCCCTTCATGAAGATCTTGTCCTTCAGAAGATCCTCAGACCACGTGAGGACGTTGTAGCCGCATTTGGGGATGTCCTCGATGCAGCAGGAGTCCGGGACGTTGTGGTGGTTCCCGTAGGTCGTGGTGGCCCAGTCCTTGTAGGACTCCACCCCGCAACACTCGGACTGGAAGGAGAAAGAAAACGCGTTCTGGTCTTTCGAACTCGACGAACTCCACGAAGTGGACAAAACGGGCAGAAGCGTTGTGGCGAGCTGCTTCTGGGGGGAAATGCTTACGGTGGTATTCTTAAGAAAAAAAATCTTTCCTTATATAAATCTTATATCAATCCTTGGAAGGGAAAGATTTATATAAGGAAAGATTTTTTTAAGAATACCGCCGTAAGAATCTCACCGTGACATTCTTGAAAAAAAAATCTTTCCTTACGCTATAAATATTTCCCTTCCAAGGAATTATATAAAATAAGGAAAGATTTTATACAAGGGAAGTGGAGAAGGAAAGATGAAATGGGGGGGAATATGTGTGTCATTAACGATAACTAGTGCTTCTGTCTTTGGAGAAAATATTATGTCGAAGAATTGAAATCTGGTCAAAGAAAGACTTGAGGTCAATAGAGAGGGCTCAGGTAAGTGATCAGCGTTCTCCTATGAAAGGATACTGCGTAACTCTGGTCCATAAGGAGAGAGGCAAGGTAAGCGATTAGCGTTCTCTTTTAAGTGGGATTATTCTCTAATCGTGAAAGAATACTACGTAACTCTGGTCCGTAAGGAGAGGAGTAAGGTAAGTGATGAGCGTTTTCTTTTAAGTGGGATTAGTCTTATGAAAGTATACTGCGTAACTCTGGTCCGTAAGGAGAGAGGCAAGGTAAGTGATTAGCGTTCTCTTTTAAATGGGATTATTCTCTAATCGTGAAAGAATACTACGTAACTCTGGTCCGTAAGGAGATGGGTAAGGTAAGTGATGAACGTTTTCTTTTAAGTGGGATTAGTCTTATGAAAGTATACTGCGTGACTCTGGTCCGTAAGGAGAGAGGTAAGATAAGTGATTAGCTTTCTCTTTTAAGTGGGATTATTCTCTAATCGTGAAAGAATACTACGTAACTCTGGTCCGTAAGGAGAGGAGTAAGGTAAGTGATGAGCGTTTTCTTTTAAGTGGGATTAGTCTTATGAAAGGATACTGCGTGACTCTGGTCCGTAAGGAGAGGGGTAAGGTAAGTGATCAGTGTTACCTTTTAAGTGGGATTAGTCTTATGAAAGGATACTGCGTGACTCTGGTCCGTAAGGAGAGGGGTAAGGTAAGTGATCAGCTTTCTCTTATAAGTGGGATTAGTCTCTAATCATGAAAGAACACTGCGTAACTCTGGTCCGTAAGGAGAGGGGTAAGATAAGTGATCAGCGTTCTTTTTAAGAGTGATTTGTCTTATTTAAGGATACTGCGTGACTCTGGTCCGTAAGGAGAGGGGTGAGGTAAGTGATCAGTGTTCTCTCTTAATAGGGATTAGTCTTTTATCATGAAAGAATACTGCGTGA
>NC_134803.1:53299370-53311870 GCF_046742065.1 Oratosquilla oratoria | reverse complement strand
AATTTTTTTTTAATAATAAATAAAATAAATAAATGCATAGTTATAGTTAAATAGTAAACAAACAGGTAAATAGTAAATGATAATAAATTGACAGAGAAACAATAATAAATGAAAACCAAGCAAATAATAAACGAACAGACAAATAATAACAAACAAACAAATAATATAAAATAAACGACAGTCATTACAGCATCTTGCATCGTCTTTTTTTCGTAATGAAAGGCTAGGTGCATTTAAAAACGACGAAGATGTCTTGATAGATTCTGAGGAAAAATAATCAGCGAGGCGTTTAATAAATATTTTCTCTCGGCATCTACAAAGGAGAAGTTGGTTATGGTACCTGACTGGTACCCAATCTTTAGTTGGGATGTGGTAAATAGGTTTACAGATGTGAGCATCAGTAAGTAGTCAAGTAGATTGATAGACTTAAAGCTACAGAATCCCATAGTGTAGACGAAGAATTTCCGAGAGTGCTTGGAACACTTGGGTAAGTTGAGTTTCAACCCAGCTTCAGCAAAACGTTGCAAGACCATGGCCAACTTAGAAAAGTAGCTTTCCACATCTTTGGAGACTAGAATAAAATCATTAAAGAGTGTAAAATTGAAATCTGCGACCGGTTAATGGAGATATTTAACAAGTCAGTAGACACCACCGGATTCGTGTCTTATTTCTTGGTGGCAAGCAAACGTTGTTTCTGTTTTCAGAAAGGGCAATAAATCGTCTGTGTACAATTACAGGCCAGTCAGTTTGACGTCGGTTATAGTTAAGATGCTAGAATCAATAATAGTTAATAGAATCAAAGATCACATCGAGAGACATAATTTGATTCGTGATTCGCAGCTTGGCTTCACCGAGGGTAAGTCATGTATAACTAATCTTCTGTCTTTTTACACTAATGTCTACAAAGCGTCACTTAATGATAGTTACGATGTTTTTTACCTTGACTTTAGCAAATCGTTGGACAAGGTGCCCCACCAGAGACTGCTAAAGAAAGTCAAAGCCCGTGGCATAGTGGGAAAAGTGTTTGAATAGATTAAAGCAGCGTTTCTCAACCAACCAGGGTTCCCCCGGAACCCTAAGGTTCCGCAAGAGGTCCCTTAGGGTTCCGCGAGAACAAATGAGATAAGCTAACCAAAAGAGCATAGAGAGCATAGATACCATAAGAACATAGAGACCATAAGAACATAGAGACCATAAGAGCATTTAGACCATAAGGGCATATAGACCATAAGAGCATAGAGACCATAAGAGCATAGAGACCATAAGAGTATAGAGACCATAAAAGCATAGAGACAAAAAGAACATAAAAAGGCCTTAAGAGCATAGAGACCATAAGAGCATAGAGACCATAAGAACATAAAAAGACCATAAGAGCATAGAGACCATAGGAGGATAGAGACCATAAGAGCATAGAGACCATAAGAGCATAGAGACCATAAGAGCATAGAGACCATAAGAGCATAGAGACCATAAGAACATAAAAAGACCATAAGAGCATAAATACCATAAGAGCATAGAGACCATAAGAGCATAGAGACCATAAGAGCATAGAGACCATAAGAGCATAGAGACCATAAGAGCATAGAGACCATAAGAGCATAGAGACCATAAGAGCATAGAGACCATAAGAGCATAGAGACCATAAGAGCATAGAGACCATAAGAGCATAGAGACCATAAGAGCATAGAGACCATAAGAGCATAGAGACCATAAGAGCATAGAGACCATAAGAACATAAAAAGACCATAAGAGCATAAATACCATAAGAGCATAGAGACCATAAGAGCATAGAGACCATAAGAGCATAGAGACCATAAGAGCATAGAGACCATAAGAGCATAGAGACCATAAGAGCATAGAGACCATAAGAGCATAGAGACAATAAGAGCATAGAGACCATAAGAGCATAGAGACCATAAGAGCATAGAGACCATAAGAGCATAGAGACCATAAGAGCATAGAGACCATAAGAGCACAGAGACCATGAGAGCATAGAGACCATGAGAGCATAGAGACCATGAGACCATAGAGACCATGAGAGCATAGAGACCATAAGATCATAGAGACCATAAGAACATAGAGACCATAAGAGCATAGAGACCATAAGAGCATAGAGACCATAAGAGCATAGAGACCATAAGAGCATAGAGACCATAAGAGCATAGAGACCATAAGAGCATAGAGACCATAAGAGCATAGAGGCCATAAGAGCATAGAGACCATGAGAGCATAGAGACCATAAGAGCAGAGGCCATAAGAGCATAAAGACAATAAGAGCATGAAAAGAGCATACGAGCATAGAGAGGCATCTTGGTGAAGAGTGAGCAGAGAACAAAGAATCAAGGTTATAACGTCATGACGTATACACGCACTTCAGACCCCGAGGGTACGTTCTGGACGCTTTTGGTCGGTACTTACGAAGACGAGGAAGTTGAGGCTGAAGAGGAGACACTTGCCACAGAAGCCCATGGTGAGGGTTGTGGCGTATCCAGGGGGCACACGGAATGTAGGAAAGGAAGTTTTCTTCTATCACAAAGTCTATAAAAAGAAAAAGGGAAAATTGTAGTAATGGTTGATGTGGATTGCATCACACGGAATGTAGGAAGGGAAGTTTTCTTCTATCACAAAGTCTAGAAAAATAAAAAATAAAAAATGTAGTAATGTTTGATGTGGATTGCATTTGATGTGGATTGCATTTGATGTGGATTGCATCACACGGAATGTGGGAAGGGACCTTTTTCTTCTATCACAAAGTCTAGAAAAAGAAAAAAGATTTTTTTTTAGTAATGGCTGATGTGGATTGCATCACACAAAGCGTAAAAAGGAACCTATTCTATCATAGTTTCTCTAGAAAAAAAAGAGTAATCCTTGGTTTGGTGGATTTTTAATTTTGAGTCTTTCACACATTCAATTTGGTAAACCTTTTTAGCTTTTTAACTTTGCCTGAGGTCTGTGAGTATTCATGAGATTCGTAGCATTTCTTTGACGTCTCGAGTTGTCTTTACACACACACACACACACACACACACACACACACACACACACACACACACACACACACACACACACACACACACACACACACACACACACACACACACACACACACACACACACACACACACACACCAGAGCATACGCAATAGATATTGCCTCACCACAACATGTTTTCGTCCTAGACAACGCTACAGGCTCTCCTGTCTACATGCCAATCCCTACCCGTCACTCCCTTTCTCAACCCTCGCCCTCGCAGAGGGGCAGCTATTCTGTCTATAATAAGACATTCCACAGCTCCTTAGCAGTTAACATGTTCTTTCTCCCAAGTAATATAACATTTGTGTAATATATAAACATAAATATCATTTTAATATTCTAGATGTCTTCACGGAATGCTGCTCTAATGAAGACGCACATTTATAAACTACAAAGCTATGAGAAACACTGGCGCATTGATACACAGGCGTACCAACAGTTTCCAAGTCTTTTGAACAATGTGTCAGAGTTTAGTGTTTACTTACGTCCATTTCCGTACGATTTCTTACCGATACTTTTTTGAGTGACTGTACCTTGAAAGCGACGGATTCGGCCTCGAGAGTGGGAGAAGATTGCCCAAGAGGGCTTAACCGAGATAGTGTTATCGTCTTGGACTGACTAAAGGTTCCCTGTGAGATGAAAATATTTGTTTGTTTGTTATTAGTTGTCTGTTTATTATCATTTGCTTGATTATCATTTATTATTATTTATCTGTCGATTTATTATTTACTATTTACTTGATTATTATTTGCTTGATTATCATTTGTTATTATTTATCTGCCAATTTATTATTATTTACTATTTACCTGTTTGTTTATTATTTAACGTTACCTATTTATTTTATTTATCTTATTTATTATTATTCATATATCAATTCTTATTTATTTATTTATTTATCATTATTATGATTTTGTTTCGCATCCGATATAGTTTACGAATTCGTTTCCTGGAAAGGGTTAAACAGGATAAATCAAAATTTCGAATTTAACTTTCTTGAAGTTTTCCTTCTCACCGATTCTAACCAGCGACTGATATTACCTGCCCCAACAGTCGCTAAAACGCATGTACATAGGGCAAAGGTGACGGCTTCGGCCGCAGCTACTCAGCGCCTCCTGGCGTAGGCCCCTCACCTGCGTCTTCTGTAAACCTTTGGTTAAAATTAACTCTGCTTCGACATATTCTTTTACTGAAATATCCACTATGACCGAGTTAATGGTGCGCTGGTAGATAGTAGATAGCGATGGGGTCATTTGTGATAAAGAGGAATGACTGATAACGTAGATACTCTCTGTCCTGTCGAGAGGGCTGGTTAGATTTTATATTTGGTATAGAGAGAGAGAGAGAGAGAGAGAGAGAGAGAGAGAGAGAGAGAATTTGCAGTCTTGTACGAGATCAACTGTGGAAAGGTGGGTTATTATGAGTATGTTTGGTAATGAATGTGTTCGTTGCGTATATGTATGGGTATGCATGTTTGTGTATGTATTTGTTTTTATGCCTGTATGTGTATGTATTTACCTAGTTGTATTTTACGGGACTGGAGCTATGCTCTTGTTGACCCGTTTTTGTATCTCTCTACATCTAGTTTGCTTTTGAATTCGTGTATATTTCTGGCATTAACTGTTTCACTGTTCAATTTGTTCCAGACGTCAATTACCCTGTGTGTTTGTCAATGTTTGTGTGTGTGTGTGTGTGTGTGTGTGTGTGTGTGTGTGTGTGTGTGTGTGTGTGTGTGTGTGTGTGTGTGTGTGTGTGTGTGTGTGTATGAACGTGTTGTGAATGTGTGCATGCGTCCGTGCGTGGATGAATGTGTACATGCTAGTGCGCAGTCTGTGTGTGTGTGTGTGTGTGTGTGTTTGTGTGTGTGTGTGTGTGTGTGTGTGTGTGTGTGTGTGTGTGTGTGTGTTTGTGTGTGTGCGTGTGTATTTGTTTGACGTGTGTGACATGAGGTCATGTATCACATGCGGAACTCTGAACCAACATCAGCTATTGTGTCCTAGATGAGAACAGAGAATTTATGTCGCCCTGTCAAGTTACAGAGTAGGACTAATGACCTCTTTCACGCTGTCAGCTCTGCGTAAACTACCATAACATGGCGTCCCGAGAAGTTAATGCGACGTTAGTGGAGCGTCTTTAATGGAGACCAGGTGTCTAAGTTGACGAACGTTTCAAAATATCTTTTCTTCCAGAATTTTTCAGACGCCTTGGCCTCTTAGATAATTGAAATAGATTTGAACTCTTTGGGTAATAATAGATGTTTCCCCTCAACTGGCCGAGTGGATTAAGGTGTCGCTTCATACGGTCAAAGTCGAGGAGGGGTGGCAGTTCGAACCCTGCCACCGGCGAAGGTGAACCAAGGGTCATGGTTAATTAAATTCTACGCTACAAAGTCCTCTGTAAGGGGCACCGTCCTAGCCTCCCGATAGAGGGGAGTTTGTGACGTTAAATCATCATCATCATCATCATCATCATCATCATCATCATCATCATCATCATCATCATCATCATCATCATCATCATCATCATCATCATCATCATCATCATCATCATCATCATCATCATCATCCCGCTTTAAATCTAGAAAATAACCGCTTAAAGGTTAGGATAGGTTGAATGTAGTTATGAAGGCGCGTTTACATCATTGAAATTTAGAATAGACAGAATATATTACAGGGAAAATGGTAGATTTAGACATTGTTGTCAGTTTAGAATCACATCTGAGAGAGAGAGAGAGAGAGAGAGAGAGAGAGAGAGAGAGAGAGAGAGAGGCGAATGTATCTGGTAACAGTGAGTAGGGAAGGGGACAATTAAGGCCCACATCTCTGAGAGAGAGAGAGAGAAAGAGAGAGAGATGACGACCATGGAAAAACAGGGAAGGTCGAAAGATTAAAGAAAATGAAATCTGGAGGGAGATTAAGAAGGATATTGAGAAAGGGAGACAGGAAAGAAGAGAGTGGGAAGATATGGAAGAAATGCAAGAAAACGTAAAGAAAACGGAATGCACTCCCCTTCCTTTTCCAAAGAAAACGGAATGCACTCCCCTTCCTTTTCAGATGTTCCCCAACTCCTTTTTATACCAACGACTTCCCATACCCATACCCCACGCATACCAACTCCCCTCCGCCTCCTCCCCTCCCCACCCCCAGCTGACCTCCCATATACATACCTTCCTTATCCCCTCCCCTCCCCTTCCTCCCCTCCTTCCTCCACTCCCCTCCTTCCTCCACTCCCCTCCTTCCTCCACTCCCCTCCTTCCTCCACTCCCCTCCTTCCTCCACTCCCCTCCTTCCTCCATTCCCCTCCCCTCCTTCCTCTACTCCCCTCCTTCCTCTACTCCCCTCCTTCCTCCTCTCCCCTCCTTCCTCCACTCCCCTCCTTCCCCTCCCCTCCTTCCTCCACTCCCCTCCTCCCTCCACTCCCCTCCCCTCCTCCCTCCACTCCCCTCCTTCCTTCAGAGTCCTTCCTTCCTCCCCTCCCCTCCTTCCTCCCCTCCCCTCCCTCCTCCCCTCCCCTCCCCTCCTTCCTTCCTTCTCACCCTAACATCTCTCCCCTTTCTCCCCCCTTAACATTGTCATTCTGTCCCCCCCTTTCATCCCACGGTCCCCCCAACCCCCCAAACCTCTTGGATCCGAAGAGATCCCCCATTCCATTCCGTTCCCTCCCCCCTCCCCCCTCTCCCCCCACGTCCTCATTCAGAACCAGCCACCCCCCCACCCCCCACGACCCTTCGTTTGAGCACGTGGTGACCATCTCCTCATCTTCCTCCTCCTCCTCCTCTTCTTCCTCCTCTTCCTCATCTTCCTCCTCTCCTCCTCTTCCTCCTTCCTCCTCTTCCTCCTCCTACCTACCTCCTCTTCCTCCTCCTCCTCCTACCTCATCTTCCTCCTTTTCTTTTTTTCTTCCTCTCATCTCCTTCCTCCCCTTCCTCGTCTTCACCCTCCTCTCCTTCCTCCCCTTCCTTCTCCTCTTTTTCGTCTTCCTTCTTCTTTCCTTCCTCCTCTCCCTCTTCCTCCTCCTCCTCTTTCTCGTCTTCCTTCTCCTTTCCTTCCTCCTCTTCCTCCTCCTCTCCTTCCTCCTCTTCCTTCTTCTTTCCTTCCTCCTCCCATTTCCTCCTCACCTTTCTCCTCTTCCATCTCCTCTTCTTCCTCTTCCGCTTCAATGCTGCAGAAAAGGCGTCAAGATGAAACCCCCAAAGGACCTCGCCAACTTCTTCAAGAGTATCCTCGGGGGGGGGGGGGTTGTGTGTGCGTTTGTCTGTGTGTGTGTGTGTGTGTGTGTGTGTGTGTGTGTGTGTGTGTGTGTGTGCGTGTGCGTGTGCGTGTGTGTGTGCGTGTGTGTGCGTGCGTGCGTGTGTGTGTGTGTGTGTGTGTGTGTGTGTGTGTGTGTACACGCCCGCGCGCACGTATATATTTTAGTATGTATCTTGTTTTATTCCTATTTTTCACCATAATTGAGATTAGCGTTCAGCACTCCATGCCATGAAACGCAGATTTCTAAAAAAAGAAAAAAAGAAAAGAAAAAAAAATCAATCTATGATTGATTATTTTTTGTATCGAAAATAGCATGGCAGCAACCATAGGATAATTTTTTTTTATTTATTTATTCATTTATTTATTTATTTCAATTTATTCCTTTCTTTATTTTTATTTATTCATTTATTTTCATATTTGTTTTTATTTACTTGTTTACTTGTTTATTAATGTACTTATTTCTTTTATTTATTTTTTAGTACGTGATATATTTTTCCTATGTAGTATTTAGCTCACAGTTAGCTAATTTTCTTCAACAGCTAAGAAAAAAAAATGTAAAATTATTTTAATTTCGTGTCATGAAAAAATTTTGGTGGGTCAAAACTTTTGCTCGTGGCTGTACGTAATGACGCGCCTTGCCGCCAGAGGGCTCATTTTAGTTCAAACTTCGAATTGCGGAAGTTCTCCTCAACTGAAACGACTCGTCTGGTATCTGGTCGATAATGAGACGTTGGTATATACCATTCCACTGTGATTAGGTTGTTTACCTAAACCATTAAATAATCGCTTTCCCGATCTCTCACTAGCAAGCACATGTGTAGTACTATGCACAGTATGTGTGTACATGTACATGGATGATAGATGTATGTATTATGTAAATATGTATGTATGCATGTATGTACAATATAGGATATGTTGATATGTGGTATGTATATACACATGGATATATGTACGTATGTATGCATGTATTTGTGTGTGTATACATGTGTGCATGTACGTGTTTATGCATGTGTGTATGTACGTGTGTATGCATGTGTGTATGTCCGTGTGTACGCATGCGTGTATGTATTGATACAAGTATGTGAACATATGATATATTGATATGTGGTATGTATATACACACGGATGTACGTCCCTATGTATGCATGTATTTGTGTACGTGTGTATGTATGTGTGTATGTGATTGTGTGTGCATGTGTGTATGTATTGATATAAGTATGAGAACTTGTAAGAAGCTTTTGAGAGAAGAACAGTCAGGGATAAAAGTTGGATTGAGATTTGGGTCTTTCTGAACCCTCCAAATGCCTCAGCGTCCACCTTCAAAGTTCCTTCATTTGCGTACCTAAATGAAGCGGCGACGACGACGACGAAACCCCACCTCCACAGAGCCTGTGTCACACAAATCCACCAAGTCACAACGATAAGCCAAACTCCGATGCTGAACGGGGAAACACTTGTTTTGACCACACATGCAGAGATACAAGTACTGAGGAACGTCTGAGCGTGCAGACCCCAGCGGACTGGCCTCTCTCTCCCCCCCGCTCCCCACCTCTCCCCCCCTTCCCCCCTCAGGTGTTCACGTATCTTATCTGGACCAATCGCGCCGGGCCTCGCACAAGGGATTCTAGGTCTTGAGTGGCGCAATATGAAACGATAAAGTGATGTGTCACTTCCCAAGAGAAAGGAAATGCATCACTTCCCACGTTTAGATCATATATATATATATATATATATATATATATATATATATATATATATATATATATATATATATATATATATATATATTTGTGTGTGTGTGTGTTTGTGTGTGTGTGTGTGTGTGTCTGTTTGTGTGTGTAAATCGGATTAACGGCGTAACACCCCTATCAGGATGCCAGGACGTTGCCTCTAATTGAGAACTTTGTAGCGTTTAATTAAATGAACCATGCCCTTGGTCCAACTCACCGGTGGCAGGGTTCGAACTGACATCCCCTTGATCAACCTCCGCCGCAAATGGCGACGCTCTATGTCTTTTCTGTCATTGGAACCATTGGTAGATTTGTGGATTGATTTTAAATTTTATTAAGGTTGTGGCTAGGGCCATGTCCTCCGTTTTCTATAAAAGCTCTTTGTTAGATGTTGGCGTACATTAGTTCTTTATAATCTGTTAGATTACCCAATAGGTACAAGCGTGTCAAAGGTAATTATGTTGGAGCAACCAAGGTTACTATTATTATTACCTCTTCTAGAATTAGAATCTGGAAGGTGGATGCACGTGGAAGACCGATAATGAGGTAGGTGGAGGAAGTGACAAGGGCGTTGGGTGCAAGAGGAATGTCTGTCGAGCAAGAAGGAAGAGGGATAAGTAAGTGTAAGTGGAGAGTGGCTGTGATTGGATGAGGGGGAGGGAGGGGTCGCCATGTCAATGAAGCTGTGGGAGTAGACCAGCCTCGGCTGTGGAACTGCTGTGTCTCACTGCATTGCTTTTGACATAAACAGTGTGGCGGCCATTGGGATGACCCTTCATCCACAAGGAGCTAAGATATGAAGGATAACAAATAAGCTTCAGGGATGTGGGAGGGGTGAAACTTAGGTACAAGCTTTGGCGTCAATGTTTTCATGTCCCTTATTAAGGGGGAAAAGGGCTTTTGGTATATGTAAGTTCCCCTTTTGGGGAAATCTTTATTTTGGAAATCGTTATCTAGGAATTATTATTGGAAGGTTTTTCAGTCTTAGGTACAAGCTTTGGCGTCAATGTTTTCATGTCCCTTATTAAGGGGGAAAAGGGCTTTTGGTATATGTAAGTTCCCCTTTTGGGGAAATCTTTATTTTGAAAATCGTTATCTAGGAATTATTATTGGAAGGTTTTTCAGTCTTACAATATCATAGGCCAAGCCAAGCAG
This sequence comes from Oratosquilla oratoria, assembly GCF_046742065.1. Taxonomy (NCBI): domain Eukaryota; kingdom Metazoa; phylum Arthropoda; class Malacostraca; order Stomatopoda; family Squillidae; genus Oratosquilla; species Oratosquilla oratoria. The sequence continues at coordinate 53,301,705 of NC_134803.1, read as the reverse complement.
CAACAGCAGAAGTTGCAGTTGCAGTTGCAGTTGCAGCAATTTGGCGAAAGGAGAAATTCTTGAAACAGGAATTGAAAAAGCAAATGGCTGTTTGGTGGAAAAAAAAATCGTTATCTAGGAATTAGTATTTGTAGGTTTTTCAGTGTTATAATATCATAGGCCAAGCCAAACAGCAACAGCAGAAGTTGCAGTTGCAGTTGCAGCAATTTGGCGAAAGGAGAAATTCTTGAAACAGGAATTGAAAAAACAAATGGATCTTTGGTGGAATAGTAGCATGGAGATTGGTAATATGGTGAGGTGTATGGCGGGGAAGGAAAGTTGGAACAGGGAATTTAGGTAAATTATCTATTTAGGGTAAATTGCGTCTAACTTGCCTACCACCTGTTGTATCGTGATTCACCCCTCTCCCCTCAAATCGAGGTTGAGGGGTGACTGCTGGTGTGAATTCATTACGAAAACAAATTCGAAACGTTCAAAGACAAGGAATGAATCTAATTCAGCAATCATGTACTTCAGAGTTTTCGCGCATGTTGTACACTTGGGATCTGTCACGAAGATAGGTTTTTGTGTCTATGCCGACACGCATACATTAATTATGTAACGCGCTGCCTCCGGCCGTGTTTTATGAGGCGCTGTTGCCGAATCGATGATGTTGCGGCATGAACCTTCGCTCTACAGTCAGGAGCAAAATTTTTGACCCACTAAGAGATTTTCTTGGTACAAAATTCAAATTATCTGTTTGATTTTTTTTTCTATTCAAGAAAATTACCTAACTGTAAACTAAATACTGTATATGGAGATATATCACATACTTGACAAAAAAAAATCTTCACGTTGTCAGAACTGTTATGTGGATCAAAGCTTTTGGTCGTGACTGTACCTGACGAAGTGGGTGCTGGGTTCTTTACAACATAAGAATGAAGGAGACTGCAAGAGACCATGAGGCCTACACTAGACAGTTCCATGTCCATGACCACCTGTCATCCCCGTCCATAAAGTTGTCTAACCGTTTCTTAAAACAACTGATAGTTTCAGCGCTCACTACTACATGGTTACTAAGTCTATTCCATTCGTTGACCACCCTATTAGTAAACAAATTCTCGCCTATTTCCTTCTTAAATCTAAATTTGTCCGGTTTAAATCCACGGATATTTTGGGAATCTCGCCGGCTGAGCGGGTTAGGGCGTCGTTACTTGCGGCGAAGGTCGAGGGAATGGCGGTTCGAATCCTGCCACCGGCGAAGTTGAACCAAGGGCATGGTTCATTAAATTCCACGCTACAAAGTCCTTTGTGAGGGGTACCGTACTAGCCTTCCGATGGGAGGAATATGTGACGTTAAACCATTAACTAAATCCACGGAACAGAAAGTTTCATTGTACATCTCCCGAGCACAAACCGTATTTGCATGTGTGACAAACAAGCGAGGCTTACCAATTACATTTGGCAAATCTCTGTTCCCCTGAGCCATGGTAATCGCATACAGTTTTGTTTATTATTAATTTTTACACGAGGGAAATCGTGTCAACCTAACGTTTCGTGCATTACCCTCGACCAGAGACACTAAATTCTCTGAAGAAAGGTTTGGTGTGTATATATATATATATATATATATATATATATATATATATATATATATATATATATGCATATATTAAAGGTGAGAAATGTAATCACACTTTTGTCAATCACGTTAAAATCACTGTTGGAGTAGAAAAGACTGAATACGCGGAATCTATATATTTCGATTGCAAACTGCAATCCTCTTCAGTAGAGCTTCTACTGAAGAGAATTGCAGTTTTCAATCGAAATAAATAGATTCCCCGTATCTAGTCTTTTCTACTCCAACAGTGGTTTAAACGTGATATATGTATATATATATGTATATATATATAATATATATATATATAATATATATGTATATATATATAATATATATATATATAAACTTACCAAGGTCTCTGGTGAGTCCTTTCGATCTACCCTGCCTGTCACTATGAACTAGTCACAATACAATTTGTTCATTTCCTGACGTTTGGCCTCAGAGAACTCTTAATTAAAGGAATGATCTCACAAGCCTTTATCTTTTAGTATCCGTCCCATTGATAGACGGGTCAGGGACGCTACAGCATTCTTGACCTTTCGGATAAGCGCTGCAAGTTTCCGGAGGTGACGACGACGTCCGGGGAGTGTCCGGGAAGTGTCCGGGGAGTGGCCGGGAAGTGTCCGGGGAGTGTCCGGGAAGTGTCCGGGGAGTGTCCGGGGAGTGTCCGGGGAGTGGCCGGGGAGTGTCCGGGAAGTGTCCGGGGAGTGTCCGGGAAGTGTCCGGGGAGTGTCC
>NC_134803.1:53276870-53296870 GCF_046742065.1 Oratosquilla oratoria | reverse complement strand
ATTGTCTTAAATAGACGAAAACGTTCGGTCAGCTTTCATTTCATTTTCCAAGTGGTTTTATTACACATATATATGTATATGTATGTATGTGAAACTTTAGGCTAGTTACTGTGAATATATGTGTGTGTGTCCCAGTGTGTATGTGTGTAAAACAAGTTCTGGAAAAAATATAGGAATGTAACACGTATACCATGGGGGGAGCGTTGCCATACATACGTGGGGCCGCGGCTCAACGCACTCTATTCCTAAGGGTATCAAAGAAAATGGAAAGAAGGTACTCTTCTTTTATTTATTTTTCTTTTATTTATTTTTTGTATATATTTCCATTCTTATTTTTATTCTATATTTTTATTTATTTATTTATTTATTATTTCTATTTATTTATTTTATTTATTTTAGTATTGTCAAAACACTCTCCTAGGGGGTTAGCAATCCATGCAACATATCATGAGTTCTATCCCCGTGTGCAACCCACACAAGAAGATTAAATCCAAATGTGATGATTATGGAAATTCCTTGGGGGGGAAATGTCTCGAAGGTACAATCATCATCATTCGTACCCTACCAGAGGACGGATAGTCAGCCCTCCGGTTGTGTCGCCACATAAAGAATATATGTTGTTTTTATAGACCCGGATTTACGTGATAGTTGGGTAGAAGAAGTGAAATTTAGGCTGCAACCTGGTGTAATATATATATATATATATATATATATATATATATATATATATGTGTGTGTGTGTGTGTGTGTGTGTGTGTGTGTGTGTGCGTGTGTACAGCACTGAATGGGTCCCAGTGAACAGCTATACGTTTTTGTCAACCACAATACACTTTAATTCTAAGCCAGTACCACGTTTCAATTTCTGTATGTTGGCCTCCTCGAGTCTCTCGATGTTGATGACGTAGAATTAAAGTGCATTGTGGGTGATATATATATATATATATAATATACATATATATACATATATATATATATAGACATATATAAAAAGAGATAAAGATATATATATATATATATATATATAGAGATATATATAAAAATAAAGATATATATATATATATATATATATATATATATAAACAAAGGTAAAGGTATACACGACCATCACTAGACCGGTGGTTGTGTATGGATGCGAGACGTGGAGGTTGACAAAACGAAACAGAGACTGGAGGTGTTTTTGTATACAATTCCAAGAAAGACTTTTGGACCAGTGACTGAAAGATGAAGAATAGAGATTGACGAGTGCCAGGAGCTACTAATGAGCAGGAATGTGTAAGATGTGTTCTTAATCACAAGCCTGCAAATAAAGAAGACAAGGAGCCTACTACGCCTGGTTTTCAGAACAAAGTGTATAAAGAGTCTTGTTAACCCACTGTCGCAGAATGATATAAGAAAGACAGGAGGTCCGTATATTTCGACCACTAACTGTGGTCTTCATCACTCTGCTTAAGAGGACCACAGATAGTGGTCGAAATATACATCATTCTCCGACAGTGGGTTGATAATTCTCTTTTTACAGATGTGCCACTACATTATACTTTCCTAAAGTGTATAAAGTACCTGCAGGTTCAAGAAGACAGTCATGGGCACTTTTTTAAGTATTTTATTAAAAATCATCATCACGAGGTTAAGAGAAAGATAATCAAAATAAATATATTCATACCATCACAAATAGTCATCGCACACACTTACACAATTTATACATACTTCAAGATACATGTGTTTATATATTCATATGCACGTGTGTCTATGTACAGTACATATTCAAATGTGCTTAGAAAAGTTGAAGTTGAGTTGAAGATTTGAAGATTGATTTTGTCTTGGACTTTTGTCCTTCGTCTTCCATTTTATGCAATATTTCGACAAAATCATTCGTTGGTATAGAAAGATCTACCAATCAGCGAATTTTCTTTTTTCCATTTTCTGTTCCCAACCGGAGGGAGCGGAGGAAATCGAATGATTTCGATGTGTTCGGGCGTCGTTAAAGAAATCAGAACCAGTTTACTATTTGTGCCATACGTGAACCGCCATTTTGCGACACCTGACACGACGCCGTTCCTGTCTTGGTGACACGTGTTCGGTGTCATGACACAGCACCCTGTGTCATATGGTAACATTGATATGGGATGAGTGGTTAGTTTGGTTGTGTCACACAATGTCTTTTGAGCAAGAATAGTGTGTGAGGTTTCGTTTCATTCTTTGTGATATGTATCTTCATCAGTTACTAAAACCAAAATGTACTATTTTACATCGTATGTGATATGCATCTTCATGAAGTACGGAAACCAAAATATAATATTTTACATCATGTGTGATGTGTATTTCCATGGCGTGGATGTATGTGCATTTGTATGTCCTTGTATATAATTTTCTGTTGAAATGTATACAAAAGTGATCTAGTGTTCCAAGGTATTACTGAATCTGTGTTTTCATTCTTCGCGTGGTTTAAGAGAGGGGGACGAGGGTGGAGGGGAGTGGAGTGTGATAGGGATGGAATGGGTGGGAGTGGTTTTTATGCCATTGTTTTTTGGCTACCTCCCTTATAAGGGGGGAAATAGTTTAAATGGTTTAAGACTCTTGGGTTGGATAAATGGGTAGTGTATGATGTCTCTTCAGTGTATCAAGGGAGTTTGTCGTTGTCCCCTGGACTCTCTGGCCAATCTGTCCCGTCTCTCTGAGGAACGTCATAACTAGGGTGGATTTGTCCCACAAATCCCCACTAAGAGTACATGTAGTGTTGTTGGCGTGCATGCTTGTGTACAATGCAGTCTTCCATTATGTGTTGTATAGTATGGGAGTGAAGTGTTGCATCTGGACAGTTGTCTGCGATGCGGTCATCCGGACGCTTCTGGTAACTTTATAAAGGCTGGGTGGTGGCCACACTGCAATATCTTGGGTATTTGTCTTCTTATACGAGTTCTCCCCTCTTCGCCTTCTTGGCCATGGTACAGGCACACGAGATACAGACGATCTGGTGAGGAAAAGAAAACATCAAAGTACAAAAACGAAAACTCGTATTTGTTCTGCGTGCACCTTGCATTTAGTATTTAGATTTTTTGATTCATCATTATTTTCGCGTTTGGTGGGATTCTGAAGTTAGGTTCTAATTTCTTTTTTAGGGAAAGCTAAGCTAATGAATGTACATTTAGGAGAGTGATCTGTAGGAGTATGAAGTCTTAGGTGAAATTAACAAATTATTGAAATTGTGAGTCACTGACCTGAGGTCGGGTCATTGCAATACAGAATCTCGGGATTGATCAAATTCACGAAAACAAACGCCTTTTTTTTTTTTTTTTTTTTTGTACCATACTGTGTAAATTCAGTATGAGAAGATATTCTCTCGTGTGCACAAGACGTTGCCATGGTTACCGACAAACGGGCGGGAACGAAGAAGGATTTCGAGGACCACTCGAGGAACTCACCTGCACGATGGCGAGGATAATTGCAGCGATGCCGAGACCAGTGTTGATAGAGGCGATCCCTTCGATGAAGTTCTCGAAACATCCGTCCTCGTGGATCTTTTCCTCGATCTCCTTGGGGGACAGGAGCAGGACTCCTTTGCCGCAGTCCGTGGCCACTTGGCGGCAGCAGGAGTCGGGGACGTCCTCCTTTTGTGAGAATACTGTATGTGTCCAGTCGGTGTAGTTGCTGACACCGCAGCACTTGAACTGGGGAAGGAAGGGAACTGATCGTTAGTGGCGGTCGCGAGAAGTCGCCCGGAGGGATTGTGGTTCCAAAAATTTCGTTGTGTTTAGGGATTGTGGTTCCAAAAATTTCGTTGTGTTTAGGGAATGTGGTTCCAAAAATTTCGTTGTGTTTAGGGATTGTGGTTCCAAAAATTTCGTTGTGTTTAGGGATTGTGGTTCCAAAAATTTCGTTGTGTTTAGTGATTGTGGTTCCAAATATTTCGTTGTGTTTAGGGATTGTGGTTCCAAAAATTTCGTTGTGTTTAGGGATTGTGGTTCCAAAAATTTCGTTGTGTTTAGGGATTGTGGTTCCAAAAATTTCGTTGTGTTTAGGGATTGTGGTTCCAAAAATTTCGTTGTGTTTAGGGATTGTGGTTCCAAAAATTTCGTTGTGTTTAGGGATTGTGGTTCCAAAAATTTCGTTGTGTTTAGGGATTGTGGTTCCAAAAATTTCGTTATGTTTAGGGATTGTGGTTCCAAAAATTTCGTTGTGTTTAGGGAATGTGGTTCCAAAAATTTCGTTGTGTTTAGGGATTGTGGTTCCAAAAATTTCGTTGTGTTTAGGGATTGTGGTTCCAAAAATTTCGTTGTGTTTAGGGATTGTGGTTCCAAATATTTCGTTGTGTTTAGGGATTGTGGTTCCAAAAATTTCGTTCTGTTTAGGGATTGTGGTTCCAAAAATTTCGTTGTGTTTAGGGATTGTGGTTCCAAAAATCTCGTTGTGTTTAGGGATTGTGGTTCCAAATATTTCGTTGTGTTTACAGCACGGGGCAGGAGACAGAGACGCCACAGAGAAGGTGACTTTAAGAACAAGTATTAACAATCCATTCGCTTTTGCTGAATTGTATAAAGCAGCGCTCAGAGTCCTCATACATCCCCGTTACCATTCTCACTGCCCACTACCAGCCCCCTTTAGTATTCCCCTTCGCACGTTTACTCCCATCATACACCAGGTAACAACCAGTTGCGTCGTCAGCACTGGCATCTTTAGCGCGGAGGCCAGAGTGCCTTGAGAACGTAGTCTCTCGTGTATGCCATGGCTGTAACCCCAGATCTGGTGGAGAAGGGAGAGTGTGGCTGTGCGTTGCCTAGGAGTTTCCTCCCCCTTTTTCCCCATTTCCCTTCGTTGGCTACGGGGAGATGTCGATCCCAGATCTGATGAAAAAGGGGCGAGTGACACCGTGCATGGACTGGGCGTGTCTTCCATCAATTTTTTTTTTTTTTTTTTTTTTTTTTTGTCATTGTCTTTCAATGGCTGTGTTTGTGTTTGCCCACGAATGTTTTTTTCACGGGCCGTCAATATGATATAGAATATTTGACGGGTACCATGTAAAGTATTGTATGAATACATATTGCCATCCAGGCTTCTACGCTGTAATTATGTACATAGGCAAATAATTAAGACAGTCGTTCCCGGACTCGAACCGAGGCTTGCGAGGAGCAAAGCCAACGCTCTACCAACTGAGTTACCGAGACTCTAAAATTCTCCAACCTGGGAATTAATCTCACTCCCCGAGGGACTAAGTCGGTAGCTCAGTTGGTAGAGTGTCGGCTTTGGTTCTCGCAAGCCTCGGTTCGAGTCCGGGGGCGACTGTCGGAATTATTTGATTGACACCGCCGTCACTGGTGAACCAAACCTCTGTCCTGTGGTACATGCAGCGGACCGGCGATCAGAGATGAAAACGAAAACACGTTTATTTTAAGCGTATCCTCCACTTTTAGTATTTATAAATTTTGATTCAGTATTGAATTTCTTGTTGTATACTGAGGACATTTTTTTTTTTTTTGTGTGTGTTTAAATGATACTGAATTAGGAACTCTTAAGGAAGATACGCTTTCTCAAGTGTCGGGACTCAAAACCGTAACGCGCCCAGATACTCGGTTTCGGAAATACTTTTGTAGTGTTGTAAGACAATAATAATTACGGAGAAATAAAAAGAAAAAAAGAAGAAAAAAAAAAAAAATATATATATATATATATATATATATATATATATATATATGTATATATATATATATATATATATATATATATATATATGATTTTTAGAAGTTCCGCCATGGGATACGAACCCTGACCCGTGCGTCGATAATCACGAGGCCAAGACGTTAGCAACCATGCTACATGGTGATGGTTCAAAAGGACTGTACTAGTCCCCGACCACGCTTCACGTAACATTGGAAGATCTAATCTCAATTTCATCTAATCCCGTATTAGGCACATACATATACATATATATATATATATATACATATATACATACACATATATACACATACACACACAGTATGTGAATTAGTTACAATAAATTTCATACGTGTGACTCGAAATTAACGGGAACGGATATTTGTCCGAGGGTACTTACTTCTTTCTGGAATCCGTCGATGGCCTTGTCAGTGTCGTTGCCTGTGCCACTGTAGTTATCGACAGCCTTTGTCATCTCCTTCTTGACGCCATCTTTGACGGCTCCAAAGTTGACCAAGAGCATGATGGCGCCAACAATCTCCATCAACAGAAGGACAACGACGATGACCGCATACTGTTGGAGGAGGAGAGTTGTATCAGTGTATGTTGGGTGGTAGTGGGACGCCCTAGCACCATCAAGATTTATTTTAAGGCTAATAAAGCATAAGAATGCAATGGCTTCATTCTTTGAATGAATACATTACTCAAGTGTTGCCCAGAGCAGTCAATCAATTGTAGCCTTAGTTTCACAAAGTTGAAATCCCGTTGCCCAACAGTGGCCGGTAACGGTCATTGCAACCTCCCATAGATCTCTATAGAATCTTGGAATTGATATCTGTGTTGTGTGAATGGGGGTTGTTTCTGTGTCACCGGCTCATAAAGTGGTAGGGTGACGAGCAGTCGCCGGTTACCAGCTTTCCATGTGTGAAAAAGCGTAAGAGATACAGTTGAATTTGATAAAGAGAGATCTTGGGTCCAGCCCGAAGATAGAGTGCCAGCCCCTCAGGGCTGCACCTCATGAGCAGATTCTAAAATGTGCCATCGTGCTGAAAATTTTTGGGACCTGGTTGACTTGGTCTATATCTAATCTCTTCAGTACTTGTAAAATTCTAGCGCGTAGCATCGGATGCCTAATGTACGATGCATCACACTACTCGCGTTATAGAATATAAAGTCACTGCTGTATTACTCGTTCTCCTTCACTCTGAATAATAATAAACACAGACAACGTGATCAAACTAGTTCACAGAATTCGGGGGTCATTTAGCTACAACTAAAAAATAAATATAATCAATACGCTTCATGACGCCTACATAGGCGCCATCTTATAAAAGGGGTTAACCCTTGACAGGTTGTAGAACTTTCTTCTTCAGACACTTACCGTCTGGAGGAGGCAAGGACTCTCCTTCAGGGCGCCGCAGCAGCCGAAGAATCCGATGAGGAGGACACATATCCCTGCGATAAGGATGACCACGGGCACTGACACCTCGCCCTCTACAAAGAGCTGCTGGAACTCGTTACCCTTGGCGAGGATGACGCCTGCGAGGGCGACCACAGCAACCCCGAGAGCCTGTGGAGAGAGAGTGTATTAGGATAGGGCGGAGATGGGTGTCTTTGTATGTTTATATATGATAAAGATGTAACAAGCGAAGAGCCCTACTTATAAGGCTGCGTTTCCACCGAGCGAGTCAGGGCCGATTCACGCCAAATGCTGTGAATTCGAATAGCTGGAAGAAGACTTTGTTTGCAACATTCTAGACTTCCCTAAGAACATTTCTACAATCTGTCTAACCTTTGTAAAGGTTTAGCTCCGTTCATTTCGCCATTCGGTTTCTCAATACGTGACGCAAAGCCAATTTGACATTTGAAGATTAAAAAAACGAAAGATTGTAACCGAAGTCGTTTCTACCCAAACGAACTCACAACAATTTATGGGAATCTGACGAGACTCGCTCGGTGTTTATTTTTTGGTAGATTTGTAGGTTTAGAAAACGCGGGGTTATGTCGATGAGAGCCTTGAGGATGTATATTCATTTTTGAGAAAAATACTAAAACTACCTAGTGTAGGCCTTATGGTCTCTTGCAGTCTCCTTTATTCTTATGTACCTTCGCTTGCAATGGGAATATATACACGTCCGGGAAGCGAACTTGCGCTCATGCACGTTCGCAACCACAGACAGCATATGCTAATGTCAGTTCCCATGCTTTCATCTCTGTATGCAAACAATACTCAAGACTCACGTACACGTTCAGAGCACCGAGTGTATTACACGTCAAACGTTTTCGAGATTGTTGAGTACTTACGAATATCACGAAGTTGAGGAGGAAGAGGAAGAGTTTTGAGACGCAGTCACACATGATGGCGGCTTGGCAGTCGATTCGGAAGAGGGAAAGGTTCTCCTTCTTTCAGGACGTCTTCTGTCGCGTAGTTTTCTTTTGCTGCAAAGGGAAGAAGTGAGGATGTAAAGGACGAAAGCTTCTGTGGCAGATGACAAATATGATTTTATGTCCTCGTCTTATCTTATCTAAGCCGGACATTCCTGGCAGGAGGAGGAAGATATCACTAAGTAGGGGGGAGGCTTTGGGGTGGTGATAAGCGTCGAGTACGCGGGCTCTCATTGGTCAGGTTGGGACCAATCAGAAGAGGCTCTCCGGGTCTCCTGTTCTTATTCTTTTATCTTTGCAGCGACAACAAGGGCGTTTGTTTGAACGGCTTGTCATGCGGACGAAAGAGTTGAAAGGAAGAGTGTGAAGGGAGAGTTGATCAAGATGGAATGGGAAGATTGAGGGAATTGACAGGGATAATGGTCAAGGAAAGGAAAATGTGGAGAGGAAGGAAGGAAGGGAGAGGGGAGGTGAAAAAAGGGCCTGATTGGTGGTGACTGAACAGTTTGGCTCCCTGAGCTTCATGGTTTACATGAATAGAATCGCCAGTGACGGTGACGTCGATCAAATAATTCCGACTGTCGTCTCCGGTTTCGAACCGAGGCTCGTGAAATCACGGAGCTGTCGCTCTACCAACTGAGCGTTATAAATCACGTGGTCATTTGCGCTATTAACCTCAATATTACTGAAGGGGCCAATCGCAGTTGAATAAAACTGCCTGGCGTCATGTACAGTGAAAAGAAGAAAAGCCTCGTGATGGGAAGGGGTTAAAGAAAGGGAAGGGAAGGAAAAGGAGCAAAGGGGAGAGCAACTTAGCTGAACCAGGAAAGAAAAGGGGTGAAGGGAAGGAAGGAAGGAAGGGGAAGGGGTGAAGGGTAGGAAGGGAAAGGGACGAAGGAAAGAGCTGCTTAGCTGAACCAGGAAGGAAAAGTGGTGAAGGGATGGAAGGAAGGAAGGAGGAAAGGGAAAGGGATGAAGGGAAGGAAGGAAGGAAAAGGGACGAAGGGAAGGAAGGAAGAAAGGGAAAGGGATGAAGGGAAGGAAGGAAGGAAAAGGGGCGAAGGAAAGGAAGGAAGGAAAAGGGGCGAAGGAAAGGAAGGAAGGAAAAGGGGCGAAGGAAAGGAAGGAAGGAAAAGGGGCGAAGGAAAGGAAGGAAGGAAAAGGGGCGAAGGGAAGGAAGGAAGGAAAAGGGGCGAAGGAAAGGAAGGAAAAGGGGCGAAGGAAAGGAAGGAAGGAAAAGGGGCGAAAGGAAAGGAAGGAAGGAAAAGGGGCGAAGGAAAGGAAGGAAGGAAAAGGGTTGAAGGGAAGGAAGGGAAAGGGACGAAGGAAAGAGCCGTTTAGGTAAACCAGGAAGGGAAGCCCTTGTGGGAGACGTAGGACCAAGAGGGCTCTTATTGAAAGGAGGAATCAGGCATTGCGATAAGATATAGAAGCGCCCTGATCTTTATATCGTCAGACGGTGGACTATTATCGGGACCTGTACTTGCGTAACCCACCAGGAGGCGCTCACCTCGACCTGGGCTCGCCGGGACTTTAGAGGAGTTATATTTGGTTATGAATGACGCGTATACATCGATCTGCCGTTTACGATCGCAAAGGTCTTCGGTGGATCTGATCGTACTGCAACTCGAAGATGTCAATGTCATCATATTAAAACAACAGGGCAGGACTCGCAGTGATGGTTATAAACTGGACAAATTTAGATTTAAGGAAATAGGCAAGAATTGGTATACTAATAGGGTGGTCGACGAATGGAATAGGCTTAGTAACCATGTAGTAAGCGCTGAAACTATCAGTTGTTTTAAGAAACGATTAGACAACTTTGTGGATGGGGATGACAGGTGGTGGTGGATACGGATCTGCCTAGTGTAGGCCTTATGGTCTCTTGCAGTCTCTTTCATTCTTATGTTCTTCAGGCCAGTCTGGAAAGGTGAGGACTCGCTTCCAGTCGGGAACTCTTCAGTTTCAGTTGCCAGGTGACATATTATTTCCTATTTTACATATACTTAAAATAAATAGAAAAGGCTCCCTTTTCTTCGCATCCGGCCTAGTTAAGGACCAAAAGGTCTCCTGTCGGCATGCTTCGCCTTTGTAATCCTTTGTAATCTGCGATGGTGGCGCCATCGGAAGCGTGTTGGTCTCGTATTCGTTGAGTTGTGGGTTCGAGTCCCGTGCTGCTTTCAGATTTCCAGCAGTGACTGTTAAACACACACACACACACACACACACACACACACACACACACACACACACACACACACACACACACACACAGAGAGAGAGAGAGAGAGAGAGAGAGAGAGACAGAGAGAGAGAGAGAGAGATTATTTCGAAGTAAAAGTAGACTTGTTAAGAGTCTTGCGCAGTTGTCCACCGTGCAAAGTCCTTCACGATTGTCCGGCTCAGTCAAAAATCTTGTTTATCACTTCCACGCTTTGCCCCCTCGAGTTCCCGCCGTAACCTTGAGTGCTATTCTCGGAAAACCGCGAGATTCCCGCGTCACGCTCCGGCGACGGGGAGATATTCCGCGGTTGTGCACGCTACATTCGCGTCACGTGACGCGTTACGTGGTCACGTCATCATCCATTGCGGGCGTACGCCAGGAGGCACGTTACTTCACTCACACGCCGTCGCCAGTCCCCTTCACGGTCTCTCCAATCAGGCAAGCTTCCATGCAGACATCCTTCCCACTCCAAACAACCCGTAAATGTAATGTCCAATGGCACGTGTACATGTGACGTGATTTTTGTGTCATGCACATGTCATGTGTGCAATGTGACGTGCACATTGGTCATGCAAGAAATTCTCTTGGCTGTCGTGACGCCACGTTCTTTTCGTTGCAGGCAAGGTCATCATATTAAGACAGCAGGGCAGAACTCGTAGTAATGGGTTTGAATTGGATAAATTTAGGCTTAAGAGGGAAATAGGCAAGAACTCGTTCACCAACAAAGTGATTGACGAATGGAATAGACTTAGTAATCATGTAATAAGCGCTGAAACTATTTATAAATAGGGATGAAAGATGGTGAGAGACATGGAACTGTCTAGTGTAGGCCTTATGGTCTCTTGCAGTCTCCTCCACTCTTATGCACCTACGTGTAGAAAGCTGAGGTCTGTGTTGGGTTGTATGCAAAGTCATGCATGTTGGTAGTACATAGTGTGTATCATTCACTTGTAGCATGTTTATTTGAAGTTGGCGGGGACCATGTTCAAGCATAAGCCAGTGGTTTTCAAACTATGGGTCGCGACCCAAAGTTGGGTCGCGAGATCAATTTTGATGGGTCGCAGGGGACAGGGAAATTTCTCACATCTTCAGAGTGTTTCAGATACTTGACTCATTTTTTTTTTTTTTTTTAGATTTATTTTTCTGAAGGAAATTCAGTGCCATGGATTCTGTTGATTTAGTTAAAAAACTGTACACATTATTTTTTCAATTTTTTTTCCATTTCGTTTCTCTTTACTTAATTCTGGGAAATAGGCAAGAATTGGTTTACTAATAGGGTGGTCGACGAATGGAATAAACTTAGTAACCACGTAGTAAGCGCTGAAACTATCAGTTGTTTTAAGAAACGATTAGACAACTTTATGAATGGGGATGACAGGTGGTGATGGTCACGGAGCTACATAGTGTAGGCCTTATGGTCTCTTGCAGTCTCCTTCATTCTTATGTTCTTATGAATGATTGAAATGTTCCAAATAGGATCGCTCACGTAAAAGTTTGAGAATCACTGATCTAGAACATCATATCAGCCAATGAAGAGGATGAAAGTCCAACAAAACTGACAGACGTATCTAATCTTTGCATAAGTACCTGTCACACGTAGACGGGGTATTGTTTTTTGTTTGTATGTTGTATAACTAACTGGCTCAGTGGGTTAAGGCGTCGTTACTTGCGGCAAAAATCGAGGTGATGGTGGTTCGGATCCTGCCACCGGCGAGCGCTACAGAGTCCTTTGTGAGGGGCACCGTCCTAGCCCTCCGATAGGGGGGAGTTTGTGATGTTTAACCATATTGTATAACTGAACACTAATGAATGTCCTAAAATGGTGATTGACAGCTGTTGTACCTTACAGTAGAGATTGAAATCCATTCATCTTAACTTTGCGAAACATTTTTTTTCTGATGTTGCAATAAAAATTGATGCCACAAACGCTGTCATGGCTTTTGGTATTTGATCAATTTTGCCAAAATTAAGTGGACTGACTTTAGTTAAAGAATGTGGTTTGGAAGGTTGTATGCACGGTTAAAGAAAAGAAATGTGATAAAGTTTGGGAACTGGTCTTGCAAGGGTTGTGTGTGTGTATGTTTCTGTTTCTGTGTGTGAATGATTGAGCGAGCATGTGTGTGTGTGTGTGTGTGTGTATGTTTCTGTTTCTGTGTGTGAATGATTGAGCGAGCATGTGTGTGTGTGTGTGTGTGTGTGTGTGTGTGTGTGTGTGTGTGTGTGTGTGTGTGTGTGTGTGTGTGTGTGTGTGTGTGTGTGTACGTGTGTATGAGAGAGAGAGAGAGAGAGAGAGAGAGAGAGAGAGAGAGAGAGAGAGAGAGAGAGAGAGAGAGAGAGAGAGAGAGAGTGAGTGAGTTAATAGAGCGTAAGTCCGCGAACCGAAGGTGAAACCAAAGAAATTAGCAAAGAAACGAAACTAAAAACCCGATGCGCTGCTCTGACAAGCCTGCAGGGAAGTTTTTCTTGTGGTCAACCCATAAAATGTAGGCGTGGCGGTTCGAGTCTCTCTTACCATACCAAGGCCAACCACATGATCTTCCGGCTGTCTCTCCGTTGTTCACCCCACTTTCTCTTTCCCTCTCCTTCGCGCTCTCTCATCCACCTCTTCTTAGAATGTTTTTCACACTCCCTCACTCCCTCACTCCTCCCCTCCCTCCTTCTCTTCTTCCTCCCCTCCCTCCTTCTCTTCTTCCTCCCCTCCCTCCTTCTCTTCTTCCTCCCCTCCCTCCTTCTCTTCTTCCTCCCCTCCTCCTTCTCTTCTTCCTCCCCTCCCTCCTTCTCTTCCTCTTCTTCCCAGACAATTTTCCACACTCCCTTCCTTCCTCCCTCCTTCTCTCCCTCCTCTCTCATCCACACTCACTCCCTCACTCCCTCTCTCCTTCCCTCCCTCCCTCCCACCTTCTCTCTCTCCCTCCCAGTTGCTTTGATTAATTCACATTCGTGTTTGGCTCTCGTATTGTGGATGTCAAAGATGTGTTGTATTAGTGGTCGGGTGGTTGAGTGGAAGTGTGTGGTATGTCTTACACACATCAACATTTGGTATATTATACCATACAAGCGGATTTCTCTTTCTCCCCGCCAAACCCCGACAGCGGCACGAGATCGTGTATAAGGATAGAAGCACTAGTTAAGATGCACTCCATAGCAACAACAAGCAAGAGCTTCGGCTTTCGTTCGTGACCTGATATGACCTTTGTTGTGGTTTTTATTCCGCGGAACTCACGCTCGGGTCGCGGAAACTTCTACACAACTTCTGACCTAAGATTTGGCCGTGTGGAGGACGTTGGTTGGGTGATATCTCTCTCTCTCTCTCCCTCTCTCATCGTGTGTGTGTGTGTGTGTGTGTGTGTGTGTGTGTATAATAATAATGATAAACTGTTTATTGGGTATAGCAGCATTACTGCTGAAAATATACAGCCTACAGAATGATAAAATTATAGAATATAACAGTTGTTGCAAGCCTAAAAAAAACAGTAAACTAAGGAATAGCCGTGTTGTACAACATTGTTATTTCTTGTTGTTGATTAACTCCACAAATGTGTGTCTGTGTGCGTGTGCATGTGTGTGTGTGCGTGTGCATGTGTGTGTGTGTGTGTGTGTGTGTGTGTGTGTGTGTGTGTGAGAGAGAGAGAGAGAGAGAGAGAGAGAGAGAGAGAGAGAGAGAGAGAGAGAGAGAGAAAGAGAGAGAGAGGAAGAGGAAGTGACGGATTGACTTCTTCGAGCTCTCGAGTCAAAGCCATCAGTTGGGGGAGGAATAAGGTGTGCCAGCTTCCTCGTTGTGCAACAAGAATCTGCATCCATCCATCCAGGGGTCGGCAGGAACGGGGCCGAGATCCCGGCTTCATGCGTTCTTAGTCTAGTTTTGAACTCGAGACTGTAAACTGTCTTTAATGGCCGCTCACGAGCCAACAGAAGTCCTCGGCCAGTCAAAATAAATAAATAAGTAAAAAAAAAAAAAAAAAAATCTGGGGTTAGTTGGGTCCGTGGATCTCGGTGGTCAGTCAAGTACAGGGGTGGGGAACCCTTGGCACAGGTACAAAATCTAGCACACTGACGACTTTTTCCCGGTGCGCGAAACCCAGGGCTCACCTTAAAAACGATAACCAATAAATCTCCAACTGGACGTCGGATAGGGGCTTGTATAGGACGTGAAGGGGAGGCGGCCCATACTCGCATGTAGGCCTATATTTTTACTCTCTTGGCACGCGAAAAGAAATTTACAAAATATTTCGCCGATATTGGCACGCACATTTATAAAGGTTGCCCACCCCTGGGCCCACAGGAAATACTTGTAGATATTACCGAGAGTCCAGTCCAGGCAGTGGGCGGGGTGCAGGGATGGCCCTTTATCCACAAGAATCTAAGATATAAGAGAAACAAATGGATGATAGATGGGCGGGGGAGTGGATACATAACTTGACCGTCTACCTCCCTCATAAAGGGGGAAAAAACCTTTTAGATATTTAAATTGTTTCATGTGTTGAATGCTTCGAAACGCACGCTCTTTCGCTTTTTTTGTGAATTATCGCCATAGGAATTCACGTTTATTTGAGTATTGTCCTCCGTTCAGAAACGTTCGCTTCCGTGAGTACGCTCACTACATGCACGAAAGTATTCATCCTTATTTTAGCATTAATAACATTTTGCGTCACGCCACGTGTAACCTCACGTACCACGTCCCTTCGTGGTGTGACGTGTCGCCTATTTTTATCGTCGTCACGGTGATGCTGGGCGGATGCAATTTGGAAGCCAGGTACGGTGTTGCGTGACGGGGCAGAGTTGATGATTGCCCCCCGGGGGAAGGACAAAGAGATTTGGTACATATTGCGTAGTGCTGTGCTCTTACAAGGTCCCAGCCGCGATAGACCTCGACTATAAAACCAAAGGGTTGTCTTTCCTTGGTGCTGCAGGTGTGTGTGTGTGTACACGTGCATGTGATTCACCACCATGGTCTTGGATCACGTGTTGGACTCGTGATCTACAGTTGTTAACCTCCCGGGTGAGAGCTCAGAGCTCGTAGGACCGATCTATGGGTAATACTGTGACCTTACTGTGTGTGTGTGTGTGTGTGTGTGTGTGTGTGTGTGTGTGTGTGTGTGTGTGTGTGTGTGTGTGTTTACTGAAGCGTCGTCTTGTAGGCAGCAACGCCTCTTTAACCACAAACGCAAATGAGCCCACTATGTGTACTTCAACTTAGACCAAGACAGACAGACAGACACAGACACCGACAGACATGCACAGACAGACACATATCCTGCCGGATATGCATTCCTGTTCCGCCCAAGCCTCTTCAAACTTCATTTGTCATCGTCACTCTCTATCAGTATCGCTACCACTTCAACATCAACATCCTCCTATTCCTCCTCTTCTTCTCTTTCTCCTTTTCCTCATCATTATTCTTCTCTTCCTCCTTTTCCTCGTCATTATTCTTCTCTTCCTCCTCCTCATCATTCTCCCCTTTCTCCTCTTCATTCTCCTCTTCCTCTTCCTCCTCACCATTGTCCTCTTCCTCTTCCTCCTCACCATTGTCCTCTTCCTTTTCCTCCTCATCATTGTCCTCTTCCTCTTCCTTCTCTTCCTTCTCCTCTTCCTCCTTATTCTCCCATTCCTCCTCATCACTCTCCTCTTCCTCGTCATCATCATTCTCCTCTTCCTCTTCCTCATTGTCCTCTTCCTCCTCATCATTCTCCTCTTCTTCATCTTCCTCCTTCTATTCCTCCTCCTCCTCCTCTTCCTCCTCCTCCTCCTCTTCCATATCCACCATCTGCACCACCAACCTCGCCCGCTACCTCCACTTGCCTCGCTTCTCCATCACCACGTCTCAACCGTAGCGTCTCCACCATGACAAACCCTGAACTTCGTCTTCACCTTCACCACCACTTGCACCTCCAGGCCTTATGGTCTCCTCCCTCCTCCTCTACCGCTCCATAACATACACAAGTGTCATTAGTACTTGGCTTCCTTGCATTGTTTCAGAAAACGTCCCTCATACAGCGTGCATATCCTATCCTGAAAGTTAAGCCTTTGTTGGATGTTTGAATATACTCGTATGCTGAAGTGTGTGTGTGCGTCTGTGCCTTAGTGTGTGTCTGTGTGCCTTAGTGTGTGCCTTAGTGTGTGTGTGTGTGTGTGTGTGTGTGTGTGTGTGTGTGTGTGCGTGCCTTAGTGTGTGTGTGTGTGTGCGTGCCTTAGTGTGTGCGTGTGTGCCTGCGTGCGTGTGTTTTTGTGTGTGCGTGTGTCTTTGTGTGTGCGTGTGTCTTCGTTCCATAGCATTCGCAATTAATTTGTATACATTTTAACCCTTAATACGAATTCTCTGCAAACACTAGATATTTAGTAAAACTTAAATTAAATCATCAACACTCGTGCATACATGGCATGTACGGGACATATAAGGCGTAGATTCCTAGCACAGCTTGCATGTGAATGTACACGTACACAAGCGGGCTTGTGTGTGTGTGCGCGCGCGCGCCGGGCTCACCTTCTAAGGCCTTCAGTTTATCGCGCATTTCCACCAAAACACTTGACATCTTTTATTAGCTGACGGTGGACACCAGCTGATGGGAGATGGACACACACACACACACACACAAGCACACACACACACACACACACAAGCACACACAGTATGCCAGCCTCAGACTGAAATGTACAATTTGGAGATTTTTTCCTGACTCTCCTAATATAGTGTGTGTGTGTGTGTGTGTGTGTGTGTGTGTGTGTGTGTGTGTGTGTGTGTGTGTGTGTGTGTGTGTGTGTGTGTGTGTGTGTGAAGACTCGTTCAGAAAGAGAGAAGTGAAGAAGTGTAAAACTACCTTCGTCGCATGAAGGGTTCTTGTAAAGCTGAATGAAATAGTTAGCCTCACATTAAACCTAACAATGTCGTTAACTTAACCAAGGGGAGTTACGTGTTGCTAAGCCTGGTCAGTTTGAAGGCTAAGTTTAAATAGTTAACCTCGCGTTAAACCTCTTTTGAAAACTTAACCAAGGGAAGTTACGAGTTGCCAATTCCTGTCATTTTCAAGGAAATTTTCATCCAGGTGAACATAACCAGTGGAGACTATAATGAACGAAGTTTTTTTATTATTATTATTATCAACAAAAATTGAAAAAAAGGAAAAGATATAACTTCGGGACGTTACTCTTATGATTTTGCCAACCTTGACTTTACCAATTTTGTGATAATTAGGTCGTTAAGATGTTGATTGGGGTAGTCTTGACCATCATTTGGTTTGGAATCTGAGCAGAACAAGGCGGTTTTCGGACGAACGCGCGCACTTGCTTGTGCCTTCAATCATGATTGCGCAAACGTGTTCACTGATTGATAAATATAATGTTTTATTTTGAGCATTTGACTTTTTTTTATACAGTATTGACTGTATATTTTTCTATTGAAAATATATCAAATAGTCAACCGCAAGTACGTTAGTTGTTTAGTGAAAAAATACGGTTTCGAGAATTGACAGCTGTTATTGTACACACACGCACGTACACACACACGTACACGTATACACACACGTACACGTATACACACACACACACACACACACACACACACTTGTACATTTTTTTAAAACAAAGCCAGTCATAGTGTCTACGCTCGTTCCACTTCGAGTACAACAAGTGGAGTACAACAAGTGGACCTTTGCAGATGCTTGTGTCTTCCTCTTGCCTACCCACCTCCTCTCTTCCTCTCCGCTCTCTCCCTCTCTTTTCTCTTTCGTTCACCCCGTTTTCTTTATCCCTCTTCCTCTTCTATTTTTACCTCTGTTTCCTCTTTTTTCTTTTCCTCCTTGCTTTATCCCTCTCTCTTCCCTTTCCTCTTTCTGTCCTCCCCCCAGTCTCTCTTTCTCCTTCCCTGTCTCTCTATCTCCCTTCTCTTTTTCTCTCTCTCTTCCTCACGCACATCCTGCATTCCGTCCCCCTTTCCCTCTCCTCTCCGTTCCTCTGTCCTTATTCTTTTTATCTATAAAGAATTACTAAGTAAAACCATACCGACAGGAGACCTTTTGGTCCATAACTATTCCCCCTTTCCTTTCTCCTCTTCTCCCTCCCTATTATCTCCTCGTCCCTCCTCTCTCTCTCTCTCTCTTTCTCTCTCTCTCTCTCTCTCTCTCTCTCTCTCTCTCTCTCTCTCTCTTTCTTTCACCTTTCGCTTGCCATGGACTCTTTTTTCGTAAATATTCTTATTTTTCTGTCTGTATTTCGGATTTTGTGTTTGTTGAAGTTGAGGTTATACAGCGATTGGGAGGAATTTCGGTCCAAGTGACGAGTTGGTCGGGGACACTTGTGGAATCACATGCAAGCTCGCACAGATGGCCATGCACGCTAGCACGTACACACACATACACATGTACACACACACGTACACACACCTACACATGTACACACACACGTACACACATGTACACCTACACATGTACACACACAATGTACACACCTACACATGTACACACACACACACGCACATGTACACACATGACATGTAAACACACATGTACACATGCATACACACATGTACACACATGTACACACACGCACAATGTACACACGTACACAACCCCCCACACGTACACAAACATACATGTATACACGTACACGTACACACACATGTACACATAAATGTGCACACAGATGTACACACGTGTACACAGTATAGGTTTGCAGGACAGGCATTTAGGAGAGGGGCGGCGGCGCAAGCTGGCCCGTGCTTGTGCATGCGTCCATGTAATCGTACTCGCATGTCCGACCTCGAACTCGAGTTGGGTCTCTCGAACTGTGCCCTCGAGTCTCGATTCGTCCTCGTATCATCGTTGTCAAGGTCTCGTTTGGCTTTGGTCGTGTCAGGCGGGTGCCTCCTTTCGCAGCGTGAGGAGAGTCGTCGGCTTTTGAAAAAGCCATCAATTCGTTTAACTTCGGCTGGATGAAAGTCCCCAAGGACCCTTGGTCCCGCCGGGCGATTTTAGTCAGTTAAGGGGAGGACCCATCTCCAGCCATAGGCTGAAGCACATCTTGAGCCAATTTTTTTTTTTTTTTTTTTTTTTTTTTTTTATACTGATGTATGGACTGAATAGATATGTTTTGGTGCCTACATGGCTTGGTGCAGCAAAAAAAAAAAAAAAACCGTGTGTGTGTGTGTGTGTGTGTGTGTGTGTGTGTGTGTGTGTGTGTGTGTGTGTGTGTGTGTGTGTGTGTGTGTGTGTGTGTGTGTGAGAGAGAGAGAGAGAGAGAGAGAGAGAGAGAGAGAGAGAGAGAGAGAGAGAGAGAGAGAGAGAGAGAGAGAGAGAAAGAGAGAGAGGAAGGGGGAGGAACGTATCACTGCAAGCTCCATTTACCGGCACGTAAGAACATTTGTTTCATTTCTTGTTTCTCTCCTCTTCTCGGGAAACGTAACACTAAATTACCTAAACAGAAATGTAGTAGCACATTTGTTAAGAACACACAAGAAACCCACAGTCGGAGAAAATAAACTTCGAATGAAAGAAGATTCTATATTTCGGCTGCCAACTGTAGCCCTCTTCAGGAAAGTGAAGAGGGCTACAGTTGGCAGCCGAAATATAGAATCTTCTTTCATTTGAAGTTTATTTTCCCCGACTGTGGGTTTCTTGTGTGTAACAGTCTTTAATGTTCGATATATATATATATAATTGTGTGTGTATGTATGTGTATATGTGTGTATGTATGTGTGTGTATGTGTGTGTGCGTGCGTGCGTGCGTGCGTGCGGGTGTGTGTGGGTGT
>NC_134803.1:53261870-53264370 GCF_046742065.1 Oratosquilla oratoria | reverse complement strand
GAGAGAGAGAGAGAGAGAGAGAGAGAGAGAGAATCTCGGATGAATTTTCTCATGTCTGAGAGAGAGAGAGAGAGAGAGAGAGAGAGAGAGAGAGAGAGAGAGAGAGAGAGAGAGAGAGAATCTCGGTTGAATTTTATCTTGTCTGAGAGAGAGAGAGAGAGAGAGAGAGAATCTCGGATGAATTTTCTCATGTGAGAGAGAGAGAAAGAGAATCTCGGATGAATTTTCTCATGTCTGAGAGAGAGAGAGAGAGAGAGAGAGAGAGAGAGAGAGAGAGAGAGAGAATGCTTGTTTATCAGTGTATTTATGGAAATGACAGAAAAAAAAGTTTGAGAACCGCCGCTCCAGAGGCTTTGGCGCCTTCGTTGCCAAAAAAGTTCCTTAAAGTGGTCGGAATGTCCGTGACCGAAACCACTGGAAGGGATATCACATTGGACCATTTTTTTCCTCCAACCTCCGATTAATCGGCGCAATCGTTCACCTCCAGAACTTTTTCCGGCGTCAAATCACTATGACAAACAATCTTGTTTTCTCAACAGAAATACTTAGAATGTCTTACTTAGATGTGAACATACATAAGAACAAAAGAATGAAGGAGGCTGCAAGGGACCATAAGGCCTACACTAGGCAGTTCCGTATCCATCACCACCTGTCATCCCCATCAATAAAGTTGGATGCTGGAGGGAAATTATTGAATATTATAATTATCAAATATGCTGGAGGAAAATGAATTAAATATTAGAATTTTTAGATACACTGAAGGAATTATTTTTTCGTACAGTATATCAGATTCCTCGATAGTTGCTGGCTGGAAATCCGCAACAGGCGGAGGCAAAATAGCTTAACGTGATAAAGCCATTTCAGAAAAATATAGGTTTATCGAAAAGCAGACAGATAACAAAATATTTTCCTGCGAAAGTATTTTACGTAACGAAATGTATTAGTTAACTTAAACTAATTTGTAGCCCTGTTTAGGGGGAAAAGGGTAGAACTGTTGTTTTCGTATGTCAAGTTTAGCGTCTTTGTTATGAAGAGGGAAAGGGGGTAAAGGTCCTTTCACGGGAGGGACCATGTTCTTGTCCTCGTTTAGAGTTCTGAACTTCAGATTGCTGAAAGTATCACACTATGAAATGGAGTATATCTCTGATTAATGAAGTCCTGAACTTCAGATCGCTGAAAGTATCACACTATGAAGTAGAGTATCATTTCTGATTAATGAAGTCCTGAACTTCAGATCGCTGAAAGTATCACACTATGAAGTAGAGTATCATTTCTGATTAATGAAGTCCTGAACTTCAGATCGCTGAAAGTATCACACTATGAAATAGAGTATAATCGCTGATTAATGAAGTTCTGAACTTCAGATCGCTGAAGGTAATACACTATGAAGCAGAGTATCATTTCTGATTAATGAAGTCATCTCCCATTTCATTTTCCTCCTCCATTTTGTTCTTCATCTCCCCCTGTCTCTCCCCCTTCCTTCTCTAGTACAGAAGCGCTGGTGAATTGTCGGTGACATAAATACAATAGAATTCTCTCCTTCTCGTCCTCCTCCTACTCCACCTACTCCACCTACTACTCCACTTACTCCTACTCCACCTACTCCTACTCCCCTCCCCCTCCACCTACTCCTACTTCTCCTTCATGTCCTCCTCCTCCTCCTCCTCCTCCTCCTACTCCCAGTCCTCCTACTCCTCCTTCTCCTCCTCCTCCTCCTCCTCCTCCTCCTCCTCTTTCTCCACCTCCACCTCCCCCTCCTTCTTGTCCTTTCTTACGACCTATTCTAATCTGTCTCACTCCCTCTTCCTCTCGTCCTCCCTCACTCCCTATCTCTCCTCCCCCTTCCTCTCGTCCTCCCTCACGCCCTATCTCTCCTCCCCCTCCTTCCCACCCCCTCTCGCCACCGTGTGGCAAGGTTGCATGATGATGACGTCATGTGTTAGTCGTAGTCAGGTGATAGTGTTTGTGGTTGGTGGCTTTTATGTCGTGACGAGTCTGTGCAAGGAAGTATTGCATTGTTTGCAAGGTACTGGGGGCAAAGGTTGCTTCCTTCAATTGTTTTTTTTTTCTCCTTTTGAGGACTTTTCGTTTTACTTGTTTCGTAAATTGCTTCCTGGTTGTAAAGACGTGACTGAAATGTGGATAAAATGTTAGAATTCCATCGTACGTAAAACTCATCAAATACATTTTCTCTTGCAATTATTCGATACTTTCTCATAGGCTAAATTCAAAAGAAGGTAACGGTGGAATTTATAATCTGCTTTGGCCACATGCTAGACGTGAAATTATAATGATAAATCAAACTGATGTTCAACATATATCTAAACCCACACACAGCCACGCAGAACAAAGGTCATCATGCAACATAGAACATACAACATGCAACATACAACTTGCAACATACAACATGCAACATACAACTTGCAACATACAACATGCAACATACAACTTGCAACGTACAATTTGTAGCTTCCAACACGCAACATAGAACAAGCAACAT
>NC_134803.1:53251870-53256870 GCF_046742065.1 Oratosquilla oratoria | reverse complement strand
CGTACACAAACACGTACACACACACACACACACACACACACACACACACACACACACACACACACACACACACACACACACACACACATAGCATTACCCATAGATTCATAGCATTACCCATAGATCGGTCATACGAGCTCTGAGCTCTCTTCCGGGAGGGAAATAGCTGTCGATCACGAGTCCAACACGTGATCCAAAGACCAAGGTGAATACACACACACACACACACACACACACACACACACACACACACACACACACACACACACACACACACACACACACACAAACAAACAAATGCGATGGTTTACGATCAAACAAAGACTTGCTTGTCCCGTTCACTCGCCTGTCTGCGGTCATCCACCTTTGCATCCATTCCCGGCAGGTTCATCCACTCGTAATCCTGTTCATCGGATCTGTGGGTGCAAAGTGTGTGAGCAAAAAAGTAAATGAATAAATGAATAAATAGATAAATAAATAAATAAAATAATAATAATAATAATAACAATGGCTCTTAGTGTTCTGATTGGTATGCCACAACCAGACTTGGCTTAAAAATCGATGAATAATGCCTTCGAGTGACAGAGGCATCACGGGTAACCAGTATTGAAAAAAATCCAAGAACAATGGTTGTTACTGTTCGAAGTGCGTCTTGCCGATTGGTATGAGACTGGTATGACGCAACAAGACTTATCTCAGAAATTGATGAATAATACCTGAGCGACATTCCCTGGTAAAAAAAAAAAAAAGAAAATCCTCACCTTGACCTTGTGTACTATGAGTGCCGGGCCAAATAGCAGTCTTTACTAAGCCCGCGGGATTCGAACCTGGTTTCACGTGTTCATCTCACCACAGACATAGACGCTCTTCATCCAGCCACACACATCCACGTGATCCATTATCCATCCACTCTCTTTATCCATTGAGTCTTAAAGGTACTTTGTTCTCTTTACGATTATCGCTCAACGATGATCGTTCATGACAACGATTATCGTCCAACGATTTTCTAGAACACTTATTCTTTATTTCTGAATAGAGCTGTTTTGCTTCCAGCTGCAAAGTACATGCATACATATATATACACAACCTCTCCTAGTGAGTTCATTATACTATTGTCCTACTATATTATGTTTGCTGTACCCTCTTTCTTTGTAATTTACACTGAAGATGTAATATACGAAAGCGCTCTGATCCGTTTGTTTATTTTCTTAAGTGGTTACCTTGCATTTATAAAGCACACGTTCCTAGTGTTCTTATTGCATATATATATATATATATATATATATATATATATATATATATATGTATGTATACCAAAGGCTTTTCCCCCCTACACGGGGGGTAGCCACCTAGTTGCAAAGTACAAGGCTGATCATTTTAACCGAACCTGCAACCAACACGCTTACCCAGGTAGGATGCCAGGTAGTAGGATGCGCGTCACCCGCCAGTGGATTACGTCATCGTAGCGAAGACGTGAAGATCAAGGACGAGAGGGGACTTCTGATGACGTCACTCGGTCCTGTAGGTCACACCTGGCCCACAACGGTGGCCCGCCGTGGCTTGCTCGGTAACGCGCGCGCCTGGTAACTGCGGGCGGGGGGTTCGGTTCCTGTTCGAATCCTGGCCACGGACTCGCATATGAACAGTTCCGGAACGCTTGGAAGGTTGAGGTCCAGGCAGGTTAAAAAAAAAAAAAAAAAAAAAAAAAAAAAAAAAAGTTGGACCTCCCAGGGGCGTAATAGAATTGTCTGGCGACACGCTGGACGAATGTGAAAGTACCACTCGGTACGAAAGGCATATATCGAGTTGGGGCACCATACAACTGAATGAAATCGTCCGGTAAAGGGGCTATCACATTGGGCTATTTTTCCTCCAACCTCCGATTAATCGGTGATACCACCGCCCACCTCCAACACTTTTTCCGCCGTAAAGTCACTATGGTCAACTATTTATGTTTTCTCAATAATTTACTTATAATGTCATTTAATATGCTGGAGCAAAACGATTTACCTCCAGCACATCTAATTCCAACAGTTGAAGGAAAATTTGCCCAGTGTGATGGCGGCCGGAATAGAAAGAGTAGTGTCTTCCCTTCTGTACCTGTGACAAGCTATTCCATTCATCTCCGTATCACCTTAGTAGCGAAATGACCAATTAGATTTACTCTTTATGTACAAAGCTGCACCTTTCTCTTTTATTCCGGCTAAAGCCAAACTATTTCATTCAGTGCCGTAGGATCCTCTCCTCTGTTGTTGAAGGATCGAAACTGGAATAGAAAATAAATAAGTAAATGAATAAATAGATAAATAATAAATGGAATATGGTGTCAGGCAACATTTTTGTATCTTTTTGGTTATGGTCTTTCTTCTTGGACTAAAAAAAAAAAAAAAGAAAAAAAATCCTTAAAATAAACTATAAAGTCATCAAACCCGTCAACATTGACCATGGTCGACAGCTATTGCCCTCTGTCATGAGAGCTCAAAGCTGAACACACGTTACACACCCATCCCCTTTGTTATAGAGGGAGAACAACGGCTCGCAGTATTAGTTGAAGCTATCCCGCCCTGAGCGGGGTGTCCGCGTACCAGCAAGCTGGTGATACGCTATCTAAAACTGACAAATTCAACTTATCAGCGTCTGACATGATTTGACGTCAGTTTCCTGTTTATCAATGTGCCATTCTACCCTCCGAGGGACGCCGGCATCTCCGATCCAAATCCTAATTTTGTCCGGTGATGCAGAACTTAATATAGCCTTTTGCGCGTGTCACATACGTAACATAACCAGAACGCGTTGCGCAGTGGTGGCGTTGTCGGAAGCGTGCTGTTCTCGCATCCGATTATTTGTGGGTTTCAGTCCCGCCCTCCTCTCCGATACCCAGCAGTGACTGTCTGTTACCTGCCCCAACAGGACAGGCGGCGGCTTCGGCCGCAGCTACTCAGTGCCTCCTGGCGTAAGATCGTCACTTTCTTCCAATCGAGACTTAGCACTACTTTGTTCATTCAGTCAACCATCCCATTTCAGTACCTCGGGGGGTTAACGCCCCTCCCCTGACCCCCGCCACACTGCTGGGGTCAATGCAGCGAGGCACAGCTCAGGACCCAACAGCCGAGGCTGGTTTACCACCACCGCTTCACGGAGGAGCATAGATTGAAGGATCTCCTACGGAATAACTTTTCCGTTGTGTAACTTTGTAAATCGCCCACTACCCTGGGTCAAAGTAGTGGACGGGATACAGGGATGATCCGTCATCCATGAGGAGCTAAGAAGAAAGTGAGGAAAGGGTAGTGGATGGAAAGTGGTGTGGGTGGAGGATGTAAGTGGAATGTATAGGAGTGGGTACTTCCCTTTTGACTTGGCTACCTTCCCTGTAAGGGCGGAAAAACCCTTGGTGTATAGATATTGACATAGCTTTGCAACCCCCACCGATTCATGTAACCATATTTAGGATCCATCTCAGCATCCATAGGTCGACCCAGATCGTCCGTGGACTCCGACATTTGGACGAAAACGTATGACGTTTCTCTGAATTAATTTCCTGATAAAATATTACGTCATGGCATTATTGTACTCCAGATAAGCTCCAGCCATATATTTTACCACCAAAAACGCCTTGTTTATTACGGTATTATTCTTGTCATTGTTCTTAATATTCGAACGTAAAAACGTTCTTTATATTCGCACTTAAAAAGTTCCTGTCTCCAAAGAATTCAAATCCTTGACAACTTTTCCTTTTTGTCTATTCAAGAAAATTTCCTGAATTCAATTGAAATATTACAAAGGAAGGTATACCGCGTAATAGACGAAAGCAATCATATTGATGTAACAACTGTAGCGTGGGGCAAAACTTTTGTTTGTGACTGTACCTCCGCAGACCTACTTCTATTGTCATTTTGCTTCCACCATCATCACCACCAACAACCTTCAAACTACGACTTTTCTTAGACTACCAGCTTCTCCAGCACTAATACTTCAGCCAGCAATATCACTGGAGACAGGTATACCATCCCTTCCTCCTTCAGATTCTGCTGCTGCTGCTGATTCTGTCCCCACCCCCACCCCCACCCCGGTGACCAGAATCATATGTTAAAAACAACTAGAATAGTTTCTGAAAAATGGACAACACGATCATATCGGTGTGGTTTTTGATTCCTCTTCAGACGCCACAGACATAAACAGAAACCATAAGAAGACCTGTGAAGTATATCATTTGGTTAAAGACTATTTAATCTTTTCATAACCGCTGGAGTGACGCGACAACGAAGAAGAAGAAAAAAAAATGCCTTTGTTAGGCGGGCGTAGCTTTATGGTTATCCATTGTTGAAGCCTTATCATCACAAACCTGAGGGCCGTGACAGTGTGTTCCATGAGTTTGTTAGCTCGGAACGTGGCTATAAGATGAATAACTGAATAAAATCGTTTGGTAGCGAGGTTGACCGACTATTGAGCTCAAGACAAATGAGCTCCGACAATTGATCTCCGACAATGAGCTCCGACAATTGAGCCCCGACTTTTGAGCGCAAGACAATTGAGCGCAGTAATATTTGAGCGCCGACATTTGAGCACCATAATTTCAAAATACAGTTTTGAGATGTAAATATAATTATATATAAACAAAATCATGTAAAAAACAGAAACGAGAAAGCTTAAATTTTCATATTGGAATTACCATAAAATACCAAAAACATTTTATAAAAACAATAAATACCATAATGTAAAATACCATGAAATATATGTAAATACCATAAAATACCCAAAACATTTGATAAAACCAATAAATACCATAATGTTAAAATACCATGATATATATGTAAATACCATAAAATACCTGAATACAGTTTGTAAAACCAAATTTCTACTTCTGCAGGCTAATAATAAAAGATATTGAGCGAAGGGACGAAAGTAGGAATTTGTCTTCGAGTTTCGTCTTTGGTACGGGTTAGTCTTGAGTAGGAATTGGAGAGGAGTTGACGAAGAGTCATTCCAAAAAGAAAATGGCC
>NC_134803.1:53239370-53246870 GCF_046742065.1 Oratosquilla oratoria | reverse complement strand
AATAATAATGATGATGATATGGTTTAACGTCAGAAACTCCCCTATTAAGTCAAAAGAATGAAGTAATTGAGGTGTTAATGATAGATTTAAGAAATGGGGGAAAAGAAAATAATAATAATAATAGTAATAATAATGATAATAGTGATAATAATAATAATCAATAATAAGGAAAATGATAATGATGAAAATAATAATAATATTGAAAATAATAGTGATGAAAATAATAATAATGATGATGATGATGCTATGGTTTAACGTCACAAACTCCCCCCCTATCGAGAGGCTTGGACGGTGCCTCTCACAAAGGACTTTGTAGTTTGGTATTCAATAAGCCACGCCCTTGTTTCAACTTCGCCGGTGGCAGGATTCGAACCGCCATCCCCTCGACCTTCGCCGCAAGTAACGACGCCCTATCTCCAATCATAGAATAATGCTACGCGACGCTGGACCATAGGGGGACGCGACACCAAATTCCTTAAAATGTTGACCGCACAAATGTCATGTTGCCCTAAATGGGGTTGGTGATGCAAGCTGGCAGGATTCCTTGGCCGGGGTACTCTGGTGCACAAGAGAAGGATTGGAATGAAGAGAAGAGGCGAGCGGATGGAAAGCCCCACCGCGACTTCCCGCGGCCGTGATAAGGAGGGTACGCTTCTGGAAAACCAAGTGATTGTAGGACCACTATCTTAGATTGCGTAAGCATGTATGTACGTGTGTATATATGCATGTGCACACACATACACACACACAATGCACACACACACATACACACACACACACACACACACACACACACACACACACACACACACACACACACACACACACACACACACACACACAGCCCTGCGCTGCGAGTCGTTACTCCAACTCTCGTGGGCGGTGAGTTCGGGTGTGTGTGTGCAAGGTCACAGCATTACCCGTAGATCGGTCCTATATGAGTTCTGAGCTCTCTTCCGGGAAGGAAATAGCTGTCGATCACGAGTCCAACACGTGATCCAAGACCATGATGGTGAATGACGCACACACACACACACACACACACACACACACACACACACACACACACACACACACACACACACACACACACACACACACACACACACACACACACACACACACGAGCCTCCAGCCTAGTTTTAAAGAATGTCTGTCAACCACCGACAAGCACTCATCAAGAAATGAACCTTGTATACTTATAACAAGGGTGTCTGTATTCGCCTATAGGTGCACAGGGTTCCACGACGAATACCATGTCAAAGGGGATTACAGGATGGAAGCCTATGTTGTCATAGGAATCAAATACATAGGCAGAGAATCCCGGGTTTCCCAACGCGGCCCCGAGATCACCAAGACTTCTGATGTGACTCGATATTGTCAACGAGGCACAGAAGAAGGTTGCTTGTACACCGGTGCTTATGAATTACTGTTCATTAGTGGTGGGCAGCTACCGGTAAAGTTACCGGTTTTATCGGTAACAACCTTGACGGTAGCTTACCGGCAAAAATTCTGCTACCGTTAAGGCTCCGTTAACCGATAACACACACACACACACACACACACACACACACACACACACACACACACACACACACACACACACACACACACACACACACACACACACTATATATATATATATATATATATATATATATATATATATATATATATATATATATAATTTGCACACATGACTATACACAAATGCATACACACATACATATATACATACACACATATACACAAACACACATACACATACATATACACAAACACACAGACACACACACATACATATGTACATAGGCATACTTTTGGGTGTATGAATGGCTTTGTTTACATATTAGAGACAAGGTTTGGTGATTGGCGTGGTTCCTGATTTTCGGACCCCTTATCTGGGCTGAAAGATTGTTGGATTAACTTCGATGCCCAGGAGCCTGGGCAGCGATCTTCGTACTCTTCATCAGTGGACAAGGAAACTTCTGGATCAACACTTGTCCAGGAGTTGTTATTCTTTTTATACAGCTCCTCGCTTTTGCTGTTGGATTTTTGGGGCTCTGCATCGAAAGGGATCCATGGAGAGGCCCCTGGAATAAAGACAGGAACCAAATCGACGAAGAATTAGGTTCTTTCGACGGCTTCTGTTTTGTATGCAAATTCTACAAGGGTCCACGCGACAGCCACTGCTCAGAGTGTGGCGTGTGTATTAAGGAGAAGGACCCTCATTGCCCAGTGCTGGGAGTCTGCGTCGGGGGTCGCAACTACCCGCACTACTTCGGCATGCTCTGGTCCTCTACTCTCTTCCACGCCCTGAGCAACATTGCAACAGTGGCTAACATAGTTATGACCTGGGGCAGCGAGGGCGGCATTGGATGTCAGGTGGGACTTTTTCTAGTGTCTCTATATCCCACAGCCCTCTTTACATACTACACGTGGAGGCACACCCAGAGGTTCTTGACGCACCCCCGGGAGTCCTGTGGCAGACGTTTACGAAGGAAGGTCCTCTCCGAACCCTTCCCTGATCTGCACAGGATCTTCGTCGTGTACAGAACCTCTGGAGTGAACGACGGCCTCATCGACGCCATGGTCATTTGAAAGGACTCAATAATTAAGCCTCCACCAGCAATCTTTCCAGGAACTGCCTTCAGACGAGGACGCACAGGCAGACACTTGCACGGACGAGCACCTACAGTGTCAAGTCGGGCACAACATCAAAGTCTCACGAAAACCTTCGACTGTAAGAAGTTTCTTTGCCCATAGGAGTCACGCAGGGGTTTTCCCCTCAGCTGAATAAAATCTCCTGGCGACATTTTTGGACAAATTTTCTTTAACATTTTTTCTCAGAAATTTGCCTCCCTCAGTGTCAAATGAAATAAGATTTCTTGTCTTCACCACATTCATAGACTGTAATGTGGGCAGGCGCGTGCGTGCAACGGTGAATAGGTATTTGAAGAACCTTATTTAATTGATATACATACATACATATACACGTACGCACACATACACTCACACACACACACCATGCATACATACATACAAGCAAATTAAATGTTAAACCACGTTCGTAAGATAAACTGTAAATACCACACTCGGAGAAAAGAAATGCTGTCGAAAGATAATGCGTGACCTATACTAAGTCTGCAGTAGCGGGCAGTAGGGGCAGGGACAGGGGCAGCTGCAGCCCTCTGGCACAAATACATACAAGCAAATTAAATGTTAAACCACGTTCGTAAGATAAACTGTAAATACCACACTCGGAGAAAGGAAATGATGTCGAAAGATGATCCGTGACCTATGCCAAGTCTGCAACAGCGGGCAGTAGGGGCAGGGACAGGGGCAGCAGCCCTCTGGAGGGGTCGTGGCGGAGCCCTGGGCATCGCCGCTAGGGGAGGAAACACAGCAACACGAATAGAAGGAAAGAAGTGGTACTGCTTGCACCTACACTGTGTCCCCACGATACTTCCAACCCGCTCTCGGCTATCGGGGAAGTTGGGGTCACTATGTAATTCGTGTGATTCACTATGGTCTTGGATCACGTGTTGGACTCGTGATCGACAGCTATTTCCCTACCGGAAGAGAGCTCAGAGCTCATATATGACCGATCTATGGGTAATGATGTGATCTTACACGCACACACACCCTCAACTTCCATCACGAGAGTTTGAGTAACGACTCGCAGCGCAGCGGTACTGAAATTATTTCAGCCCTGGGCGGGATTCCAACCCGGACTGCCGCAGTGGCAGCCGCGATCGCTACCACTGCGCCGTCAAGACGTGTGTGTGTGTGTGTGTGTGTGTGTGTGTGTGTGTGTGTGTGTGTGTGTGTGTGTGTGTGTGTGTGTGTATGCGTGTGTGTCTATATGAGTTTTGATTTTGTGTGTGTGTGTTTTGTTTGTGTGTGTGCTTGTTTGTATGTGCGTGTGTGTGTTTATGTATAAATGTGTGTGTGTGTGTGTGTGTGTGTGTGTGTGTGTGAATCACCATGATCTTGGACCACATGTTGGACTCGTGATCGACAGCTATTTCCCTCCCGGAAGAGAGCTTAGAGCTCTTATATAACCGATCTATGGGTAATGATGTGATCTTACACGCACACAGACCCCCAACTCCCCGCCCACAAGAGTTGGAGTAACGACTCGTAGCGCAGCGGTGTGTGTAAATGTGCGTATGTGTGAATGTGTGTGTGTACGCACGTGTGTGTAAATGTGTGTTTGTGCGTGTATGTGTAAATGTGTGTGTGCACGCGCGTGTGTAAATGTGTGTGTGTGTGTGTGTGTGTGTGTGTGTGTGTGTGTGTGTGTGTGTGTGTGTCTTGTTCATATTCCTGGAGGTGTATCACACTCACATGAGTGTGACTCAAGTCCCCAGAGGCGGGAGGAAAACAGTGAATGGTTGGAGGTGGTGGAGGTGGCCGTGGTGGAGGTGGCCGTGGTGGAGGTGGTGGTAGAGGTGGTGGTGGTGGTAGTGGTGGAGGTTGTGGAGGTGGAGGTGGTGGAGGTGGTGGTGGTGGAGGTGGTGGTAGTGGTGGAGGTTGTGGTAGAGGTGGAGGTGGTGGTAGTGGTGGAGGTTGTGGTGGTGGAGGTGGTGGTGGTGGAGGTTGTGGTGGTGAAGGTGGTGGTAGAAGTGGTGGTAGATGTGGTGGTGGTGGAGGTGGTGGTGGTGGTAGAGGTGGTGGCAGTGGCAGAGGTGGTGGTAGTGGTGGAGGTTGTGATGGAGGTGGCGGTGGTGGTGGAGGTGGCGGAGGTGGTGGTGGTGGAGGTTGTGGTAGTGGTGGTGGTAGAGGTGGTGGTGGTGGTGTTAGAGGTAGTGGTGGTGGTGGAAGTGATAGTGGGTGTTGCTTATTCATCCCCCACCAAGGGTGTAACCAACGGTGAAGAGGGATCCTGGTCCCAGTTTCGTTTTTGTTTCCCTCCGATCGAGGTTATCGTCTTTCTATACCTGTCTTTGACGTCAGAGTTTACGGACACAAGCTCTGGAACGTGATGTGACGTTATGTACGTACACACACGCACACACACACACGCATGCACGCACGCACTCTTACACGCACACGTGCACACACACACACACACACACACACACACACACACACACACACACACACACACACACACACACACACACACACATATACACGCATTCATGCACGTCCGCGCCCTTACACGCACGCGCGTTTACACACACGACTCGGTGGCGCGGTTGGTAGAATACTGGACTGCGAAGTACGGGGGTACTCGCAGTACCTGGTTCGAATCCTGCCCAGGGCCGAAATTATTTCGGTATCGCTGCGCTTCGGGTCGTTACTCTGACTCTCGTGGGCGGGGAGTTTGTGTGTGTGTGTGTGTGTGTGTGTGTGTGTGTGTGTGTGTGTGTGTGTGTGTGTGTGTGTGTGTGTGTGAAAGGTCATAGCATTACCCATAGATCGGTCATATGAGCTCTGAGCCTTCCGGGAGGGAAATAGCTGTCGATCACGAGTCCAACACGTGATCCAAAAGACCAAGGTGAATACACACACACACACACACACACACACACACACACACACACACACACACACACACACACACACACACTCACACACACACACACACACACACACACACACTCACACACACACACACACACACACACACACACACACACACACTCACACACACACACACACACACACACACACACACACACACACACACACACACACACACACACACACACACACACACACACACACACACACAAAGACTTCAGGAAAGAACAAAACACTCTCATCAAATTGCATAGAGACGTGTAATGACTTTAGTGTTGTTTCCTCATTTCCTGAAAAAAGAAGAAAAAAAAAATGACTCATTGTTCTAAGTTTGACCAAGAACTCAATGTGGTGGTGACCTTCTTCCATCTTCTTCCGCCTCGGGAAGATTCGATCCAGGTAAAGCGATTTTTTTTTTCGAAACTTTTGTCTCTGTCCTCCATGACTTTAATCATAAAAGGCTCTACCGTCAGAATGGAGACCCACGTCTATTTCCTTCTTTAAAAAAAAAAAAAAAAAAAAAAAAAAAAGTTCCTGTTTCGGCAGATTGAGCAGTCATTGTTGACTTCCTATTAACTTAAACAAAGAGAGAGAGAGAGAGAGAGAGAGAGAGAGAGCGAGTTCCAAAGACGGAAGAATCACCAACTGGCCGATTTCACAAGAAAACTGATTGCTGTGAAGCTTCTTAGTATTCTAATAATATTCCTTCCGCGGTAAGTTCTAGAACGCGCGCGCACATACACTCAGACACACACACACACACACACACACACACACACACACACACACACACACACACACACACACACACACACACACTCTCTCTCTCTCTCTCTCTCTCTCTATCTCTCTCTCTCTCTCTCTCTCTCTCTCTCTCTCTCTCTCTCTCTCTCTCTCTCTCTCTCTCTCTCTCGATGGCGCGGTTGGTAGAGTCCCCGACAGTCACTACGGCGGTCCGGGTTCAAACCCAACCCAGGGTTGAAATAATTTCAGTACCATGGAGAAACACACACACACACACACACACACACACACACACACACACACACACACACACACACACACACACACACACACACACACACACACACACACACATGACTCTTCCTTACACGGAACCAGAGTCAATGTAGATATTTGGGAAAGAAGGAGGATTAATTGGAGGAGGAAAATGGTAGCGAAAGAGAGAGGGAGAGAGAGAGAGAGAGCGACGGATGGAGACAAGAGAGGTTTCTCTAAGCAGAATTGGATTGCTTGTGTGCAATTTGCGTTTAAGTCTAAAGCTTTGTTTACACGGAGCAGGTTGAGAGGCAAGTCAAGCGTGCAAGTTACTTGCCGTGTGTAAACATCTGGTTGACACTGAAAATTGGGCAAGTAACTTGTAGTAAGTAACTTACATGCTTGACTTGCCTCTCAACTTGCACCGTCTAAATAAAGAAAATTGGACTAGTAACTTGTAGTAAGTAATTTGCACGCTCTACTTGCTTCTCAACTTGCACCGTGTAAAAGAGGCTTAAAGGTGGTTCGGGTAACCTTGGAAAGGTGTGGCGTGGAGGGAGCGGGGAGGAGGAGGAGGAGGTGGGTATATCCGCCACGGTTTTCTTGTGGTTTAGAGAGAACGGCTTTGTGCACGGGGGACTTTACTAGATTATTTCTGGAAAAATTAGATAAATACAACTTTTATGGCTATTCTGCTGTGAATTTCGAAATTTTGAATGTTTCCTTGACCGTTTGGGGTACCCAGGAGACGAATGAATTCGCGTGGCTTCAAAAAATTACGAAAATAATGACCACAAGGCATTGCAAAGGGTTACGTGTTCTATAATTACTTGGAGATAAGTAGTAAAATTTAGAATCATGCAAGAACGTATATGTGACATGAATTTTGCATTGTCGAATAGCTCCTAACCTAACCTAACTTAACCTAACCCAACCTAACCAAATCTAGCCTACCCAAACCTACCCTAC
>NC_134803.1:53226870-53234370 GCF_046742065.1 Oratosquilla oratoria | reverse complement strand
AGGGGGAAGAGGAGGAGGTGGAGGAAGAGGAGGAGGAGGAGGAGGAGGAGGAGGAGGAAGAGGGTGATAAATGACATGGAGGTACATCTTCCAAGAGTCTTTGGTGATTCTTGAAGGGATGAGTCCTTTGGTTACCGTAGAGGTTAAAGACAGCTGAAGAGAAGATTCTGGAGACAACCAGAAGGAAATATATAAGTACTTCCATATATTCCGGCATTTAATTGTAATTGGATAAGATAGTGGTAGCAGTAGTGTTAGTTCATTTCCTATCGCAAAGTTGCCCTGTTTTCTTAATTGTAGCTTAGTATCGTAAATACAAACAGCCTCGTTAAGGCCAGTACGCCTGCTGTTGTTTGTTCTTCCTTTGTGTTCCTTTGTGTAGTAAGACAGCAGGGCAGGACTCGCAGTAATGGATTTGAATTGGACAATTTTAGATTTAAGAAGGAAATAGGCAAGAATTGGTTTACTAATAGAGTGGTCAACGAATGGAATAGACTTAGTAACCACGTAATGAGCACTTAAACTATCGGTTGTTATAAGAAACGGTTAGACAACTTGATGGATGGGGGATGACAAGTGGTCATAGACATGGAAGAGCCAAGTGTGGGCATAACGAGAGAAAATCAACACAAGTGGGGATACACCAATAGCCCCCAATGTCCCTGTGCGAAGTACAGACGATGGTCCACGTCCTCCGGGAATGTCCATTGAGTCCCCATTGCTCCGACCAAGACCTTAGGGAAGCAAATGAAACTGCCCTTATATGGACACAGTTCTGGTGCGACAAGATATGATGATGAAGACATGGAACCGCAGTCTCCTTCATTCTTATGTTATTAAGGAAGCGGTAAGACATCCGTCTTTGCAAAAGTCAGTCTGTGTTTCAGTGGTAGCCAAAATTATCTTGATCGAGTACCAAGTCACTCACTAATTCAATGGTACTCAAAAATTCCTGATTGAGTACCAAGTCAGTCACTAATTCAGTGGTACCCAAACTTTTCCTGTTTGAGTACCAAATCACTAATTCAGTGATACCCCAAAAAATCCTCATTGAGTACCAAAATCAGTCACTAATTCAGTGGTACCCAAACTTTTCCTGTTTAGTACCAAATCACTAATTCAATGGTACCCAAAAATTTCCTGTTTGAGTACCAAGTCAGTTATTAATTCAGTGGTGCCCCAAAAAATCCTCATTGTGTACCAAATGAGTCACTAATTCAGTGGTTCCTAATTGAGTACCACTCAGACTTCCAGTACCATCGCGGCGTACCACGTACCTTGTTCCAGAAAGCCACGATTCGACCAGACGTCAATTTATTCATAAGTAGAGCACACAAATGAACCCAACAGCAGAGAGCGCAATTTATTCATTAAATTTTGAACGGGAGGGGTCCACAATAAAGAAATGGAAAAATAAATTACTGGTACGCGTACCTCAGTTATGGAACCATTGCGTTAATTGGTGCAGGGCTGCTACGACCTTTTACCACGGAATGACCCTATTATATATATATATATATATATATATATATATATATATATAAATATATATATATATATATATATATTTTTAGTGTGCACTGGTGGCGTCATCGGAAGCATGCTGGCTTCGCATTCACTTAGTCACGAGTTCGAATCCCGCACTCCTCTCCGACTCCCAGCGGTGATTTTAAAGTCACCTGCCCCAACAGTCCCCCAAAGCAAATACGACTGTTTCGGCCACAGCTACTCAGCGCCTCTTGGCGTACGCTCCTGACCACCTTCTTGTAGTATACCACCATTCATAATTGTTAGGTCTGTATTCATTTTTACAACTAGTACGAGACTTCGTGTTCATATGTGTGGCACCATGTATTCTAGTGCGCAGTACTATTCTCTCTCCAGAGTTGGCACTGTTATCATCAGACGTGACACTGATATCATCAGACGTGGCACTGCTATCATCAGACCTGATACAGAGAGCTTTCGTCAAATGTCACACTCCGTGTTCCTCTCACACGTGACACTGTGTGGTTTCTTCATACGAGACAATATGTTAACCACACTAGTTAACAATATGTGGATCTTATCTCTATACCATAGACAATTTCCCCCCTTCATAAGGGAGTTAACCTTAAGAGTATGTGCCTCTTATATATATATATATATATATATATATATAGATATATATATATATATATATATATATATATATATATATATATATATAATATGAGGGACTTCCTCCCTTATAAGGGAGGTAGTCTTAACATCATGTGCCTCTTGTTTATATATCAAGGACTAGATCACCCTTATAAGGGAGGTAGCCTTAACATCATGTGTATCTTGTTTATATGCCAAGGAGTACCTCACCCTTATAAGGAAGGTAGCCTCAAGAGCATGAAGCCATTGGTGGTTTTAAGAGAGAGATAACTTTATAGATGGGGATGATAGGTGGACATGGAACTGCCTAGTGTAGGCCTTATGGTCTCTTGCAGACTCTTCTGTTCTTAGGTTATGTCCTGTGTCCCACTGCCTTCCTTCCTTTCTTCCTTTCTTCCTTTCTTTGTTTCTTTTTCATTTCTTGATTCATTTTCTCGTCTTTCCCATTTTCTTTCTCCTTCCATCTTTCTCTTGTATTTTCGTCTTCTCCGTCTGTGTTAAATTCTTCCACATTCATTGTCACCTTATCTTTCAGAATGAGACCCTCTCTCTATCCTCTCTCTTTTTTCTCTCTTCTCGTCTTTCTCCTCTTCGTAATCCCCATCCTCCTCTCTATCCTCTTCTTTCAACCACTCCCCCCTCCCCCCCCGAACTCCCAACACCAATTTTCTTCCCGTTTTTTTTCTTCTTCTGATTTTACCTCTGCTTCCCGTTTTCTTTCTCCCGTGCTCCGTTTTCTATTCTCCTTTCGTCCCGTCCTCAGGTTATTATAATTTTTTTTCTCCTCACGTCATGTTCCAGTCTACCACCCAACCACACCCTCGCCACTATTATACCACATCCTTTTGGTCGTTTTCTATCCTACCACATTCACTATACCACCACTGTACCACAAGACAGGAGCATACCATATCTCTCGCTCCTCCACAGGTATGTACCATACCAAAATACTCGATCATGTTAACACAATGTAATATACCACAGCACAACACCAGAACATAATATCCTACAGCAAGACATAACTAATCATAACACAGCAATATACATACATATACCAAAGGCTCTTTTTCCCCTTACACGGGGGGTAGCCAAAAGACAAAGGCATAGAAACCACTCCCACCCATTCCATCCCCTACATACTCCACTCCCCTCTACCCTCTTCCCTCCCTCTTATCTTGGCACCTCCTGGATGACGGGTCATCCCTGCATTACCAGTATACAGTGAAAATTTATATTACGTCAGCGTTTGAACGTATTACAATACCTCACCATAATACCAGACTTTTCTATACCAAATAAATATACCATGCTGTATCATGCCACAGCATCATGCTGTGCCATATCACAGTGCAGCATGATACACAGCACATGCACTAAAATACTTCACCATAAAACAAGACTATTCTCTACCACAGGACCACACCATGCTGTATCATGCCACAGCATCATGCTATGCCATATCACAGTGCAGCATAATACACAGCACATGCACTTTAAAACTGCCCCATAACACAGCACCATGTATGGGCAACATCTTCTCCCACAGCATTATCGCAGCCCAATCACACACTATAAAACCATATCACAGCATCGCAGCATGTGTAAGCACCGTCGTCTCGCTCAGCATGACTCAGCATAACACCATGTGTGAGCACCGTCGTCTCCCTCAGCATCACTCAGCATAACAGCATGTGTGAGCACCGTCGTCTCCCTCAGCATGACTCAGCATAACACATCATGCTGCAGCGTCAGCATGCTGAGCTCGACGCCAAACAACCGAAACTCTGGATACAAAGTTTGGTCCCGATAGATGACGGCCCTTCACTCTTCTTCTCTTCTTGAGATGTGGAGGAGGAGGCGGAGGAGGAGGAGGGAGGAGGAGGAGGAAGAGGAGGAGGAGGGAGGAGGAGGGGGGGGGGGGGAGGGAGGAGGAGGAGGCGGAGGAGGACGAGGAGGAGGAGGAGGTGGAGGGGGAGGAAATAAAGAAGTGGGAGAGGAATGAGTTCTTTAGGTTGAGGAGGGAGAGAAGGAGGAGGAAATAAAGAAGTGGGAGAGGAATGAGTTCTTTAGGTTGAGGAGGGAGAGAAGGAGAAGGACGAGGAGGAGGAGGAGGAGGAGGAGGAGGAAATAAAGAGGTGGGAGAGGAGTGAGTTCTTTAGGTTGAGGAGGGAGAGAAGGAGGACGAGGAGGAGGAAGAGGACGAGGAGGAAGAGGAGGAGGAGGAAATAAAGTGAGGGAGGAATGTGTTCTTTAGGTTGAGGAGGAGGGAGAAGAGGAGGAGGAGGAAAGAAGAAGGAGGAGGAGGAGGAGGAGGAGGAGGAGGAGGAGGAATAGAAGGAGGAGGAGGAAATAAAGTGAGGGAGGAATGTGTTCTTTAGGTTGAGGAGGAGGGAGAAGAGGAGGAGGAGGAGGAAGAAGTGGGACAGGAGTGAGTTCTTTAGGTTGAGGAGGTAGAGAAGGAGGACGAGGAGGAAATAAAGAAGTAGAGGAGGAGTGTGTTGTTTAGGTTGAGGAGGAAGAGGAGGAGGGAGAGGAGGAGGAGGAAATAAAGAAGTGGGGGAGGAGTGTGTTCTTTAGGTTGAGGAGGAGGACGAAGAGAAAATAAAGAATGAGATAGGAGTGTGTTCTTTTAGGTTGAGGAGGAGGGAGAGGAGGAAAGGAGGAGAGAGGAGGATGAGGATGAAGAGGAACTAAAGCGTGAGTGGATAAGAGAACGAGATAAGAGATAGTGAGAGAGATAGAGATTATGAGGAAGGAGTGGAAAGTGAGAGTAAGGACTGAGCGTGAGTGGAGAAGAGAACGAGATAAGAGATGAGTGAGAGAGATAATAGAGATTGGGACATGAAGAGTGGAGGGTCGAAAAAGGGTGATTGAGGAAAAAAAAGAGAGAGAGAGAGAGAGAGAGAGAGAGAGAGAGAGAGAGAGAGACCCGAGAGGAAGAAGGAGGAAGTGAACAGGAGAGAAACGATGAGAGAGAGAAAGTAAAGGGATAAGCGGGATAAAAGAGAAATAGAAGGGGAATAGAGAGAAAGAGAGGAGATATAGAAGAAAGGTACGGGGGCGAGACTGCAGAGAGGAAAGATAAATGGCTGACGCGTAGGATAGAGGAGATTGGAGGGGAAGTAAGGAGTAGGAGGAAGTCAGGAGGCATGGAAGTCGAGCTTAGGAAGTAGCTTTGTGTTGTACTGCACATGACAACCTTTTTGATGTAATTCTTGCTGTCATTGGTGATGGGGTTGATGAAAGTGTGATGATAATGTGGTGATGGTGACAACGGTAATAATAATAATAATAGTAATAATAATAATAATAGGCTTATTGAGTTAACAGCGATACAGAAATACACTGATAATAACACAAATTGCGTTATTTTCAGAACTATCCTAATTTGAGAGAACAATGTACATGAAGATGCTAGATGCCTAAGTCCAAAGAAGAATGATGTATTTCTTGCGACCGAGAGAGGGAAGAGGTCGGGGGGCATATCAGTGATGATAAGGTCGGAGGTTGTTTGCTTGTGGATAGGCTAGTTCGTTGTTTGAGTGAGATTTGTGACCGAGAGAGGGAAGAGGTCGGAGGGCATATCAGTGATGATAAGATCGGAGGTTGTTTGTGTATAGGCCAGTTAGCTGTTTGAGTGAGATTTGGCTTGTGTACGAAGGGGTAATGGTGATGACAGTCGTCCTCAAGTTCCCTCCAAATACTTGATCTTTCCATTAAGCCCCTTTCAAGTCTTCGTCCTAGCTAACCCATCCTCCAAACCTCCTTCGAGCTCCTCACGAGGTCCTCCCGATCCTCACCGAGTGGATACCAAATCCTCATGAATCTCACATCAGATCTCCCCAACTCCCAACCACCCTCTACACCCTTACGGTGGTATTCTTAAAAAAATCTTTCCTCATATAAATCTTATATAAATCCTTGGAAGGGAAAGATTTATATAAGGGAACTTTTTTTTAAGAATACCACCGTAAGACTCTATCCTAAAAATAATCTTTCCTTATATGAATTTTTCCCTTCCAAGGATCTATGCAAGATTTATATAAGGAAAGATTTTTTTAAGAACATAGTTACAGACCCCATCAAGATTTCTTCGTACATTTCTCCCCTCCTCCCCCTAAGTAGCAAGACTATGTTCCAGTGCATGGAGTTCCTTCTACATCCCTTCCAGGACTCGTCTGGTCCCTGTACACACCACGATAACCATGTGGCATAGAACGCGCCTCATGTCGCCCACGACCTGACGCTTCTCTGACAGTGCGACCCTGCTTGACCCGACCTAACCTAAACCAGTGCAATTATGTAATTACGCACCACGGGTGACTACCCACGCGGTATATATATATATCGGCTCCCGCCGCATGTAAAATGAGTTCGCTCGTACCTTACAATAAAGGAGACGAACTCAGCAAAACAT
Organism: Oratosquilla oratoria; assembly: GCF_046742065.1. Taxonomy (NCBI): domain Eukaryota; kingdom Metazoa; phylum Arthropoda; class Malacostraca; order Stomatopoda; family Squillidae; genus Oratosquilla; species Oratosquilla oratoria. The sequence goes on along the minus strand of NC_134803.1, from coordinate 53,227,811 downwards.
CTTTCTCTTCATCACAGTAGCATTGCTACATCCCTGTTAGTACTTTACTAAGTCCCCTAAAAGTACCTGTGAGATCTCCTGTTTCCTCTTCTATATCCAGTGATAGTTCTTACTAAGATCCTTCATATCCACTGGAAGTCCAAAGTGAATGGATTTAAGTTAGTCAAATTTAGGTTTCATGAAGGAAGTACTCAAGAACTAGTTGCCTTAAGAGAAGGTTAGATAACCTTATGGATGGGAATGACTACTGGTAATGGACATGGAACTGCCTAGTGTAGGCCTTATGGTCTCTTGGAGGTCTCCTTCAAACGTATGTTGTTATAAATACTTCCCGAAGCCCCTCCAAGTCCCTCTCCAGTCCTCCTCCAAGTCACACTTCAGCTTTACTTCAAGATTACGTCCGAATTTAGAGGTACTTCAAGATTACGTCCGAATTTGGAGGTTCGGCCTCTGGTCTTGATGCTGGAAGCCGAGGTAATTGCACTGGAGGGGAGGGGGAGGGGGGCTGAAGGGTGCACATGTAATTGCTGGCAGTAATTGCAGCTCTACATAGTACCACTTACCCTGAGGTTGAAATGGTCTGGATTAGCGGCGTTGATGGGGTACGATGGAGGGCAGAAATACAAAGTATGGGCGAAAATATAGTCATTAAGAATATGAAAACATAATGAAGGAGACTGCAAGAAACCATAAGGCCTACACTAGGCAGTTCCATGTCCATGACCACCTGTCATCCCCGTCCATAAAGTTGTCTAACCGTTTCTTAAAAGAACCGATAGTTTTAGCGCTCAGTACATGGTTACTAAGTTTATTCCATTCGTTGACTACCCTATTTGTAACCAGTTTTTTCCTATTTTCTTAAATCTAAATTTGTCCAATTTAAACCCATACTGCGAGTCTTGCCCCGTCTTAATACCAAGAACGTGAACAGAGACAATGGG
>NC_134803.1:53181870-53216870 GCF_046742065.1 Oratosquilla oratoria | reverse complement strand
GCGGCGTCCACTCAGTAACACACTTGCTCCATCGCTCATCAGTCGTTCTCACCAACTTACCTGCCCAATTCCACTTCCTCTCTTTTACCGCTTCTACAATATCTTCCACTCTAGTCTGCTCTCTCACCCAACTTGCTCTCTTTCGGTCTCTCAGCGTTATTCCCATCATTGATCTCCGCATTCTCCTCTGTGCAGTCCTTAGTTTGGTTTCCATCGACTTCGTTAGTTTCCAAGTCTCGCACTTGTAGATGTAGATAGTTAATGTGTCATTTTGACATTTGGAAATAAACTCTCCTGCTGGGATTCGAACCCTCGCCGGTGCGGCGTGACGGTACGGTCTTCGCCTTGTACGAAGCAAGCCGCTCTGGCGAGGGTTCGAATCCCAGTAGAAGAGTTTATTTCTATAGATAGTTAAATGTACAATGTGTGCGTGCATCGTAGACATGTCAAGCAGGTCTTAGTACAACATGAAGGAAATGAACGATCTTCTCTCGTGTAACTTAATCATCTTGAACGATTAACCAATTAGATTAGAGCTCATATAGTTGTTCAAAGGAAGCATTAGTGAACGCGGGAAGATGAATTAATGTAATACGTAATCATATTTCACGAAATTAGATAAAAACGTCTATTTGATTTCAGATATTACAAAGGATAATTCAGTTCGTTGGGTGTTTATGACAGGTAATTTGTGACAATGAAATTGAAATAAATGTATATTTTGTTAAAGAATAAAAAAAAAAAAAAAATCTTGTCGTCATGGCAACCAGAGACGGAAGTTCTTGTAATTATCCTCTTTCTCTCCCGTAAAAAAAAAAAAAAAAAAAATAAAAAAAAAAAAGGAAGTGCTTGCCTTGTGTACTCTATCTTCAAGGTGAAGTAAGAGATTCGAACTCAGACTAGCTACTTACGGGGCAAGATCGCATGGAAAGCAGTGTGTGTGTGTGTGTGCATGTGTGATTCACCCTGGTCTTGGATCACGTGTTGGACTCGTGATCGACAGCTATTTCTCTCCCTGAAGAGAGCTCAGAGCTCATATATGACCGATCTATGGATAATACTGTGACCTTACACGCACACACATACCCAGCTCCCCGCCCTCGAGAGTTTGAGTACAGACTCGCAGCGCAGCGATTCTGAAATCATTTAAGCCCTGGGCGGGATTCGAACCCAAACCGTCGTAGTGGCGGCCGGGAAATCTAACCACTGCGCCATCGAGGCGTGTGCATGCGTGCGTGCCTGTGCACCTCTCACTATTTGTCCTGTAGGACACAAACGTATTAAAAAGGAAACGGGACGCTTCCTCCCACCCTCTTCCTCCTGTGACGTCACTGTTCCTTTCCAGAGAATGGGAAGATCGGAAGGTCCTGGCCCGGAAGATCTTTTCATATCATTCACAAGGAGTTCGAAAGTCTCCGGAGGTCCGGAACAAGGGGGGGGAGGGGGGTGTCTCCGGAAGCCCCAAGTTGGACACATCGACCACTTGATAAGAATATTAGTTCCACGTGACAAATGTAATGTTGTAGTATTCTTGTTGGAGGAAACCGATGGTGTCGGAGTTGTAGTTATGGTGACGGGGTTTCACTGGAACTTGCTGGTGAAACTAGTGTCGGAGGTTCGGTGAAGGAGGGTTTATGGTCGGGGCTGTATTAGTGGTGATGGTGATAATTGTGGTGATGGTAGTTGTGGATTGTGGTGAAGGAATTTAGGAGATGGTGTTTTTAGAAGATGTTAAGCTTATATGAAGCAAATTTCAAGAAGGTGTGCATTTGCGGTCATGTTGGTGTCAGTATTGGAGCAAGTGTTTATATAGAAGTGTGGTGGCACAGGGAAGGAGGATGACAACACTTGTAATGTTTTTTAATATTTAAAATGGAAATAGGTAATAACTGGTTTACCAATAGAGTGGTTAACGAATCGAATAGACTCGGTAACCATGTAGTGAACGCTGAAACTATTGGTTGTTTTAAGAGAAGGTTGGATAACCTCATGAATGGGGATGATAGTTGATAATGGACACGGAACTGCCTAGTGTAGGCCTTATGGTCTCTTGCAGTCTCCTTCATTCGTATCCTCTTATATTATAACTGCGAACTGACTTAGTGTCGGCATTACTGTTGGTCTCTTCAGGGCAGGAGGGTACTTGGTTTCAGAAACCTCCTCTCGAGTTTGAATGGAGATCTCAATCATGGGTTGATGAAGTGGGAGGCCCCGAAGATTCTTTTATTCTTAAACCAAGACTTAGACGATTAGTCAGAAGTTTTTCGGGTAGCATGTTTAGTGACCCTGTATGTGGCCTCAACTTCTGAGAGCTGGGGACTCCATCCACCACACCACAGAAAGGGGGGAGGGTCTTGATTTTTGAAGAACTCTTATGTGCGGTGAAGACTTTTGATGAAAGGTTCTTGATGTTTTCTGCAAAGTTGGAGACTTGGTGGGTTGTAGGCTGCCCATTAAAACCCCGAAGAAGCTCTTTTCTGATTTCGATCTTGTCAGCGCCAGGCGATTTTGTTCGGCTGCGGGGCTGACCAATTGGGTTCCTGGTAGATCGGAATCCAATTTTGCCCCGTCATGTGTCACGAGTCTAACCGGATTTGCGTTTCATCAGGTCATTAGAAATTTCCTTCATTAATGCTCCTGAACATTTGGTGTCCAAGCTTGCTAATTTTTTATTCACTGTTTCCATCGTTTCCCGTTATGCTAATCATTGCATACCATTATGATTTTTGTTTCCGGATAACGTGCGAAAAGTACTACTAAACAACAGCATCTCTTTGGTACAACACAGGGCTGTTTAACTTTGTCTATTGCACCTTGCAAGACCACACGATTGGTCAACGACAAACCCCGAGTTCTGACAGTCCCTGATGGTCACAGAAATGTTGAAAGTTGACGTCATTAGAGTTGAAATGGAAAAAAATGGGGATTGCTCGTCACTGATCAGAGTAATTCCCACGCAATTACTCTAATTCTGGTGAATGTTAATTCGACATTTGGTCGTGAATTCTGGCTGGAATATACGTCGAGCTGTAAATCCCATCGGAAATGATTTGTCGGTGACATTTCCGTAGGGAGGTATGTCCGCGAGTAACGTGGACAGTAATCATCTCTTTATGGGAGATACCAAACCGTTTTATTCAGGTCAAGGCTTGACCCTAACCTCGCAGGCCTCGATCGGCCAAGAGTAGTTTCAACGAGGGACCGTGTGAAGGAAATCGTCCTTGCTCGGTGCTGCTCTTTCTCGACGATGATCGTTCATAAGAATATAAGACTGAAGAATGCAGGAGACCATAAGACCTACACTGGGGATATAAATCCCATCGGGCTGCTTCAAAATATACACACACAACCTTCCCTAAATCCCTATATCCCCCACCCACTCCCTACCATACATCACAGTATCATGTATACACAACCATTCTTCACTTGCCCCTATCTTCTGTCTTCTTCCTTCCTCAACAGACATCCCCCTCTTTCCCAATGCCTCTTTTACCCCATCCATCCATCTCTTCCTTGGTCGCCCCCTCCTGTTCACTCCATCCATCTCTGCCTTCCACACTTCTTTTACTAATCTTTCTTCACTCATTCTTTCCATGTGTCCAAACCATTCCAATACTCTTTCATCAACCCTATCTCCCATTTGTATATATATATATATTATATATATATATATATATATATCTATATATATATATATATATATATATATATATATATAAATTTTTATCCCACCGTCGGAAAAGAAGACAGTTCTGTATATTTCGGTTACTAACTGTGATCCTCTTCAGCAGAATGATTACATAGTAGAAGACATATATACAAAAATGTGAGGTGAGAAGAAGGTGGTGGTATTTGGAAGAAAAATGAAGATCCTCACGGATGTTGAGACTTCATGAAGGGTGCAATGGAGTGAAAAACGTTTAGACCCACTATTGTGTGACATGTTGACCGGAACTGTACCGTGCATAGGCGGGGAGTGCCCTTCGCGGACAACACTTGGTACAGACGGAAGATAAGTTATTGTGGGTGTTTATGTCCTCGGGGTGAAGAGGAGAATAACCGCATTCGTTGTTAGGCGGTTTGTTGGTTTTGGTGACATCGCTGCTCCGAATGAGATGCATCGTGTAGGTGTTGCACGTGATTCCTATGGTGTTTTGTCCCTAAGTCGCGTGGAGCTGGTGGCATAGGAATAGTACACAGACACACACACACACACACACACACACACACACACACACACACACACACACACACACACACACACACACACACACACACACACACACACACAAAGGATTGCAAAGGAAGAGCATGCTGACAGGAGACCTTTTGGTCCATAACTCGCTCAAATGCAGAAAAAAACAAGAATGGTACACACACACACACACACACACACACACACACATTTACTCTCTACTGGAGTCGAACACTGGTTTACGTCTTCCGAGGTAAGGTCGAAACCAACGCTGTATAGCGGTATTCACATTAGTATGTGGTTGATTGTGACAGATTAGGTAACTTCAGAAGAGTCGAATGTCCGAATTTATATGGTGGGTTGTTGCGATTGATTAAGGTGGAAAATAGACCCATTAGAGCCCAGAGACAATGGGTAATTTTTTTTTATTTATTCATTTATTTATTTATTTATTTATTTTAGGTTTTTGTCTTAGTCTTCTTCTTTTTGAGCACGGGAGAGTTGTGATTGCTTGGTGAGGCTGAAATGAGTTGAGGCAGGAAGTTAGAAGCAGTCTCGGAGCAGGTGACACAGGTGACATAGGCGACATAGGTCTTGAGTGACGCTGACACAGGCGAACGCGGACAGAATACGGAGCAAGAGGAGGAAGAGGAAGAGGGAAGGGGGTCGAAATTTTTAAGAAACCGAAAGAATTGGTTGAGAGGCACAGGACCCGTTAAAATGAGTTGAGGCAGGAAGTTAGAAGCTGTCTAGGAACAGGAGACATAGGTGACACAGGTGACGCAGGTCCTGAGTGACACGGGCGAACGCGAAAAGAAAACGGTGAAAGAGGAAGAGGAGGAGGAAGAGGGAAGGTGGACGAAAATTTTAAGAAGCCGAAAGAATTGGTTGAGAGGCACAGGACACGCTAAAATGAACCGAGGGTGGTGGTGGTGGTGGGAGGGGGGAAGGCCGACTTTTCTTAGAAAACAGGAAGCCGGGAGCGAAACTTTTAGAAAATTGGGCGAAGGAAATGAGATCTTCAGAAAACGGGGCAAGGGAAACGAAACATTCTGAAAACAAGAAGGGGAAACGAAGTTCTGAGTGTTCATGTAACCAGCGCTGCCACCAGTTGAGTTCTGTCGTGGACGTGCTGAGGGTTTGGTATAGAAGCTCGATTAATTAGAAGCTCGATTAATTATTAGCTTGAACCAAATAATTCCCACAGTTGTCCCCCGGACTCGAACCGAGACTTGCGCGGAGGCAGGCCGTCGCTCCACCGACTATGCTACCATAGTCTCAGTAGCTCAGTTGGTAGAGCGACGGCTTTGTCTCCGCGCAAGTCTCGGTTCGAGTCTGGGGACAACTGTCGGAATTATTTGGTTGACATCGTCGTCATTGGCGATCCTATTCAGTTATTAGCTTGAGTTATTATCGATAAATAACAATGCAAGTCCGACGCGTTTGTACACGACTGTATAGGGCGGGTAGGTGAAATATGCAACAACGCATAGCCACACAAACACTTCTTCTCTGAAGCTGAGAATCACTTCACTTTTGCTTCCAGATAAGCACTCTTCTCCAGTTAGTCTTCCTCTCAAAGCTTCCTAATCTCCACTGTCCCTAGTCCATTCGCTAAGAGTCATCACTGGGGGATTTCCTGACAGACATGGAAGCCACAGGAATAAATAATTTTTGTTAAGAAAGATTGTTAGGTTAGGAGTTTTTCCCTTGTTACTTTGTTTCCTGCTATTTATTCATTCGTTTATTTATTTTCTTGTTATTTATAGTCTTTACTTATTTCTTTATGAGATCATGGGCTTCACCTGCCTCCTCAACCAGACACAATACATAAGTGAATATTATTTATTTAGTTGAAAACAAGGAATTTTTCTAAAGGTTAATGAAGACTGGCGCTAGACTGGACAAGATAAGAACATAACAGAGGAGACTCCAAGAGACCATAAGTCCTACACTAGGCAGTTCCTATCATCCATAATCATATCTCAAACTTGGAAATAGATATTATTCATTTGACGATGATGTGGTTTCTCGAAAGCTGACAAAATTCTGTTGTCGTTTTACAGAATGTCGTAAAAGAGGGATTAAAACAACTGATCAAGAAAAGTGATATAAGAATATAAGAATGAAGGAGACTGCAAGAGACCATAAGGTCTGCACTAGGCAGTTCCATGAATGCTTACACTAGGTACACTAAGCAGTTGAAATTGACGGTTTAACCATTTCACATCTGTTCACGTGTACGTTAAAAACATAGGAATATAAGAACGGAGGAGACTAAGAGACTTTAAGGCCTACACTAGGCAGTTCCATGTCCATTACCACATATCCCCATACATAAAGTTATCATACCTTCTCCATTTGTTAATCCCCCTTTATGGATGGGGATGACAGTTGTTAATAGAAATGGAACTAGCGAGTGTAGGCCTTATGGTCTCTTGCAGTCTCCTTCATTCTTATGTCCTGGATGTGGCTAGACGATTTTATTCAGCTAAAGGACACTCCCATCCCCGTTTGTACAGCGAAAGGATGTACGAGCGTTTGGTGTCTCAGTTCGATTCTTGCCAACGGACTTCAGTTCCAAAGGAAGACCTGACCAGGACCTTTCCTTGGAGGAGTCTCGAGGTGAGAGTCTCACTCAAAGTCACCCGTGAGACTTCTCACTCTGGGCTCAGTTGAAAAGACACCGAAAAAATGTTTACTTGGTAAAGTCGAAGGCCTTAGCAGACTGTAGCTCGCTTCTGATTGGCTGTCAAACAAGAAACTCTCATCTGACTGGCTGGCGAACAAGAAACTCTCATCTGATTGGCTGGCGAACAAGAAACTCGCTTCTGATTGGCTGTCATGCAGGAAATTTACTTCTGAGTGGCTGTCGTGTCGGAAAAGTCGTTATGAGTTCTCGCTTCTGATTGGCTGACAGGCCGGGACGATGGGAAGCTGTCGAGGAAGGACGGTCGACCGAATCTTTGGCGGGAGACAAAATTAGGTCCAAAAATTGGAAAAAGATAAAATTACACACAGACACACACACACACACACACACACACACACACACACACACACACACACACACACACACACACACAAACACACAGATAAGAGGGAGGGAGGAGGGTGGAGGGGAGTGGAATATATAGGAAATGGAATAGGTCGGGTGGGAGTGGTTTCTATGCCTTTTTCTTTTAGGCTACCCCCCCCCCCCGTGTAAGGTGTAAAAAGCCTTTGGTATATATATATATATATATATATATATATATATATATATATACATATGCATAAATACATTACGTCACATCAGTCTCGTTCGAAATAGTTTGACAAAGAAATGGAAAAATGTATTGGGTAATTAACCAGGATTATTGAAAATTCAGTCGTTCAGGACTAATGATGATTGAAGTTATATGATGACCTGCTGTAGAAAACAAAATCGCAAAATTAAAGAGAACTCAAAATAATTTGAGTTATTTAGGGGTAAAAATGTAATACGAAATCATATTGGCTCAGTTATGGCTACCAACGGTGAGCTTGCACATTCGAGTAACAGTTTTTGCAAAATCTTAGATACTGTATTTCAATTCTGTATACGTAAACGAAACACCTCAAAGCGAAATGCTACCAGAATCATGTGTTACATTGAGCGGATATTTACCCATTTCTGTAAATGTGAACAGAGAAAACAAGATGACTATAAAATCTCAAAATTAATGAAATATGTAGCTGTGTAGGCTACGTGGGACTAGGAAAGAAGGTTAGTGACTCCTTGTTCTTTATTGTTTAGGTTAGAACTAGTCTTACAAGCGGTTCAAAGCCGTATATATACACACCGTGGGCAAGCCCCCGCGTTAAGTCGTTGTCCTTTCCTGGTGGACGCCAGGTGGTCTTAAACAAATAGAATTGTTATCACATTAGAAATCATCTAGAACAGTGGTTCTTAACCTGTGGGGAATTCCCCAACGGTGGGGAATGGCGGAGTTGCCAAGTGGGGAATGACCGGTCGGACAGAAGAACCACTGTTTTTTTTTTTTTTTTTTTTTTTTTAATCGATGTGTTTTTGTTTCTTTTTGTTTGTTTCTGGTGTCTTCTTGTTGTCACATTTCGTGAATTTGTAAATATACAAATTCGATTTAAACCCATGCAGTGTTTAGTAACTAAACACTGCATGGATTACAATCGAATTTGTCAAAGACCGATGCTGTGGTGGGAAATGGAGAGTTGGCTCACTAATAAGTGGGGAATTGGAGTAAAAAGTTTAAGAACCCCTGATCTAGAAAGAAGTTAATCACGACCGGGTATGTACGAAGAGAATGGAAATTAATAAACATTGCTACTGTATTCAAGAAAGGGGGGGGGTAGAAGCAGTAGAACTACAGCCCAGTGAGTCTGATATTAACCATAGGGAAAATTATGGAAATAATTACAACAGATACATATAGACCCTGGCGGCGTCATCGGAAGCGTGCTGGTCTCGCATTCGCTTAGTTGTGGGTTCGAATCCCGCAGTCTCCGATTTCCAGTAGTGACTGATATTACCTGACCCAACAGTTCCTAAAGCGCATAGTAAGACAAAGGTGACGGCTTCGGCCGCAGCTACTAAGCGTTATTTATTAAACAACTGTCTGGAAGAAGACAATCAATCCAGCTTGAGACTAAACGCTTTAGTGCAAATAACCTTTTAGAATTTTACAACATAGCGGTCTCAAACTGCGACAAAATGTACTGTGTAGTTTTAATATTTTCTTGGCTTGGAAAAATGTTTTTATAATTGACCCACTCGAGAGGCTACCGTCTAAAGTCCTCCTCATGGTCTCTTGTTCTGTTATCGTCACTCATTGTCGCCACTACTACCACCACCACCAGTTCTACCATCACCACTACCACCACTACCATCACCACTACCACCACTGCCATCACTACCACCACCACTACCATCACTATCACCACCAGCACCACTATGACCACCATCACTATCACTATCACCACCAGCACCATCACTATCACCACTATCACCACCACCACCATCACTATCACCACTATCACCACCACCACCATCACTATCACCACCAGCACCATCACTATCACCACCAACGCCCCCTATCACCACCAGCACCACTAGCACCACCATCACTACCACTATCACCACCAGCACCACCGCCACTATCACCACTAGTACCACCATTATCACCAGCACCACGGCCACTATCATCACCGACACCACCACTATCACCACTATCACCGCCGGCACCACCTGCAGTACTACCACCACTATCACCACCACTATCACCACCAGCAGCAGCACTACCACCACACCACTATCACCACCGGCACCACCACTATCACCACCAGCACCACCACTATCACCACCAGCACCACCACTATCACCACCAGCACCACCACTACCACAAGCACCACTACCACAAGTACCACCACCACCAGCACTACCACCACCAGCACCACCACCACCACTATCACCACCATCACCACCAGCACCACCTTCAGCACCACCATCACCACCATGACCGCCAGCACCACCACTAGCACCACCAGCACTACCACCACTACTATCACCAGCACCACCACTATCACCACCATCACCGCCAGCACCACCACCAGCACCACCACTAGCACCACCAGCACTACCAACACCACTATCACCAGCACCACTACTATCACCACCAGCAGTAGCACTACCACCACTATCACCACCGGCACCACCACCACTATCACCACCACCACAACCATTATCACCACCATCACCACAACCAGTACCACCACCATCACCAGCACAGTCATCACCAGCACCACCACCTCCAGCATATTTGGTACCAGCATTACCACCACCATCAACCATGTCTTGTGTTTGATCATTATTGTTATTATTAATCATGTGCTGTAGGCGTCCCAGACCTTACTATGATGTAATATTTAAACTCTCTTTTTTTCTCTTTGCAGGTAAGAGGAGGCCAGGTCGTTTCAGGTCATCATCCACTTCAGGTCAGGTGGAAGAGGTTAGCCACATTTCAATCCTATGGCCCTGTCCACTTTAGCAGTTTCAGTCGCAGCGGTTCCATTACTTTATGGCTCAGTGGAAGCGTTCACACGCAATCGCGCAGTTTTTCATCGATTATGTGGTACCGCCGCGGTTTCCGCACGGCTCAAACCGCTAGTGTGGACAGGGACTTGTACTTCTATTCACGATTTCGCTCTTTCAGTTAGTCTTTAGGTGAAGAAGATGAAAAGATGAAGAAGGAAAAAGAAGAATCTGAAGATAATAAAAGAAAATGAGAAGAGAAAGAGGAGGAAGAGAAGGAGGAGGAAAAGTAAGAGGAGGAGAAGGAGGAGAAGGAAGAGGAGGAGAAGGAATAGGAGGAGGAGGAGGAGGAGAAAGGAGGAAGAGAAGGAGGAGGAGGATGAGGAGGACGAGAAAGAGGAGGAACTGAAGGAAGAGGAGAAAGAGGAGGAGGAGGAAGAGGACGAGAAAGAGGAGGAAGAGGAGGAGAAGGAGGGCGCGAAAGAGGAGAAAGAAAAGGAAGAAGAAGAGGACGAGAAAGAGGAGGAGGAGGAGGAGGAGGAGGAGGAGGATATCTGTAAAAAGTCTACGGTAGTTTTACACCCAGAAAACCTTTTGGTACCTGTGTGGAACGATGAGAGTTTATTGGAAATATCCGATCGTTGTGTAAGTTCGGGGAAGCGTAAGATTTGTCGTCCATACTGCACAGAATACATGTCTCTGTATACATACATGCAAACACACACACACACACACACACACACACGCACACACACACACACACACACACACACACACACACACACACACACACACACACACAAGTATATATATATACATATACATACATATATATACATATATATATATATATATATATATATATATATATATATATATATGTATTACGAGAGTAACAACGTTTGAATACGGTGGAAGCTACTTACAACAACTACCCGTATTCAAACTTTGTCATTCTAGTAAAAAAAAAAAAAAAAAATACGTTCTTTATAATGGTAAAGAAAGGGATTATTGTAATTGAAAGGAGGGTTACCGCCTTTGCGAGATTGTACATAATCCTTCATCAGCCTCGGTCCTTCGAGGTGGCGTCTCCTCCTGTCTCGCTTGACCGCGTCGGTGCTAATGGGGGCTCCCAGGGGTAACCCGGGATGTAGGGAACATGGTAACACGCGTCCAGTCATCAAAGGCCGAATTCTGCTGGGTCCCCAAGACCTCAACATACATCAATGCTCCCCCTCGCATTAACATTCACACACATGCTGATCGCTCTCATACCCAGACCCTTGTGCGCTCGAGCACGCGCACACATACACGACTCGGTGGCGCGGTTGGTAGAGCGCTGGACTGGGAAGTACGGTGGTGCTCGCAGTACCCAGTTCGAATCCTGCCCAGGGCCGAAATTATTTCGGTATCGCTGTGCTTCGGGTCGTTACTCTGACTCTCGTGGGCGGGGAGTTGGGTGTGTGTGTGTGTGTAAGGTCATAGCATTACCCATAGATCGGACCTACGAGCTCTGAGCTCTCTTCCAGGAGGGAAATAGCTGTCTATCACGAGTCCAACACGTGATCCAAAGACCAAGTGAATACACACACACACACAAACACACACACACACACACACACACACACACACACACACACACACACACACACACACACACACACACACACACACACACACATATGCACATATATAATACACGTATATACAATATATATGTTTTTTCTTATTTTCTTTCTTTTTCCTTCTTTATTATATGTTGGCCAATGCATGTGATGATGATGATACAGCGGCCTTGCTGTAAAACTCGAGAGCAACTTTGATCGTGGGCCGTGCGAGTTTTGTGCTTCTTCACGAGGGAACTTTTGTCGTCCAGATCGCACGCCCACCCGAACCTGATGTTCGCCTCGGAAGCCCCCATTCACGCCCAAGCACACGTAGAGTCATAAGAGGGCGCCCAAGCACTTGATCATACACGCACGCACGCACGCACGCACATACTCTTGCGGGGTTGTATGCTTGCATGGACGGAAAATGTCATGCTTGCTTTCACGGAAGGCATACACACGTACACACACACATACACATATGTACATGGACATATAAATACATACCCTATATACATACATACGTACATATATACATACACACATACACACACACATGTACACACGCACATAAATATACGAACAGGCACACACAGACACACACACATACACAAAGGCATACACAAACACAAAAGCACGCACACAAACACACACACACACACACACACACACACACACACACACACACACACACACACACACACACACACACACACACACACACACACACACACTGTTAGTGGTCACACGGGGTCAATGTAGCAGTCGACGCTTCTTAATTAGCAGTTTTAACTTCCTCTGAGGGAAAATATCTACCAATTGGGAACAGTAATGTCCAGGAGTCAGCGTTGAGAGCATAAAGTTGGCGGTTCCAACTTTGGGAAGAAGTCTTGGAGGAAAATTAGCGAGTTTTATTTTCAGCGCAGCTGTAAGCAAAAGAAGCGTGTTTTCAGACAAAAAAAAGTTGTTTTTAATCGCAATAGGGCTTTGAGCGTTTTCTTGGTGCAAATTCACGAAGTGTTGTTAAGGAGATGACCTGAAAGAAGCTGGAACTGAAACAAAAGGGAAGTGTAACCTTCAAGGCGCAATGGAATTGTTGAGGAATTTATTATTCTTTATACTCACAAAACACACACACACACACACACACACTCACACACACACACACACACACACACACACACACACACACACACACACACACACACACACACACACACACACACAGGTAGAGTTCCTGTCTGCCACTACGGCGGTCCGGGTTCGAATCCCACTCAGGGCTGAAATAATTTCAGTATCGCTGCGCTGTGAGCCATTACTCCAGCTCCGTGGGTGGGGAGTTGTGTGTGTGTGCGTGTAGATCGATAATATATGAGCTCTGAGCTCTCTTCCGGGAGGGAAATAGCTGTCGACCACGAGTACAACACGTGATCCAGGGCCATGGTGAATCACACACACACACACACAACGTATATACATTAATTCGTGTGGTATGCTGATTAGTTAATTCAATTCGGCTGTGTACTTTTAACACCCGTTGCAGTTATTCAGACCAGGGGCGGATTCAATTGAGCCCCTATTCTGTGAAACGTTTCCAAATCCGACCCAACAACGTTGAACGTTTTTGGGCTAAACAAACGAAAGCACACTTGACCTCAGACGTGTCGCACTACCCAATTTGCATCAAGATGTGCCACAAATGGCTAATCAAAGGCTGCCACTTGGCTGACCTTACATATTAATTACCGGTCGAGGTCATTGCACGCTATAATTGGGTCACGCGCGAATTGGTCTGGACCAATAAGAACTCGGGTTTGCCTTGAGGTCAAATAATAATTGGCGCTCGTTGGGAGGTCGTTATAGGTCAAGCCAATCTAGATTACCCTTGAACTTATAGAATCACTTGGGGTTAGGGAGAATGACGTCTGTAGAATAAAGCAAAGGCACCAATGGGTTAACTGAGATACCAGGAAAGGCAAAAAACCCACACCAGGAGGCGCTGAGTAGCTGCGGCCGAAGCCGTCACCTTTGCCCTATTATGCCCTTTACGGACTGTCGGGATAGGTGATAGAGAGCTAAGTCATTGATGGGAATCGGAGAGGATTGCGGGACTCGAAACCACAACTAAGCGAATGCGAAACCGGCACGCTCTCGTTGACGCCACCAGCGGGCGTGTAGCTGTAGCCAGCATCAAATCGCTAAAGTGGGTTGATGTGACTCCCAGTTCCCGAGACTCCACACTTAGCTTAATTGAAGTCGAAACTCGGAAGAGACCAAGAAGTCGACCTCAGGTCACGAGGGCGACCTGGCGCATAAATGATCAAACTCTTGGTCAAGTAATTAGTTGAGTTGTTAGTGTAACTACTTGAGCACCTGCACAAGAGTGTATAAAACAATTATGGATGTAATTAGTGTTATAAGACTGGGACTTTTGGTGACTGTTTCATCTTTGAGAAATGATCCTTCTCTCTCTTGCTCACTTATCTTGAAGCAAGTTCTTGGGTCACAGTAAAATATAGAAATATATATACGTTCTTTATATTATTTTTTCACATAATTAGTGTTAAAAAACTGTGACTTCTGGTGACTGTTTTGAGAAATTATCCTTCTCTCTATTGGTCCCTCATCTTGAAGCAAGTCCTTGGATCAAAGTAAGAAAATATAATACGTCCTCTGTATTATCTCTTTCATGCAATTAATGTTAAAAGACTGGAATCTTTGGTGACTGTTTCCTCTTTGAGAAATTATCCTTCTCCCTCTCTCTTTCTCTCTTGCTCATCTTAAAGCAAGTTCTTGGGTTACAGAAATATATTATATATATATATATATATATATATATATATATATATAATATATAATGTTCCCTATGTTATCTTTTTCATGTAACTATTCCATAGTTTTATTCTCCTACCTTAGTTCACATCTTGCTTCACATATTCACCTTTTAGTCCAGAAAATTGAGCCATTGGATTCAGCGCTGAAGCCTCGAACTCTGTCAATCTCGTCCATCTTGGTGGGGGGGCATAGCTGGATGCGTTTCTAAGTACGTTCCTATATGCGTTCCAAGGTGTTCTGACTTGCATGACTGCTCAGGACACCGAGGAACACGCTTAGGAACGCAGCGAGGAACGCGCCCAGCTCTAGTGGAGTGTAATGTCATGTGACATTCCTAACCTACTCGATAGGTTTCATTTACTTCATAGATTATATATTTATAGGATGATTATATATATTTATATGGAGATAAACTCTCCTACTGGGATTCGAACCCTCGCCTGAGCAGCTTGCTTTTTTATAAGACGAAAGCCGTACCATTGTGCTACCACGACCCTACAAAACGGAACAAATTAGTTCACGGCCTGTCGTTCCGCCGAGGGCACCTGTGTGAACACGGTATGTATTGTATTGCATCAAATCCTTTATGGTTATTTTATAGATCTGTTGCCAAGTGACTTAATCAAACTGAAGGGCGTAAGCAGGTATACTCATAGTGGAAATAGCCGCACCTCTTGGATGCTTCTCTCTTGTATAAGAAATTCAGGGCCGGAGGGAGAGGACGGGGTTGAATTTATAATGTGATATACGTGTCGCTGTCTGCATTGGTACAGTGGGAGCAAAGCTTGGGACTAGAAGTTGATATTGAGAACTGCCACTAGAGGGCAGGATTGCAAATGTGTTTGTGTGTGTGTGTGTGTGTGTGTGTGTGTGTGTGTGTGATTCACCATGGTCTCGGATCACGTGTTGGACTCGTAATCGACAGCTATTTCCCTCCCGGAGAGAGTTGGAGTAACGACTCGCAGCGTAGCGATACTGAAATTATTTCATCCCTGGGTGGGATTCGAACCCGGGCCTCTAGTGGTGGCCGCTAACGCTACCGCTACGCCATCGAGTCGTGTGTGTGTGTGTGTGTGTGTGTGTGTGTGTGTGTGTGTGTGTGTGTGTGTATGTACGTGCATTTAATTCACCATGGTCTTAGATCACGTGTTGGATTCGTTATCGACATCTATTACCCTTTCGAATGAGAGCTTTTGCCCGATCTGTGGGTATCTATCAGTGACCTTATAGGGAAGGCAACGAGATCATTGTGTACATAAACGCACCGTACAACTTTGGAACATAGATTAGTGGACGGTGGGAGGGAATAGATCACAATTTGGAAAGGTATAATGTAGTGGCACATTTGTAAAATAAGACTTACTGACCCACTACCGGAGAATGAGATAAGATAGACAGAAAATCTGTACATTTCGACCACTATCTGTGGTCCTCTTCAGCAGAATGATATACAAAGTGTGGAGTGTGAGAATGTATATAACTATATATTCACAAACTCCACACTATGTATCATTCTGCTGAAGAGGACCACAGATAGTGGTCGAAATATTCAGGTCCATCTTATCTCATTCTCCGACAGTGGGTTAATAAGTCTCATTTTACAATTTGCTCTCTCTATGTCCAAACTTTCGACTACAGGATGCAGTTATTAGAAGAAATAAGTTAACATAAGAATGAAGGAGACTGCAAGAGACCATAAGGCCTACACTAGGCAGTTCTATATCCATTACCATCTATCATCCCCATCCATAAAGTTATCTAACCTTCTCTTAAAACAACCGATTGTTTCAGTGCTCACTAACTAGTTACTAAGTCTATTTCATTTGTTAACAACCCTGTTGGTAAAACCTATTTTGCCTATTTCCGTCTTAAATTTAGAATTGTCCAATTCAAATCAAAGGAGCACAAAGGAACACAAAGGAAGAACAAGCAATACCAGGCCTATTGGCCCTAACGAGGCTGTTTGTGTTTAGTAAACAAAGTTACAATTAAGAAAACAGGGCAGTTAGGCGATAGCTGAACTAATACTACTGCTACCACTATCCTATCCAATTACAATTAAATACCGGGTTGTCAGATCTTTTATTGCAAGAGATAATATCTTATTTGCGGATTAGAGTCCAAGTATTTATCTAGGCGATTTTTAAATGTTATTGTGTTATTACGAGTCACTTCCTCTTGGCTTAATATGATGACCTTGTCTGCATCACCGATGTTAATCCCTTGATCCATGAAGAGGAGGAATTAGCGGAAGCCTCGAGGAATCTCTGAGGTTTACGCCTCTAGTTTATATGTCACGATCTGGCTTTGCTTTCGATTATCTCAAATCTGGCCACGATTCGAACAATCCTATCATTTCAGTGTCAGCGTGCTTACCTTTCCCTTTTTTATATCAGTTAAGTCCTTCTCCCTCCGGATTTAGCGAAGTGCAAAAATACTTACTTTTACTTGCAAGTAATACAAAGGGATTTACGGTGCGCTCGAATTACCAAAGGATCACTTGAAGTTGAGGTCGATATCCGTCCTCTACCTCATAACTATGAACCCCATAATGTAGGAAGCTCGCAGGCTGAGCGGGTTAGGGCGTCGGTCCTCGTGGCGAAGGTCGAGGGGATGGCGGGTCGAACCCTGCCACCGGCGAAGTTAGACCAAGGTCATAGATAATTAGATTCCACACTACAAAGTTCTCTGTAAGGGGTACCGTCAAAGCCTCCCATGAGGGAAAGGGGGAATTTGTGACGTTAAACTAGATCTATCATCAATCTTAATATTTTTGAAAATAAAGGAAACGGGGATATCATGAAGACTGTTCGTAGTTGTAATGATGATTAGGGGATATGTGTTGAGAACATGCAGGACTTTTCTCTTTCTTATCGTCAGTTTAAGAAAATATAAGGTAGGACATTTAAGGACTAAAAACAACAGACACACGTACCAGGGACTTTAGACAGTACACCTGGATACTAACGACTGTCAGTGACACAAGTACTTATCATAAATCCCCGAAGAACCTGACCATGTAGGGACCACCTGCGTGATACTAAACATTTACCGGGAATAGATAACACTGATAGTGTGACTGTCAACATATCTTAATCGCATCAAGTTTATTGCATAATTCGTGATTAATGACCGAACATACGTCATGAAGGGGATAGGTGACGTGAGTATTGTCAATAGAAATAATGTCAATAGAGTCATGTTGATCCGGCGAGATCCCTTTGGAGGGAATCCTCCTGGAAGCAAAGGTGGAATTAATCCAGGTCTGATCTCTTGGTATTCATGGAAGGCGCGGCTTCCAGCGTGCGAGCGAGGGATGAGGTCACGTGATTATTATTCAGTGTGATCTCAGGTCAATTAATGCATATGTTTGTGTCGCCTTCCGCTGCCGTACCCCTCCTGCAACCAACGTTGTTTATTATTATTATTATTATTATTATTATTATTATTATTATTATCATTATTATCATTATTATTGTTGTTGTTGTTGTTGTTGTTGTCATTGTCATTGTCATCATCATCATCATCATCATCATCATCATGATGCTATCTATCACTACTTGCGGCGGAGGTCGAGGTGACGACAATTCGACCTCTACCGCAAGCGAGTTGGACCAAGGGCATGGTTAGTTAAATCCCACGCTACAAAGTCCTCTGTAGTTCTGTAGTCCTAGGGGGGGAGCGGGATTTGGGAATCATATCATCACCATCATGTATCTGCACATTTATTTATGTTTGTTTATGTACTTATTTTGGGCAATAACGATTTGTGACCTCATCAAGTTAATCGATTCGCTGCATGGCGTTCGGTTGAGTTGGGATAATTTTTTTATTTGGACGAGCGCTGCTTGGACAAGATTTTTCCTACGTTTGGTCAAGTGTAGCAGTATGGAGTGCCCAATAGTCAGGACTTTCATGCGCTTGGACAAGTTTTGTGTTTAAGAAAATGTACATAGACTTGGCTAGGGTCTGGATAAGCCTAGAGTGTTGGGCAAGTGAAAGGTATCAGTGGACAAGTGATTTCTGTACTCACTCCAGTCTGGTCTATTCTTGGCCAAGTCAGACGAGTCTAAACTGAGCTGGGCGAGTGCAAGGTGTTATTGGACAAATGATTCCAGTACTCAGTCCAAACTGGTCTATTCTTGGCCAAGTCGGACAAGCCTAGATTGTACTGGGCAAGTGAGCGGTATCATTGGGCAAGTGATTTCTGTACTCAATCCAGTCTGGTCTATTCTTGGCCAAGTCGGACGAGTCTAGACTGTGCTGGGCAAGTGAGCGGTATCATTGGACAAGTGATTTCTGTACTCAATCCAGTCTGGTCTATTCTTGGCCAAGTCGGACGAGTCTAGACTGTGCTGGGCAAGTGAGCGGTATCATTGGACAAGTGATTTCTGTACTCAATCCAGTCTGTACTATTCTTGGCCAGGTCAAACGAGTCTAGATTGTGCTGGGCGAGTGCAAGGTGTTAGTGGACAAATGATTCCAGTACTCAGTTCAAACTGGTCTATTCTTGGCCAAGTTGGACAAGCCTAGATTGTACCGGGCAAGTGAGAGGTATCATTGGACAAGTGATTTCTGTACTCAATCCAGTCTGTACTATTCTTGGCCAAGTCGGACGAGTCTAGACTGTGCTGGGCAAGTGAGCGGTATCATTGGACAAGTGATTTCTGTACTCAATCCAGTCTGTACTCTTCTTGGCCAAGTCGGACGAGTCTAGACTGCTGGACAAGTGCAAGGTATCAATGGACAAGTGATTTCTGTACTTAGTTCAGTCTGGTCTATTCTTGGCCAGGTCTGGACAAGCCTAGATTGTACTGGGCAAGTGAGAGGTATCATTGGACAAGTGATTTCTGTACTCAATCCAGTCTGGTCTATTCTTGGCCAAGTCGGACGAGTCTAGAATGTGCTGGGCAAGTGAGCAGTATCATTGGACAAGTTATTTCTGTACTCAATCCAGTCTGGTCTATTCTTGGCCAAGTTCGGGGTGAATTTGGACAGGTCCGTCTGAGGTCCTGTCCAGCATTCATCTTCGTCATTGTTGATGGATCTCTCTTGGGCGTCATCCTGCCCTCTTGCATGACTTCCTCTGAGCTGCGTAACTCTGGTCCGTAAGGATGTTATTAAAGTCTAATAGATGTTGGTTACGCGAGATATGGAATCAGTATCCCATTATAGGGGGGTTTACGTTGACCTGGGTTCACTTCAAAACAAGGTCAAGACCTTCGGCAACAGCTAGGCGACTCCTGGCGTGGTATTTATTTTTATTTTGTTTTATATTTATATATATATATATGTATATATATATATATATATATATATATATAATATATATAATTTTATTTATATATTTATCAATTTTTATTTATTTTATTTTTTATTTTTTATTTTTTATTTATTTTTATTTATTTATTTATTTATTTTTAAGCAAAAGAGACGTATGTTAACTTGATCGACCTCCGTCCGGGTTGGCATTGAGTTGCTGTCAGTCAGTCAGTCAGCCAGCTTTCCGTCGGATTTATCCGCGATTTTTAGTCGGGGCACGTTTGGCGTGCTGCCACTTGTCGCCGGGTCGTATACACCCGTGTTGCCACTTCCCCTCGCTTTCCCCTCACTTTCCAACCCACGGCACCGGGTGAGTGAGAGTGGGCTGAGCATGACCGGGATGCTGAATGTGTGTGTGTAAATATATATATATATGTATATATATATATATATATATATATATATATATATATATATATATATATATATATTGAATGGTTCCCAGTATCTCGATCATACAAATATAAGAAAGTTGTACTCAACTTATATCTCTCTTGATAGCGTATTGGGCTAAGTCACTGCCGCTTTGTCATGGGTGAGCTGAGTTCGAGTCCTCGGCTCGACCACGTTTCAATTTCCAACGTATGCCTCCTTCGAGCTATTCTCAGTCTCGACTGCGATGGCATGGAATTAAAAGTGATTTGTGGTTGAAAAGATATATATGTATATATATTGAACATTTTTAGAAGCTCCGCCGTTCAATCTGTCATAAGAAACATACACACACATATATATATATATATATATATATATATATATATTTATATATTTCTCTCTCTCTCTCTCTCTCTCTCTCTCTCTCTCTCTCTCTCTCTCTCTCTCTCTCTCTCTCTCTCTCTCTCTCTCTCTCTCTCTCTCTCTCTCTCATCCTTCATCCTACCTATCACTCCACTATCACTGCTCCTCCTAGTCTTATCCTGTCATCCTATTCCAGCCGCTCTTCCTGGAAAGCTTCGCTTACTCCCCCCTAAACATCTACCTCCCAGCCCTCTCTTGGTCGACTCTCTCCCCTCCCTTCCCCCCAGCTTCCCCCCTCTTCCCCCCTTCCAACTCTTCCACCCTCTTCCCACTCTTCCACCCCCTTCCCACTCCTCCACCCCCTTCCCACTCCTCCACCGCTTCCCACTCTTCCACCCCCTTCCCAATCTCCACCCCCTTCTCACTCTTCCATCCTCTTCCCACTCTTTCACCCCCTTCCCACTCTTCCACCCCATTCCCACTCTTCCACCCCATTCCCACTCTTCCACCCCATTCCCACTCTCTCCACCTCCCTCCCACCCTTCCACCCCCTTTCACCCCCTTCCCACTCTTCCACCCCATTCCCACTCTTCCACCCCCTTCCTACTCCCCTCCCCCTTCCCACTCCCCTCCCCCTTCCCACTTTCCCTCTCTTCCCACCCTTCCACCCCCTTTCCACTCTTCCATCCCCTTTCCACTCTTCCATCCCCTTCCCACCCTCCTCCTCCTTCCTTCTCTTCCACCCCTTCCCACTCTTCCACCCCATTCCTACTCCCCTCCCCCTTCCCACTCCCCTCCCCCTTCCAATTCCCCCTCTCTTCCCACCCTTCCACCCCCTTTCCACTCTTCCACCCCCTTCCTACTCTCCTCCCCCTTCCCACTTTTCCACCCCTTCTCACTCTTCCACCCCCTTCCCTCTCTTCCACCCCCTTCCCACTCTCCTACCCCTTCCTACTCTTCCACCCCCTTCCTATTCCCCTTCCCACTCCCCTCCCCCTTCCCACTTCCCCTCTCTTCCCACCCTTCCATCCCCTTTCCACTCTTCCATTCCACTCTTCCACCCCCTTCCCACTCTTCCTCTCCTTCCCATTCTTCCACCTCCTTCCCACTCCCTCTCTCTTTCCATTCCCCCCGTCTCATTCTCTCTACCCCGCCCTCCGCCCCAGTCCTCCTCTTTCCAATTACCTCGTGGGTTTTATGTGACCGTCGACGGTTTTGTTTAGTCAAAGGCAGGAACCGTAACCGAAGTTCGGTGGAGGTTCTTGATGCGCCAGTATCACGCACTGCTCAGAGTTTGTTCCTTTTCTGAGTTAAGTAATCGTTTATTTTCCAAAACGAGGTATATACACTGTACCTTAATAACCATGTGGTGAGTGCTTTAACTATCCGTTGTTTTGAAGGTTAGATAACACCATGGATGGGGAGGATAGGTGGTCATGGACATGGAACTGCCTAGTGTAGGCCTTATGGTCTCTTGCAGGGAAGAAACTTACTCCTGACCCGAATGAAATTGTCTGGTGTTAGGGAGAACAGAATCTGAAAAGTCCACCATGTACGCCCCTCCTTCCACTAGACCACCATTGATACCCTTCCACCAGTTTACCATTGATGGTGCTGCTTCCACCAGTTCACCATCGACGCCTTGCTTCCACCAGTCCACCATGCACGCCCCTCCTTCCACCAGTCCACCATTGATACTCCTACTTCCACCAGTTCACCATTGACGCATTGCTTCCACCGGTCCACCATATACGCTCCTGCTTCCACCAGTTCACCAATGATGCCCCTGCTTCCAACAGTCCACCATATACGACCCTGCTTCCACCAGTTCACCAATGATGCCCCTCCTTCCACCAGCCCAGCATTGACGCCAACCCGTCCACCAGTTCACCATTGATGCCCCTGCTTCCACTAGTCCACCATGTACGCCCCTCCTTCCACCAGTTTACCATTGATAACCCTGCTTTCACTAGCCCACCATTGATGCTCCTTCTTCCACCAGTCCACCATTTACGCCCTTCCTTCCACCAGTCCACCATTGATGTCTCTCCTTCAACCAGTCCACCATTGACGCCCCTGCTTCAACCAGTCCACCATATACGCCCCTGCTACCACCAGTCCACCAGTGGCGCCCCCTGCTTCCACCAATCCACCATTTACGTGTGTACCCATTCGCCCCTGCACTTGATGTCCACCCCTTTGTTTGCAACGTTCCAGTCGTTTCCAGTAATCACACACTCCTTCCCGACCCTTGAGCCACACAATTCCAGGCATTCCCGTTTCTGCCGTTTCCAGTCGGGGTCCATCATTCCAAGTGGCCCATTCATTCCCGACGCGCCTCCATCGACTGGCGCGCGGAGTGTTTCCCTCGAGATGTCCAGAGGCTTCAAGAACCATCATTCCAGGCTTCCAGACTCTTCAGTCCAGTGTCGATCTACAGTAATCTCGAGTTGAATGGAGTTATTTGGAGTTTGAAGAAAATTGAAATTATTCTTTCCAGAAGCCAAAAGTAATAAAGCCTTCAGACTCTTCAGCCCAATGTCGATCTACAGTAATCTCGAGTTGAATGGAGTTATTTGGAGTTTGAAGAAAATTGAAATTATTCTTTCCAGAAGCCAAAAGTAATAAAGCCTTCAGACTCTTCAGTCCAGTGTCGATCTACAGTAATCTCAAGCTGAATGGAGTTATTTGGAGTTAGAAGAAAATTTAAATTAATCTTTCCAGAAGCTAAAAGTAATAAAGCCTTCAGACTCTTCAGTCCAGTGTCGATCTACAGTAATCTCGAGCTGAATGGAGTTATTTGGAGTTTGAAGAAAATTGAAATTATTCTTTCCAGAAGCTAAAAGTAATAAAGCCTTCAGACTCTTCAGTCCAGTGTCGATCTACAGTAATCTCGAGCTGAATGGAGTTATTTGGAGTTTAAAGAAATCTAGAATTATTTTTTCCAGAAGCTAAAAGTAATAAAACCTTCAGACCCTTCAGTCCAGTGTCGATGTACAGTAATCTCAAGCTGAATGGAGTTATTTGGAGTTTAAAGAAATCTAGAATTATTTTTTCCAGAAGCTAAAAGTAATAAAACCTTCAGACCCTTCAGTCCAGTGTCGATGTACAGTAATCTCAAGCTGAATGGAGTTATTTGGAGTTTGAAGAAAATTAAAATTATTCTTTCCAGAAGCTAAAAGTAATAAAACCTTCAGACCCTTCAGTCCAGTGTCGATGTACAGTAATCTCAAGCTGAATGGAGTTATTTGGAGTTTGAAGAAAATTAAAATTATTCTTTCCAGAAGCTAAAAGTAATAAAGTTTACTAAGGCTCGTCGCAGAAGAAAATTGTCTCGCTATCAGTTTGCTAAATCGAACTTGGTTAGACCAAGTTTAGACTAAATTATGTGACAATGAAAAGAAAATAGAATGATATATTTCGAAACACTAGATATTTCAAATCCTTTGTTTTTCTTTCGAAACTATACATATGAAAGTGAAAGTCTAAGGACTTATGGCGTGCTAGGTTGACCTAAGGTCACAGGTGACCCTCGTAGTGTACCTCCTTGTATTTTGGCTTCACAGAAAACGGAAGGAAGGTAGGTAGGTGAGGAGCATACGCCAGGAGGCGTTGATTAGCTGCAACCGCGGCCGTCACCTTTGCCCTATGTACTATATGCGCTTTGGGGATTGTTGGGGTAGGTAATATAGTTGGGAATCAGAGAGGTGTGCGGGACTCGAACCCACAGCTAAGGGAATGCGAGACCAGCACGCTTCCGATGACGCCACCAGCGTTTTCTTCTTCCGGTTCTTCTTCTTCTTCTTCTTCTTCTTCTCCTTCTTCTCCTCCTTCTCCTCCCTCTCCTCCTCCTTCTTCTTCTCCTCCTCCTCCTACTTCTCCTTCTCCTTCTTCTTCTTCTTCTTCTTCTTCTTCTTCTTCTTCTTCTTCTTCTTCTTCTTCTTCTTCTTCTTCTTCTTCTTCTTCTTCTTCTTCTTCTTCTTCTTCTTCTTCTTCTTCTTCTTCTTCTTCTTCTTCTTCTTCTTCTTCTTCTTCTTCTTCTTCTTCTTCTTCTTCTTCTTCTTCTTCTTCTTCTTCTTCTTCTTCTTCTTCTTCCGGTTCTTCTTCTTCTTCCGGTTCTTCTTTCGGTTCTTCTTCTTCTTCCGGTTCTTCTTTCGGTTCTTCTTCTTCTTCTTCTTCTTCTTCCGATTCTTCTTCTTCCGATTCTTCTTCTTCTTCTTCTTCTCCTTCTCCTTCTCCTTCTTCTTCTCCTTCTCCTTCTTCTTCTCTTTCTTCTCCTCCTCCTCCTCCTCCTCCTCCTCCTCCTCCTCCTCCTCCTCCTCCTCCTCCTCCTCCTCCTCCTCCTCCTCCTCCTCCTCGTCGCATCTCTCACCACAAAGGTCTTACGCATCCAGTTGTGACATAAGCATTGTACATATTGTAGAGTTGGCTCGAAGAAATATCAGTTTTAAGGGGAACTCGGCTACAACCGCTCCTTGATGTGAACACTTTCTCAAAGACAGGCCACTCTGTCCTCCACCATACTCTGTTCCCTATCCTCCTCCTCCTCCTCTTCTTCTTCTTCCTCATCTTCCTCTTCTTCCTCCTTTTCCTCCTCTTCATCTTCTTCCTCCTCTTTCTCTTCCTCTTCTTCCTTCTACTTTTCCTCTTCCTC
Organism: Oratosquilla oratoria; assembly: GCF_046742065.1. Lineage (NCBI taxonomy): Eukaryota > Metazoa > Arthropoda > Malacostraca > Stomatopoda > Squillidae > Oratosquilla > Oratosquilla oratoria. The sequence continues at coordinate 53,191,491 of NC_134803.1, read as the reverse complement.
CTCCTCCGCTTCTTCCTCCTCTTCCTTCTCTCCCTCCTCCTCTTCATCTTCCTCTTCATCTTCCTCCTCCGCCTCATCCTCTTCCTCTTCCTCCTCCTCCTCCGCCTCATCCTCTTCCTCCTCCGCCTCATCCTCTTCCTCTTCCTCTTTCTCCTCTTCCTTACTCATCTCCTCTGCATCCCCTCACCTCCCCCCACCTCCCCTCACCTCTTTCTTCTTCTGTCCTCTCCGCCTTTCTTTCCCTGCGTCAATATCTTGATGTGTTTTATTGATTTTTCATTTTTGCCTGTTTATTTGCATATTGGAAATAGGAGGACGAGGAGGAGGTAGAGGAGGAGGAGGAAGTGGTGGTGGAGGAGGAGGAGGAGGAGGAGGAGGAGGAGAAGGAGGAAAAGGAGCCAGCTGAAAGAAAGGGATAGGAATGGTAGGGGAATAGAAGAGGGGGAGGCCGAGGAGGAGGAGGAGAAGGAGGAGGAGAAGGAGGAAGAAATGGAGGAAGAGGAAGAGGAGAAGGAGGAGGAGAAGGAAGAGAAGGAGGAGGAGGAGGAGGTAGCTAAACGAAAGGGATAGGAATGGTAGAGGAAAAGAAGAGGAAGAGGTGGAAGAAGAGTGAGTTTGTCTGGGAATAAGAGGAAAGAGGTGAAAAAGAGAAGAAGAGTGGAAGTAACAGAAGCGTGTGATGAAGGAAAAAGGAGATTGATAATCGAGGAGAAGATACAGAGAACAAAGACGAGTAGAGGAAGGAGAAGAGGAGGGGAAGGAGGAAGAGGAAGATGAGGGAAGGAGGAAGAGGGAGAAGAAAAAGAAGAGAGAAGAGGAGGAAGAAGAAAAGGAAGAGGAGGAGGAGCAAAAGGAAAAAGGAAGAGGAAGAAGATATGGTGAGGAGGAAGAAGAAAAGGAAGAGGAAGAGGAGGAGGAAGAAGAGTAGGAAGAGGAAAGGGAGCAGGAAGATGAGGAAGAGGAGGAGGGAAAAGAAAATGAAGAGGAGGAGGAGGATAAAGGAGAGGAAGGAGGAAGATGGTAAGGAAGAGCAAGAGGAGGATGGAGAACAAGAAGAGGAAGAGGAGGATAAAGGAGAGGAAAGAGGAAGAGGAGGAAGATAATAAGGAAGAGCAAGAGGAGGATGGAGAACAAGAGGAAGAGGAAGAGGAGGATAAAGGAGAGGAAGTAGGAAGAGGAGGAAGATAATAAGGAAGAGCAAGAGGAGGATGGAGAACAAGAGGAAGAGGAGGATAAAGGAGAGGAAGGAGGAAGATAATAAGGAAGAGGAAGAGGAGGATGGAGAACAAGAGGAAGAGGAGGATAAAGGAGAGGAAGGAGGAAGAGGAGGAAGACAATAAGGAAGAGCAAGAGGAGGATGGGGAACAAGAGGAAGAGGAAGATGAGGGTGAGGTTGGGACCAAAGAATGGAGAGGAAGGAAGAGGAAAGGAAGAGGAGAGGATGGGAATTAAAGAGGAGACATTTGTTCATCTAGAGAATCTGTAGAGCTAATTATGCGAACTCTTTGGTCCTCGTTGTTTAGCTCTTGCTCGAAATTTGCCGAAGAGCAAGAGGAGGATGAAGAAGAAGAGGAAGAGGAGGGTGAGGTTGGGGCTACAGAGTGGAGAGGAAGGGAAGAGGAAAGGATGGGAATTAAAGAGGAGACATTTGTTCATCTAGAGAATCTGTAGACTTAATTATGCGAACTCTTTGGCCCTCGTTGTTTAGCTCTTGCTCGAAATTTGCCGAAGAACGTACATAAAAAAAAAATCCAAAATTCGGGTTCATTTTCTTTGATTGCTCTCGTCAACAAAGAGCTTGTCCCATGGAAAATATTATCTCTTTCTTTTTTGTCATTTTTACACGATGAATCAAATATGTATTTTCAGATTTTTTTCTGTCAAAATATTTTTCAACAAACGTTTGTATTTTCAGATATTTTTTGTCAATATTTTTTTGTTTGTTCAGTATACGTGTTATTATGTTTGCCTGTCAAAATATTTTTCAACAAACGTTTGTATTTTCAGATATTTTTTGTCAATATTTTTTTATTTGTTTCAATATACGTGTTATTATGTTTTGTCTGTTTGAGAGTGTATTCAGATGTTCCTCTCCCACGTCCATTCCAACACTTTCCTCCCAATCTTTCATCTCCAATCTTCCCTTCCCATCCCATTTCTCTCTTCTCTTCTCTCTTTTCTCTTCTCTTCTCTCTCATCTCTCCTCTGTTCTCTCTTCTCCCTTCTCTCTTCTCTCCTATCTCTTCTCTCTTATCTCTCCTCTCTCGTCTCTCCTCTTTCATCTCTCCTCTGTTCTCTCTTCTCTCTCTTCTCCTTTCTCTTTTCTCCTCTCTCCTCTTTCATCTCTCCTCTGTTCTCTCTTCTCCCTTCTCTCTTCTCCCTTCCCTCTCCTCTCTCCTCTTTCATCTCTCCTCTGCTCTCTCTTTTCTCCTTTCTCCTCTCTCCCTTCTCCACTCTTCTCTCTCCTCTTTCATCTCTCCTCTGTTCTCTCTTCTCTCTTTTCTCCTTTCTCCTCTCCTCTTTCATCTCTCCTCTCTTCTCCCTTCTCTCTTCTCCCTTCTCTCTTCTCCCTTCTCTCTTCTCTCTCCTCTCTCCTCTTTCATCTCTCCTCTGTTCTCTCTTCTCTCTCTTCTCCTTTCTCTTCTCTCCCTTCTCCACTCTCCTCTCTCCTCTGTTGTCTCTTCTCTTTTTTCTCCTTTCTCTTCTCTCCCTTCTCCACTCTCCTCTCTCCTCTTTCCTCTCTCCTCTGTCATGCTGTTCGGAGCATTTGAAAGTACAAGATAAACAGATACAGATATTTTAATGAATAGTTAAGTAATATTATTTGTTTGTTCATTATTTGCTTGATTTTTATTTATGTCAATTTGCTATTATTTACTATTTACCTATTTGTTCATTATTTAACTATACCTATGCATTTATTTATTTTATTTATTATTATTTTTTATTATTATAATTTTTATTCATTTTTTTTATTTATCATCAATACATTTTTTTGGAAGCTCGCTGGTTGAGCGAGTTAGGGCGTCGTTACTTGCGGCGAAGGTCGAGGTGAGGGTGGTTCGAATCCTGCCACCAGGGAAGTTGAACCAAGGGCATGGTTCATTAAATTCCACGCCACAAAGCCCTCTGTGAGGGCCACCGTCCTAGCCTCCCGATAGAAGGGGAAGTGTGTGACGTTAAACCATATCATCATCACATTTTTTCCACACCTGACCTAGTTATGGACCAAAAGGTCTCAAGTCGGCATGCTCCACCTTTGTAATACTTTGCGTTGCATCTTCCCTTTGAGAGCGTAAGACAAGATGAACGAGTCAACAGGGGTCTGCACAAGGATGATAACTAATGTTGGGACATTCAGAAAGTGCCCATCCTATTGTACTACATCTTTCGGTTGCACTTTAGGCTGAAACTCTATATATATACACTGCCTTATCGACTCTGTTGACATAGTTGTTTTGTGTATTCAAATGTTATGCTCAGACACTCTGCAATTATAACACCAAAAAATTGTATAAAATATATAAATGATTTCTCCTACATTTGCGGTGAATTGACAATCAAATCGCAAAAAAAAAAAGAAAAAAAATGTATTTCACATTCCTTATTAAAATGCTAGGTGAATTAGTTTTGTCGAAAAGTGATTGATCACGATAGAGACTAGACCCGCCATATTTGTTGTCACATGTCATATTCCTCATCGTTTGTCCTAAAGGTTCACTATCAAAAGCAGCGTTTCTCAACCAGGGTTCCCCCGGAACCCTAAGGTTCCGCCAAAGGTCCCTAAGGGTTCCGCGAGAACAAGTGAGATAAGCTAATGCACTTTTGATTTTTTATTTAATTTCATATACGTAATATAATTAAACACGCACGACATATTCTTGGTTATTGTAATAATGTAATATAGACATCATCCTATCTAACCTGTTATTACGATGAAAATAAAATGAGAAAGATACGGTATATGTGTTTTTTATTAAATTTTACGCAGGGGATCCTTGAGACATGCAATTTATTCTAAAGGTTAACGCAAGGGCAAAAAGGTTGAGAAACTGATCAAAAGAAACGCCTCGTGATCACGGAGCGCTTATTGTAGCGACGTTTCGCTATGGTACAGCTTCATCACGTTCATGAATCGCCGTACAACAAGCGCTCCGTGATCACGCGGTGCTTCTTTTGATAGACTTGTCGGGAATTGCCAATTTCTGAAGGTTCATGCCGTATGGTCTGAAGGTTTATACCACAAGGAAAATTTTAGCGCGAAACCAATTAGGAATAAACTCGGAAATAACCCCGTGCCTTATTTTTCCACCTTTCAATTGTTACGATGCCTTAAACACACACACACACACACACACACACACACACACACACACACACACACACACACACATAGATATATATATATATATATATATATATATATATATATATATATACACTGAGTTAAACACGACAGCATTTTGGCACTGATTAGTCAGTGCCAAAATGCTGTCGTGTTTAAATCAGTGTGTATTAGTGAGAATCTGCGCCCTAAATATACAATATATACATATATATATATATATATATATATATATATATATATATATATATATATCTGAAGGGAATCGCTAGTAACAGCGAGAATCATACAAACAAATTTCCGTGTATGTGTGCATGTGTGTGCATGTGTGTGTCTATATGTGTGTGTGTGCGTGCGTGCGTGTAATTACAGAAGAGTATGCTGTTTGTAGCTCTAATTCTATTATTATAATTATAATTATATATTTTTTTAAGAATTTTCCCTGCCTCGTATTCTTGTACAAAGTGGAGCTTGCCAGCGAAAACACGTGACCGTCTGGCGATAAATTTGTTTGGTCGAAATTGGATCCAAATAGAGATTACATGGCGACGGTTACAATTTGAGCGAGAGAAAGAGAGAAATACAAAGAGAGAAAGAGAGAGAGAGAGTGGAGGGAGGGAGAGAGATAGGTTGATCAGGGAAAGAGGGGGGGAGAGAGGGAGATAGATAACGTCAGGGAAAGAGAGGGAGAGGGAGAGAGAAAGAGAGAGAGCGTGGGAGGGAGGAATAGAAATAGGTGGGCAAGGGAAAGAGAGAGAGAGAGAGAGATAGAGAGAGAGAAAGAGATGGATGGGCCAGGGAAAGAGAGGGAGAGAGAAAGAAAGAGAGAGAGAGAGGCGGGGGTGGGAAAGAGGAAGAGAAATAGGTGGGTCAGAGAAAGAGAGGGAGAGAGAGAGAGAGAGAAAGAGGAAAAGGATGAGAGGAAGATTGGTAGAGAAAAGTTTTGTAGATGAACTGAAACTATCGTGGTTCGGTGGTCGGCAGTAAATTTAAGTAAATTTTGTGTGATGGTTGTGATCCAATAGAGGTGTTCAAGTGGATCAAAGGTTTTAACAAGGGTGATGCAAAGAAGGTCATCATATTAAAACAACAGGGCAGAACTCGCAGTAATGGAATGAAACTGGACATATGACTTGGCAGAGTGAAGAGTGCGGAGGGATGTAATAGAGGTGTTCAAGTGGATCAAAGGTTTTAACAAGGGTGATGCAAAGAAGGTCATCATATTAAAACAACAGGGCAGAACTCGCAGTAATGGGTTTAAACTGGACATATTTAGACTTAAGAAGGTAATAGGCAAGAATTTATTTAGTAATAGGGTGGTCAACGAATGGAATAGACTTAGTAACCATCTAGTTAGTGAGCGCTGAAACTATAGGTTGTTTTAAGAAACGGTTAGACAACTTTATGGATGAGGATGACAGGTGGTGATGGATATGGAACTGCCTAGTGTAGGCCTTATGGTCTCTTGCAGTCTCCTTCATTCTTATGTTCTTATCAAAAGAGATGAGGAGAGTGGGCGAGTGGGCGTAGAGGGCGTGAAACGAGGATCCTGTGGGCGTTTGGAATGTGTCTGGAGTTAGAGGGACGTGTGGAAGTAAAATACCAGACGTGGAGTAAGAAAGAGAAGTATGTGAGGGAGTGGTAGGGTATGAAGGAGTGATAGGAGTTTGCGAGAGTGACCGAAAAGAGTGGGAGTGGAAGAGCGGTGTGGGAGTAGAAATAAGGATATGTATGGGAGTGGTAGGATATGAAGGACTCAGAAGGAGTGATAGGAGTTTGCGAGAGTGACCGAAAATAGTGGGAGTGGAAGAACGGTGTGGGAGTAGAAATAAGGATGAGATATGTGTGGGAGTTGGGAGGAGTTTGCGAGAGTGACCGAAAAGAGTGGGAGTGGGAGTAGAAATAAGGATATGTATGGGAGTGATAGGATATGAAGGAGTGATAGGAATTTGCGAGAGTGACCGAAAATAGTGGGAGAGGAAGAACGGTGTGGGAGTAGAAATAAGGATGAGATATGTGTGGGAGTTGGGAGGAGTTTGCGAGAGTGACCGAAATGAGTGGGAGTGGGAGTAGAAATAGGGATATGTATGGGAGTGATAGGATATGAAGGAGTGACAGGAGTTTGCGAGAGTGACCGAAAAGAGTGGGAGTGGAAGAACGGTGTGGGAGTAGAAATAAGGATATGTATGGGAGTGATAGGATGTGGAGTGACAGAAGTTTGCGAGAGTGACTGAAAAGAGATGGAAGAACGGTGTGGGAGTCGAAATAAGGATGAGATATGTATGGGAGTGGTAGGATGTGAAGGAGTGATAGAAGTTTACGAGAGTGGGAGTGGAAGAAAGGCGTGGGATTAACAGAAGAATGAGAGAGGAGAGAGACAATTGCGAGAGAGGTAACAAGTGTTTGAGAGAGAGAATGGAGTGGCGAGAGAGAAGAAGGAAAGAAAGAAGAAAAAGAAAATTGGAAATAGCCCAAAGAAAGAGTGTAGAGGAGAAAGAAAGAGTGTAGAGAGAGAGAGAGAGAGAGAGAGAGAGAGGGGAGAGAGAGAAGGTATTGGGGAGAATTGAGACCATGAATATAGTGTAAGCGTAGAGAGGGAAGAAAGAGAGAGAGAGAGAGAGAGAGAGAGAGAGAAGGTATTGGGGGAGAATTGAGACCATGAATATAGTGTAAATGTAGAGAGGGAGACGAAAGAGAGAGAGAGAGAGAGAGAGAGAAGGTATTGGGGATAATTGAAACCATGAATATAGTGTAAATGTAGAGAGGGAGACGAGAGAGAGAGAGAGAGAGAGAGAGAGAGAGAGAGACCAGGTATTGGGGAGAATTGAGATCGTAAATATAGTGTAAGCGAAGAGAGGAAGACAGAGAAAGAGAGGGAGAGAGAGAGAGGAGAGAGAGAGCAGGTATTGGGGAGAATTGAGACCATGAATATAGTGTAAGCGTAGAGAGGGAGACGAGAGAGAGAGGGAGAGAGAGAGAAGAGAGAGAGAGGGAGAGAGAGAGACGAGAGAGAAAGAGAGAGAGAGAGAGAGAGAGAGGGAGAGAGCAGGTATTGGGGAGAATTGAGGCCATGAATATAGTGTACTCGTAAGCGTAGAGAGGGAGACGGGGAAGAGAGAAGAAAGATATGGACGACCATAAAGGTAAGGACACGGTCCATCAGTCTTCCGTATGGTTGGCGGAGGCTATGGACGCCCGGGGGAGGGGTGGTGGGGGGTGGGGGAGACCGTGGTCACTCTCTGGTATCTCCCATCAAGGTCGACCTCATCCCTGATGGATCGAGGGTCACGACGAGAATGCTTATGGACGTCTACCGATATAGGTTCCTCTTTTTTTTTTTTTTTTTTTTTTTTTTTTTTTTTAAACAGCTAATAATGCTGAAACTGTTGGTGTTTTTGAGAGACGGTTATATCACTTTAGACATGGGGGTGATAGGTGGTAATGGACATGGAACTGCCTAGTGTAGGCCTCTTGCAGTCGTTTTCATTCTTGTCCTGGATACGGGGTACCATTCCGTAAATGTTTGGTCTAGCGTTGTTCTTTCGAGTTGTTTATATTGTGATAAGTATTTGTGTTGACCAAGTCTTGTAGTTTTGAGTGCACTTTTTCTTGTTATATCGACGCTGATGGTGTAACAAGAAGCGTGTTTGTTTTGCACGCGCTTTGTTGTGGGTTCGAATCCCGCACTCCTCAGTGAGTGGTACCTGCCCCAACAGGCCAAAAAGCGCATAATAAGGTAAAGGTGACGGCTTCGGCCGCAGCTCGGATGATGGATTCTTCCTTAAGCAACTCCAGATCGTTCCGCATTGTCTAACTTCTCGGTCTTCCATACAGCCTCACTCCTTTCCTCTCATTTTCTTCCTCGGTGCTTTATTAAGACCACGTTACACCCTTTTCTTTAGGTATATGATGTTACTTTGTCAGCCCACTCCATATTTTCATTTTTGAGTTTGTTCATTTTGACTTGGCGAAGATTGGTAAAAAAAAAAAAAAAAAAAAAATCCTTTTTTTTTTTTTTTTTTTTTTTTTTTTTAGGATAAGTGGCACTCGGTACGGAACGGATTAACAAAAATAGGAGACAAAAAAAATACTCATTCTCAGAATTACAAACCAGCTATTCAGAAAACATTTCCGTCAAGCCCAAAAATGAATTTACTCTAATTACCCGAGTTCATGCAGGAAGGGAAAATATAAAAGAGAATATAAAATTAGTTCAGGAATAATGGAAACTGCGAAACAACACCTAGCATGTTCTCGACCTGTTTTGGTTTATTCACGTCCTCTACGTGAGGTCATTGACCTGACTGACCTGACCTTACCTGACCTGTAGTTTGTTCAATTCAACTGAGTTGAGATATAGTAGAGAACAGAATTGATATTAGATGGACACTCTTGGCAAAATGAAGACTGGAAAAAAAGGGGAAATCATGGAACTCTGAGAATTAGAGACCAGTCATCCAGAGGCTTGCTAAAGGGGATATTCGCCAAGTTAAAGTAGATGGCACGTAATCGTGCCAATTGTGTGTTTGGCAGTCTCGCATAGTATGAGGAGACTGTGGAACACTGTTTCCCAACCCTGGAAGTTAAAGTTCCCTTCGGGGAAACAAACACTGTAGAGTCCCAGTGGTTCCCAAACTGTGGGTAAATTACCCTCTGGGGGGAGGTAAAAATTTTTCGGGGGTAGTGGAGGGGTGACAAAAAATTAAAAATAAAATGAAATAAAATAAAATCAAGAAAACATTGCGGTACCCTGCATTAGGATTAAGGTCAACTTAGTACGTGTAGTTGTAAAACTGAAAGAAAAAGTTTGGGAACCACTGTGTAGACTATTGACAGTCAAGTAATCGCAGATAGACTGGGTAGCATAGAAAAACAGACAGGCAGACCGACAGCCAAGCAGATAGAAACAGACAGCCAGACAGACAGACAGCCAGGCAGACAGCCAGCCAGGTGAACAGAAACAGACACTCAAATAAACAGATCGACAGGCAAATAAACAGAAAGGGAGCCATGAACAGACAGACAAACTGAAAGAGAGGCATGAGTAGACAGGCAGACAGACAGGCAGCCGGGAGAGCCTGGTTGGAGGCGAGACAGGCAATTCAGTTGCTGTTTTGCTGGAAGATATCGTAACAAAGATAATGTTTGCTCAGTAAACTGCGGGAGAGGGCAAAAGCTACATGTCACTTTCCATACCCCACCTACCCACCCTTCCTCCTTCCCTCCTTCCCTCCTTCCCTCCTTCCCTCCTTCCCTTCCTTCTTTCCTTTCCTTCC
>NC_134803.1:53156870-53176870 GCF_046742065.1 Oratosquilla oratoria | reverse complement strand
CTCCTCTCTTCGATCCATCTCCTCAGTCTTCCTCTTCGACCCATCTCCTCCTCCTCTCTTCGACCCATCTCCTCAGTCTTCCTCTTCGACCCATCTCCTCCTCCTCTCTTCGACCCATCTCCTCAGTCTTCCTCTTCGACCCATCTCCTCCTCCTCTCTTCGACCCATCTCCTCCTCCTCTCTTCGACCCATCTCCTCAGTCTTCCTCTTCGACCCATCTCCTCCTCCTCTCTTCGACCCATCTCAGTCTTCCTCTCTATCCATCCCTCTTGTTTATTCCCTTCTCTCTTTCTCTCTTCTTCTGTCTGTTTCTTTTCTCTTTTCCAGCAAATCACCCGATAAAGTGGTTATCACATTGGGATATTTTTCCTCCGATATCCTGCCTCCAACCTCCATTTGAATAACTAGAATATGACTTCGCGCACAGAAAACTAGACTTCTTTAAGAAAATTTCAAAAGTATGTCTAACATTCTTATAGGTTCACAATCTCTTCGTTCACCATTCAGCTTTGCTATACAAGACGGAAAGATAATTTGATATTTGGAGATTTGAAAAATAAAATGTTGTAACCGAAGTCATTTTTACTCAAACGAACTCTCAACTGACGGAAGCCCAGTGTGATAGGCGCTTAAGGCAGACTCTCCCTCATCGTGATCTCCTTGCTGGTCTCGCATTCGCTTAGTTATGGGTTCGAATCCCGCACTCCTCTCCGATCCCCAGCAGTGACTATGTGACCTATCCTCCCAACAGTCCCCATAGGGCATCGGTCAAAGGGGACGGCTTCGGACGCAGCTACTCAGCGCTTCCTGGCGTAGGCTACTCGCCTTCAGTTTCCTCCTCGGGAAAGGATCATGACGCTGTGACTTTCAGGACAGCTGTTCCTTCGTAGCTGAATAAAATAGTTTGGCTCTAACCAGAATAAAGGATGTAAAGAGACTCGATTTATTGATGTGCTTACATCTTCCATTTGTTGTTATTTTATTATTTTTATGATTTTATTTATTTTGTTCTATTTTTATTTCATTTTTTCCTTTAACTGATTTTACCTTTATTTTTTCTCTTCATCATTTGTTCGCAGTTGTAATATTTCTCTCGATTTTACCAGATATCTTTATTAACCTGAGGGACAGTCCCCCCTGGACTCAAAATTTCGAGAAGATTTTGACCTCCAAAAGCCTTGTCCCGTTTTCTTTTTGAATTGTAAAGCGGCCCTCAGGTATCAGAAGAAAACTAATTTCTTTATTCACCGGAAGGACAGTCCTCCCTGGACTCAAAATTTCGAGAAGATTTTGACCTCCAGAAGCCTTGTCCCGTTTTCTTTTTGAGTTGTGAAACGGCCCTCAGGTATCCGAAGAAAACTAATTGTATTCGTGTTCGAGTTCTGTAAAGCTCTGTCTGAAGCATGTAGTGTAGATCCTAGGAAGGGGAGCCCATTAATTTTTTTTTTTTATCTTGTGTGAATTTTTTTGAAGATTTACGTCTTCGTGCCACGTAACTCCTGGAACTGGCGTCCTTCGGGAGAGTCTTGCGGACAATTCACCACACCCACGGAGGGTTCCCGTCCTCCGTTTTACAAAAGATTACAAAAGCGGAGCATGCCGACAGAAGACCTTTTGGTCCATAACTAGGTCAGATGCGAAAAAGTTATTATAATGATAAATTATATATATTATATATATATATATATATAATATATATATATATATATATTATATATATACATACAAACACACACACACGCACACACACACACACACACACACACACATATATTATATATATATATATATATATATATATAAATATATATATATATATATATATATATATATACATATATGATATATATAATAGAATGAATAATGAATAAGATAAATGCATAGGTATAGTTAAATACTAAACAAATAGGTGAATAGTAAATAGGTAACAAATAAGTAAATATTTCTTTCGCTGTTTCTCGGTTTCTTCCCCCGATTCTTTCCCCGTTTCCCTGTCTCGGCCACTCTCCCTCTCCCTTTTTCCTTTCCCTCTTTCCTTCCCAATTTTTCCCCTTTCCTTATCCTTTTCCATTTACCTTTCTCTTTTCCATTTGCCTTTTCCATTTCCCTTTCCCGTTCCCTGTCTCGGTCACTTTCCCTCCCCCTATTTCCTTTCCCTCTTTCCTTCCCGATTTTTCCCCTTCCCTTATCCTTTTCCATTTACCTTTCTCTTTTCCATTTGCCTTTCCTATTTCACTTTCCTCACTTTTTTCATTTACCTTTCTTCCATTTGAATTTTCCTTTTCCATTTTCCTTTCCCTGTCTCGGTCACTTTCCCTCCCCCTTTTTCCTTTCCCTCTTTCCTTCCCGATATTTTTCCCTTTCCTCATTCTTTTCCATTTACCTTTCTCTATTCCATTTGCCTTTTCCTTTTCCATTTCCCTTTCCCGTTCCCTATCTTTGTCGTTTTCCCTCTCCATTTTTCCTTTCCCTTTTTCCTTCCCGATTTTTCCCCTTTCCTCACCCTTTTCCACTTTACCTTTCTTCCATTTGCCTTTTTCTTTTCCATTTCCCTTTCCTGTTCCCTATCTTTGTCGCTTTCTCTCTTCCGCTCCCTTTCCTCTTCCTTTACCTTTCTCCCATTCCCCCTTTCCCTCTCGATTTTCCCTTTCCTTACCTCATTTCCCTTTTCTTACCCCATTTCCCTAACCCTGTTTCTTACCTTTCCATCCCATCTTACCTCTTTCTGCTCCTTACCCATCTTCCCTCTGGATCTTTTATCTCTTCGTCTCTCTCTCTCTCTCTCTCTCTCTCTCTCTCTCTCTCTCTCTCTCTCTCTCTCTCTCTCTCTCTCTCTCTATCTATCTCTCTCTCTCTCTCTATATATATATATATATGACTACATACAGCCAAGTCATAAATTTCCTTCCTAAGGAAAACAAATCCTTAATAAGGTATATGGAAAATACCATTAAGAAAATTATTAATGCACAACTAGCCATCACTTTTAATGAAACATGCATTAGAGAAAAACTCCTGCCCAAATACACTGACAATATATATATATATCCCCCCCTCTCTCTCTCTCTCTCTCTCTCTCTCTCTCTCTCTCTCTCTCTCTCTCTCTCTCTCTCTCTCTCTCTCTCTCTCTCTCTCTCTCTCTCTCTCTCTCTCTCTCTACCTCTTCCTCTCTTTCCACTTTCTCGTTGTCTTCTTTTTCTCAACTTTCTCTTTTTCTCTTTCTCAACTTTCTCTTTTTCTCTTCCCACTTTCCTATCGTCTTCTTTCTCTCAACTTTCTCTTTTTCTCTTCAAACTCTTTCCTCTCCTTATTTACATTTTCTCAATATTCTTCTCAGTATTTTCTTGTCTCCCTCTTGTATTCTCTCCCCATTTCCTTCCTTTGATTCTTTTCTATCTCCTTTTGTATTTTTCCTCTATTTCATTTTTTGTCGTCTGCCCTATTCCCCCTCCCCCCCTTTAAGGGAGAAAGAGAAAATTACTGTCCGACGCCAATTAGCCGTTTGCTTAGCAAAAGAAAACTTCCAACTTCATCAGAAGTACAGAAAGAAACTTAAGAGAAATGTTTTAAGCCCGACCCTCTATGTACACCTCTCTCCTCGTCCTCCTTCTCCTCCTCGTCCTCCTTCTCCTCCTCCTTCTCCTCCTCCTCCTCCTCCTCCTCCTCCTCCTCTTCCTCCTCTTCCTCATCTTCCTTCTCCTCCATCTCGTTCTCTTCCTCCTCCTCTTCCTCTTCCTCCTCTTCTCCTCTTCTTCCTCTTCCTCTTCCTCCCCCTTCCCCTCCTCCACCTCGTCCTCCTCCTCCTCCCCCTCCTCCTCCTCCCCCTCCTCCTCCCTTCCTCCCCCCTCCTCCCCTCCTCCCCCCTCCTCCCGTCCTCCCCCCTCCTCCTACCCCCTCCTCCTCCCCCTCCTCTTCTCTCCTTCCTCTTCTTTCTTCTCCTCCTCCTTTTCCCCTACCTCTTCCTCCTCCTTCGCCTCCTCCTTCTTTTCTTCATCCTACTTCTTTTCTTCCTCCTTCTCTTCCTCCTCCTTCTCTTCCTCCTCTTCCTCCTTTTCCTCCTCCTTTATCTCGTTCTACTCCTCGACCTCCTTCTCCCCTACCTCTTCTTCCTCCTCCTCCTCCTTCGCTTCCTCCTCCTTCGCTTCCTCCTCTTTTGCTTCCTCCTCCTTCTCTTCCTCCTCTTTCTCTTCCTCCTTCGCTTTCTCCTTCTTTCTCCTCCTTCTCTTCCTCTTCCTTCTCTCCCTCTTCCTCCTTCTCTTCCTCCCCTTCTTCTCTTCCTCCCCTCGCTCTTCTTCTTACTCCACGGGATGTCCCAACTCGCTTCATTCCTTCCTTTAGTGTTATGTTTGTTAGACTTTGAGTTTAGTTCAATTCTCCTCCCGCCTCTGCCTCGTTCGCTCGCCTCAGATTTGCTGTAATGGCATTTCTTTTCTTTGCCTTCGGTCGCGTGCCTACCTGCTTGCTTGCTTGCTTGCTTCCCTCCGATTTGCTTGTGCGCGTGCATAGTATACGTACATGCTGTGTGTACATGTGCGTGTGTGTGCGTGCGGGGGCATGTGTGTAATTCACTGTGGTCTTTGTATCACCATGGTGTGTGTGTGTGTGTGTGTGTGTGTGTGTGTGTGTGTGTGTGTGTGTGTGTACACGTGCGTGTGTGTGTGCATGCGTGTGTGATTCACCATGGTCTTGAATCATATGTTGGACTCGTGATTGTCAGCTATTTCCCTCTAGGAAGAGAGTTCAGAGCTCATGACCGATCTATGGATAATGCTGTGACCTTACACCCCTCAACTCCCCGCTCACGAGAGTTGGAGTAACGACTCAGCGCAGAGATACCGTGAGTGTGTGTGTGTGTGTGTGTGTGTGTGTGTGTGTGTGTGTGTGTGTGTGTGTGTGTGTGTGTGTGTGTGTGTGTGTGTGTGTGTGTGTGTGTGTGTTGTATGCAAGTTGTTAGGAGTATAACAGACGCTTCTTACAAACTACAGTTACTTTCACAATACACAAAGTATGATGTAGTCAAGATTGATCAAGTTGTCAATTATATTCTGTATCACATGATTCCTCTTCGTTAAATGTCTCGTCACTTAAGGACGCAACAGACCACACACACACACACACACACACACACACACACACACACACACACACACACACACACACACACACACACACACACACACACACACACACACACACACACACACACGCACACGCAGTTCTTGATTCGAATCCTGCCCAGGGCCGAAATTATTTCGGTACCTCTGCGCTTCGGGTCGTTACTCTGACTCTCGTGGGCGGGGAGTTGGGTGTGTGTGTGTGTGTGTGCAAGGTCATAGCATTACCCATAGATCGGACCTACGAGCTCTGAGCTCTCTTCCAGGAGGGAAATAGCTGTCGATCACGAGTCCAACACGTGATCCAAAGACCAAGTGAATACACGCACACACACACACGCACACACACACACACACACACACACACACACACACACACACACACACACACACACACACACACACACACACACACACACACACACACACACACACACACACACACACACACACACACACACACACACACACACGAGAGTACATTTGTACGTTTCCTTACAGTAGGAATGACTTGAAGAATCTTCTACTCTCTTTCCGGAAAACTCTTCCAGGATCCTCCAACGGGGGGTAGGGGGGTTGGGGGGGGGGGTCACACACAGGTCGTAACGTGGCAAGAACCAACAGGACCGACCAAGTCGTGCGTACATAACAACCCATCCTCCTCCCCTCTCTTCTCCTCTCCTTACCTCTCTTCTCCTCTCCTCGCCTCTCTTCTCCTCTATTCCACTCTCTTTTCCCCTCTTCTCCTCTCTTCTCCCCTCTTCCCTTTTCTTTTCCCCTCTTCCCCTCTCTCCTCCACTGCCGTCTCTTCTCCTCTCCTTACCTCTCTTCTTCTCTCCTCCCCTATCTTCTCCTCTATTCCCCTCTCTTTTCCCCCTCTTTCCCTCTCTTCTTCCCTTTTCTTTTCCCCTCTTCCCCTCTCTCCTCCCCTCCCGCCTCTTCTCCTCCCCCCCCTCTCACACATGTCCACCCCTCTCTCCTTCCTTCTCTTCTCCTCTCCCCTCTTCTCCTGTCCCTTCCTCTCCGTTCCTCTCCCTTCTTCTCTCCTTCCCTCTCCCCTCCTCCCCTCTCTTATCCTCTCCTCCCCTCTCTTCTACTCTCCTCCTCTCTCTTCTCTCTTTTCTTCTCATCTCCCATCTTCCTTCTCTTTTTCTCTCCTCCCCTTCCTCCTCCCCATCCTCCTCCTCCTCCTCCTCCTCTTCTCCTCTTCCTCCTCCCCATCCTCCTCCTCCTCCTACGCCTCCCCTCTTCTTCCTCCCTGTCCTCCTCTTGATTTTTCTTTAGTCTGACTTCGTTCTTTCTGTTCTTCTGTTTGAATTTCTTCCTCCCATTACCTTTCCCCAACACGTATATATATATATATATATATATATATATATATATATATATATATATATATATATATGTATATATATATATATAATTTGTGTGTATGTGTGTGTTTGTGTGTATATGTGTGTGTTGTGTATGTGTGTGTGTGTGTGTGTGTATGTATATATGTATGTGTGTATATATATATGTGTGTGTATATATGTAAATTATGTAAACTCATTTTCACTTTTCCAATTCCACCGTTTTCTTACATATTCCATGATAAGTTTTCCCTCATAATTCTTCATCATTTTCCAAAGTACAGAAATCACATCGACCTTGAAGCGTAGACGAACGAAGGAATTTACGAATATGAGGTTCATCTCAATAAATCTGTTCAACGTCCCCACATTCCTCTTCCCATTTCCCCTTTTCCCCTCTTCCCCTTTTCCCCTTTTCCCCTTTTCCCTTCTTCCCCATTTCTCCTATTCTCCTTTTCCCCTTTTCCATTCTTCCCCTTTTCCCCTTTTCCCCTTTCCCCTTTTCACTTCCCCCTTTTCCCTTCCCCCTTTCCCCCTTTCCCCTTTTCCCCTTTCCCCTTTTCCGTCTTCCCCTTTTCCCCTTTCCCTCTTTCCCCTTCCCCATTCCCCCTTTCTCCTTTCCCCTTTTCCGTCTTCCCCTTTTCCCCTTTCCCCTTTTCCGTCTCTCCCTTTTCCCCTTTCCCCATTTTCCCTTTCCCCTTTCCCCCTTTCCCTTTTCCGTTTTCCCCTTTCCCTTTTCCCCATTTTCCCTTTTCCCCTCTTCCCCTTTCCCTATTTCCCCCTTCCCTTCTTCCCCCTTTCCCCCTTTCCCCTTTTCCCCTTTGCTAGACATTCTTCAGTATTTTGAGAACACTTTCCCCTCACCCAAGTCATGTCTTTTTTCCTCTGTCCATTCCTCCTTTCTTCTTTGGATATTTTATTTTCCTCTTTTCTCAGTCTTCGTCCCGTCTTCTTCTTCTTCTTCTTCTTCTTCTTCTTTTTTTCCTTCTTCTTCTTCTTCTTCTTCTTCTTCTTCTTCTTCTTCTTCTTCTTCTTCTTCTTCTTCTTCTTCTTCTTCTTCTTCTTCTTCTTCTTCTTCTTCTTCTTCTTCTTCTTCTTCTTCTTCTTCTTCTTCTTCTTCTTCTTCTTCTTCTTTTTTTCCTTCTTCTTCTTCTTCTTCTTCTTCCTACTCTCTTCTTTTTATTCCTACTTTCTTCTTCTTCCTACTTTCTTTTTTCTTTCTTTCTTTTTTCTTTGTCTCTTACATTTTTTTGGCTCTTACAATTATTTTTTGCTCTCCCTTTTGGATGCCCTTCCAATTTTTGGCTTTGGAAGGGGCGAAGGTTAATTAACACGCTCAGGTACATACACGCTAATATACCTTAGCTTCAACATAGTGACTACCCATGGTTTTTTTCTGTTTTATTTTTCTAATGATCTTTCTAAATATTAGATTCTCTCCCCCGCCCCCCTCCTCTCTCTCTCCCTCCCTCCTTCCCTCCCTCCTTCCCTCTCTCTCTCCCCCTCTGTCTCCTCCTGTCTCCCCCCTCTCCCCCTCTCTCTCTCTCTCACTCTCACTCTTATGTGTGCCTCCCTTAGCCATTTCGGAAAGAATGTGACAAAAAGTAATTTCGGTTGCTTAAACCATGTCAGAGTCTGTCATTATAGGTCCAGAAATTTAACCCTTTGAGCTCAGGGACACTCCATCATCTGATTAAAATCGCTTGGCGGCACATAGCATATGCTTGGTCCAACTCGCTAGCGGCAAGGTTCGAACTGCCGTTACCTCGACCTCCGCCGCAAGTATCGACGCTCTAACTCGCTCGGCCAGAGAGTATCTATGATATATCAGAAATGTATTATTATATCTTTAAAGAAATGTAAAGAGAGAGGTGAAGACCTGGGCCTGGACCTGCACTTGGGTAAGAGGAGGAACGCTTCATCGGATGGTCAGAAACCTCCAGAAGCTCTCAGGAGCGTCTCCTCCTCATGCTTTGGTTCTGCCAACTGAGGAAGAGGAAGAACGCTCCATCGGGTGGTCAGAAACCTCCAGAAGCTCTCGGGAGCGTCTCCTCCTTCTTGGGTTCGGCCAAGTGAGGAAGAGGAGGAGGAACGCGCCATCGGCTGGTCAGAAACCTCCAGAAGCTCTCGGGAGCATCTCCCTCTTGGGTTCAGCCAACTGAGGAAGAGGAGGAACACGCCATTGGCTGGTCGGAAACCTCCAGGAACTTTCGGGAGTGTCTCGTCGTCCTCTTGGGTTCGGCCAACTGAAGAAGAGGAGGAACACGCCATTGGCTGGTCGGAAACCTCCAGGAGCTTTTGGGAGCGTCTCATCGTCCTCCTGCTTGGGTTCGGACAGATGAGGAAGAGGAGGAACGCTCCATCGGCCGGTTGAAAACCTCCAGGAGCTCTCGGGAGCGTCTCCTACTCCTTCTTGGGTTCGGCTAAATGAGGAAGAGGAGGAACGCTCTATTGGCCAGTCGGAAACCTCTAGCTCTCGGGAGTGTCTCCTCCTCCTCCTTCTTGAGTTCGGCCAAGCGGAAAGCAGGTGCGGCCCTTTCGCTTGAGTTAAGAAGGGTTTTGTTGTATCAGGTGGGCTTGCGCGAACCGCGGGGTGAGGAAAAGGGAGAACGACAGGCATAATACCCAGGTAAAGGTTGGAATGAGGAAGAAGAAGAGAGAAGAGGGGTCGAGAAGATGGAAACTGAGAAAGAGAGAGGGAGAGAGAGAGAGAGAGAAAGCGAGACTGGAATTACATAGATGATGACGTCACCACTGCTCCCACCTCAACCATCACCATCATCACATCAGTCACCATCACCTCAATCACCACCCCCTCAATCACCACCACCTCAATCACCACCACCCCAATCACCACCACCTCTTCAGTCACCACCAACTCAATCACCACCACCACGACTATCATCACTACCTCAACCACCACCACCTCAATCACCACCACCACCTCAATCACCACCACCACGACTATCATCACCACCTCAGTCACCACCACCACGACTATCATCACCACCTCAGTCACCACCACCACGACTATCATCACCACCTCAGTCACCACCACCACGACTATCATCACTACCATCACCTCAATCACCACCACCACCACCTCAATTTCCACCACCACGACTATCATCACCACCTCAATCACCACCACCAGCTAAATCATCACCACTTCAGTCACCATCAACACCAAGCAATCAAATTCTCGAAGAACTCGCAGAAGCGGAAAGCCTACAAGAGGAGGACCACAAGGAGAGTTGGACAAAGGCTTTTGGAGGGCACAAAGAGAGGGAAATCGAGCCTCCATAGTCGGTGTCACGTAGAAAATGGAAGGCTGGGTAGAGGAAACGAAAGAAAACGGTAATAAAGAAGAAAACGGGAGGAACTCGTTCGAATAAAGGTAACACAGGAAGACATAGATGGGAAGAAAGTGTCTCGGGTAATGATCAAGGGAAGGAGTATTGCTAACATAGAAAACGGAGCATTGGAGAAATACAACTGAAGGAAGAAGAAGAAGAGAGATAGAGAGAGAGAGAGAGAGAGAGGACAACAGTAAAGCCAGAATCTATTTGTGTTGGGAAGTGAGTGAGAGAGAGGAGAGAAAGGGAGAGAGAGAGAGAGAGAGAGAGAGAGAGAGAGAGAGAGAGAGAGAGAGAGAGAGAGGGTGGTCAACTGTAAAGCCAGAATCTATTTGTATATGGAAGGCGTCAGAGGGAGGAGAGAGAGCAAGAGAGAAAGAAAAAGAGAGAGAGAGAGAGAGAGAGAGAGAAAGAAAAAGAGAGAGAGAGAGAGAGAGAAGAATACAAGTCCTGGCGAATGTAGGAAAGGGAAGCAGCATGTGGATCATTCTTGAGCACTGTTGAGGAGAACAGTAGGCAGAGTTGTGCGTTTGTGTCAGGCGTTTAACTCTCTCTCTCTCTCTCTCTCTCTCTCTCTCTCTCTCTCTCTCTCTCTCTCTCTCTCTCTCTCTCTCTCTCTCTCTCTCTCTCTCTCTCTCTCTCTCTCTCTCTCTCTCTCTCTCTCTCCCCGTCTTGGTGTCTCTGTCTCTGGCTGTCTCGGGTCTTCTCTCTCCCTCTCTCTCCCTCCCTCTCTCTCTCATCTTCTCTCGCTCTCTCTCTCTCTCTCTCGCCCTCTCTCACTCTCTCTCTCTCATCTCTCTCCTCTCCCCATCCCCACTCCTCTCTCCCTCTCTCTCCTCTCTCCCTCCCCTCTCCTCTCTCCCTCTCTCCTCTCTCCTCACCCTCCTCCTCTCCTCAGCTCTCCCCTCTCCTCCCTCCGTCTCAACTCCCTTCCACTCACCTCCATCCCTCCCTCTCTCTCGTCTCTCCCCCTCTCCTCTCTCCTTCACTCCCCTCCTCCCTCTCCCTCGTCTCTCCCCTTCCTCTCCCTCCTCCCCACATCCTCTTCCCCTCCCTCCCTCCCTCTCTCCTCCCTCTCTCTCTATCTCTCCCACCTCTCTCTCCTCTCATCCACCTCTCCTCTCCTATATCCCCTCCTCCCTCCCCCTCTCTTCTCTTCGCTCCTCTCTTTCTCCTCTTTTCTCCCTCTCCGCCTCCTCTCTCTTCCCTCTCTCCTCTCTCGTCTCCACCCTCCCTCTCCCCTCTCTCACTCCCTCTCCTCTCTCCCTCTCTCTTGTCCTCTCTCCCCTCTCCTCTCTCTTCTCTCTCTCTCCCTCGTCTCTCTCGTCTCCGTCCCCTCTCTCTCTCCCTCTCCTCCTTCTGTCTCTCTCTGGCTCCGTCTCCCTCCACTCCTCTCTCCGCTGCTGGCTCCCTCTCCCTTCCTCTCTTCTCTCCAGTCCCCTATCTCTTCCTCTCCCTGACTCCCTCCCCTTCTCCTCCTCCCTCCTCTTCTCCCCTCCCTCCTCCTCTCCACTCTCCCTCCTCCCTCTCCTACCCTCCCTCCTGTCTCCCCTCTGTGTCTCCTACCTCCTCTCTCTCTGGTCCTCTTCTCCATCACTCAGATCTTGTGTCCTCCTTCTTCTCCCTCTACCCATCTGTCCTCCCTCCTCTGTCTCTGTCTCTGGTCTCTGTCTCTACTGTCCCTGCTCTCCCTTCTTGTCTGGTCTCCCTCTACTCTCCCCTCTGTCTGTCTGTCTCTCCCCCCTCCACTCCGTCTGGTCTCTCTCTGGCTCCCGTCTCTCCTCTGTCTCCCCCTTCCCTCTCCCTCGGGGGTCTCCTCTCTGTTTCGTCCTCACCTCCCTCTCCTCTCCCTCCCCTCTCTCCTTCCTCTGTCCCTCGCCCTCTCCCTCGTCCTCTTCTTCTCTCCTCTCCCCCTCCCTGCCATCCCTTTCTCTCTTCTCCCTCCTCTCTCTCTCCCTCCTCCTCCTCCTCTCCGTCCTCATCCTTCTCGACTCTGCCCTCTCTCCTCCTCTCTCACTCTCTCCCTGTCCTCCCCTCCTCTCCTCTCGCGTCTTTCCTCCTTCTTCTCCCCTCCCCCCCCCTCTTCATACTCCACCATTCCCCTCCCCCTTTTTCCGCCGCCTCTCCTTCTCTGTCTCTGGCTTGTCGTTTTCTGCTGTGTGTCATCCATCTGTCTTGCGTCTCGGTCTCCGTCTTTTCTTTTAGCTGTTTTCCACCTCTTTGTCTTTTCCGTTTCCCGTCTTTTTTCTTTCCTCCCTCTCCTCCTCTCTCTCTCCTCTCCCCTCTCTCTCCTCTCCTCTCGTTCCTCTAGCTCCTCCGTCCACCCTCCCTCTCTATCCTCTCTCCTCTCTCCCTTCTCTCCCTCACCTCGCCTCTCGCTCCGTTCTCTCTCCCTCCTCTCTCTACCTTCCTCCTCCTCCCCTCTCCTCTCTCTATCTCTCTCCTCTCTCTATCTCTCTCCTCCTCCCTTCTCCCTCCCCATCGCCTCCATTCCTCTCTCTCTTCTCTCACTCATCCCCTCCAACCTTTCTACTCCTCTCCTCCCTCCTCTCTCTCTCCCTCCCCTCCACCTCCCTCTCTCCCCTCTCCCTCCCTCTCGCCTCTACTCTCTACGCTCCCCATCTCCCTCTCTCTCCCCCTCACTCTCTCCCCACCCCCCTCCCCCCTGCCCCTCTTCCTCTCCTCCTCTCCCTCCCCCCCCTCCCCTCCCCTCTTCTCTCTTCCCTCCTCTCACCCTCCCCCTCTCTCCCTCACCTCTCCTCCTCTCCTCTCTCTCACTCTCCCTCCCCTCTCCCTTTCCCTCCCTCCCCCTCTCTCCCTCTCCCTCCCCCTCTCTCCCTCTCCCCCTCTCTCTCTCCCCTCCCTCCCTCCCTCCCCTTCTCCTCCTCTCCCACTCCTCCTCCTTGTCCTCTCCCTCTCCCTCCTCCTTCTCTCATCTCCCTCTCTTCCTCCCCCCCTCCCCCCTCTACCCTCTCTCCCCTCCCCCTCCCTCTCCTCCTCCCTCCTCATCTCCCTCTCCCCCTCCTCTCTCTTCTCCCCTCTCCCCCCCTCCTCTCTTCTCTCTCCCTCCTCCTCTCTCCTCCTCTCCCCCCCTTCCACCCCTTCTCCTCCTCCTCTCTCCTCCCCCGCCCTCCCTCTCCTCTCACCCCTCCTCTCTCCCTCTGCCCTCCCCTCTCCTCCTCTTCCTCTCCCTCTCCCCCCTCTCTCATCCCTCCTCCCCCCTCCCTCCTCTCCCCTCCCTCCCCCTCCCTTCTCCCCCTCCTCTCTCTCCTACTCCCCCCCTCTCCCACCTTCCCCCCTCCCTCCCTTTCTCCTCTCCCCCTCCTCCTCTCCCTCCCGCACTCCTCTCCCTCCTCCCTCTCTCTCCTCTCCCTCTTCTCTCTCCTCTTTCTCTCCTCCTCCCTTCTCCCCCCCTCTCTCCCCCCTCTCTCCCCCATCCTCTCCCCTCCTCCTCTCTCCTCCCTCTCCCTCCCTTTTCTCTCTCTCCCCTCCTCCCCTCCCCCCTTCTCTCTCTCCTCCCTCGCCCTCACCCCTCCCTCTCTCCTCTCGTCCCCTCCTCCCTCCTCCCCCCTCCTCCTCCCGCCACCACTCCTTCCTCCTCCTCCCTCCTCCCTCCCCTCCTCTCCCTCTCTCTCGCCTCTCTCCTCCCTCTCTCTCCCCTCCCTCCTTCCTCGTTCCTCTCCCTCTTCTCCTCCCCTCTCCCCTCCACCTCCTCCCTCTCTCTCTCCCCCCTCACTTCTCCCTCCACCTCTCCTCCTCTCTCTCTCCCTCTCCCCCCTCCCTCATCCCCTCTCCTCTCTCCCTCTCTTCTCTCTCCCTCCCCCTCTCCTCTTCTCCTCTTCTCTCCTCCCCCCTCTCCTCCCCTCCTCCTCCCCCCCTCTCCTCCCTCCTCTCCCCCCCTTTCCTCTCTCTCTCTCCTCCCCCCCCTCTCCTCCTCCTCTCTTCACCCCCCCTTCTCCCCCCCTCTTCCTCCTCCCCCTCCCTCTCTCCCCCTCTCTCCCCCTTCCTCTCTCTCGTCCTCCCCCTCCCCTCTCCCGTCCCCTCTCCTCTCTCCTCTCCTCTTCCCCCCCCTCCCCTTCTCCCCTCTGTCCCCCCGCCCCTCTCTCCTCCCTCCCTCTCTCTCTCCCCTCCCCTCCTCTCCTCCCCTCTCCCTCCCTCCCCTCTCCTCATCACCCCCCCCCTCCCCCCCCCCCCCTCCTTCTCCCCCTCCCCCCCCTCCCCCCCCCCCTCTCCCCCCCCCCCCCTCCCTCCCCCTCCCCCCCTCCCCCCTCTCTCCCCCCCACCCTCTCTCCCCCTCCCTCCCCACTCTCTTCCCCCTCTCCCTTCCCTCCCCTCTCCCTCCTCATTCCCCTCTTCCCTCTCTCCGCCCTCCCTCTCTCGCCTCCCTCCCCTCCCCCTCCCCTCCTCTTCCTCCCCCTCCCTCTCTCTCCACTCACCTCCCTCTCCTCACTCTCCCCTCTTCTCTCTTCCCCTCTCTCCCCTCCCCCGCCTCCCCTCTCCTCCTCTCCCCCCCTTCCCCCCTCTCTCCCCTCCCTCCCTCTCCTCTCTCCCTCTCCTCACACCCTCTCCTCCCCCCCCCCTCTCTCCCCTCCCCTCTCTCTCTCCCTCTCCCCTCTCTCCTCCCCCTCTCCCCTCTCTCTCCCCTTCCCCCCTCCCCCTTCCCTCCCCTCCCCTCTCTCTCTCTCTCTCCCCCCCCTCCCTCTCTCCCCCTCGCCTCCCCCCGCTCCCCCTTCTCTCCCCTCCATCCCTCTCTCTCCCCTCTCCCTCCCCCTCCTCTCTCCTCTCTCCCTCCTCTCTACCCTCCCCCTCCTCCTCCTCCCCCCCACACTCTCCCCCCCCCTCTCTCCTTCTCCCCCCCTCCCCTCTCCCCTCCCCCTCCTCCCCCTTTCTCCTCCCCTCCCCTCCCCCCCCCCCCTCTCCCCCTCTCCTCCCTCTCCCTTCTCTCTCACTCCTCCCTCCCCCTCCCTCCCCCCCTCTCCTCTCTCCTCCCCTCTTCTGTCCTCTCTCCTCCCCTCTCCCCCCCCCCTCCCTCCCTCCTCTCCCCCCCCCTCCTCTCTCCCCCTCCTCCCCTCCTCCTCTCCCCCACTCCCCCCCTCCTCTCTCCCCTCCTTCTCCCTCCCTCACTCACCCCTCTCCCTCTCCCCCCCCCCTCTCCCCCTCTCACTCCCTCTCTTTTTTCTCCTCTTTCTCCCCCTCTCTCTCTATCCCCCCACTCTCTCTCCCTCTCTCTCCTCTCCTCTCTCGCCCCTCCCACTCCTCCTCATCTCTCTCCTCTCTCCCTCTCTCTCCTCCCCCTCTTCCTTCTCTCTCCCTCCCGCTCTCTCCCCCCTCCTCCTCTCTCTCTCCTCTCCCCTCTTCCTCTCACTCCTCCCTTTCCCCTCTCTCCTCCCCCCCCCTCCCTCTCTCTCTCCCCCCCTCCCTCCTCCTCTCTCTTCCTCCTCCCCTGTCCGCTCCCCTCCTCCTCTCTCCCTCTCCGCTCCCTCCCTCCTCCTCCTCTCCCCTCTCCCCCTCTCTCCCCTCCTCTCTCCCCTCCCCTCTCCCTCTCTCCTCCCACCTCTCCCCTTCTCCACTCCTCTCGTCCTCCCCCTCCTCTCTCCCCCCCCTCCTCCTCTCCCTCCTCTCTCCTCTCTCCCCTCTCTCCACCTCCCCCTCTCTCCCTCCTCTTCTCTCCTCTCCTCTCCTCTCTCTCCCTCCCCTCCTCTCTCTCTCCCCCTCTCTCTCCCTCATTCTCTCCTCTCTCTCGCTCTCGCCCCCCTCCTCCCTCTCCCCTCCCCTCCCTCCCCCCTCTCTCTCTCCTCCCTCCCTCCCCCTCCCCTCTCCTCCTCCTCTCCCCCCTCTCCCTCCCTCCTCCTCCTCCCCTCTCCTCCCCCGCCTCTCCCCTCCTCCCCCCCCACCCTCTCTCCCCCCTCTCCCCTCTCCTCTCCCCCTTCCACCCCCCCCCTCCCTCCCTTCTCCCCCTCCCTCTCCCCTCCTCTCCTCCCCCCACCCCCCCTCTCTCCCCCCCCGCCTCCATCCCTCCCTCCCTCTCCCTCCCCTCTCCCCTCTCTCCTCCTCTCCTTCTCCCCCTCCCCTCTCCTTCTCTCCCCCTCTCCCTCCTCTCTCCCTCCCTCTCCTCCCTCTCCCCCTCCTTCTCTCTTCTCCCTCCCTCCCTCCTCCCCTCCTCCTCCCTCTCCTCTCTCCTCCTCTCTCCTCCACCCCCTCGCCCTCCCTCCCTCCCCCCCCCTCTCCCCTCTCTCCCTCTTCTCCATCTCTCCTCCTCCCTCCTCTCTTCCCTCCCGTCCGCCCTCCCTTCTCTCCCCCTCCTCTCCTCCTCTCCCCTCTCCCCTTCCCCCCCCCTCCCCTCTCCCTCCCTCTCCCCTCCTCTCCCTCTTCCTCCCGTCTCTCCTCCCTCCCCTCTCTCTCTCGCTCTCCCCCTCTCTCTCCCTCCCCCCACCCTCTCCTCCCCTCTCCCCCTCACCTCCCCTTCCCTCCCCCCCCCCCCCCCCCTCTCCCTCCCTCCTCCCCTCCCCCCCCTCCCCCTTCGCCCCCCCCCCTCTCCCGCCCCTCCCCCCCCTACCCCCCCCCCCCCCCCCCCCCTCCCCCCCCTCCTCCTCCCCCCCCCCTCCCCCCTCCCCCCCCCCCCCCCTCTCCCTCCCCTCCCCCCCCCCCCCCCCTCCCCTCCCCCCTCTTCTCTCCCCCCCCTCTCCCTCTCCTCCCCCCCCCTCCCCCCCCCCCCCTCCCCCTCCCCCCCTCTCCCCCCCTCCCACCCTCTCCCCCCCTAACACACTCCCTCTCCCCCCCCCCCTCTCCCCCCCTCTCTCCCTCCCCTCCCCCCCCCTCTCTCCCTCCCCCCCTCCCCCCTCTTCCCCCCCCCCTCCCCCCGCCCCCCCCCCCCCCCCCTCCCTCACCCCCCCCCCCCTCTCCCCCCTCCCCCCCCCCTTCCCCCCCTCCTCTCATCCTCCCCTCTCTTCTCCCCCTCCCCTCTTACCCCTCCCCTCCCCCCCCCTCACCTCCCCTCCCCCCCCCCCCCTCCCCCCCCCTCCCCTCCTCCCTCTCTCTCTCTCCCTCCCTCCTGCTCCCCCCCCCCTCTCTCTCTCCCTCTCTCCCCTCTCCTCCTCGTCTTCCTTCTCCTCCTCCTCGCTCCCCCCCTCTCCCCCTCCCTCCTTCCTCTCCTCTCCTCTCCCCTCCCCTCTCCACCCTCCTCTCTCTCTCCCCTCCTCCTCTCTCTCCCCCTCCCTCTCTCCTCCTCTCTCCCCCTCCCTCTCTCTCTCTCTCTCCCCTCTCCCTCCTCTCCTCCCCTCTCTCACTCCTCTCTCCCTCTCTTCCTCCCTCCCCCTCTCTCTCTTTCTCCTCTCCCTCCTCCCCACCCTCCCCCTCTCCTCTCCCCCCTTCCACCCCTCCCCCTCTCCTCTCTTCTTCCCCCTTCTCCCCTCTCTCTCTCTCTCCCCTCTCCCTCCCTCTCCCCTCTCCTCCTCTCCTCTCCTCTCTCTCACCCCCGCCCCCTCTCCTCTCTCGCTCCCCTCTCTCCCTCCTCCCTCTCTCCTCTCCCCTCCCTCCCACGCCTCCCCCTCCTCTCCTCTCCCTCCTCCTCTCGTCCCTCCCCTCCCTCTCCTCACTCTCTCCACTCTCTTCCCCTCCCTCTCCCCTCCTCTCCCTCTCTCCCTCCCGCCCCCCTCCTCTCCTCTCTTCTCTCTCCCCTCTCCTCCTCTCCCTCTTCCCTCCTCCCCCTCCCCTCTCTCTCTCTCTCTCCTCTCTCTCTCTCCCCCCACCTCTCCCTCCTCCTCTCTCCTCTCTCCCTCCTCCCCTCCTCCTCCCTCCCTCTTCTCCCCCTCTCCTCTCTCTCCTCTCGTTCCTCTCTCCTCCCTCCCACCTCCCCCCCCCCCCCCCCTCCTCCTCCCCCCCTCCTCCCCTTCTCTCTCGCCCCCTCTATCCTCTCCCCCTTCCTCTCCCTCCTCTCCTCTCTCTCCTCCCTCCTCCTCTCCACTCCTCCTCCCCTCTCTCCTCCCCTCCCTCTCCCTCTCCCTCTCTCGATCCCTCTCGCTCTCTCCTCTCCCTCTCCTTCTCTCCCCCCTCCTCTCCTCCCTCTCTCCTTCCCGCCCTATTCCTCTCCGTCCTCTCCTCCTCTCCTCCTCCTCCCCTCCCCTCTCCTCTCCCTCCCCCCTCCCTCTTCCTCATTCCCTCTCCCCATCTCCTCTCCTCCACTCCCCTCTCTCCTCTCCTCCCTCCTCTCCTCCCTCTTCCTCCCTCTCCCTCCCTCTCTCTCCCTCCCCCCTCATCTCTCCACTCTCCCCTCCACTCTCCCTTCTCTCCCTCCCCTCCTCTCCCCCTTCCCTCCTCCTCTCCCTCTTCCCCCCCCCCTCCGTCTCTCTCCTCCCTCTCCTCCCTCTCCCTCCCCACTCTCTACACCTCTCCCCTCGCCCCCCCTCCTCTCTCCTCTTTCTCCCCGACTCTCTCTCACCCCTCTCCTCTCCCCTCTCCCTCCGCTCCCCTCTTCCTCTCTCCCATCCCTCTCCTCATCCCCCCCTCTCTCTCCCTCCCCCCTCTCTCTCTCTCCCCTCTTCCCCCTCCTCTCTCTCTCCTCTCCCCCCCTCCCCCCCCCTCTTCCCCCCACCTCTCTTCCCCCCTCCACCCTCCCCTCCTCTCCTCTTCTCCTCTTCTCCCCCTCCCCTCCCCCCTCTCCTCTCTCTCCCCTCCTCCCCCCCCCTTCCCCCTCCTCTCCTTCCCACCCTCTCCTCTCTCTCTCCCCCCTCTCCTCCTCTCTCCCCCCCCCTCTCTCCCTCTCTCCCCCCTCCCCCCTCCCTCCCCCCTCTCCTCCCCCTCCCTCTCTCCCCTTCCCCCCCTATCCCCTCTCTCCCCTCCCCCTCCCCCCCCCTCCCTCCCCCCTCCTCTCCCCCTCCCCACCTCTCCCCTCTCCTCTCCCCCCCCTCATCTCTCCCCTCCCCCCTCCCCCCCCCCTCCCTCCTTCCCCCCCCACCCCCCCCCTCCCCCCCCTCCCCCCCCCCCCCTCTCTCTCCCCTCCCCCCCCGCCCCTCTCCCCCCCCCCTCCCCCCCCCCCCCCCCTCCCCTCTCCCCCCCTTCCCCTCTCCCTCCCCCCCCTCCCCCCCCCCCCCCCCCCCCTCTCCCCCCCCTCACCCTTCCCCCCCCCCCCCCCCATCCCCCCCCCCTCCCTCCTCCCCCCTCACCCCCCCCCCCCCCCTCCCCCTCCCCCCCCCCCGCCCCTCCTCGCCCCCCCCCCCCCTCCCCCTCCCCCCCTCCCCCCCTCCCCTCCTTCCCCTACTCCCCCCCCGCTCCCCCCCCCCCCCCCCCCCCCCCCCCCCCCCCCCCTCCCCCCCCCCCTCCCCCCCCCTCTCCTCCCCCCACTCCTCCCTCCTCTCTCCCCTACCCCTCTCCCTCCCTCTCCTCCCTCCCTCTCTTCTCCTCCCCCCCCCCCTCTCTTCCTCCCCCTCTCTCCATCTCTCCCCTCTCTTCCCTCCCCCCCCCCTCCTCCCCCCCCTCCCCCCCTCTCCTCCCCTCCCTCTCCCCCCCCCTCCCCCCCCCCCCCCCCCCCCCCTCCCCCCCCCCCCCCCCCCCCCCTCTCTCCCCCCCTCCCCCCCCCCCCCCCTCTCCCCCCCCCCCCCTCCTCCCCCCCTCCCCACCCCTCTCTTCTCCCCCCCCACCCCCCCTCCCCTCCTCTCCTCCCCCTCCCCCCCCCCCCCCCCCCCCCCCTCCCCCCCCCCCCCTCCCCCTCCACCCCCCCCCCCCCCCCCCCCCCCCCCCTCCCCCCCCTCCCCCCCCCCCCCCCCCCCCCCCCCCCCTCCCCCCCCCTCCCCCACCTCCCCCTCCCCCTCCCCCCCCCCCTCCTCCTCCCTCCCCCCCCCCCCCCCCCTCCCCCCACCCCCCCCCCCCCCCCCCCCCCCCCCCCCTCCCCCCCCCCCCCCCCCCCCCTCCCCCCCCCCCCCCTCTCCCCCTCCCCCCCCCCCCCCCCCCCCCTCCCCCCCCCCTCCCCCCCCCCCCCCCCCCCCCCCCCCCCCTCCCCCCCCCCCCCCCCCCCCCCTCCACTCCCCCCCCCCCCCCTCCCCCCCCCCCCCCCCCCCCCCCCCCCCCCCCCCCCCCCCCCCCCCCCCCCCCCCCCCCCCCCCCCCCCCCCCCCCCCCCCCCCCCCCCCCCCCCCCCCCCCCCCTTCTCCCCCCTCCCCCCCCCCCCCCCCCCCCCGGGCCCCC
>NC_134803.1:53139597-53147097 GCF_046742065.1 Oratosquilla oratoria | reverse complement strand
TCTTTCTTTCTTTCTTTCTTTCTTTCTTTCTTTCTTTCTTTCCTTCCTTCCTTCCTTCCTTCCTTCCTTCCTTCCTTCCTTCCTTCCTTCTTTCCTTCCTTCCTTCCTTCCTTTCTTTCTTCCTTCCTTCCTTCCTGTCTTCATTTCTTCGTTTATTTATTTATTTCTTAATATATTTTTATGAAAGAGGCACTTGAAAAAGCTGTAATAAGCGAAACTCCGTACAAATAAAGGCTCTGTCCTCATTATGATGTTTAAGTCTCCATATCTTCATATATGCTTTCTCCACTTCCTCCATTCCCTTCTCTCGTCCTCCCATCTACAAAAAAAAATAAATAAATAAAAAAAAAGATAAAAAAAAAAATACAAAGGCGGAGCATGCCGACAGGAGACCTTTTGGTCCATAACTGGGTCGGATGCGAAAAAATTATAATAAAGAAAAAATATATATAATAATATAATAAATAAGATAAATAAGTGCATAGGTATAGTTAGATAATATACAAACAGGTAGATAGTAAGTAATAATAGATTGACAGATGAATGATAATAAATGAAAATCAAGCAAATAATAATAAATAAACAGATGAATAATAACAAACAAATAAATATTTTTCCTTATTATTTTCTCATTCTTTTCTCTCTTCTCTCATATCTCCGCTTCCTTTTCCCCCTATTTCTCTCGTTCTCTCTTCATCTCTCTCACTCTCTTTCTCTATTTTCTCTTCCTCTTAATCTCTCTCAATTCCTTTCGTTTCTTCTTTCCTTCTTCCTTTATTTTTATCTTTATCTTTTCTTCTCTTCCTCTCTTCCTCTCCTCCTCTCTTCCTTTCTTCCTCTCCTCCTCTCTTCCTCTCTTTCTTTCTTCCTCTCCTCCTGTCTTCCTCTCTTCCTCTTTTCCTTTCTTCCTCTCTTCCTTCCTTTCTTTTTCTCCCTTTCTTCCTTTCCTCCTCTTCCTCTCTTTTTCTTCCTCTCTTCCAATCATCCGTTCTTCTATTGTATATTCCTTTTCCTCCATTCATTCATTCTCTCTTCTGTTCTCAAGCTTCCCCTCTTTTCCCATCTTCCTCTCCTCCTTCCCTTCTTCAATCTATCCATCTTGTTTTTCCTCTTCATTCTTTCGCATTTTTCTCTTCATTTCTTCTTGTTTTTCCTCTTTGTTCCTTCTTGTTTTTCCTCTTCATTCCATCTTGTTTTTCCTCTTCATTCCTTCTTGTTTTTCCTCTTCATTCTTTCGCATTTTCCTCTTCACTCCTTGCTTTTCCTCTCCATTCCTTTTTGTTTTTCCTCTTCTTGTTTTTCCTCTTCATTCCTTCTTGTTTTTCCTCTTCATTCCATCTTGTTTTTCCTCTTCATTCTTTCGCATTTTCTCTTCATTCCTTCTTGTCTTTCCTCTTCATTTCCTCTTGTATTTCCTCTCCATTCCATCTTGTTTTTCCTCATCACTCCTTGTTTTTCCTCTCCATTCCTTCTTGTTTTTCCTCTTCATTCCTTCTTGTATTTTCTCTTCATTCCTTCTTGTTTTTCCTCTTTATTCTTTCTTGTTTTTCCTCTTCATTCTTTCGCATTTTTCTTTTCATTCCTCCTTGTTTTTCCTCTTCAATCCTTCTTGTTTTTCCTCTTCATTTCTTCTTGTTTTCCTCTTCATTTCTTTTTGTTTTCCTCTTCATTCCTTCTTGTTTTCCTCTTAATTCCTTCTTGTTTTTCCTCTTCATTTCTTCTTGTTTTTCCTCTTCATTTCTTCTTGTTCTTCCTCTCCATTCCTTCTCGTTTTCCTCTTCATTTCCTCTTGTTTTCGTCTTCATTTCTTCTTGTTTTCTTCTTCATTCCATCTTGTTTTTGTCTTCATTCTTTCTTGTTTTTCCTCTTGATTCCTTCTTGTTTTTCCTCTTCATTCTTTCTTGTTTTTCCTCTTCATTTCTTCTTGTTTTTCCTCTTGCTTGCTTCTTGTTTTTGTCTTTATTCTTGTTTTTCCTCTTCATTCTTTCTTGTTTTTCCTCTTCATTTCTTCTTGTTTTTCCTCTTGCTTGCTTCTTGTTTTTGTCTTTATTCTTTTTTGTTTTTCCTCTTCATTCCATCTTGTTTTTTCTCTTCATTCCTTCTTTGTTTTTCCTCTTCATTCCATCTTGTTTTTCCTCTTCATTCCTTCTTGTTTTTCCTCTTCTTGTTTTTCCTCTTCCATCTTGTTTTTCCTCTTCATTCCTTCTTGTTTTTCCTCTTCATTCCTTCTTGTATTTCCTCTCCATTCCTTCTCGTTTTCCTCTTCATTTCCTCTTGTTTTCGTCTTCATTTCTTCTTGTTATTTCTCTTGATTCCTTCCTGTTTTTGTCTTAATTTTTCTTGTTTTTCCGCTTCATTCCTTCTTGTTTTTCC
This sequence comes from Oratosquilla oratoria, assembly GCF_046742065.1. Lineage (NCBI taxonomy): Eukaryota > Metazoa > Arthropoda > Malacostraca > Stomatopoda > Squillidae > Oratosquilla > Oratosquilla oratoria. The sequence continues at coordinate 53,144,724 of NC_134803.1, read as the reverse complement.
TCTTGATTCCTTCTTGTTTTTGTCTCCATTCTTTCTTGTTTTTCCTCTTTATTCCTTCTTGTTTTTCCTCTCTCTCTGCTCCTCGGTCTTTACCTCAAGCAAACAGTGAGCTTTCCTTCTTCCTCGTTCGCCTCCATTTCTTTCCTCTACATCGTTGCGCTCTCTTTTTAGCTTCGTTTTCTCTCGAATTCTTTTACTTTCGAGTTCTCTCTCTCTCTCTCTCTCTCTCTCTCTCTCTCTCTCTCTTTCTCTCTCTCTCTCTCTCTCTCTCTCTCTCTCTCTTTCTGTGTGGTGTGTGTGTGTGTGTGTGTGTGTGTGTGTGTGTGTGTGTTCTTTCTGTCTCCCCCCTCTTTCTCTTTCTATGTCTCTATGTCCTCTCTATTTCTATCCTCTAACTCTCTCTGTGTTTGTGTGTGTGTGTGTGTGTGTGTGTGCGTGTGTGTGTGTGTGTGTGCGTGTGTGTGTGTGTGTGTGTTTGTGTGTGTGTGTGTGTGTTTGTGTGTGTGTGTGTGTGTGTGTGTGCCTGTGTGTAGACTCGCAGCAATACCCATGGATCAGGTCACATATGACCATTGAGCTTTCATCCGGAAAGGTAATAGCTGTCGATCACGACTCCAACACTTGATCCAAGACCGTGCTGAATCACACGCACACACACACACACCACAGGTTCAGTCTCAATTCTCCTACAATCGATGTAATCGTGGGTGGATATCTTAGGTGGAAATTGACGTTCAAAGTAGATGGATGTTGAATAGTGACGGATTTCTCTCACTGTTTGTATCCTGTTCTGTGTCTGATACGCTTCTGTCTACTTGTTTACTTCTTATGTAAATAGAGGTACACTTTAAACCCACTATCGGAGAAATAATATCAGAAGTACAGGAGATCCGTATATTTCGACTACTATCTGTGATCCTCTTCAGCAGAATGGTTACAAGAAGATAGAGTACAGGTATATACGAGGTAGTGAGGAGCACAGAAAGAGGGACGGGGAAAAGTGAGGTGGGGAGGACTCAAGTTACATGCCCTTGATGTGGTTGGGTCATAGATGGGCAATTTGTGGTATTTTGTCTAGAGCGGTCGGACAAAATACCACAAATTGTCCATCCTTGACCTAATCACATCAGGAGCACGTAACCTGAGTTCCCCTCCCCTTACTTTTCCCAGTTCCATTTTCGGTACTCCTCGCTACCTCATATATACCTGTACTCTATCCTCTTGTAACCGGCCTGCTGAAGAGGATCATATATAGAAGTCCACGCATACACAGACACACACACACACACACACACACACACACACACACACACACACACACACACACACACACACACACACACACACACACACACACACGACTCCATGGCGTAGTGGTAGCGATAGCGGCCGCCACTACGGCGGTCCGGGTTCAAATCCCGCCTAGGCCTAGGGGTAAAATAATTTTAGTATCACTGCGCTGCGGGTCGTTACTCCAACTCTCGTGGGTGGGGAGTTGGGGGTGTGTTTGCGTGTAAGGTCACATCAGTACCCGTAGATCGGTCATATATGAGGTCTGAGCTCTCTTCCGGTAGGGAAATAGCTGTTGATCACAAGTCCAACACATGGTCCAATACCATAGTGAATCACACACAAACGCATATGCACACGCTCATACTTCTAAACATACATGCGTGTGTACATACACATGGTATGTAGAACGTATTCGTTTAAGTACATTTTTCAGGCTAGCGACATACTGACGCTCAATTTTTTTTTTTTTTTTTTTTTTTTTTTTTTTTTAAAGCTTTGCTTGTGTTTGGCCCATGTCAGTAATTGCCTTCTTTCCGTTTTCTGTGAATTTGTGTCTGAGAAAAAAAATTAAACTTTACCGTCGGTGTTTTCCGTTTGTTCCTTTACGTTGGTCTTTTTACCCTTTCGCTTTATGCCTTGCTGGAAGCTCGGAAGTCTGGCCGGAGATTTTCTGTTCCAATTTTTTTTTTTTTTTTTTTTCAATTAACACGATTTCTTTTATTAACTGTATTCATTTTTGGGTCATAACTTAATTTTTTTTTTTAATCTCATTTTACGTTTATTTTTTATTTAATTTTTTATATTTCTTCTATTAACATGATTTCTTTTATCAACCTTATTACTTTTTTGAGTCCAACTTTCGTATTTCTATATCATTTTACGTCTATTTTTGCTCTGCCATTTTTTTTTGTCAATTAAAATGATTTCTTTTATTAACTGTATTACTTTTTTGTCACACTTTTTTTTTTTTTCCCAAGTCCTCTTTCGTAAAGATCGCGTCTCCTCGTCTTTCCTTCTTGAATGAAAGATCGTGACGTCATCTCCGGGGATCCTTGGCCGCTGTCGTCGTGGGGCCCTGTTGGACTCCGATTGAAAACGGGGGTCTGTCTGTCTCTCTCTCTCTCTCTCTCTCTCTCTCTCTCTCTCTCTCTCTCTCTCTCTCTCTCTCTCTCTCTCTCTCTCTCTCTCTTCACTCGCTTTCTCTCTTCGCTTTCTCTCTTCACTTGCTTTCCTCACTTGCTTTTTCTCTTCACTCACTTTCTCTCTCTCTCTCTCTCTCTCTCTCTCTCTCTCTCTCTCTCTCTCTCTCTCTCTCTCTCTCTCACCTCTCCATCATTAATTAATACCTCTTTTGTTTCAATATTCCTCTTTTCCTCTCACTCCTCCCTCCTGTCCGTGTCTTTTCCTCTCTCATTCTCCTCTCTTCCTCTATCGCCCTCTCCCTCTCGCTTCCCCCTCTTTTCCTCTCTCATTCTCCTCTCTTCCTCTATCACTCTCTTCCTCTCGCTTCCCCCTCTTGCGCCTTCAATTTATCAGTCTGTCCCTTTCCCTCTCCATTCCTCTTCTTCTTCCTCTCGGAGTCTTCTTCTTCTTCTTCATCTCGGAGTCTTCTTCTTCTTCTTCTTCTTCTTCTTCTTCTTCTTCGCGTTGTTGTTGTTGTTCTTCTTCTTCTTCTTCTTCTTCTTCTTCTTCTTCTTCGCCTTCTTCTTCGCCTTCTTCTTCGCCTTCTTCTTCGCCTTCTTCTTCGCCTTCTTCTTCGCCTTCTTCTTCTTCTTCTTCTTCTTCTTCTTCTTCTTCTTCTTCTTCTTCTTCTTCTTCTTCTTCTTCTTCTTCTTCTTCTTCTTCTTCTTCTCCTCCTTCTTCTTCTAGTCCTCCTCCTCCTCCTCCTCCTCCTCCTCCTCCTCCTCCTCCTCCTCCTCCTCCTCTCTCCCATTGTACATTATTGTTCCACTTACGTATTCCCTTGTCCATGTCGTTCCATTTCTGTAGGATTCAGCTTCCGTTCTTTCCAGATTTTTGTTCCTGCAAGAATTATTATTTATTATTATCATTTTCTAATGTTATAAATTTCATTATTCCTTTTTTTTCCATCGTTTCCACACTTTTCCGTTTTTCAGATAGTTGCCTATTTATCCTTTTGTTATCATCTGTTATCTCTGTTATTTTTTTTGTTCTCTTATCATCCATCCTCATGCCCCCTTTTACCTCTTCCATGATCTTCCTCCTGTCTTGTGTTTTTCATTTTGATTTGATTTATTTCGTCCATTTTCTGTCTTCCTCGCTTCTCTTTCTTTTCATTCTACTTCTATTTCATTTATTTCTGTTATGATCTCTCTCTCTCTCTCTCTCTCTCTCTCTCTCTGTCTCTCTCTCTCTCTCTCTCTCTCTCTCTCTCTCTCTCTATCTATCTCTCTCTCTCTCTCTCTCTCTCTCTCTCTCACACACACACACACACACACACACACACACACACACACACACACACACACACACACACACACACACACACACACACACACACACACCTCAGCTTCTCTCTTCCACTCTTTTCCTTCGGTCTTTGTTCTCCACTTCCCTTTGTCCACCTTCCTCCACTTTCCTTCCTCTCCCTTCATCTCCCTTACTCTCCTTTCCTCTCCCTCTCTTTCTCATCTACTTCTTCTTATGCTTCTCTGTTCCCCGTCCCTCTCTACATCTCTACTTCCTTCGGGACAAGCCATCCTCATCCTTAGTATCTTCTTCCTCCTACTCAGTATTCCTCTCCTTTTCTTCCTAATACTCTATCCTCAGTATTCTTCCTTTCACCAAACGATCCTCACTCCTACTGTACATATACTCCGTCTTCAGTATTCTTCCTCCTTCTCAGTATTCCTCTCCTTTTCTTTCTAATACTCTGTCCTCAGTATCCTTCCTTTCACTAAACGATCCTCACTAATACTGTATATATACATCGTCTTCAGCATTCTTTCTCCTACTCAGTATTTTTCTCCTTTTCTTTCTAATGCTCTGTCCTCAGTATCCTTCTTTTCACCAACCGATCCTCACTAATACTGTACATATACTCCGTCTTCAGTATTCTTCCTCCTACTCAGTATTCCTCTCCTTTTCTTTCTAATACTCTGTCCTCAGTATCCTTCCTTTCACCAAACGATCCTCACTAATACTGTACATATACTCCGTCTTCAGTATTTTTTCTCCTACTCAGCAAAGTATTACAAAGGATTACAAAGGCGGAGCATGCCGACAGGAGACCTTTTGGTCCATATTTAGGTCGGATGCGAAAAAAAAATTAATCAATAATAAAAAAAACTATAATAATGTAAATATCAAATAAAATAATAAATAAATGCTCTCTTCTTCTCACACCATTTCTCACCTTTCCAGCGTTTCTTTCTTTTAGTCTGGAACACATTCCTCCCTCCTCTCCCTCCTTCTTTCTCTCCCTCACTCCTTCCTTTTTCAACAGTTCCTGAACCTGTCCTTAACATCTTGTGTACCGCCTCTCCAGTGCTTCCTCTGGACCGTTTGTCCACATTCTCACATTACTCTTCCTTGTCTAATGTCCTCAATGTCTCAAAGTTACCTTTCGGCTTCTGGAAGTCCTCTGCATCTGGACAGTAGGCGACCCTCCCCATCGTAAGACTCAACCCTTCATATATCTATATATATATATATATATATATATATATATATGTATATTGTACAATACTGAATGGGTCCCAGTGAATAGAAATACATTTTTATCAACCACAGTGCACTGTAATTCTAAGCCATCAAGATCGGGAGATCCGTGGAGGCCAACATGCAGAAATTGAAACGTGGTACGGCCAGGGA
>NC_134803.1:53134597-53137097 GCF_046742065.1 Oratosquilla oratoria | reverse complement strand
GGCAATGGACAGACTCTCCTGAGGACTCTTCGTCCAAGAAGAGCGAAGATGAAAGGAAAACTAATGGACATTGGATGGAACTGGAATGGGTGAGAGCGGGTGCGTGTTTTACCCGGCTACCCCCTTACAAGGGTGGAAAAATACCCTTGGTATAGAGATCGTGTTTGCTTATAGTGTGGAGTGAGTAGAGGACGAAGACTCCAACGTTTGTAAACTTCTTCAGTAACCAAATATAATGTTGAATCATTTATTGAAAAAAATCAACTTATTATTTTCTTAGCATCTCGCTCTCCTGAGTCCATCCTTTCAACCGTCAACTTTTTTCAAGAAGAAAGTATCGAGAAGCCGCAAGTAATTTTATAGCGTTTTTCCTTTGATGAAGAAAGTTTTTATTGCAAGAGGCCTCAACTGCAGTATAATATCTTTCTTGCTTAAAGCTGGGCTTCGTATCAGGTCGTGACATTTCTGCTATACTTTGGCGGGACAGATACACTTTATCTTTTATAAATAAATGTGTGTGTGTGTATATATAATATATAATATATATATATATATATATATATATATATATATATATATATATATATGGTACATGTGTTCACTTATGTAAAGTAGACCACTTGGAAAAAAGAAACTAACGAAGTGTAATATACGAAAGCGCTCTGCTTCGGTAATTTATTTTTTCCAAGTGGTCTACTTTGTATATATATATATATATATATATATATATATATATATATATATATAAATATATATATACACATATATAACATATAATATTGTGTGTGTGTGTATGTGTGTGTGTGTGTGTGTGTGTGTGTGTGTGTATGTGTGTGTGTGTGTGTGTGTGTGTGTGTGTGTGCGTGTGTGTGCGTGTATGTCTGTGTACGCAATACAGTTTAAGTAGCGGCACACTAAAATAGCATGCGAATTACTATTGCTACCTCGTTTGAGTAAAATTGACTTTGGTTACAATATTCTAGACTTCCGTCAGAACGTCTCAACAATCCATCTAACATTCGTATCGGTTTAACTTGTTTTATTACGTCATTCAGTTTCTCACACTATGACGCAAGAGTAATTTGACATTTGGAAAATTGAAAAAAAAAAAATAAAAGATCGTAACCGAAGCCGTTATTGCTCAAAGGAAATAGTGAAAGCAAGTAGCATGCTAGCGAGAAATGCTGAGTGTGCCGGCACCTTTATTCACACTTAGCTTCTTCTTAATTATGAACAGCTATTTTGAGTCCACAACTGAGCAAAGGCCTCCCTCGACCTCTTCCATGAATCGCATGACAGCGGCAATATCTGTCACGTTACTCCTGCAAACTTCTCCGACACATCTCCCACCACTACGTGTCTGGTATTCCTTTTCTGCGGTTCCCAGCTTCCATTGTCTCGTCAATGTCCCAATTGTTTCCATCTGACATCAGTGTTCCCTCTGATACTTTGCATTGATTGAGCACAGAATTTTGATTGTTTGCAAATTTCGCTTTCTTCGCAAATTTCGCTTTCTTTGCAAATTTCGCTTTCTTTGCAAATTTCGCTCTCTTCGCAAATTTCGCTCTCTTCGCAATTTTCGCTTTCTTTGGAAATTTCGCTTTCTTCGCAAATTTCGCTTTCTTTGCAAATTTCGCTCTCATCGTAAATTTCGCTTTCTTTGCAAATTTCGCTCTCATCGCAAATTTCGCTTTCTTTGCAAATTTCGCTCTTTTCGCAAATTTCGCTTTCTTTGGAAATTTCGATTTCTTAAGAAATTTTGCTTTTCAAATTTCACTCTCTTCGCAAATTTCGCTTCGCAAATTTCGCTTTCTTTGGAAATTTTGATTTCTTAACAAATTTCGATTTCTTTTCAAATTTCGCTTTCTATGTAAGTTTCGCTTACTTCGCAAATTTCGCTTACTTCGCAAATTTCGCTCTCTTCGCAAATTTCACTTTCTTTGCAAAGTTTGAGCATCCGCACGAATTACCAGACTGACCGACAAAATCAACACAAACGATCAAAAATACACGCGAAGGGATAACGTTATACATTTACATTTCAAATCAAGGACAATTTCTCATATATTTTTTAAATTCATTATTACGAAATTATACGACTGAATTCTTTAATTCAGAAAATGAAATTTCATCTAAAAAAAAAAAAACTTGTGTTCATACATTTTTTCCTCTTTTTGTGCTTAAATTGTAAAACACATTGAGGTAACAATTGTCCTCCATTGTCCATTGTGAATGTACATCAGCGTCACCACATTTATTCCCAAATCGCTGCGTGGTAAGGAACACATTACTAGAAATGTGAGCTCGTTACAGCCGTATGTTTAAATGGTGGGCCCCGAAACCACACACAGACTCACGCAAATAACGACCGTATTTCCTCCTACCATAAGGTTCATAATTGCGGAAGCTATGGAAGGTCTCGTGTTTGTATACGATCTTTTGTCTTGAAGCCTGTTGGAATAAGGTCATGGATGTAACCGCGTTACTCTTTGACTTCAAA
>NC_134803.1:53109597-53124597 GCF_046742065.1 Oratosquilla oratoria | reverse complement strand
TCCTTCTCCCCTCTCCCCTTTCCATTCTCTCCTCTCCCTTTCCTCTCTCCCCTTTCCTCTCTATCGTTTCCCCACTCCCCTCTTTCCTCTCCCCTCTCCCTTTCCCTCTCTCGTCTCCCCTCCTCTCTCTCCCCTCTCCGTTGTCTCCTCTCCCCTCTCCGTTCTCCCCTCGACTTTCTCCCATTTCCCCTCTTCCTTCTCCCCTCTCCCTTTTTCCCTCTCCCCTATCCCTTCTTCTTGCTACCCTTCACCTTTCTCCTCCTCTTCCTCCTCGTGCTCTTCCTCCTCCTATTCCTCCTCCTCTTCCTCCTCTTCCTCCTCTTCTTCCTCCTCCTCTTCCTCCTCTTCCTCCTCTTCCTCCTCCTTCTTCTCCGTGTCACTCTCCTCTGTCCTTTGTACTTTTACCTATTCTTCTCCTTTCCCATTTACCTTTTCCTGCCTTCCCTCTCCCCGTGACTCTCTCTCTCTCTCTCTCTCTCTCTCTCTCTCTCTCTCTCTCTCTCTCTCTCTCTCTCTCTCTCTCTCTTTCTCTCTCACACACACACACACACACACACACACACACACACACACACACACACACACACACACACACACACACACACACACACACACACACACACACACACGCATAAGCACTTTACCACAGATCCAGGTACAATACTTTATCTTTTTTTTCTTCTTCTCTTCCTCCTCCTCCTTTCGTACCCCCTTCCGTCACATCGTTGTTTTCTGACCTAAAAAAAAAAAAAAAAAAAAAAAAAAATCTTGCAATTGTTCTTACCCAAAACCTTCTTCATCGTTTTACCTTTTCCTCTTTTCCTCTTTACTTCTTTCGGTGTCATCTCTCGGCTCTTTTTCCCTGTCTCCCTTTAATCTTCCATCTTTTAATCCCCCTAGATTTTCCTTCCCCCAGGATATACCCCCACCCCCCAGATTTTACTCCCCTCGGGTTATACACCCCCAGATTTTCCTCCCCCCAGGATATACCCCCCCAGATTTTCCTCCCCTCGGGTTATACACCCCCAGATTTTCCTCCTACAGTTTAACCCCCCCGATTTTCCTTCCCCCATGTTATAATCCCCCCAGATTTTCCTTCCCCCAGGTTATAATCCCCCAGATTTTCCTTCCCCCAGGTTATACTCCCCTGATTTTCCCTCCCTAGATTATACACCCCCCAGATTTTCCTCCCCTCAGGTTATACACCCCCACATTTTCCTCCCCCAGGTTATACACCCCCCATATTTTCCTTCCCCCAGGCTATACACCCCCAGATTTTCCTCCCCCAGGTTATACACCCCCAGATTTTCCTCTCCCAGGATATAATCCCCCAGATTTTCCTCTCAGGATATACCCCTCACCCCCCCAGATTTTACTCCCCTCAGGTTACCCCCCCCCCCGATTTTCCTCCCCTGAGGTTATACAACCCCAGACTTCACTCCACTTAGGATATACCTCCAGATTTTCCTCCCCTCAGGTTATACCCCCACATCCCCAGTTTTTAATCCCCCCAGCTTGTACTCAATCCACCTTTTACTCAGAATGAAGCTCGCTGGCCGAGCGGATTAGGGCGTCGTTACTCGCGGCGAAGGTCGAGGTTGGTGGCTGATCGAACCCTGCCACCGGCGAATTTGAGCCATGGGCATGGTTAATTAAGTTCCACGGTATAAAGTCCTCCACATTTCACCCTCCACATTTCTCCCCCACATTTCACCCTCCACATTTCACCCTCCACATTTCACCTTCCACATTTCACCCTCCACATTTCACCCTCCACATTCTCGTTACCCTCCACTTCCTCTCTCTAGACATCTTCCAACCCTTGGCTGACATCCGGATTCTCTCCTCATCACTCTCTTCTCTCTTTCTCTCTTCTCTCCTTTCTCCTTTCTCCTTTCTCCTCTCTCCCCCTTTCTCTCTCTGCTTCCTCTCCCTGGGCATCCTCTCAGCCTTTGCTGACGTCCATACTCTCTCTTCTTCTCACCCTCTTCTCTCTTCGCCTCTCTCTTCTCTCTTCTCTCCTCTGTCCACTTCTCTCTTTTCTCTCTACGCATCCTTTCCCTGGACATCCTCTCATCCTTGGCTGCCATCCAGTCTCTCTCCTTCTCCTGTTTCATCCTTTCTCCTCTCTTTACTCTCTCTCCTGTGTCCACTCCCCTCTCTTCTCTCTTCATTCTCCTCTGTCCACTTCTCTCTTTTCTCTCTCTCCTCATCTTTTCCCTGGACATCCTCTCATCCTTGGCTGCCATCTAGACTCTCTCTTTCTCCTCCATCCTTTTTCCTCTCTTTACTCTCTCTTCTATGTCCACTCCCCTCTCTTCTCTCTTCTTTCTCCTCTCTTCCTTCTCCTCTGTCCACTTCTCTCTTTTCTCTCTACGCATCCTTTCCCTGGACATCCTCTCATCCTTGGCTGCCATCTAGACTCTCTCTTTCTCCTCCATCCTTTCTCCTCTCTTTACTCTCTCTCCTGTGTCCATTCCCCTCTTTTTCTCTCTTCATTCTCTTCTGTCCACTTCTCTCTTTTCTCTCTCTTCTCATCCTTTCCCTGGACATCGTCTCATCCTTGGCTGCCATCCATATTCTCTCCTTCTCTTCCTCTTCCATCCTTCCTCCTCTCTATACTCTCTCTCCTGTGTCCACTCCCCTCTCTTTCTCTCTTCATTCTCTTCTGTCCACTTCTCTCTTTTCTCTCTCCTCATCCACTCCCTGGACATCCTCTCATCCTTGGCTGCCATCCATATTCTCTTCTCCTCCTCTTCCATCCTTTCTCCTCTCTTCCATCCTTTCTCCTCTCTTTACTCTCTCTCCTGTGTCCATTCCCCTCTCTTTCTCTCTTCATTCTCCCCTCCTCTAGTGTTTTCCGCCTTCACGCTTTACAATAATTGCCTTGTGTTCCTTTCTGTTTGTTTTCGTTCATATTCTCCTTCTTTCGTCCTTTAAACCCCTTCGCTACGCCGGGAACCGTAACGAACACTAACCGAGTCACAAACAATAGTCCATTGGGGGTTAACCTTGATGGCTTGATGTAGGGTTAATCCTTCTGCCTTTGAAGGGGGTTAAGGTAAATAAAGTTCCCTTCGGAGATGCTAAAGAGGCAAAAAAACGCAGCGAAAGGATCAAAGTTCGTTCGTTTCGTAAGTTTTCGTTTCGTGTCGTAAGTTTTCGTTCGGGGGTTTCGTCTCTTGTCGTCCACCCGCGCCCCGTTTTCTGTTGTTCCTCTTTGTTCAGACAGTTTCGCTCACTACTTGTTGCTCAAGCAAAGGTCCATTTCTCCCCCGCGGGATCATTGTTCACCACCGACACGTTCTCTCGAGGCTGATGAGAACCGCTCTGACCTCGTTTGACGTCACATGACCTGGCACGATACGTTATCGAGTTGTTTATCCTGTGCCTTAGACTTCGACCTCGCCGAGTGACGATGATAGTTTCCGGCTTGGTTCCAAAGACTCCTAGTGACTGCCACTTACCCAGGCTATTGTTAAGACAAAACTGACGGCTTTGGCCCCCGGAAAACGTCTCCTAGCGTAATCTCCTGACCTCTCTTAGGTATCAAGGTCTTAGATACTCCACATCTAGTCCCTGCTAGAATTCAATTTCCATCCATACTCAATCCCCCACCTCCCATACCTCTTTTGCCCCTCCCCTCCTATTACTGTGCCCCACCTCCCATCCCTCCTTTGCCCCTCCCCACCTATTACTTTGCCCTACCTCCCATCCCCCCTTTGCGCCTCCCCTCCTATCACTTTGCCCCACCTCCCATCCCCCTTTGCCCCTCCCCTCCTATTACTTTGCCCCCACCTCCCATCCCCCTTTGCCCCTCCCCTCCTATTACTTTGCCCTACCTCCCATCCCCCTTTGCCCCTCCCCTCCTATTATTTTGCCCCCACCTCCCATCCCCCTTTGCCCCTCCCCTCCTATTACTTTGCCCCTCCCCTCCTATCACTTTCCCTCTCCCCTCCTATTACATTGCCCCCACCTCCCATCCCCCCTTTGCCCCTCCCCTCCTATTACTTTGCCCCCACCTCCCATCCCCCTTTGCCCCTCCCCTCCTATTACTTTGCCCCCACCTCCCATCCCCCTTTGCCCCTCCCCTCCTATTACCTTGCCCCCACTTCCCATCTCCCGTTGCCCCTCCCCTCCTATTATTTTGCCCCCACCTCCCATCCCCCTTTGCCCCTCCCCTCCTATTACTTTGCCCCACCTCCCATCTCCCCTTTGCCCCCACTTCCCATCGCCCCTTTGCCCATCCCTTCCTATTTCTTTGCCCACACCTCCCATCCCCCCTTTGACCCTCCCCTCCTATTACTTTGTCCCCACCTTCCATCCCCCATTGCCCCTCCCCTCCTCTCCCCTTTTGCCCCTCCCCTCCTATTAATTTGCCTCACCTCCCATCCCACTTTGCCCCACTTCCCATCCCCCCTTTGCCCCTCCCTTCCTATTGCTTTGCCCTCACCTCCCATCCCCCCTTTGACCCTCCCCTCCTATTACTTTGCCCCCACTGCACCCCACCCCCCTTTGCCTCTCCCTTCATATTACTTTGCCCCACTTCCCATCCCCCCTTTGCCCCTCCCTTCCTATTGCTTTGCCCTCACCTCCCATCCCCCCTTTGACCCTCCCCTCCTATTACTTTGTCCCCACCTTCCATCCCTCCTTTACCCCTCCCCTCCTATTACTTTGCCCTACCTCCCATCCCCCTTTGCCCCTCCCCTCCTATTACTTTGCCCCCACCTCCCCTCCCCCTTTGCCCCTCCCCTCCCCCTTTGCCCCTCCCCTCCTATTACTTTGCCCCCACTTCCCATCTCCCTTTGCCCCTCCCTCCTATTTCTTTGCCCCCACCTCCCATCCCCCCTTTGACCCTCCCCTCCTATTACTTTGTCCCCACCTTCCATCCCTCCTTTGCCCCCCTCCTATTACTTTACCCCCACCTTCCATTCCCTCTTTGCCCCCCTCCTATTACTTTGCCCTACCTCCCATCCCCCTTTGCCCCTCCCCTCCTATTACTTTGCCTCCACCTCCCATCCCCCTTTGCCCTCACCTCCCATCCCCCTTTGCCCCTCCCCTCCTATTACTTTGCCTCCACCTCCCATCCCCCTTTTCCCCTCCCCTCCTATTACTTCGCCCCACCTCCCATCCCCCCTTTGCCCCTCCCCTCCTATTACTTTGCCCCCCACCCCACCCCTGACCTATTCTCACCCTTTTTTGCCTATTACCCTTCTCACAGACACGTTCTTATCTCCATCTCAATAACGTTCCCACTTTTTCCAACTCCTACTTTCTTCCACCCTTCTCCACACCCACACTCCCACCTATCCCCCACCTAACAAAATCCACATTTCCAACTCCCATTTTATCTCCCACCAAACAAACTCCTTATTTCCAACTCCCATCCCATCCCTTCCCCGGCCTTTGTATAACGCCCCATCCCATCGCATCCCATCCCATCCCATCCCATCCCATTCCATCCCATTCCATCCCTCCCCTTCCCCGGCCTTTGTATCATGCCCCATCCTATCGCATCCTATAATATCCTATCCCATCCTATCCCATCCACTCCCATTCCATCCCATCCCTTCCCCGGCCTTTGTATAACGCCCCATCCCATCGCATCCCATCCCATCCCATCCCATCCCATTCCATCCCATTCCATCCCTCCCCTTCCCCGGCCTTTGTATCATGCCCCATCCTATCGCATCCTATAATATCCTATCCCATCCTATCCCATCCCATCCTATTCCATCCTATCCCATCCATCCTATCCCATCCCATCCCATCCTATCCCATCCTATCCCATCCCATCTTAACCCATCCTATCCTATCCCATCCTATCCTATCTCATCCTATCCCATCATATCCCATCCTATCTCATCCTATCCTATCCCATCCTATCCCATTCTATCCTATCCTATCCCATCCCATCCCATCCCATCCCTCCCCTTCCCCGGCCTTTGTATAACGCCCCATCCCATCGCATCCTATACTATCCTATAACCCTATACTATCCCATTCCCTCCCATTCCATCCCTCCCCTTCCCCGGCCTTTGTATCATGCCCCATCCTATCGCATCCTATAATATCCTATCCCATCCTATCCCATCCCATCCTATTCCATCCTATCCCATCCTATCCTATCCCATCCTATCTCATCCTATCCCATCATATCCCATCCTATCTCATCCTATCCTATCCCATCCTATCCCATCCTATCCCATCCTATCCCATCCTATTCCATCCCATCCCATCCCATCCCATTCTGCCTTTTCCATCTGTCTCATATTTCTGTTCTCTCCACTTTGATCTTTCGGCCTCCAGATAATTACACGGGGGATCGGCCATGGGCCGAAGATCCCGACAAACGCAAGAATAATCTTTGGATGATAGGTGGTAATGGACATAGAACTGCCTGGTGTAGGCCTTATGGTCTCTTGCAGTCACTTCCATTCTTATGCTCTTATGATCTGTTTTCAAGCCTCTATCCATCTTGCCTTTATCAGTACCACCGTGCCGAAATTTCGTGAAGAGTTTTTTTTTCGGTCTTTTTCGAAAGAGGATGACCGACCCTTGAGCTGCATGGAATCGTGTGGCTTTGGGTAGATTACAAAGGGTTACAAAGGAAGATCGTGCAGGTCGATCGTGAGGTCGGCTGGAAGAAGAAGACTCTTAGAAAGGATGACCGACCCTTGAGCTGCATGGAATCGTGTGGCTTTGGGTAGATTACAAAGGGTTACAAAGGAGATCGTGCAGGTCGATCGTGAGGTCTGCTGGAAGAAGAAGACTCCGGTTCTTCGTGTCATCGTGGTTCCAGGAGAACCTTCCGTTTTCTTGTTGTCTTCATTAACTTCGGAGGAGTGGTCAGGTGGAAGACTCGGAGTACGCTCGTTACCGTCCCTGCCACTGGTTTGCCGCCTCGCATTTACCGCCGTTTACCGCCATTTACCGCCTTGCCGCATGGCCCTTATACAAGCCGCTTCTTTGTATTTTCTTTCTTTGTTTTCTTTGTTCGCTTTCCTTCACTTTATCCGCCTTGCTGTCCGCTGCCGCTGAAGAAGGACCACCCGAAAACCAATTAAGAATTAGTTGTCATCAACAAGAAGTCTTCGGTGCAGAAGAAAATATGCCTACTCCAGGAGGCGCTGAGGGGCTGCGGCTGAAGCCTTCACCTTTTCCCTATTATGCATTTTAAGGAATGTTGGAGCAGGTAACACTCTGCTGGGAATCGGAGAGGAGTGCGGGATTCGAACCCCATGACTAAGAGAAAGCGAGACCAGCACGCTTCCGATGACGCCACCAGCGGTACAGGAAAGGTTGAAGATAAATTTACTGAATGAGATCGTCTGAAATCTGCCAGAATAAGTTTGAATATTCTTAGATCTGGAAAAAGTTCAACGCCTGTGTCTACTTTTATCGTCCCGTCTCCGCCTCAAGGAAACTCGCTGACCGAGCGGGTTAGGGCGTCTTTACTTGGGTCGAGGGGATAGCGGTCCGAACCCTGCCACGGGCGAAGTTAAACAAAAAACATGGTTAATTGAATTCCACGCTACAAAGTTCATCTATAAGGGGCACAGTCCTAGCCTCCTGATACGGGGGGGGGGGGAGTCTATGACGTTAAACCAAACCAGTCCATCAGCCTCTGCCTCTGTCTACTATTACATCTGTCACTGTACCTCTGTCTCTGTACCTCTGTCACTGTACCTCTGTCTTCACAGACCTCTGGTAATGCTGGAGCCAGGACACACCATGGGCGTCACCATTGGGTCCTGAAGAATCTGTCACTGTACCTCTGTCACTGTACCTCCTTCTTCACTTGTCTCTGGTCTTGCTGGAGCCAGGACACACCATGGGCGTCACCAATGTATCCTGAAGAATCTCCTCAATTCCACTTCTCTCTGTTCTTCCCCGTCGCCGTTTTGCAGATCCAAAATTGGTTTCTTCCTTTTCTTTGGCGCTTCCGTTTATTTCGTTTTCAGGTGTTGTTCCATCGCGCCTGTCTCCCCTCTTTCTCCCCCCCCCTCTCCCCTCATTTTCTTCTACATTTGCCTCTCCCCTCTTTTTCCTCTGCTTTGTGTCTCGCGTTTCCCCTTTCCCCTCTCTAGGCCTCTCTTCTGTTTGTTTATTTCTCTTTTCCTCTCACCCTCATCTTTTCTCCTTTTGTCTCCTTCCTCCTCCCTCTCTTCTCTCTCTCTTTACTCTCTTCGCTTTCTCTCTTTTGCCTCTTTCTCTTTCTCCACGTTCGTTCTCTCTTCCCTTCCCCTTTTACATTCCCCTTTTAGCGTCCTCCTTTACCATATTCCCCCCTTTCAACCCTTTTATCATTTCCACTCTTTTCCTCCTCTCCACCACACACTGGCTGTAAGTTCGAATCCCGCACTCCACTCCGATTCCCAGCAATAACTGTTCCCTATGCCAGCAGTCCAGGCTCATAGGTGACGGCTTCGGCCGGAGGTACTCAGCGCCTCCTGGCGTAGGCTCCTCACCACTTATTACTTCTTTAGCAGCCCGTGCAAGCACACACACCACGCCCACAACGGGCGTGGGCGGGGTTAGGGCGTGAAACGAGAGTATCGGCTGGCTTGCCCTCGGGCCAAATGTATTAGCGTCAGTTGCGTGTGAACATACGAGCGGCTGATGTAACCTGGCCCTGGTGGGCAAGTTAGGAGGAGGCGAGACCAGGCGAGGGAGGAGGAGGAGAAGAAGAAGAAGAAGAAGAAGAAGAAGAAGAAGAAGAAGAAGAAGAAGCATGCTCCTCTCCGCTCTTCTCTCCCCTCCTCACCGCTCCTTTATGCTCTCCTGTATGTTCCTCTCCTCTATGCGTCTCTCCTCTCCTCTATGCTCTTCTCCTCTCCTGTATGCGCCTCTCCTCTCCTCTATGCTCTTCTCCACTTCTCTATGCTCCTCTCCTCTCCTCTATGCTCTTCTCCACTTCTCTATGCTCCTCTCCTCTCCTCTATGCTCTTCTCCGCTTCTCTATGCTCCTCTCCTGTCCTCTCCTCTATGCTCCTCTCTTCTACTCCATGCTCCTCTCCTCTCCAGTATGCTCCTCTCCGCTCTTCTCTCCCCTCCTCACCGCTCCTTTATGCTTTCCTGTATGCTCCTCTCCACTAACCTCTTCGCCCCTTTCTTCTCCTCCATGCTCCTCCATGCTCCTCTATGCTCTTCTTCTCTCCTGTATGCTCTTTTCCCCTACGTTGTTTCCTTGTATTTCCTTTTCCGTTTTTCTTTCGTCTGTTCTTCCCCTCAC
Source organism: Oratosquilla oratoria (assembly GCF_046742065.1). Lineage (NCBI taxonomy): Eukaryota > Metazoa > Arthropoda > Malacostraca > Stomatopoda > Squillidae > Oratosquilla > Oratosquilla oratoria. The sequence goes on along the minus strand of NC_134803.1, from coordinate 53,115,362 downwards.
CTTTCCCCTCTTTTCCAGTTTCCCCTTCCGCCAGACCCCTTTCCCCTTTATGCTCCCCCATCCCATATCCCATTACCTACACGACCCACCTCCTCCCTCCTCCCCCCAATCTCGTCCTTTCCCACCCACCCCTCCCCCCTTCCATCCTCTCTCCTTCTTTCCTTCTTCTCCTCCTTCCTCTGTCCTTCTTTTCCTTCTTCTCCTCCTTCCTCTGTCCTTCTTCTCCCCCTTCTCCTTCTTCTCCTCCTTCCTCTATCCTTCTTCTCCTCCTTCTCCTTCTTCTCCTCTATCCTATGTCCTTCTTCTCCTTCTTCTCCTTCCTCTCCTTCCTCTGTCCTTCTTCTTCTTCTTCTCCTCCGTCCTCTGTCCTTCCTATCATCCTTCCTTTGTCCTTCTTCTCCTTCTCCTTCTCCTCCTCCTTCCTCCCTCTGTCTTATCCTCCTTCCTCTCTCTGTCTTCTCCTCCTTCCTTTGTCCTTCTCCTTCTCCTCCTTCCTCCCTCTGTCTTCTTCTCCTCCCTCTGTCTTCTCCTCCTTCCTCTCCCTCTGTCTTCTCCTCCCTCCTCTGTCTTCTGTCCGTCTCATCTCCCTCCTGTCCAACCAATCAGTGTCTGTCTGTCTGTCTGTCTGTCTGTCTGTCTGTCTGTCTGTGTCTTCTGTCTTCTGTCTGCCTCTATTCTCACGTCTTATCCTCCTCCACCTACCACTCAAAAGAAGAATGTGAGGAGCCTACGCCAGGAGGCGCTGGGTAGATGCGCCCGAAACCGTCATCTTTGCCTTACGTGCATGGACTGTCGGAACAGGTAACAGTCACGGCTAGGAATCGGAATGGAGTGCGGGATTCGAACCCGCAAGCGATTGCGAGACCAGCACGCTTCCGATGACGCCACCAGAGCTGATGACTCCCAGGTACTCCTCTCCTCATGACTCCCTTGCAACTCTCGGGACTCCACACCTGAAGAGGACTCCATGGCAAAGGAGTCAGGGGACTCCTTTTGAGGTCCAATGAGCCTCGCGAGGTAGAGGGAGTTCGCGAGAGGAGGAGGGAAGGAAGAAGGAGGAGGGAAAGGAAAAGGGAAGAGGAAGGGAATGGAGGAGGTAGGGAGAGGATGGGGGAATGAAGGAGGAGATAGGGAGAAGAAGAGGGGAGGAGGGAGTGCAAGGAGGAGGAGGGGGAAAGGAGGAGGGAGGAAGAGGAGGAGGGAATGAAGGAAATAAGGAGAGGAAGAAGGGAGGAGGGAGAGGAGGTAGGACGAGGAGGAGGAGGGGGGAAAGGAGGAGGGAATGAAGGAGGAGATAGAAGAGGAAGAGGGAAGGAAGGAGGATTTGGGGATAGGAAGAGAGGAGGAGGGAGGGATGAGGCAGGAGGAGGGGGAGGAGGAGGAGGAGGGAGGAATGAGGTAAGAGGAGGAGGAGGAGGGAGGGAGAGGTGGGAGGAGGTAGGAAGAGGAGGAGGGAGGGAGGGAGAGGAGGGAGGGAGGATGGTGATAGGTTGTCTTTGGCCGAATTTTACCTGGTGGGCGGAGGCTCTGTCTTCTCTTCTTCGTCAGCGGCCCCTTTCGCGTTTTCTCTCCTCCTCCTCCTCCTCCTCCTCCTCCTCCTCCTCCTCCTCCTCTTCCTCTTCCTCCTCCTCCTCCTCCTCCTCCTCTTCCTCTTCCTCCTCCTCCTCTTCCTCCTCAAGCCGACTGCCTCGTTCGCTCAGTCCTTCTTTCATTTCACATCCTCGCCTACCTCCTCCTCCTCCTCCTCCTCCTCCTCCTCTTCCTCTTCTTCCTCTTCCGTTTATTACCCCTCCCCATCCTCCTTCTCCTCCCTTTCCTCTTTTTGTCTTTCTCCTCTTCCTCCTCCTCGTTTCTCCTCCTCCTCTTCCCCTCTTCTTCCTCTTCCTCCTCGCCTTCCTCTTTTTATCTTTCTCCTCTTCCTCCTCCTTCTTCTCCTCCTTTCCTATTTCTCCTCTTCCTCCTCCTCCTCCTTCTCCTTTTCTGTTTCTCCTCTTTCTTTTCTTCCTCCTTCTCCCTTCCTCCTCCTCCCCCTCCTCCTCCCTTCTTCCTCATCTACCTCCTCCTCCTCCTCCTCCTCCTCCTCCTCCTCCTCCTCCTCCTCTCCTCCTCCTCCATTCTCCTCCTTCCTCCTACACCTCCTCCTCTCCTCCTCCTCCTCCTCCTCCTCCTCCTCCTCCTCCTCCTCCTCTCCTCCTCTCCTCCCCGGCTCTTCTTTTCCCCCTCCCCTTGTCACCCGCGGGAGTGGTGTGGGGCGTCAAAGCGGCGACAGCCTAAAGGCGCCTCGACTCCCCCTGGGTCTCCTTTCATCATGTCCTCGTCGTCGTCGTCGTTGTCCTCTTTGTCGTCATCGTCATCGTCGTCGCCGTCGTCGTCGTCGTCGTTTTCGTCGTCGTCGTCATAGTCGTTTTCGTCATTGTCGTCGTCATCGTCGTCGTCATTGTCGTCGTTTTCGTCGTCGCTGTCGTCATTGTCGTCGTTTTCGTCATTGTCGTTTTCGTCATTGTCGTCGTCATCGTCATCGTCACTGTCGTCGTTGTCGTCGTCATCATCGTCGTCGTCATTGTCGTCGCCGGTGTCCTCTTTGTCGTCGTCGTCGTCGTCATCGTTGTCGTCATTGTCATCGTTTTCAAAATTGGCTTTTTGTCCGTGTTTCCCTCATGTAGATTTTTTTTCTTTTTTCTTTTTTTTTAATCGTTATCTTAATTCTCGTTCGTTTCTTTTGTGTTTTGTTTCTCAATATAGTCGTTGCCATTGCTATTGTTTTTGGTCTCTCTGGATTTTTTCTTTTTTCTTTTTTTTCTTCAAACACATTTTTCTCTCCGGTTTTAATTTGCTTCGGTTTTTTCTGTTTTTTTCGTTTTCTCGTCTGTGGGACAAAATGACCCGTCAGGCAACATTGTGATTTTTATTGCATTCTCCTCTTTTATATTTATTTACATTTTTCTGTATTTGTTCGTTTACTTTTTTATTTTTAACAAATTGTGTTCCGAAGATACAAAAATCTTATTGTCAATTTCCAGCCTTTATTTATTTATTTATTTATTTATTTTTTACCAGATTGTGTTCTGAAGATGCAAAAATCTTATTGTCAATTTCCCGTTTCGGATTTTTTTTTTTTTTCATCTGTCCTTCTTTGATTAAAACGAAAGGATTCCGTAAAATAGCAGAAAAAGGTCAAATAATGACCTTATTGACTTTTGAGCCAACCTGTACACTCGGCAGAATCGGCAGATTGTAATTATGTTTCCCGCCAGAATAAAATTTCTCAAGTGTGACAAAATTCAGCTGATTCATCGAGATGGTTTTTGAACGCTTTACAAAGATGGTTATCCTGTACACCATCTTTTTCGTCATGTTCTTCATCTTCTTTTTCCTCTTCATCTTCTTCCTCCTCTTCCTCCTCTTCCTCCTCTTCTTTCCTATTCTGTCGCCGATTCTGAGTGTCGGTCAAAGTGACAGCCGGAGGGAGGAGGAGGAGGAGGAGGAGGAGGAGGAGGAGGAGGAGGAGGAGGAAGAGGAGGAGGAGGAGGAAGAGGAGGACGGAAGACATTAGAGAAGACATTGGAGAGAGGAGAGCAGAAAGAAAGGGAGAGAGGGGAGAAGAGAGTTGGGGAAGGGAAGGGAAGGGAAGGGGATAGGACAAGGGAGGTGGAAGACGAGGAAGGAAAGGAAAGGAAAGGGAAGTGGATAGATTAAGGGAGGTGGAAGACGAGGAAGGGAAATGGAGAGGGAAGGAAAGAGAAGGGGTTAGTATAAGGAAGGTGGAAGACGTGGAAGGGAAGGAAAAGGAAGTGGATAGATTAAGGGAGGTGGAAGACGAAGAAAGGAAGGGAAGGGAAGGGAAGGGGATAGGGTAAGGGAGGTGAAGAAGAACAAGGAAAGGGAAGGGAAGTGGGTAGGATAAGGGAGGTGGAAGACAAGGAAGGGAAATGGAGAGGAAAGGGAAGGGAAGGGGTTAGGATAAGGGAGGTGGAAGACGAGGAAGGAAAGGAAAGGGAAGGGAAGGGAAGTGGGTAGAATAAGGGAAGTGGAAGACGAGGAAGGGAAATGGTGAGGGAAGGAAAGGGAAGGGGTTAGGAAAGAGAGGTAAAGAAGAGCAAGCAAAGGGAAGTGGTTAGGAAAGGTGGAAGACGAGGAAGGGAAGGGAAGGGAAGGGAGGTTAGAATAAGGGAAGTAGAAGACGAGGAAGGGAGGGGAGAGGAATGGGAAGGGAAGGGAAGGGAAAGGCAAGAAGAAATGATTAACCCTTAAACAGAAAGAGGTCAAACAGGATTGAATGAAATTGATTAACGCAATCGAGATTGAAAGGATTTGATAGGAACACGAAGACAAGATTAACCCTTTGGCTACTTAATTAGGGTTAGTTAATTAATCCCCATGTGATGGACCATTTTCCTTAAAAACAAAAAAAAATCAATTGTCCACCATATTTGCTCTCCTTAGGAGAATTGAGAATAGAGGGGAAAGAAGCGAAGAGAAATTGAAGAGGAAAGGAGGTGGGAGACTTGATTGAAGGAAGAAGAGGAGGAAATAGGGTCTGGTTTCAAGAGAAGGAGGAGGAGGAGGAGGAGGAGGAGGAGGAGGAGGAGGAGGAGGAGGAGGAGGAGGAGGAGGAGGAAGGAGAATGACGAGGAAGAGGACAGAGTATGCGGAAATTACGATAGTTTTAGAAGAATTTGAACAAGAAGTATAATTACTCATGGAATAAGAAAAAAGAAAGAAAAGAGGAAAAGGAATAGGTGGAGGCGGAAGTGAAGGAGGAGTAGGGAGTGGAGCAGGAGGAAAAAGGAGGTGGAGGAGGAGGAGGAGGAAGAGGTGAAGGAGTAGGAGTAGGAAATGGAGGAGGAGTAAGAAAGGTGGAGGGTGTGGAGTAGGGAGTAGAGGAGGAGGAGGAGGAAGAAATGGAGGAGGAGGAGGAAGAAATGGAGGAGGAGGAGGAAGAAATGGAGGAGGAGGAGGAAGAAATGGAGGAGGAGGAGGAAGAAATGGAGGAGGAGGAAGAAATGGAGGAGGAGGAGGAAGAAATGGAGGAGGAGGAGGAGGAAGAGAGTTGGAAGAAGGGCGTGGGAGGTGTTGCAAGGCATCCACCTTTTGCTGGAGGTGGAAGTTTGGGTGGATGCAGGTGCTGCGCTCTTGTGGAGGAGTGGAGGATCTCCTGGACCAGATGTGGAGTGCGCGAGAGGGAGGTGGAGGAGGAGGAGGTGGAGGGGAGGAAGTGAGGCCCAGGTAAATGTAAAGTAGAAGAGGATACAATAGTAAACGTTGTACTGCAAGGGTGGCTTCTGAGAGGAGGGTAAGTATAGGAGGGAGGTAGGGGGAGGGGGAAAAGAGGGGAAGGTGGGAAAGGGGAAAAGTTAGGGAAGATTAGTTTATGCTGAATGCGTTTGGATATAAGAAACCGTTCTCTCTCTCTCTCTCTCTTTCTCTTTCTCTATCTCTCTCACTCTCTTTCTATCTCTCACTCTCTTCTCTCTCTCTCACTCCTCTCTCTCTCTCCCTCCCCCTCTCTCTTGTGTGTGTGTGTGTGTGTGTGTGTCTTTAATTGGTTTCGCCTTTTCCTTCTGTCTTTCTCCCCTCCACCCCCATGGCCCCCTCCCTCCCCTTCCCTCTCCTCTCCTCCCCTCTTCTCTCCTCCATTCTCTCTTCTCCCCTTCCTCTCTCCTCTCCTCCTCTCCCCTCTCCTCTCCTCTTCCATTCTCTCTTCTTCCCTTCCTTTCTCCTCTACTCTGCTCTCCTCTCCTCTCCTCTTCCATTCTCTCTTCTTC
>NC_134803.1:53077097-53087097 GCF_046742065.1 Oratosquilla oratoria | reverse complement strand
GCCAAGCTGGAGCAGTGATATATATATATATATATATATATATATATATATATATATATATATATATATATATATTAGAATTGACCCCATCCCCCCTCCACTTACCACCTCCCTCCGCCCCCCCTCTCTCTCTCTCTCTCTCTCTCTCTCTCTCTCTCTCTCTCTCTCTCTCTCTCTCTCTCTCTCCCTCCCTCTCTTTCTCTCTCCCTCCCTCTCTTTCTCTCTCCCTCCCTCTCTTTCTCCCTCTCTTTCTCAGTAGTTTCTTTCATTCAGCACGTGATTTAGAACCATGGTACATTAAACCTACATGCACACGCGCGTGCACGGTTAGTGAAAGGGGTTCGGCGTGTGTTTCCTAGTTGCCGTGATGCAGACTCATTTGTTCACGAAAAGAATAAAGCCGCTGGCTCAGTGAGACCGTCCTTCATATTCACTTCCCAGTGTGCTCCATGTTGGTTGTCCTATCTGCAGAAGCTGATGTCCATGTGTTTTTATTTGTAGAATTCAAAAATAAACTTCTGTTTGGGGTTGAATAAAGAATAACAGAGGATGGTGATACATTTCTTGACTTGTGCTTTAAAAAGTAATGTAGCTTGATAAATGTATTTGGAATTCCCTTTACTCCAACAAGTAGCACAGAAATGCACCGAGTATGGCCGATGAAGAGAAATACTGTATTTTGAAGTCGCCATCCTCTCATAATGATAGAATTTCCATTTCCGTTACCTCCATTTGACTTGCGAAGTCTAGTCCTTTCTACCGGTATGTTGGTGTACAGAGATTCGACGTCGAAGTTTGCTGATTCCTATTTCCAGGGATGATAATTGTTGCTCTCTCAGTCAAACGAGGAGGATTGTTTAGATGTGCATCAATTACGGATCGTAAAGGATCAGACAGGAATATCGAAGTTTTTTTTCCACCCAGTGAGGTTTGCCTACCGTTCCCAAAATCGTTGGTCACGTAGCGCTGTATTCAGTGCTAAGCTTTTCATTGGTCTTGACGATTCTCTTGTTATTGTTGTTGTTGATGTTGTTGCCTGGGGGTATTTTATTCAGTGCTGTTGTTGTTGATGCCTTGGAGGTATTTTATTCAGTGCGAAAATGAAAGTTTGAATTCGTCTCGATTCATTGTTATTCACTGTTATTGTTGTTGTTGTTGCCTGGGGGTATTTTATTCAGTGCGAAAGTGAAATTTTGAATTCATCTCGATTCATTGTTATTCACTGTTATTGCTGTTGTTGCCTGGGGGTATTTTATTCAGTGCGAAAATGAAAGTTTGAATTCATCTCGATTCATTGTTATTCACTGTTATTGCTGTTGTTACCTGGGGGTATTTTATTAAGTGCGAAAATGAAAGTTTAAATTAATCTCGATTCACTGTTATTCACTGTTATTGCTGTTATTGCTGTTGTTGCCTGGGGGTATTTTATTCAGTGCGAAAATGAAAGTTTAAATTCATCTCGATTCATTGTTATTCACTGTTATTGCTGTTGTTGCCTGGAGGTATTTTATTCAATGCGAAAATGAAAGTTTAAATTCATCTCGATTCATTGTTATTCACTGTTATTGATGTTATTCACTATTCGTGTTCTTGTGGTATCAACCGTCAATTTGATTCAGTCGAGGGTTGTAGGGAAGACACCCTTTTGCTCAACAGTGGTTCCCAAAACTTTTTTCAGTTTGTTACCCAATTTAATATGCCACTTTAAACATATTACCTCTTCCACAAAATGTAGTCAACATTGATGAATATGACTAGATTAAAACACTGGAGATATTTTTCGTTTATTTATTGTATTTGAACTTTGTGCATCTCTAATGATTATTGTAGAGACTGATGTAGAGAATGATGTAGAGAACATCATTGGGATGGATGGAGGAGTTGCATGCTTTGAAGAAGCAAGTTGAGGAATTCTTGGTTTCTTGATTGATTCAGAATTATTATTATTATTTTAGTCACCCCTCCATTACCCCCCGAAAATTGGTTAAATTACCCCTTTGGGGTAATTTAACCCCAAGGGGGTAATTTATCCCCAAGGGATAATTTAACCCCAGTTTGGGAACTTCTGCCTTTGCTGCATAGTGTCTCTACGCCATACGAATAAAATCGCCTGACGGCAGTCAGATCCAGTATCTAAGTCCGGAAATAGATTTAATTTGGAAGTGGGTAGAAACAGCTTCACCAACTGTGTAGTTAATAAATGGAATAAACTTCCTGCAGAGGCAGTGCAATGTAGTTCAGTTCGAAGCTTTAAGAATCATTTAGATAAACACCTAAGCAAGATGCTGTAATGACTATCATTTATTTTATATTATTTGTTTTGTTATCATTTGTCCGTTTGTTTATTATTATTTGCTTGATTCTCATTTATTATTAGTTATATGTCTACTATTATTTACTATTTACCTATTTATGATTTAACTATACCTATACATTTATTTATGTATCTTATCTATTATTTACATTATTATATTTTTTATTCATTTATTCATTTATTTATTATTATTATGATTTTTTTCGCATCCGACCTAGATATGGACCAAAAGGTCTCCTGTCGGTATGCTCCGCCTTTGTAATCCTTTGTAAGTCATCAGCAGGCCTGGAAAAGGTTAACGAGACTTCCAGTCCTGTTTCGGCAGACTCTTTGATGCGCTTCACGCCGATGTTAAGTTTCGCGTTTCGCTCGGACGAAGGAAGGAGGGGAAAATAAAACGCCGCCAAATATCCGCTCCCGAGTGTAGATCAGGAATGAGCGACAAATTTTCCCATTTCCGCCGCCGATGATTTTGTGCGTCTCGCGATCGACGACGAGTTCGGGCGAAAAAAATATTCCTCGGTCGTAATTTTCGGCAAATTGAATAGCGAAATGGCAGGAAACTGGAGCTCGAAAGATAGGAGTTGCCATCGATATCTCCATAATAGGGGAACTGCCATGCAATCACGATAACTATCGGTTTGTGTTTTAGTAATACGAATCCTCACCCGTACAATCTATAGCCACGATTCTCGGGCACACTGTAGACATGTCCATGAAGAAACGTTTGATTGTTGTGTGTGTGTGGATCCGTTTTTCTGTGACGAGCTAACAGGAGGAGGAGGTGGAGGAGCAAGGGGAAGGAGGAGGAGGAGGAGGAAGAGGAAGAAAAGGAGCAAGAGGAAGGAGGAGGAGGAGCAGGGGCAAGGAGGAGGAGGAGGAGCAAGGGGAAGGAGGAGGAGGAGGAGGAGGAGCAAGGGCAAGGAGGAGGAGGAGGAGGAGGAAGAGGAGTAAGGGTAAGGAGGAGGAGGAGCAAGGGGAAGGAGGAGGAGGAGAGCAGTTGCCGAAGCCCATTTTATTTGAAAAAATTGATGGATAAATAATTGACACTGATAACTCGCCTGGGCCTGGTCCGGTGACCGAATGCCAGCCTCAAGGGGTTGCACCCCCAGATAAGGTATTTCAAAGACGGGCATGGGGGAGGTTATTTTCTTCGACATCCATCCCACAAGAAGACACTCTACCATCCCATGTATATACCAGAACCTTCCAGGAACTTCTGACAGGAAAACCTCTGATGATGGTCAAGTTTCCATGGAAACCGTTTTTGAGTGCGATAAGGACACAGCTGACGACCAGCGCCATCTATTTTATTTCTCTCTCACTTTTTAGTGCACGAATATCTTCGTTTATGTATTCATGTTATCATAAAGTTGATGTTGTTGTGAATATTAAACATGATGACTTCTGCATGGCGTCGGGACGGCTGGCTGCGAGGAACGACGCGCGCGCACACACACACACACACACACACACACACACACACACACACACACACACACACACACACACACACACACACACACACACACACACACACACACACACACACACACACACAGAGAGACTGTCAGTACCTGGTTCGAATCCTGCCCAGGGCTGAAATTATTTCAGTATCGCTGCGCTTCGAGTCGTTACTCCAACTCTCGTGGGCGGGGAGTTGGTGTGTGAGTGTGTGCGTGTGTAAGGTCACAGCATTGCCCATAGATCGGTCATACGAGCTCTGAGGTCTCTTCCGGGAGGGAAATAGCTGTCAATCACGAGTCCATCACGTGATCCAAAGACCATGATGAACACACACACACACACACACACACACACACACACACACACACACACACACACACACACACACACACACACACACACACACACACACACACACACTTTCATCCAGTAGACACAAGCATGAGCCTACTCCCACCGACTCCCACGGGATGTCCAACTCCCATCCCATTTTTTAGCTCTGAGCTTATTTTCTTTGCTTTCCTAACGACGAAGAGTCTGCCCGTGGTGCAGTTCAGCCTTTCCTTGTGTCTTTTGTGTTCCTCTTGCCCTGTCCTTGCTTATGACAGAAACCACTCACGAATATTCTCACACACGTCCTCCTCTTTCTCCTCCTCTTCCTCTTCCTCTTCCTCCTCCTCTTCCTCTTCCTCCTTTTCCTCTTCCTCCTCCTCCTCCTCTTCCACCTACTCCTCTTCCTCCTCCTCCTCTTCTCGTCATCCTCTTCCACCTAATCCTCTTTCTCCTCTTTCTCCTCCTATTTCTCCTCCTCTTTCTCCTCCTATTCCTCCTCTTCCTCCACCTCCTCTTCCTCCTCCTCTTTCTCCTCCTCTTCCTCCTACTCCTCCTCTTCCTTCTCTTCTTCCTACTCCTCCTCCTCTTCCCTTAGCTCTCCCTAACTATTCCCTTTTCCGTGTTCTCTCTCCTCTTTCCTTTGTGTCTTCCCTTCATCTCCCTTACCTTTCTTCCTCCCTATCCCCTCCCTCTCTACCTTTCCTCTCTGCCTTTCCTCTCCTCTCATCCCTTTGCATCCTTCACCAACCCCACCTCACCCCTCCACTCCCCCAAGCCTCTCCTCTTTTCTTCGCCATTTTCCCCGTTTATATATCGTCCTGTATTACTTCCTCCTTCCTTCTCCCATAACCCTCTGTTTTCCTTTCAGCAACCGATCCACCTTCCCCACCTCACCTTCCTACCCCTCCACATCCTCCTCGTAGCTTTCCTCCTCGTCTTTCGTTTCTTCTCTCACTCCCCAGGAGTTGCCCTGTCCCCGTGCTCATCACTTTCGTGCACCTTGCTAGACAACTCCCTCTCTTAGGATTTTCTTCCCCGTCCATTTTACTAAATTTGGTTCACGAGTGTGTGAATCCCTGTGTGCGTGCGTGCGTGCGTGGGTGCGTGCGTGCACCTAACCCCCCCACCCCCCCGCATCTTTCTTCGTTGCGCAAGCGTCTTCGGAGGAAACTGTCTTTTGTTTGAAATGTCCTCCTCTTTCATCTCCATCGCTTTCTTCCGGTCTGCATCAGTTCTTGGTCCGCGCCCTCCCTCCTGCCATTTTTTTTTTCCGAAATTTCTTTTTTGTTTTCGTTTTTTCTTTAACGCGATGTGTTTCTTGTGTCGGAGACCTTGAGGTTGAGACTCTGGTTGAGGAAGAGTTCGTTTATGAGGGGAAACAAGTTGAGGAGAAGGCGGAAATACCTTGAGACCAAAGGGAATAGAATATTTTTTTTAACCCAGAATTAAGAACCTAGAATCTATATTTTTGTATATAATACATGAGTATCCACATTATCATATGAAATATGTATGTGTATGTATATATATATATATATATATATATATATATATGTGTGTGTGTGTGTGTGTGTGTGTGTGTGTGTGTGTGTGTGTGTGTGTTTATATCTGCATTTACGTATATAGTGAAATATGTCTTTTCTTACGATGAAATAAAATAAAATAAAACGAGTGGGTTGCAATTTCTCTTTTGACTAACTGACGTCATATCGAGATGTGAACCTATAGAGCAGACGACGGCTTTTGATTTTCTTTGTTAAAGTTTGAAGAGGAGTGAGGAAGATGAAAAAGTATTTTAGTATATGTAAATGTGGCTACCTCCCTTGTAAGGGGGAAAAAGCCTTGGTATATGTATGTATGTAAATGTGGGAAACTAATGTTATATAACACATTGGTAAATGTCCACTTAAGACCCACTATCGGAGGAATAATATCAGAAGTACAGGAGATCCATATATTTCGACTACTATCTGTAGCCCTCTTCAGCAGAATGGTGAAGAGGATTACAGATAGTAGCCGAAATATACGGATATCCTGTACTTCTGATATTGTTTCTCTAAAAGTGGGTTTTAAGTGAATATTTACCAATGTGTTATATAACATTACCGTTTCCCACATTTACATATACTAAAGTACTTGTTTATCTTATGTAAATGTGCAAATAAATGTTAATGATATGTCTTGAAGATCTGCAATGTCTACGAAATACGAAGAGGCTCTTAGACCTCGAAATCTGAAGACTTCTAACCATGATAATTAAGACAAAGGAGAGAGATGGAGGAGGAGGAGGAGGAAGAGGAGAGAGTAGGAGGAGGAGGAGAGAGTAGGAGGAGGAGGAGTGTTAGAGAGAAGTGGTAAAAGAGAAAGTGAGAGATTCTTAATGTATTAGAGAAGATTATGGAGAATGATGAGATATATATAAATAGATTTCACATTGTTCACACACACTTCATATGTAGGACCCCTGCTATATCCATATAAACGTACACACACACACACACACACACACACACACACACACACACACACACACACACACACACACACACACACACACACACACACACACACACACACACACACACACACACATATATATATATATATATATATATATATATATATTGTGTGTGTGTGTGTGTGTGTGTGTGTGTGTACGTGTGCGTGTGTACACATGTGTACGTATATACTGAAAGCTCGAACACATCACTTTGACGTCACAAAGGTCAAAGCGCCCGTCTCCCTTTGACCTCGCTGTGGAAGACGGGGTCGATTCCAAAAGGCGAGAAGAAACTGTTTAATATCTATATGCCAACCAAAAGATTTCTTCCCCCTTATAAGGGGGGTAGCCAGACAAGGTAGGCACTTACTTCCATTCGTCCCACCCGTTCCTTCTTATGTTTTTCATATGTTTTCGTTTTCATCGTTTTCTTCAAAATCTTACGTTTTCTAATTCTTTCCATATATTATCTCTTCGTTCATCATTCTTCATCCTTACCTTCGTGTTTATCATCTTTTATCGTTTTGTTTCGTTTTCTTTAAGTTATCCTCCTCTTTCTCTTCCTCCTCCTCCTCCTCCTCTTCCTCCTCCTCCTCCTCCTCCTCCTCCTCCTCCTCCTCCTCCTCCTCCACCTCCAATTTCTCCCTTTTCACCTCCTTCTCCTCCTTTTCTCTTTCTCTTTTTCTCCTCATGTTCTCCTCCTCTTTCACCTCCTCCTCCTTTACCTCTCCTCTTTCACCTCCTCCTCCTTTACCTCTCCTCTTTCACCTCCTTTTCTCCTCCTCCTCTTTCACCTCCTCCTTTTTTCCTTCGCCTTTTCTCCTGTTCTGTTTCACCTCCTCCTCCCTCCTCCTCCTCCTCCTCCTCTTCCTTCCTCCTCCTCCTCCTCCTCCTCCTTTTTCTACTGTCCCTCATCCCGCTTGTCTTCCCCTTCCTTCTTCTTCCTCTCCTCCTCTCCTTCTCTTCCTCCTTCTCTTCCTCCTCAGCCTTGTCCTCTTTCTTTCTTCAACCTCCTCCTCCTCTTCTCTTGGTCCTCTTTGTCTTCGCATCCCCCCCCCTCCCTCACTCCCAATATTCGTCTTGGGAGTCCGTCTGTAACCTTCGTCATCTTCCTTTGTCTCCCCTTGACTCTCCATTTTGTCCTTACACACTCCATATAATTCGTGGAGTCATTGTGGGGAGTTTTAGTCTCCCCTACCGTCACCACCACCACCACAGCCACCACCACCACCACCACAACCACCACCACAACCACCATCATCACCACAACCACCACCACCACCACCACCACTGCCACCACCACAACCACAACCACCACCACAACTACCGCCACCACCACCACCACCACAACCACCACCAAACCACCACAAGAACCACCACAACCACCACTACCGCCACTACCGCCACCACCACAACCACCACAACCACCACCACAACCACCACCACCACCACCACCACAACCACCACCACCACCACAACCACCACAACCACCACCACAACCACCACAACCACAACCACAACCACCACTGTCTGATAAAAGAGAGAGGAAAATAAAAATAAAAATAGATTAAATAAATAAACAAACAAATAAATAGATCAATCAGTAAATATAGATAGATTAATGAGTAGATGAATAGATAAAAATAAAAACTTAGCAACAACGAAGATTATTGTTTTTTTTTTAGATCGTTGATACTGACAATTAACCCATTCGTCACCGCGACATTAATCAAAGTCGTTATCATAGATAACTCCATACTGTTCAGTACACCCGAGAGAACGATGCTCGTGAACAGAAGTGAACAAGGAGTTTGATGGACTCCACACTCCACGACTACAGACTCTTAGACCAAGACTAGTCTGCCACGCAAAAAAAAAGAAAAAAAAAAAAAATATATATATATATATATATATATATATATATATATATATATATATATATATATATATATATATATATATATATCGTTCTTATCTTCCATCGCTCCTTCCACGATGACTCAGTAACTTAGACAAGCGTATTTCCGCATCATTTTCTTATAAACGCTCAGATCTCCATCCATCTTGTGCTCAGGTTTACCTACGATTCGTAACTCATCTTTAAATCGGCTCAGGCTAGCCTATGCATTGAAACTAGTCGATACTCAGGCATATCTACGTTTTGAGTGATTACTGTCCTTCTGAATGGTTTTGTTGACATTTTGGTGTTTGTTACTTTCTGTACGGTGATTTTTTTCATATGATGAGGTGATTTTTGGTTTTCATAAGAATTCCGTCTAATTTGTCCTATACCTGTTTCGCAAATAATTGCAAAATCTTTAGTCCAGAATAAAATTCACGACTACTTTAGATAACTTTTTCAATCTTTGGATACAGTATTGATTAATTTATACATTTATTTTGTTTATTTATTAAATTCTTTATATATTTTATTAGCTCTTAGCCTTACCTACGTCTCGTAATTTCGGGTTCTTCCGTACCTAGGACCCCCTACGTTCCGTAAAACTTCTTTCTCCACTGATTAATCTATTGATTATTAGGACATTGGTTAATTTATTTAATTTGTTTATTTATTAAATTATTTATATATTTATTAACTCTTAGCCTTACCTACGTCTCGTAATTTCGGGTTCTTCCGTACCTAGGACCCCCTACGTTCCGTAACACTTCCTTCTCCATTGATTAATCTATGATTATCTTATTGATTAACTTATTTGTTTTGTTTATTTATTGAATTCTTTATTTATTAACTCTTAGCCTTACCTACGTCTCGTAATTTCGGCTTCTTTCCCTACCTTGGACCCCCTACGTTCCGTAACACTTCATTGATTGATTAATTATTAACTTATTTGTTTTGTTTATTTATTAAATTCTTTATTTATTAACTCTTAGCCTTACCTACGTCTCGTAATTTCGGCTTCTTTTCCTACCTAGGACCCCCTACGTTCCGTAACACTTCATTCCCCATTGATTGATTAATTATTAACTTATTAAATTATTTGTTTTGTTTATTTATTAAATTCTTTATTTATTAACTCTTCGCCTTACCTACGTCTCGTAATTTCGGCTTCTTCCGTACCTAGGACCCCCTACGTTCCGTAACACTTCTTTCCCAATTAATTAATTTATTATTAACTTATTGATTAACTTATTTGTTTTGTTTATTTATTAAATTCTTAATTTATTAACTCTTAGCCTTACCTACGTCTCGTAATTTCGGCTTCTTTCCCTACCTTGGACCCCCTACGTTCCGTAACACTTCTCCATTGATTGATTAATTATTAACTTATTTGTTTTGTTTATTAAATTCTTTATTTATTAACTCTTCGCCTTACCTACGTCTCGTAATTTCGGCTTCTTTCCCTACCTAGGACCCCCTACGTTCC
>NC_134803.1:53034597-53059597 GCF_046742065.1 Oratosquilla oratoria | reverse complement strand
GGATCGAAAGTCCTTCATTAAAAAAAAGAAAGAAAAAAAAATTAACCTCCCTTTAAAAGGTATAATCGAGACAGTTTGAGCCCACATTTCCTCCGGAACCCAAGTCATCATTTGAGGAAAGAACATTTACCTTCATCCGGGGGGCGAAGAGGTCTGCAAAGTAGAATCCAGGCGGACTGGAAGTCCGGGGATGGTCCGGCTCGCGCCTGGAAAGTGGATCTCATCAGCTTTGCCGGATTCGGATCCGAGCCCGGAAGTCGGAGTATCCGGGGGTGGCGGGGGAGAGGAGAGGGAAGGGGGGGAGGCACCACCGAGCCTGGGAATCCCCCTCTTCCCCACACAAGAACTTCGAGCGTAAACCGAATGGCGATTGGAAATCAGTTCAAGTCGAAAGGACACATTTTGAGGTATCATTGTCACTTTTTTTTTTAATTTCTCTCTCTTTCTCCCCTCTACTTTCTCTCATCCTTTATTTTCTCTATCCCATGCTTTCTATCTCTCTCTCCCCTCTACTTTCTCTCTACTTTCTTACCTTTACTTTCTCCTATACTTTATCCAGTGCTTTCTCTCTCCCCTCGACTTTCTCTCTCCACTACTTTATCCTCTGCTTTCAATCTCTCTCCCCTCTACTTTCTCTCTCCCCTCTACTCTCCCTCTTTCTCTCTCTCTCTCTCTCTCTCTCTCTCTCTCTCTCTCTCTCTCTCTCTCTCTCTCTCTCTCTCTCTCTCTCTCTCTCTCTCTCTCTCTCTCTCTCTCTTTCTCCTCTACTTTCTCTCTCCCCTCTACACTCTCTCACTCTCTCTCTCTCTCTCTCTCTCTCTCTCTCTCTCTCTCTCTCTCTCTCTCTCTCTCTCTCTCTCTCTCTCTCTCTCTCTCTCTCTCTCTCTCTCTCTCTCTCTCTCTCCTCTACGTTTTCTCTCCATCCTCTACTTTCTCTATCCTCTGCTTTCTATCTCTTTCCCCTCTACTTTCTCTCTCTCTCTCTCTCTCTCTCTCTCTCTCTCTCTCTCTCTCTCCCTCTCTCCCTCTCTCCCTCTCTCCCTCTCTCTCTCTCTCTCTTTTGTTCTCTTTTCTTGATTGAGTCCGTCGGATCCTTCAACACAACTCATGCTGGATGTTGTCCGCATGGTCGGACGCTTCACTCTCTTCCCCTCTCCTCTCCTCTCTTTCACTCTCTTCTTCCCTCTTTTCCCTTCGTTTCACGACCTTTCCCCTCCCCTCCCTTCTCCTTCTGTCTCCCCCCTCTGCTCTCCCCTCCCCTCCACTCCCCTCCCCTCCCACTCCCCTCCTCTGCCCTCCACTTCCACTCCTCTGCCCTCCACTTCCACTCCTCTCCCCTCCCCTCTTCTCCCCTCCACTCCCCTCCACTCCACACCCCTCCTCTTCTCTCCCCTACTCTCCATTCCACTACCTTTCCCCTCTCCTCCCCTCCTCTTCCCTCCCCTCATCATCACTTCCCCTCCCCTCTCTTCTCCTTCTGTCTTCTCCCCTCCTCATCCCTCCCCCTTCCCCTCCTCTCCCCTCCCCTCCCTTCCCCTCCTCTCCTCCCCCCTTTCCTCCTCTCTACTACCTCCCCCTCTCTTCCCTTCCTCTCACTTCCCCTCATCCTTCCCCTCTTCTCCGTCCCCTACCTTCCTCTAATTTCGATCCCCTCTCTCACTCTCACCCTCCCTTTCCTTTCCCTTCCCTTCCCTTCCCTTTCCCTCACCACCTCTCCCCTCTTTCCCCCTCTCCTTCTCTCCTTTCCTATCTTTTCCCCTCTCCTTCTCTCCTCTCCCGTCTGTGCGTATATTCTCTCTCTCTCTCTCTCTCTCTCTCTCTCACACACACACACACACACACACACACACACACACACACACATATATATATATATATATATATATATATATATGTGTGTGTGTGTGTGTGTATATACATATATATATATATATACATATACATATATATACACACATGTCCATATATGTATATCGGATACATATGTCTTTTTCCTTGGTATCCCTTACAGCGACAAAGAAAAGCCCTAAGTGTCTTGTCGATAGTTCATAATTGATTATTTTTCCAGTAATCTCTTTATTGGGTTCAGTCACGCACGCACCGAGAAAGGAAGGAAGGAGGGAGGGAGCGGAAACTTGGGGCCCGGGAGAAGAGGAGGAAGAAGAGGAGGAAGAAGAGGAGGAAGACAAAAGTGGAACAAGAAGAAGAAGAGGAGGGAGCGGAACCTTTGGGGCCAGGAGAGGAGGAGGAGGAGAACGAGGAGGAGGAAGAGGAGGAAGACAGAAGGGAACAAGAAGAAGAAGAAGCGATGAAGAAGAGGAGGACGAGAGCGAGGAGGAGGAGGAGGAGGAGGAGGAAGAGGAAGACAAAAGGGAATAAGAAGAGGGGAGGAAGAAGAAGGAGAGGAGGAGAATGAGGAGGAGGAGGAAGGCAAAAGGGGGCAAGAAGAAGAGGAGGGAGCGGAAGCTTGGGGGCCGGGAGAGGAGGGGGAGAACGAGGAGGAAGACAAAAAAGAATAAGAAGAAGAGAGGAAGAAGAAGAGGAGGAGAAGGAGGAGGAGGGAGACAAAAAAGAATAAGAAAAGGAGAGGAAGAAGAAGAGGAGGAGGAGGAGGAGGAGGAGGAGGAGGACAAAAAAGAACAAGAATAAGAAGAGGAAGAAGAAGAGGAGGAGGGGGAGGAAGGCCCCAGAAGCAAAGGAAGACATTCTCTGTGGTTAGCAGGTATCACACATTGATCGATGTTAGGAATAATGTCGTTTCCGCTTGTAGCTTGTTCATTTTAACTTGGCGTAGAAGAATCAGAGGACAGAAACTGTGTTCAAAGCTGAAGTAACAACCTTAGCAAAATATACGTGTTTATACGTATTGATAAACGGAAATAATAGAACTAAAAAATTCTATGAAATTTTAAAATCAAATAACCAGCTCTTTGGCAAGATTGGTGAAAATCCTCGGCCATGTTAGATTGAACAAACTGTAGTTGTTATTATTCCATTTCCTTTTCAAATCAACTGGATTGTTTTTATTCTTTATTATTTACTTTATTATTACAAAGGATTACAAAGGCGGAGCATGCCGACAGGAGACCTTTTGGTCCATATCTAGGTCGGATGCGAAAAAAATCATAATAATAATAAATGAATAAATAAAAACTATAATAACATAAATAACAAATAGCTTTCATTTATTCACTTATTTATCTATTCATTTATTTATTTTTCATTATTATAATTTTTTTCTCGCATCCGACCTTGATATGTACCAAAAGGTCTCCTGTCGGCATGCTCCGCCTTTGTAAGTCCTTTGTAAATAGATATTTCCTGGTAAAGGTTTGCACGAGGAGACTGGGATAGAAGGTCGCTATTTTAATGAATCGGCTAGTCCCAGTGTGGTTGTACTGTGCCTTGCTGCATTGCTTCTGACCCAGGCGGTGGGCGGGAGTCAAGGAGGACCCGTCATCCATGAGGAGCTAAGATGGAAAGTGGGATGGGTGGGAGTGGGGTGTGGGTGTGTGTCTGAGCTGGCTACCCCCTTTTAAGGTGGAAAAAGTCTACTGATATATACAGTAGGTGAGGAATCTTAGCAAGGAGACGCGTACCTGCGGCCGAAGCCATCCCCTATGCCCTGTTTTGCGCCATAGGGACTCTTGGGAACAAGTAACCCACAGTCACTTCTGGGAATCGGAGAGGAGTGCGGGATTCGAGCCCACAGCGAAGCGAGTGCGAGACCAGCACGCTTCGCCTTACGCCACCAGGTTATTGGTATATAGGTAGAGATAGAGAAGGGAAAGCAATCGCTCCACTATCGCCAGAGTTGATAGACAGACAGATGGTCGTGGCACCGGATCCTTCAGTACAAGTTAACGCACAAATTCGGAACGCATTTGGTGGAGTCTTGGGAGTGGCTTTAGAGTTTGGAGGGGGAGGAAGGGGGAGGGGGAGGAGGAAGAGGGGAGGGGGAGGAAGGGGGCAGGGGGAGGAAGGGGGAAGGGGGAGGAAAGGGGAGAGCGAGGAAGGGGGAGAGGGGGAGGAAGAGGAAGGGGAGGAAGAGGGGAGGGGGAGGAAGGGTGGGATGGGTAGAAGGGGGAGGGGGAGGAAGGGGAGAGGGGGGAGGAAGGGGGAGGGGAGGAAGGATGGGATGGGTAGGAAGGGTGGGAGGGGTAAGAAGGGGGCAGGGGGAGGAAGGTTGGTAGGGAGAGGAAGAGGGGAGGGGAGGAAAGGGAAGGGGAAGGGGAGGAAGGGAAAGGTGAAGGGGAGGAAGGGGGGAGGGGAGGAAAGGGAAGGTGAAGGGGGAGGAAGAGGGGAGGGGAGGAAAGGGAAGGTGAAAGGGGAGGAAGGGGGAAGGGGGAGGAAGGGTGGGAGAGGAAAGAAGGGGAGAGGGGGAGAAGGGGGAGGGGGAGGAAGGGTGGGAGGGGGGAGAAGGGGGGAGGAGGAGGGAAGAGGGGGAGAGGGGGAGGAGGGATGCACATGACCGGGATAATAAAAGAGGAACTTTTTCCCTCAAGTTTGGAAGTTTGCGAGACTTTTTTTTGTTTTGTGCGTGTGTGTGTGTGTGTGTGTCTTGGGCAGATTGTAACTCTTGGAGTGAAAAGCGAAAATAAAAAAAGGTTCCGCCTGGTGCAGAGGAGTCTCTGGTTTGATATTCCACTCAAAAAAAAGAAAAAAAAGAAAAAGAAGAAAAAAAAAATATATATATATATATATATATATATATATAAATCCTTTCTCTAACGGGTGATACTCTAAGTACAGCCAGACGACTTTATTCATCTCGTATTTGCACAAAGAAAATTGGATAAACTACAAGAGAAACTCCTTCTCAGATGTGACACACAAGAAAGATATCCAAGTTTAATGTCTCCAACAAAGGCTTTCATCAGGAAGACGTTCATGTTTCTTGTACGCCTTTGTGGATGTAAGAAGACTGTATTCATTATGGCCGTGTTGGCTGAGGGATGGAAATAGAGGAATCTTATGCGGGAATACTTCGAATCGTGGCCAATTTTAATTATGCAATGTTATTATCAATGGCGCGCTCAAGAACAAGTCGCTAAGACTGGGGGGAATGTAATCAGAATTGTAGATTTTTTTTTTGTAAGAATAGATAAATGAATAAATAAATTAATAGATAAATGAATGATAGTCAAACTAGACCGGTTGGGCAACAATGATGATTCTTGTGGTTTTTCACTTCCCATCGTATTTGTTCCTTTGTTGTTCTTTCATCTTTATTTTTCAAAACTATTCATGTGGCATATCTGAATCAATTAAATCAGTCATCCTGAGTCCACTGCTGAACAAAGGCCTCCTTCATAGCATTCCATGATTCACACGACCGCGCCAACCTCTGCCACGTTACTCCCGCAAACTTCTCAATCTCATCTCTCCACCTTCTGTCTGATCTCCCTCTTCCACGCTTCCCAATACTTAAGACCAATTTAGAAAGACGGGTTTCTTCTTGCTTCATCTGGGTTTGATGTTGTCACTTCCAGTTGGATACTCGCCGGACGAACGGGTGAGGCCGTCGTTACTTGCGGCGAAGGATGGTGGTTCGAACCCTTCCACCGGCGAGTTGACCCAAGGGGATGGTTCGTTAAATTTCATGCTACAAAACAAAAGTCTTTTGTGAGGGGCACCGTCTTAGCCTTCTGATAGGAAGGGGGGAGGTTTGTGAAGTTAAATCATCACCAACTTCGAGTCTTAATATGCAAGAGTCTAAGAAGACTTGGAGACTTAGTGAAACCTCCTTAAAGTCTTCAATTTTGGAATGAATGAGAGCACAAGACTACAAGGAGGAGTTTGTCATCACAAGACAGTGTTATCCACTTGTGATTAAGCGTCAGCTCTTGTTTGTATCATAGACAGAATTACTTCAGCTTAAAGAGTTTCTGCTCTGACCGCAGTCTACCGATTTGCACATTTTCCAAGCATTTGCTTACATTTGGTTGGAATTTTCCAACCATTTGCTTACATTCGGTAGGAATTTTCCAAGCATTTGCTTACATTCGGTAGGAATTTTTTAAACGTTTGCATACATTCGGTAGGAATTTTCCAAACATTTGCTTACGGTAGGAGTTTTCCAAGCATTTGCTTACATTCGGTAGGAATTTTCCAAACATTTGCATACATTTGGTTGGAATTTCTCCGACGTAGACTCCATTACCATGTCTCCTTTAACCTTTTACTGTGTTGATGAAGATAAAATCCTTAAAGAGGAGAAACCATCCCATTAGCAAGGTGGGATTTAGCTTTCACCTCTGTATTCGCTTTTTCCGCCGTGTACCCCCTGGGGGTGGGTTCCTACCGTGTGCCCCCCCGGGGGGTTTCTGTTATTCCCACACACCGCACTTTAACCCCTTCTTGTACCACGGGGGACAAGAACACCGATACCGTGTTCCCAGCATACCAGAAAAGGAGACTCCTGCGAAGAGTCGAGGCAAAATAGCCTTATAAGGGAACTTCCTTATAAGGGAAATACCTTAAAAGGACATTATCACGACTGCGCGCGTTGGTGGCGTCATCGGAAGCGTGCTGGTCTCGCATTCGCTTAGTTGCGGGTTCGAATCCCCCACTTCCCTCCGATTTCCGTGACTGTTACCTGCCTCAACAGTCCAAGCGCTCAATAGGGCAAAGGTGACGGCTTCGGCCGCAGCTACTCAGCGTCTCCTGGTGTAAGATAAAGCTTACTATGTCAGACTGAGGGCACAGGAAACGTCCACGCAGGAAAGTGAATATAATAACATTGAATTCCGAGATTTACAAAGCCTCGAACTCGTCCCTGAAGCATACAGAATTCTCTTCAGTGTTTACGAAAATGCGTCAGCCCACAAATGCTAAGCACATTCCTTTTGACAAGATTTTATTCCAGAGGTGAATGACGACTAGAAAGGTAAAGTTCATTTAGAAAACTAAAGAAGGTAGTTATGCTAGAACAATTCAAAATGTACTTGAGATTTAAAGACTTAAATGAATGAACAAAGGCTTTCTCCAATTAAGAACGCGGTGATATTGTCCTGAACACATGCCTCGATTCAAAAAAGAAAAATGAATTCAAAAGGATTTGTAGTCTCCCGGAGTCCTTCTGAATCCCCCCCCCAACACTCACATTCTCTGCCAGAAATACACCTCTCTAACATTATCCAATCAAATTAAGCCACATGTCCATTTCCAACACAACAGATTCTGATCTTTGGATATATCCATTTCCAACACAACAGATTCTGATCTTTGGATATATCCATTTCCAACACAACAGATTCTGATCTTTGGATATATCCATTTCCAACACAACAGATTCTGATCTTTGGATATATCCATTTCCAACACAACAGATTCTGATCTTTGGATATATCCATTTCCAACACAACAGATTCTGATCTTTGGATATATCCATTTCCAACACAACGGATTCTGATCTTTGGATATATCCATTTCCAACACAACGGATTCTGATCTTTGGATATATCCATTTCCAACACAACAGATTCTGATCTTTGGATATATCCATTTCCAACACAACAGATTTTGATCTTTGGATATATCCATTTCCAACACAACCGATTCTGATCTTTGGATATGTCCATTTCTAACACAACGGATTCTGATCTTTGGATATATCCATTTCCAACACAGCAGATTCTGATCTTTGGATATATCCATTTCCAACACAACTGATTCTGATCTTTGGATATATTCATTTCCAACAAAACAGATTCTGACCTTTGGATATATCCATTTCCAACACAACAGATTCTGATCTTTGGATATATCCATTTCCAGCACAACGAATATCTTTGTATGTATCCATTTCCAACACAACAGATTCTGATCTTTGGATACATCCATTTCCAACACAACAGATTCTGATCTTTGGATATATCCATTTCCAACACAACAGATTTTGATCTTTGGATATATACATTTCCAAGACAGCAGATTCTGACCTTTGGATATATCCATTTCCAACACAACAGATTCTGATCTTTGGATATATCCATTTCCAACACAACAGATTCTGATCTTTGGATATATCCATTTCCAACACAACAGATTCTGATCTTTGGATATATCCATTTCCAACACAACAGATTCTGATCTTTGGATATATACATTTCCAACACAACAGGTTCTGATCTTTGGATATATCCATTTCCAAGACAGCAGATTCTGACCTTTGGATATATCCATTTCTAGCACAACGAATTCTGATCTTTGGATATATCCATTTCCAACACAACAGATTCTGATCTTTGGATACATCCATTTCCAACACAACAGATTCAGATCTTTGGATATATCCATTTCCAACGCAACGGATTCTGATCTTTGGATATATCCATTTCCAACACAACGGATTCTGATCTTTGGATATATACATTTCCAACACAACAGGTTCTGATCTTTGGATATATCCATTTCCAACACAACGAATTCTGATCTTTGGATATATCCATTTCCAAAACAACAGATTCTGACCTTTGGATATATCCATTTCCAACACAACAGATTGATCTTTGGATATATCCATTTCCAGCACAACGAATTCTGATCTTTGGATGTATCCATTTCCAACACAACGGATTCTGATCTTTGGATATATCCAATACCAACACAACAGATTCTGATCTTTGGATATATCCATTTCCAACACAACATATTCTGATCTTTGGATATATCCAACACCAACACAGCAGATTCTGATCTTTGGATTCTTTAGGACACTTACAGCTCCCACGTGAAAGGATGAGACCGCATAGATCTCTGGTGGCGTAGCCGGAAACCTGCTGGTCTCGTTCTCAGTTGTGGGTTCGAATCCCGCACTTCTCTCCTATTCCCACCAGCGACTGTTACCTACCCCCAACAGTCCCCAAAGCGCATAGGCCATTGATGACTGGTTCGGTCTCAGCTAATCAGCGTCTCCTGGTGTAGGCTCCTTTTTTTTTTTTAGGTCTAGTGGGATTTGTGCCTCAGGCGTCAGTTCAGCGAGTGTGTTCTCTAATGACACATGGCAGCCCCAATGTCAATATGGGGAGCGGTGTAGGCAGTGGAGATTAAGTCATAAACCCGATGGAATCCTGTTTTGGCTCTTACACGGCCATTACCATAGGTCTCGAATCCAGGCTGGATTCCTCTTCTTCTTCTTCTTCTTCTTCTTCTTCTTCTTCTTCTTCTTCTTCATCATCATCATCATCTTCTTCATCATCATCATCATCATCATCATCATCATCATCATCATCATCATCATCATCATCATCATCATCATCATCATCATCATCATCATCATCATCATCATCATCGTCATCATCATCATCACCATCATCACCATCATCACCGTCATCATCATCATCAAAATCATCATCATCTTCTTTTCTTCTTCTTCTTTTTCCTCTTTATCTTCTTTTCCTTCCTCTCCTCTAGTATTGTTACTTATTCTTCTTCTCTACCACTTCTACTTCTTTGACTACAACTACTACAACTTCTTTTTCTACTACTATTACTTCTACTACTATTACTACTTCTACTCCTATTTCTTCTACTACTACTTCTACTTCTTCAAGTAGAAGGATTCAAATCCAGAACTTCTCTTTTTGGGCCTGTTTCCATAACTGGTGATCACAGGTCAAGGCGGGAATGCAAGTCCATAGTACATTAGATATGAATATGATTAACCTTATAGGAGTTGTTGTTTAAAAATACACTTCATTGCATTACAGAAATTAAGAGAATTAGGAGAGGAACAGGAGTAGTTGGTGAGGGACAATGTGGGTCTAGGAAAGGTAGGGGTTGCTTATATCAAATTTTTGTGGTAAGACCGGTTAGAATGGATTAGATTAAGTTAGGTTAGGTAATTTAAGATAAGATAAAGTAAGATCCCAGAATCAAGCAAGTATGGATATTTAACATGAAACGTTGCCCGGTAAGCTCTAACCTCAGTTAATCTAACCCAACCTAATCTAACCTAACCTAACGTAACCAATCCACAGAAATAAATCTTTCAAATACGAAAAAGAAAGTGAAAATATATTTGCGTGACACTGGAATAGGACAGTGTTCAGACCAAGTAATTTTTAATGAAGGAAAGACTAAAGGTTAAATCACTCCATTTAACGATATCCAAGACACAGTTTAACTAGGAATTCTCTTCGGAAAACCAAAAGCTCCCCTTACTCGGTCCTTACAGAGGAATTGGACCAAATGTCCACCATGACACAGAACAGAGACAGGAATCCACTACATCGAACGGGGAGTCCACTACATCGAACGGGGAGTCCACTACTTCGAAAGAGGAGTGCACTACATCGAACGGGGAGTATACTACATCGAACGGGGAGTCCACTACATCGAACGGGGACTCCACTACATTGAACGGGGGGTCCACTACTTTGAACGGGGAGTCCACTAAATCGAACGGGGAGTATACTACATCGAACGGGGAGTCCACTACATCAAACGGGGAGTCCACTACATCAAACGGGGAGTCCACTACATCGAACGGGGAGTATACTACATTGACCGGGGAGTCCACTACATCGAACGGGGAGTCCACTACATCGAACGGGGAGTCCACTACATCGAACGGGGAGTCCACTACATCGAGCGGGGAGTCCACTACATCGAACGGGGAGTCCACTACATCGAACGGGGAGTCCACTACATCGAACGGGGAGTATACTACATCGAGCGGGGAGTCCACTACATCGAACAGGGAGTCCACTACATCGAACAGGAAGTCCACTACATCGAACGGGGAGTCCATTACATCGAACGGGGACTCCAGTACATCGAGCGGGGAGTCCACTCTAGCGGAGTTCTTTATCAGGAGTCGTAAAAGCTGAAACGCCTCGTCTTGGATCTGGTCGCAAGTGTCCGCCGCAGGAGAAGAGGCTCTTCAAGGCAGAGTCCAGTAGATTGGGCGAAGAGGAGCGGAGAGGGCTTCAGGAGGGCGATGGGCATTATTTGTTGGCGGAAGGGAAAGGGAGAGTCGACTGTGTTCAACAACAGTATTTGTTGAACGGGGAGAAAGGAATCGATTTTTAGTATAAGAAGGAAGAAGCTGTCTGGAGGGGTAATGTCCAGGGAAAGTACGTAAGTGAAAGAGAAGGAGGAAGGGTCTTCTTCGGTGGTGGAAGGTCGGGTGTAAAGGAATGGAAATGTAGTGTTTTAGGGAACTAGGAGACAACTGGTCGAGGGGGGGAAAGAGCCTAGTCGAGGGGAGGAAAGAAGAATGTACAAGGGGAGCGAAAGATATGGTGAAGGAGGAAGAGGGGGAAGGGGAGAGTAAGAATGGACAGAACTGTCTTAGAGATTGTTGGGAGGGATAGTGGGGAAGGGAGGATCTTGTATGGGAGAGAGGGGGGGCTTAGGGAAGGATTAGATAGGTACGAGTAGAACGAACGAAGTGGAGGAGGAAGAGGTTGAGGAAAAAATAAGGAGGACGAGAAGTGTCGTAGGAATTGTTGGCAGGGCTGGTGGAGGGAAAGGGAGTCTTTGTCTTAGGGAGAGGAAAAGGTAAGGAAGGATTAGATAGGTTTTAGGGATAACTAGTGGAGGGAAAGGGAGTCTTTGTCTAAGGGAGAGGAAAAGGTAGGGAAGGATTAGATAGGTTTTAGGGATAACTAGTGGAGGGAAAGGGAGTCTTTGTCTAAGGGAGAGGAAAAGGTAGGGAAGGATTAGATAGGTTTTAGGGATAACTAGTGGAGGAAAAGGGAGCTTTGTCTAAGGGAGAGGAAAAGGTAGGGAAGGATTAGATAGGTATTAGGGATAACAAATGAAGGGGAAGGGATATTCTTGTCAGGGAGAGGGGAGAGGGGAGATACTGAGAGGGAATGTGAGATTTAATGAAAGCTGGGGGGGAGAGGAGGGAGAAGAATTCAGTGGAAGGGACGCAGCGAAAAAGGCTTGCAATATGTACTGCAGGCGACGCTAAAGCTTCCGATAAAAAAGAGAGGAGAGGGAGCGTTCCTCCAGTGGAAGAAAGGTGGATACCATTTGGTGGGTCATGGAAGGTTTGGTCGATGGTTGTGGATCATGGAAGAGAAGAGTGGAGGGACAGTGTTCTATGGAGTGATGAAGAGGGTAGACTGGAGAGATAAGGAAGGCTTATTGGAGGTCCTTGGAGAACTTTGAAGAGTTACAGTGGAGGGTTGAAGAGTGTAGGCTGGAAGATTTGGTCGAAGGTTGTGGATCATGGAAGAGAGGAGTGGAGGGACGGTGTTCTATGGAGTGATGAAGAGGGTAGACTGGAGAGATTGGAAGGCTCATTGGAGGTCCTTGGAGGACTTTGAAGAGTTACAGTGGAGGGTTGAAGAGTGTAGGCTGGAAGGTTTGGTCGAAGGTTGTGGATCATGGAAGAGAAGAGTGGAGGGACAGGACAGTGTTCTATGGAGTGATGAGGAGGGT
Organism: Oratosquilla oratoria; assembly: GCF_046742065.1. Classification (NCBI taxonomy): domain Eukaryota; kingdom Metazoa; phylum Arthropoda; class Malacostraca; order Stomatopoda; family Squillidae; genus Oratosquilla; species Oratosquilla oratoria. The sequence continues at coordinate 53,047,198 of NC_134803.1, read as the reverse complement.
AGACTGGAGAGATAAGGAAGGTTCATTGGAGGTACTTGGAGGACTTGGAAGAGTTATAAGACCCCAGTGGAGGGTTGAAGAGTGTAGGCTGGAGGGTTTGGTCGAGGGTTGTGGATCATGGAAGAGAAGAGTGGAGGGACAGGACAGTGTTCTATGGAGTGATGAGGAGGGTAGACTGGAGAGATAGGAAGGCTCATTGGAGGTCCTTGGAGGACTTTGAAGAGTTACAGTGGAGGGTTGAAGAGTGTAGACTGGAAGGTTTGGTCGAAGGTTGTGGATCATGGAAGAGAAGAGTGGAGGGGCAGTGTTCTATGGAGTGATGAAGAGGGTAGACTGGAGAGATAAGGAAGGCTTATTGGAGGTCCTTGGAGAACTTTGAAGAGTTACAGTGGAGGGTTGAAGAGTGTAGGCTGGAAGGTTTGGTCGAAGGTTGTGGATCATGGAAGAGAAGAGTGGAGGGACAGTGTTCTATGGAGTGATGAGGAGGGTAGACTGGAGAGATAGGAAGGCTCATTGGAGGTCCTTGGAGGACTTGGAAGAGTTACAAGACCCCAGTGGAGGGTTGAAGAGTGTAGGCTGGAAGGTTTGGTCGAAGGTTGTGGATCATGGAAGAGAAGAGTGGAGGGACGGTGTTCTATGGAGTGATGAGGAGGGTAGACTAGAGAGATAAGAAAGCCTCATTGGAGGTCCTTGGAGGACTTTGAAGATTTACAAGACCCCAGTGGAGGGTTGAAGAGTGTAGGCTGGAGGGTTTGGTCGAAGGTTGTGGATCATGGAAGAGAAGAGTGGAGGGACGGTGTTCTATGGAGTGATGAAGAGGGTAGACTGGAGAGATAAGAAAGCCTCATTGGAGGTTCTTGAAGGACTTGGAAGAGTTACAAGACCCCAGTGAAGGGTTGAAGAGGGTAGACTGGAGGGATGAAAAAGGCTCATTAGAGGTCTTAAGAGGTCTTGCGGGATTTGCAAGACCCCAATGGAGAATCATAAAATCCGGAAGATGTTGGGATTGTTTAATTAGAGGAGAAAGAGTCTATTGGAAGTATAGAAAAAGCTGTGTGGAGAATCACCGAGGAACTGAAGTGAAACTATGATGTATAAAAGAGACTTTGTAGGTGTAACGAGTTTTGGAAGTACGAAGGAGTTCGGCACAAGAATAAGGAGGGAGTACTTGTGATATGAGAGTCTTAAAAGTAGAGGATGAAAGCCACTATATATATTTTTCCGTACCCAACCCCACTCAGCTCTTTTCTACTTCTAAAACACAAATGGATAGCGAAATTGTACCGTGCTAATGATACTCGGGAAATAGAACTCCATAAGGTACGGTGGTTGAGGTGGAAGAGGAGTATGGCGAATAGGACCGCTTAAAGGCCTTTCCCTTCTCTCGCCCCCTCCTGAATGACAACACCCCCCTCCCTTCCTGCCCACCTCGAGCGACTCTGCGACTTCGTGTGTCCTTCCAGAGCCGAACTGATTCTCCTCCGATAAAATCTGTAAAATTGCGTCCGGCAGTTCCCTCGTCCCGCCGCCGCCGCTGCCGCCGTCCGTTCGACTCCTCGGAGCTCCTGCCACGCTGCAGTGTTTCTGGCGCAGTGTGCGTCACTTTTATGGCCTCGCAGTGCTTTCCGGCGCCTCTCCTTACGCAATTCGCCGTCGTTTATGGCCTGCCGCACTGCGAACTACAATGGTTCTGGACCTGTCGCGGTGTCGGTCGTTGAAGCGGTATTCGCGTCGTCCGATCTTGTGTCGCAGTGTGGCGGGCCAGCAGTGTCTCTGACGCAGTCCGTCGGTTGAGTGTCTGACGCATTCCGACAGAAATGTTGGCACACTGTTTTTCTTTCAAAATTGCGTACGGATTTTTTTTATTATATATATATATATATATATATATATATATACAGTATATATATTATATATATATATATATATATATATATATATACAGTATATATATATTTTTTTTACTACGACAGTTTTCTGCAGGATTGTGCTTCGCCGATGTTGTCCTGTAATCTACACAGTGCTCCAATATGTCATAAAAATTTAACATAAAGTATTGTAAATAAACTCCACGGCAAGGACTCGAACCTTTGCCTAAGCGACTGCTTATTATGAAGCAAAGACGATATCCTTGAACCAGCCAGGCCATAGAAAATGACACACATCAAGTATTGTGTTTCGTCGCCAATAACCAGCGCTTCTGTCCTTTGGCACAATATCCCAAAGGAGAGATGGAATCATAGAGCTGTGTCTTACTGCATTGCTTCTGACCCAGGCAGTGGGCGGGAGACAGGGGTGACCCATCATCCACGAGGAGCTAATAAGATGAGAGGGGAACAGTGGATGATGGATGGGAGTGGATTGGGTGGAGTTGGGTGGATGCCTTGGCTGGCTACCCCTCATATAAGGAGGAAAAGGTTCTTAGCATATAGACAGCATAGAGAAGTTATAGTAGAAGTTAAAAGTGTTTAACTTCCACTCAAAGAGAAATGCAGCATGAACATGGTTTCTGTAGGTGTCATTAAAGTTCTTAACATACATATTGCATGAAACTCACGCAGTCAATACCTCATCACGCCAATACCTCGTACAGACTATTTAGACGAAGTATGCATCACCAGACTTATGTTGCGCTGTTAGCGAGCACTGGCCTGTCGCGGTGTTATACACCACTACGGTCTGGCGTAGTCTTCTGGGGCAGTAGGCTTCTGGGGCAGTAGTCTTCTGGGGCAGTAGTCTTCTGGGGCAGTAGTCTTCTGGGACAGTACTCTTCCGGGGCAGTATTCTTCTGGGGCAGTAGTCTTCTGGGGCAGTAGTCTTCTGGTGCAGTACTCTTCCGGGGCGGTAGACCTCTATGGCAGTAGACTTCTGGGGCAGTAGTCTTCTGGTGCAGTACTCTTCCGGGGCAGTAATCTTCTGGAGCAGTAGTCTTCTGGGGCAGTAGTAGTCTTCTGGGGCAGTAGTCGTCTGGTGCAGTACTCTTCCGGGGCAGTATTCTCCTGGGGCAGTAATCTTCTGGGGCAGTACTCTTCTGCGGCAGTACCCTTCCGGGACAGTAGTCTGACGTAACAGAGTAGTTACCAGTAATGAACGTTCTGTTCCACTGAAACGCCGCGGTAATGTATCTGAATGCCAGTTTCGCGGAATAACATGGTACACAGTCGGAGGGTACAGAAGAATAATTTCACGCTATTTCAATTCTTATCAGAACACAGTACTGTTTGCTTAGTCCTTGGTATTAGAGTCCTACCATACATTTACCCCCGGATGCTTTGTAAGTATATGCCCTTGTAGTTGTTGCACTCCATCATATCTCTTGCTTTTATATCTGGATGCCACGCTTGACTGCTTCTCACAGTGCTCAGACTCTCATCTCTTCTGCATTTTTCGAAAATAATTTGCAGACTCTTGTCTTATCCCCCACAAACCCTTTCCTTTTATTCTCTGACTCTCATGTCTTCTGCATTTTTCGGAAATAATTTGCAGACTTTTGTGTTATCCCACACAGACCCTTTGCTTTTATTCTCTCTGATGGCGGAGTCTCGTGGAGAGCCATGTGGTCACTTTGGTGGGAGCCCTGAGGTAATCCCTTAGCATCGAAAGGGGTCTGTTCTCCTTTTCCTTCCTTCTTCGTTTTCCTTCCACGCTTTCCTTCTTCGCCGCCTTCCTTCTTCGCTGCCTTCCTTCTTCGCTGCCTTCCTTCTTCCCCCCGTTACCCCTTCTTCCCCTTCCCTCACACTGTCCTCCCTTCCCGCTCTTTTCTAAATAAAATCGACTGACGACAGGTAGAATAGATATACAAAACTCGAATGCCGAGCGGGTTTAACGTCTTGGGTATTGAGTGGGTTAGTCTCAGATGAATAAAATCGCCTGAAGCAGCCGAAGTTCCTCCCTCGACGCCTCTCTTGAACAGGTTTAAACATGTTGACATCATGTTAATCAAGTCATTACGTCAAATAAACACCCTTTTTACTGACACGCCCATCAGGGCGAGACAGTCCACAAGTATAGAAGCGCCGGTGAGCTCAAAACTCACCATTCCACTCGCACGCAGTGGGAAGTGAGAAACTCCCTGCCAGGGCTTTTTTATTTTTATTTATTTATTTATTTATTTATTTTTATCTTTAGCCCGATGTTTGGGTCACCTCCCCGCCTGGCCAGGGCACACACAGAACCAAATAAAACAGCCTAATCATGTGACGCACTTTACATAGTTTGTTCTGGATAAGACCAAGCTCGAGTTAAGACCTTGAATAAAAGGGATTAAAAATCATCTCCATTAAGACTTGGTTTTCACGCGGTAACGTGTCGAACTCATGAGCAGGTGGTCGTGAGTTCGATTCCAAAAACCTGCCGCGGGTGTTTGTCTCGTTAGTTCCTGACAACTCTGGCCAGGAGGGGAAGTGACCCAATGTCGGCTTAAAATAATAATAATAATAATAATGATAATCCTGGAACTGACAGGGGTTTCTCAATTCCCACTTCACGAGAGTGAGATTATGATTTTTTCGCCCTCCCCCAGGAATCCTCACAGAGTCTCCTTATTGTAGTTTCCAAGAAGCTTCTAAAGACCAGATCCCTTTAGCAATAGGCTGTTGACCAAAGTAGTGTTGTCACAGATTCCAAAAGAAACTCGTCCATGACACGAGACCAAAATAGTGTTGTCACAGATTCCAAAAGAAACTCGTCCATGACACGAGACCAAAATAGTGTTGTCACAGATTCCAAAAGAAACTCGTCCATGACACGAGACCAAAATAGTGTTGTCACAGATTCCAAAAGAAATTGATCCGTGACACGAAACCAAAATAGTGTTGTCACAGATTCCAAAAGAAATTGATCCGTGACACGAAACCAAAATAGTGTTGTCACAGATTCCAAAAGAAATTGGTCCATGACACGAGACCAAAATAGTGTTGTCACAGATTCCAAAAGAAATTGGTCCATGACACGAGACCAAAATAGTGTTGTCACAGATTCCAAAAGAAACTCGTCCATGACACGAGACCAAAATAGTGTTGTCACAGATTCCAAAAGAAATTGGTCCATGATACGGGACCAAAATAGTGTTGTCACAGATTCCAAAAGAAATGGGTCCATAACACGAGACCAAAATAGTGTTGTCACAGATTCCAAAAGAAATTGGTCCATGACACGAGACCAAAATAGTGTTGTCACAGACTCCAAAAGAAATCGTCCATGACACGAGACCAAAATAGTGTCACAGATTCCAAAAGAAATTGGTCCATGATACGGGACCAAAATAGTGTTGTCACAGATTCCAAAAGAAATGGGTCCATAACACGAGACCAAAATAGTGTTGTCACAGATTCCAAAAGAAATTGGTCCATGACACGAGACCAAAATAGTGTTGTCACAGACTCCAACAGAAATTGGTCCATGACACGAGTATTTTTGACAATGAGGACAGCGTGCAATAGAAGGAAAGTTTCCAAACCACTCTGTAGAATTCAATTTCAAGCTCCTTTGGATCTTTCGAAAGTTTTCCAAAAGAGTAGTTCGGAGTTGTCGCGTGATATTCTGAGGCCCTAATCTTTTAGATGGAGGGGGGGGATAGGGGGGTCGGGGGGGCTACTAGGGGGGTGGGGGGAGTCTAGGGGGGACGGGGAGGCTAGGGGGACTTCCTTCAGCTGAATAAAATCACCCGGCGACAGTTTAAAATCAACGGACAAAGTCGTCAAACGTAGCGAAAGGGTTGATAAAAATTCACGATGTGAAATGAAGTTTCTCCTAACACTGCAAGCCATTACTGACTTCCTTGAGCAAGGGAATGGGTGTCTGGTATGTGTATGGGACTTTGTGAGGTCTGAGCTCTCATTCGGGATGGTAATAGATGTCAGTCACGAGTACAGCACGTGATCCAAAGCCATGTGTCAGTCTGCAAAAATAAGTTCTTGTATACCTGCACTAACCTGTAATTATTTATTAATTATTTGTAGATATATCTATTCTATTACCAATTTGTTCATTTGATTATTAATTCATCTATTTATCAATTTTATTTATTCATCTATTTTGTTTATTTGTTAACTATCTATTCATCTGATTTATTATTTTTTATTCTGTTGATGTTTTGTTTATTTTTTGATTTATTGATTGACTTTTTATCGTTTATTTATTTATCTACCGTATTTATTAATCTTATTTGTTCATCTATTTTGTTTGTTTATTATCTATTCATCTGATTTATTATTTTATATTTTGTTGATGTTTTGTTTATTTTTTGATTTATTGATTGACTTGTTATTGTTTATTTGTATTTATTTATTTATTTATTTATTTATTTATTTAGTTATTCATTTCTCATACTGTATATATTCCTTTATTATTCTTGACCAGCCCAGTTTATCAAACAAGAACCTACTGGGAAAGACTCGTCGAGTATAAAAATTCTCAATTCCATGGATGAGGAGACATAAACTTCTCAATCTCACTACGCCATCTTTGTTCCTGCTTCCTCCATAGCTTCCCTCCATCTCTGTCCTCCTCCGTATCTCACTCCATCGCCTCCCTCCATCCCTGTCTTCCTCCGTGCTTCACCTCCACCTCTGTCTTCCTCCGTACCTCCCTCCATTCCCTCCCTCCATCCCTCCCTCCATTCCCTCCCTCCATCCCTGTCTTCCTCCATACTTCCCTCCACCTCTGTCTTCCTCCATACCTTCCTCCATTGCCTCCCTCCATCCCTGTCTTCCTCCATGCTTCCCTCCATCCCTGTCTTCCTCCGTACCTCCCTTCATTGGCTCCCTCCATCCCTGTCTACCTCCATACCTCCTTATCTTTCTCTCCCTTCTTCCTCAATTTCTCTCTCTCTCTCTCTCTATTTATATATATATATATATATATATAATATATATATATATATATATATATATATATATATGTATATATATATGTATATATATATATATATATATATATATATATATACATATATATATATATATATATATATATAATATATATATATATACGTATGTATCTATATATATATATATATATATACGTATGTATCTATATTTATCTCTTCCTCTCGCTTCCTACCTCCTTTCAAGTCTACCCCTTCTCTTCCTCCCCCTTTCCTTTCTCTCTTTTCTTCCCTCTTCCTCCCTCCTCCCCTTCCTCCTCACCTCCCTCTTCCCCTGCCTCCTCACCTCCCAACTCCATCCATCACTCCTTCTCCCCTCCCTCCTTCCCCCCTCCCTCCCTCCTCCTATTTTCCATTATTATTGTGACCACATTAGGTATTTTCTTACCGTTTCCTCCTCGATCCACTTCGTTCCCCATCTTCTTCTTTCTCCTCTTCCTCCTCCTTTTCCTCTTCTTTCTTCCTCTATTCCTCCTCTTCTTCCTCCTCCTTTTCCTTCCCCTTTTCCTCCTTTTCCTCCTCCTTTTCCTCCTCCTTTTCCTTCCCCTTATCCTCCTCTTCCTCCTCCTTTTCCTCCTCCTCTTCTTCCTCCTTTTCTTCCTCCTCTTCTTCCTCCTTTTCCTCCTCTTCCTCCTCTTCCTCCTCCTCCTCTTCCTCCTCTTCCTCCTCCTCTTCTTCCTCCTGTTCCTCCTCTTCTTCCTCCTCCTCCTTTTCCTCCTCTTCTTCCTCCTCTTCTTCCTCCTTTTCCTCCTCTTCCTACTCCTCCTCTCCCTCTTCTTCCTTCGTCACCCGAAACTGTCGCGACATGATGGAGCGAGACGGGCAGGACCCTGATAGCTGGCGAGCCACTCGTCGCGTCTGCCGCTTTTGAGAGCGACGCTTGCTCTCGGGCCAAAGTTCCTCGAGAGGACCAGCCTCGTAGTGAGCCCAGCGGCACAGTAGCTGTGTCTCACATTAAAATGGTCTCGAGGCATGTTAGAAGTCTAGACGGTTGGTCGAGGCATGTTAGAAATCTAGATGGTTGGTCGAGGCACGTTAGAAGTCTAGATGGTGAGTCGACGCATGTTAGAAGTCTAGATGGTTGGTCAAGGAATGTTAGAAGTCTAGATGGTTGGTCAAGGAATGTTAGAAGTCTAGATGGTTAGTCAAGGAATGTTAGAAGTCTAGATGGTTGGTCAAGGCATGTTAGAAGTCTAGATGGTCGAGGCATGTTAGAAGTCAAGATGGTTGGTCGAGGCATGTTAGAAGTGTAGATGGTTGGTCGAGGCATGTTAGAAGTCTAGATGGTTGGTCGAGGCATGTTAGAAGTCTAGATGGTTGGTCGAGGCATGTTAGAAGTCTAGATGGTTGGTCGAGGCATGTTAGAAGTCTAGATGGTTGGTCGAGGCATGTTAGAAGTCTAGACGGTTGGTGGAGGCATGTTAGAAGTCTAGACGGTTGGTCGAGGCAAGTTAGAAGTGTAGATGGTTGGTCGAGGCATGTTAGAAGTGTAGATGGTTGGTCGAGGCATGTTAGAAGTCTAGATGGTTAGTCGACGCATGTTAGATGTCTAGATGGTTGGTCGAGGCATGTTAGAAATCTAGATGGTTGGTCGAGGAATGTTAGAAGTCTAGATGGTTGGTCGAGGCATGTTAGAAGTCTAGATGGTTGGTCGAGGCATGTTAGAAGTCTAGATGGTTGGTCGAGGCATGTTAGAAGTCTAGATGGTTGGTCGAGGCATGTTAGAAGTCTAGATGGTTGGTCGAGGCATGTTAGAAGTCTAGATGGTTGGTCGAGGCATGTTAGAAGTCTAGATGGCTGGTCGAGAAATGTTAAAGTCTAGATGGTTAGTCGAGGCATGTTAGAATTCTAGATGGTTAGTCGACGCATATTAGAAGTCTAGATGGTTGGTCGAATCATGTTTGAAGTCTAGATGATTGGTCGAGTCATGTTAGAAGACTAAGATGGCTGGTCAAGGATTGTTAGAAGTCTAGATGGTTGGTCGAGTCATGTTAGAAGTATAGATGGCTGGTCAAGGAATGTTAGAAGTCTAGATGGTTGGTCAAGGAATGTTAGAAGACTAGATGGTTGGTCGACGCATGTTAGAAATCTAGATGGTTGGTCAACGCATGTTGGAAGTCTAGATGGTTGGTCAAGGAATGTTAGAAGTCTATATGGTTGGTCAAGGCATGTTAGAAGTCTAGATAGTTGGTCGAGGCATGTTAGAAGTCTAGATGGTTGGTCGAGGCACGTTAGAAGTCTAGATGGTGAGTCGACGCATGTTAGAAGTCTAGATGGTTGGTCAAGGAATGTTAGAAGTCTAGATGGCTGGTCAAGGATTGTTAGAAGTCAAGATGGTTGGTCGAATCATGTTAGAAGTCTAGATGATTGGTCGAGAAATGTTAGAAATCTAGATGGTTGGTCGAGGAATGTTAGAAGTCTAGATGGTTGGTCGAGGCATGTTAGATGTCTAGATGGTTGGTCGACGTATGTTAGAAGTCTAGATGGTCGAGGCATGTTAGAAGTCAAGATGGTTGATCGAGGCATGTTAGAAGTGTAGATGGTTGGTCGAGGCATGTTAGAAGTCTAGATGGTTGGTCGAGGCATGTTAGAAGTCTAGATGGTTGGTCGAGGCATGTTAGAAGTCTAGATGGTTGGTCGAGGCATGTTAGAAGTGTAGATGGTTGGTCGAGGCATGTTAGAAGCCTAGATGGCTGGTCGACGCATGTTAGAAGTCTAGATGCTGGTCGAGGCATGTTAGAAGTCTAGATTGTTGATCAAGGCATGTTAGAAGACCTAATGACCGAATATGGGAAAAAATATTCTAGACAAGGTTGAGAATGTTAAGGAAACCTAGAAGGTGAGGGCGAGGAGCCTACGCCAGGAGGCGCTGAGTAACTGCGGCCGAAACCGTCACTTTTGCCCTATTATGCTCTTGAGGGACTGTTGGGGGCAGATAACACAGTCACTGCTGGGAACCGGAGAAGAGTGCGGGATTCGAACCCACAATTAAGCGGGTGAGAGATCAGGACGTTTCCGTTTACGTCACAAGTGCATGGGAGCTATTGGAAAAACTCTGCAGATGGAAGCAATCTTAGAAAAGTGTTTCAAAAGAAGATGAAAGTAAATAGAATCATGACCAAGGGTTATGAATCAAAACGAGGCCTTGAGGAGCCTGAAGAGATGTGTGATATCTTCAAATATGAGATTCTGAAAGCTGTCAAGCAGTGCAATGGAAAGCGACCAAGGTCGAGTAGTGCAGTGGCACGTGAGACACTGATGAAGTTGAGTCGAGTTGCTTGATTGATTGAGGATCTGGACCAACACAGTATTATGACACAACGATTGAGGGGTCTCTTGGGGAGGTGATGGTGAGATGCCCACGCCTGGAGGCGCTGAATATTTGCTGTCGAAACACTCACCTTTGCCCTGTGTGTTTGGACTATTAGGTCAGATAATAGTCTTTGCGGGATTCGAACCCGCAACTAAGCGAATGCGAGAGCAACACGAGGGATAATAAAAGAGTGCTGGTTTTGCATTCTCTCTCTGGGTTCGAATCTCGCACTCCACTCCGATTTTCATCAGTGATTGTTATCCGCCCCAGCAGTCCGAGGAATGGCCTCCGAACAGCTTACGAAACCCTGTGGAAAGTCCAGGTGAGTATTACCCAAATACCGGGTGGAGAAAAGTTGTCAGACGTGGGTAAGAGTTGATGGGTCGATTGTTTTGAGCGGACAATTTCCCCTGGCTCTTGTTCTAGCAATGACATAGAGTAACATGAAGAAGGTAAGTCGGGTGAGAGGACCGGAGTGAAAGATATTTCATAGAAAAAAAGAAGAAGAAAAGAATCACCATCCCACTCCTATTCAGTGGGAAGTGAGAAACTTCTTGTAGACCAAAGCTCCGTCAGTTGCGGCAAGCTTTTTTTTTTCTTTTCTTTTTTTTGTCTTCGATGTCGAGTCGCCTCCTTGGCACTGGTAAAGGGTGTCGATAACCAACGCAACATACCCCCGCAACAGGTCCCCGGAATCGAACTCACGACCACCTGCTGATGAGTTCGACACGGTATTCACTGGGCCGCCGTGCGGTAAAGGAGCGGGGATGAAATTGGGTCGGGCAGTAGACCGCAAGTGAAGATGATGGATGTAGTAAGAGGCTGAAGGCCGCGAAATGGAAAGCCTGGAAGAGACAGAAAGACAGAAAGACAGAAAGACAGAAAGACCAGACAGAAAGCAGAAAGGAACACAAAGGAAGAACAAACAACAGGAGGCCTACTGGACCTAAAGAGGCTGTTTGTGTTTACTAAACTAAGTTACAGTTAAGAAAACAGGGTAGAAGATGAACTAATACTACTGCTACCACTATCCTGTCCAATTACAATTAAATACCGTGTTGTCAGATCTTTTATTGCAAGGGATAATATTTGCGGGTTTGAGTCCAAATATTTATCTAAGCGATTTTTAAATGTTGTTATTTTTTCACTTTCAACGACAGTGGAAGGTAACAAATTCCACACATTAAAAATAAGTTTGCGCTTAGGTTAACACGTGTGTTTTGTCACTGAGGAGACACAAACTCACACTAGAACTTCTTCAGTTCTCTTCATGAAGTTCGAGACACTTCGTCATAAACTTCATATAGATCTATGAAGACCACGTACACGTGTTTCCTTCCTTTCTTAAATATCCGCTAAGTTTAACTTAAAAAAAAAAAAAAAACTGACGAGAGAGCTACTGCCATTGCAACACGTGTGACAAGCCCCACCTGAATAGAATCGTGTGACGCGAGTCAAAACAAAGCCTCTGAAGGGCGCCATTTTTATTACATGTATCGGCATTCCGTCGCACCTCCTTACGTAAATAGTCATTGTAAACAGAAGCTTCGCATGCGTCCTTCTGTTTATGAAGGCCATTTTCCTTCCTCGTGCATAAAAGAAACACACACACACACACACACACACACACACACACACACACACACACACACACACACACACACACACACACACACACACACACACACAAACAGCAGGATGAGCGTTTGTATCCCTTAAAGTAGATGATATTTTCCTGAATGAATGTCACTGGAAGGTTCAAGTTTTCAACAAATGAGTAGGATTTTTCATTCGGCCTTTCGGAGGGGGACTTGACGAGACGTTGTGGAGATGTGGAGCTGTGTCCCCAATGTGGAGGGCCGCGTCCTCCCGAAAGTGGAGGGCACGTCGCGGTGCACTATGGAGGGCCAGTTCTCATACGGAGGATGGAGTTTGAACGGAGTGATTTTTTTATTTATTTATTATTTTTTTTATAGAAATGTTCAAGTTTATCTGTGGTAGGTTGTACTGGGCCTAATGAAATCCTCAGGCTTGTGTATGTAAGTCGGTATATATACGTGGGTGTGTATATATATGTACATATATATGTATATATATATATATATATATATATATATATATATATGTATATATATATATGACTGAAGGTGGAAGAAGTAGACGAGGATGGATGGAAGAATTTCACGCTTTAACGTTTCGACCTCCAGGGTCTTGATCACAAAGCTTTGTGATCAAGAACCTGCGGGTCGAAACGCTAAAGCGTGAAATTCTCCCATTACTCCTCGTCTGCTTCTTCCACCTTCAGTCTTATTTGTCATAATATAGTCAATATATATATATATATATATATATATATACATAAATATATATATCTATATATATATATATATATATATATATAT
>NC_134803.1:53006043-53034097 GCF_046742065.1 Oratosquilla oratoria | reverse complement strand
TGTTCAAGTCTATCTGTGGTAGGTTGTATTGGTTCCAATAAAATCCTCAGTCTTGTGTAGGTCGGTATGTATGTATATTATTATGATGTAAATATATATATACATTGTATATTTAGGGCGCAGATTCTCACTAATACACACGGAGTTAAACACAACAGCATTTTGGCACTGGTTAATCTTCTTACTGAGATTTTCAATTTTCCTCACAGTAGGTCTCATTTCAGGAGGGTGGGCAAATACAAGCCTTCCAAATTCTTCCATATTTAATTTAACGTTTCGACTTCAGGGAGTCATCTTCAGAATGGTTACAAGAGAAAAGTCACAATTTTCAAAGCTACATGATTCACAATTGACAATGGTGTACAGACAACATGGGTTTAAATATGGGCCGCTTGGGAACGGTGCATGGTTCGTGGTCCGTTACGTAGCCGGATACTACGTCTTGGAAGGGAAGTAGGAGGAGGAGGGGGAGGAGGAGGGAGAGGGGGGGAGTCAGGTAAGGTAGGTCTTCTCGCTGGGTCACCAGGCTGGTCTTGTGGGGGTTGGTGTGGTGTCGGCGGGGGCGGGGGAGAGGAAGGAGGTGGGTGTTGCTGTTGTTGGGCTGCAAATCTCGTGGAAGAATTAAATAGCGGGGTGGCGGAAATCATATTACATTGAATATTAATAATTGGAGCTCTCTCCCTAATGTGGATGGCTTCAAGCATTTTTAGTTCTTAATTTTGGCACAGTGTGCAACTATCCTAGTGTTATCCACGATTGTCTTCCTATCGATTAAAGCCTGGTATTATTGGAGGTGGTGTTGTTTAATTGCTCCTTGTTGTAAATGTAGGGACAACCGTCTACTCAGTTGGCATGTCGTGAACCCAATGTATGAAGAATTTACGAGGTGCGCAGCCCCCAGTTCTACAGTGATATTCATAAATGACATTGGTTCTCGATAATATGCCGCCATTGCCAGACAGATTGTTTTTCACAACAAGGGAGCAGGTACGGGGGTTGTCATAGAATATGATAACTGTTTAAGTTATCGTAATCACCTATTGGTTTACAATTTCTATGTATGATGTCTTTCATGTGTTTTCTCATCATGTCGGTACGAACTACCATAAATATTCTGGTAAAATACGGTATCGGTCTTGGCTTGGTCCGGTGTATTCTTGAGACCTACTGTGAGGAAAATTGAAAATCTCAGTAAGAAGATTAACCAGTGCCAAAATGCTGTTGTGTTTAACTCCGTGTGTATATATATATATATATATAGTATATATATATATATATATATATATATATATATATATATATATGTATATTTATATGTTATGATACACAGGAGTCTTAGTCCGAGTTTATTCCTGACTAGTTTCGCAGGTATGTTTTGAAAAAGCATACCTGTGAAACTCGTCAGTAATATACACTCGGACTAAGACTCCTGTGTCTCCTACTCCGCTTACGTCAACCTGTCAGAATGTCTAAATATATGTAATATATATATATATATATATATATATATATATATATATATATATATATATATAGTGTATGTGTGTTACGCTGCACATCCACCAGAGATGGAAAACTCATCATAAATATAAAGCTCACTCAATAATATAATCGTGGATCATAATGGGAAGCTAATTTTTCTGTCAACTGTTATGAAATATTGTGGCAGCTGTTCTGAGCACTGCACGCCTCCCCCCTCCCCCTCCCCCCTCCCCCTCCCCCTTCCCCCCTCCCCCGCAGTTAATTGTATCGTGACGCGGCACGAGCCTGATGGCGGGATAATGGGAGACTGACCAAAAGAATGAGCGAGTGGGATACCAACGCGCTACTTGCATACCCTGTGTTCGTTTTCGCGGCTGAGAGTACAAGTTTTATAAAGAATTAATTAAAAGAGGCCATTTTCGTTTTAGAATGATTCTGTTGTTGCTGTAATGCGATGTGATTTGGGTGTATTTCGTTTTCATCAAATAATAATAAAAGCCAAATGAATATATTCATATATGTATATATATATATATATTATATATATATATGTATATATATGTTGAGACATCCTGACAAGTTGATGTGGGTGGGAAGACGAAAGACTGAAGTCTTGTTCCGAGTTTTATTCCTGACTAGTTTCACTTTTGAAAAAGCTTGTAGGGAAACTAGTCAGGAATGAAACTCGGAATAAGACTCAAGTCTTTCCTCTTCCCAGCCACCTCACACACACACACACACACACACACACACACACACACACACACACACACACACACACACACACACACACACACACACACACACACACACACACACATATATATATATATGTATATATATATATATATATGTATATATATATATATATATGTATATATATATATATGTATATATATATGTGTTGAAGGTCGACGACCTCGGGTGTTATCGGAACAATCTGAGCTGGTGTTTACCTTAGCTCGATAGGATCAGTTTAACCAGGAAACTCGGAGGAAAGTCGTGTGTTGATATTCTCGCTTAGTTTCATGACTTTCTTGTGTTTTTTGTGTATTCTATATGCCAGAATTCATCAACTCTCAACTTAGATACTGTTCAGTTTTATACGGTTGCGCCTGAAGCAGAGTGATTCGTTGTATAATGAGGTCATATAACAATTTACACCTCAGAGAAGAAGAATAGGAGTGAGACAGTTTCATTGTGCTTTTGACTCTCTCTCTCTCTCTCTCTCTCTCTCTCTCTCTCTCTCTCTCTCTCTCTCTCTCTCTCTCTCTCTCTCTCTCTCTAATTAGGGAGAAAAATAAAAGGAGGTTCCCATGCAATCTAGTAATTACAATATTGTGGGGAAAACTGAAGAATCACCCACGGTTGGACGAATATTTTAAAAAGTAAAATTTTGTTGGACATTTATGGGAGAACGCTGGATGGGTGGAGGGTGGAGCGGGACAAGGCGTGGTGGAGGAGGAGGAGGTGGCAGTGAATGTGAATTGACAAAAGCGAAGAAGTGGAGGAGGCATATATGGAGTGGCACTTGATGTGGAGTAACTTGATGGAGTGATATGATGAGGGCTTCCACTTGAGTGGGTTGAGTTCCACTTCAGAGGGTTGAGTATCGTGTTATGTGATGCGTTTCACGACAGTTGTGTGTTAGATTCGAGATTCCTGGATACATTCTCTTGTGAAAGATATGGCACGCGGAAGGTGGGCAACCTGGAGCTGTGCCATGTACACGTGTGCCATGTACCACATGTGCTATGTACACATGTACAGCTGTGCCATGTAACACAACCGTGTGTTAATTGGTATTTCTTTTTATGAATGTTTTAAACATGTATGGTTTATGAGCGAGTACTTTTGTTCAGTTAGGTTATAGAAATGTGTATAAAGTCGCAACTACTTTCCTAAACCCTTTCGGTTTTGGTAGTTCCAGGTCATTTCGTTTTATGGAAGACTGGGCGGAAAAATGTGAAATCCATGTTTTCTGCATGAGGGGACAGAGAGGAGGGTCGCCGATTTAATGAAGCGGACTTACTATGGATATGATGTGTCTTGCGACACTTTATCTGACCCAAGGCAGTGGGCGATATGCAGGGATAACCCGTCATCTAGTAAGTGCCAAAATAAGAGGGAGAGAAGAAGCAGGATAGGAGTGGAGTATGTTTGGGATGGAATGGGTGGGAGTGGTTTCTATGCCTTTTTCTTTTTGGCTACCTCCCATGTAAGGGGGAAAAAAGCCTTTGGTATATGTATGTATGTACAATTGTGAAGACCATCGGAACTGGAAGTGGAACACAAAGGCATAAGCCGACAAGACTGTACTTGAAAAAGCTGTAACAAGCGAAACGTCGTACCAATAAAGGTTTCGATCTCACACGGTGTTGATTCTCACGGAACTGGAAGTATTGAAGCTTGACACAGCAAGGCCGGTTTGTGGGGTCATGCAACCAAGTTTTCATTTTCGAGAAACACCGACAGCGCCAGAGGAAAATACCCCCAAAGAAATCATCTTAGTTACGGAAGCGAGGCGGAAGAAGTGGCTTAGAAGAGGAGTGCAAATAAGCGCTACACGTGGAGTGGAGTGAATTCAGAGGAGTGTTAGATGGAGTTGGGTGGAGTGGGGTGGACCCAAATGAACCGGAGATAATTGAAGTAGAGTCTCGTGCGGTGGAGGGGACTAAAGTTTAGTTAACTAGAGTGAAGTAGAATGGATGTAACAAGTTGAAATTTATTATGTTGAAGTATGTGGAAGCTACAGGGGAAAAAGAAATAGAAGACAGATTTATTGAGGATGTGAGTCTGGCAGGGTTGCGAAGGAGATAAATTCTTGTTTAGACTTTTTTTTCCAGGGGATGGGGTGCTATTCCAGGAAGTGGGTGGGGGGAAGTTACACTGGAATAAGGTTTCCAGTGGTCTGGAAATCCTCTGGTACAAGTTATATTCGAAACCACAGTTGTTGCTTTCTTCGTCTGATTGACCCGTGTCCCCATCACTGTTTATATTTTGGTGTTATTGTGTAATTTGACATCAATATAAAGGACTCCATATGCTTTAGCTACTTTTCCGTGAAGTAAGACAAGATCTCATCCGCCTCAGTTGGATATCCTGAGCATGAAGACTTTCCTTTCTCAGAAAACTCTTCGGACGCTGAAGCTCTATTTCTGGTTTATGTAGCTGTGAATGTAGTAATAAATTAAGTAACAGGGGCGACCATTCCCTTGTTTTGGTCAGAATGAGTTATTCTTGACTGTCAAACGCCAGAAATCACGGAACCCACAGACGGTAGCTTCACCTTTGACTTTTAGCAATTCACCGCTGACGCTGCAGATGCCAGTCGCCTTTCCACCCTTTAGTGGACAGCCTCTCTATCTCCACTCAGAAAGGGTGGAGTAGTGTTCTGTTAGTGGATTGGTAACCACCACAAGGGGAAGCTGTCCACTTGGAGTTGGTGGATTGGAAACCGCCCTCCACTTAGAGCAGCGTTTCTCAACCAAGGTTCCCCGGAACCCCAAGGTTCCGCAAAAGGTCCCTAAGGGTTCCGCGAGAACAAGTGAGATATGCTAGTGCACTTTTGAATTTTTATTTAATTTCATATACGTAATGTAATTAAACACGCACGACATATACTTGGTTATTGTAATAATGTAATACAGACATCTAACCTTTTATTACGATGAAAATAAAAGAAAGATATGGTATATGTTTTTTTTTTGTTTTTTTGTTTTTTTGCAGGGGTTCCTTAAGACATGCAATTTATTTTAAAGGTTACTACGCAAGGGTAAAAAGGTTGAGAGACGCTGACTTAGAGGCTCAGCCATGTACAAATGCTCAGAGCATCGTCCAGCGAGCTCTTCACCTGTCCGTATGTGACAGTAAGCACCCATCAGGTGATCAGCTGTTTGTACATTGCTCACCTGGGTTACCAATTTCGAACGGAGTTTCTGTTGTCGTAAAGAATAAGATCTATGTGGAGAGGCTTCGAAAAGAAAAAAAAAATGAAAAAAAATGAAAATTTTTGAAAATATTATTTTACTCTTTCACGCTGAAAAGTATTTTTCTTAACCGAATAAAATCACCTGCCGGCAGCCAGAAGAAATGTAGGGGTGATTAGGGGTTAATCAAGGTTTAAGGGTTAGTCTAGACGGGTTCAACTTTCATTGCAAAGCGGTTTTCTTCTTTGAATAAAATCTACTGACGGCACTCAGAATATTTGTATAAACCTGAATAGAATTGAAGAGTAAACAGGTATCCGCCGTTGACCGGAAGGGAACGTCGATGTCCAGGCCACAGAAAAACAATATCTTTTTTTCGAGAGAAAGAATAATATATCGAAGAACGACATTGGATTAGGAAATGTTTTTGTTTTGTTTTTGTTCTGTTATCATTTGTCTGTCTGATTTTCATTTATTTTTTTCATGGAATAAACTTCCTGCACAGGTAGTGCAATGTAGTTCAGTTCGAAGCTTTAAGAATCATTTAGATAAATACCTAAGTAAGATGCTGTAATGATTATAATTTATCTTATATTATTTTTTTTGTTATCATTTTTTCTGTCTGATTTTCATTTATTATTAGTTATATGTCAATTTATTATTATTTACTATTTACCTGTTTGTTTATCATTTAACTATACCTATGCATTTATTTATGTATTTTATTATTTACATTATTATAGCTTTTTATTTATTGTTTTATTATCATTGTGATTTTTTTTCGCATCCGACCTAGATATGGACCAAAAGGTCTCCTGTCGGCATGCTCCGCCTTTGTAATCCTTTGTAATGTGTGGACTCGAAGCGGAGGGAGAAATACTGAGCAACTGTGGAAATGTGGAGAGGGACAAGTCTGCGTGTGGAATTTAATGGAGGTGGAGGGCTGTCAGACTCTGGTGTGGAGTGGACGAGCGTTGTGTCTGTCTGCCTCTTGACGCTTCGCTGGAAGGACAACTCTCCTCACCAGCCTTTGTGTACATTCGAAACACACGGAGCTTCGAACAAAGAAATTGCTACAACGCTGTGGACACATGAATATAATTTTCTAAAATTTGATATGTGTAAAAGGTAATGAAATTATAATTCTGTCAAAGGATTACAAAGGATTACCAAGGCGGAGCATGCCGACAGGAGGCCTTTTGGTCCATATCAAGGTCGGATGCGAAAAAAACATTATGATAATGATAAATAAATAAATGAATGAATAAATAAAAACTATAATCAAGTAAATAATAAATGAAATAAATACATAGGTATAGTTAAGTAATAAACAAACAGGTAAATAGTAAATAATAATAAATTCACATATAACTAATAATAAATGAGAATCGAGCAAACAATAATAAACAAACAAATGTCAACAAAACAAATAAATAACATAAAATAAATGACAGTCATTCTACCAAACAGGGAGGCACTTCAGAACCAAGCTTGCCAACTGTTCACCTTTATTGCAATATGAGTGTGGTTGTGCCTTTATTAATCGCCTTGGTGTTGGGTTACGTGCTGGACACGTGATCGGCAGATAGTACCCTTCCAGATGAGAGCTCAGAGCTCATACATGGCCCAATTTACGAGTAGTATTTTGACCTTACACGCATTCAGCATCCTCAGCTCTTTCCCCATGGGAGCCGAAGAAATTTGTGGTGTAATGTTTTTCAAGCTTGGGTAGGGAACGAACTCTGAACATATTAATTTCTAGGCCAAGTGAGTATACACTGTTTTGTCGGTGTGTGTGTGTGTGGGCGTGTGTGTGTGTGTGTGTGTGTGTGTGTGTGTGTGTGTGTGTGTGTGTGTGTGTGTGTGTGTGTGTGTGTCCGTCCTTCCGTCCGTCTTCCGTCCTTCCGTCTTTCCGTCCGTCCTTCCGTCCATCCGTCCTTCCGTCCGTCCATCCGTTCTTCCGTCCGTTCATCCGTTCTTCCGTCCGTCCATCCGTCCGTCTGTCCGTCCTTCCTTCCGTCCATCCATTCGTCCATCCGTCCGTCCGTCGTTCCGTCCGTCCATCCGTCCGTCCGTCCGTCCGTCCGTCCGTCCGTCCGTGCATCCGTCCTTCCGTCCGTCCGTCCGTCCGTCCATCCGTCCGTCCATCCGTTCTTCCGTCTTTCCGTCCGTCCATCCGTCCGTCCGTCCGTCCGTCCATCCGTCCGTCCATCCGTTCTTCCGTCTTTCCGTCCGTCCATCCGTCCGTCCATCCGTCCGTCCGTCCTTCCGTCCGTCCCTCTGCTCCCGTCCCATGGAATACGAGTACTCTACTCGGCTACCGATGTTTCATAGTGCAAGTCCAGACACTCCTTTGCTTATGGATAATGAATGCGCGTAATTTACGGACTCTGCCGCCGCCGCGGGAGAGTCTGCTCAGAAAACGAAGAAAACGGTTCCAGAATCGAAGGAGACGCGAAGAAGAAGAAGAAGACAGCGCGAGATGATGGAAGGGTCTGCGTTCCATTGTGACATGTTGGTTGTGGAGAGGAAAGGAAATGAGATGGAAGGGAAATGAAAGAAGAGAGGAGATGAAGAAAGAGGCGAGGAAAAGAGGAGAGGGGAATGGGAGGGAAAAGAGAAGGGGAAGGGAAGAGAGGGAAGGAGTGGAGGGGAATGTTGCTGAGTTTCTCTCTCTCTTTCTCTCTCTCTCTCTTTCTCTCTCTCTCTCTCTCTCTCTATATATATATATATATATATATATATATATATATATATATATATATATAGTATATATGTATACATATGTATATATGTTGAGTATGAACACTATATTGAAAATATGTCAAGTAATCATCAGTAAAAGCTATTTTTTGAATGATGAAGTATTAAGGATGTATCAGGATTTGAGCCCACGCGTATATCTGTGAGTCTTATTAAATAAGTAGATTAGACAGGGCAAAGTCCGATCGTGAAGATGGTAATACCGAGTGAGCCACTGAGCTGACCTTAAATAGAAAAATGAATAAATAAATGAATAAATAAATAAAAATAACGATAATTATAATTCAACGTGGATCTCACGAAAGATGTCGAAAAGGACGACACAACAACCGACGACCAAACTGACGTCACGAAAGACGAAAGTGACGATGAAATTGATGACGACATCAACGATAATAGACTGACTGACGACGCGATACTCTCGAGTGTCAAGTCGAGAACGTCCTTGGCGACGAAATGGACGACAGAGCCAACGAAGTTAACAACGAAGAAGATGATGATGACGACGACTACAACGACGACAAAGAAGAAGAGGAAGAAGAAGAAGAGAAAGAAGAAGAGGAAGAAGACGTAGAAGAAGACGAAGAAAAAGACAAAGAAAACTAAGAAGAGGAAGAAGAAGGGGAAGAAGAAGAGAAAGAAGACGACGAAGAAGACGAAGAAGAAGACGAAGAGGACGACGACAAAGAAGAAAAAGAAAAAAAAAAGAAGAAGAAGAAGAAGAAGAAGAAGAAGAAGAAGAAGAAGAAGAAGAAGAAGAAGAAGAAGAAGAAGAAGAAGAAGAACAACAACAACAACAACAACAACAACAACAACAACAACAACAACAACAACAACAACAACAACAACAACAACAACAACAACAACAACAACAACAACAACAACAACAACAACAACAACAACAACAACAACAACAACAGCGGACGCCCAAAAAGCGACGACAATAACGAAAAAGTTAACGATGCTGGTTACACAATTATGCACACTTCCCACAAGGGTCATTGTGTGCATAATTGCGCAAGTCAGTGATAAACGACTCCCAGTGAGAGCCGCCACAGTATCCACCCACATCCCAGTGTGTGTGTGTGTGTGTGTGTGTGTGTGTGTGTGTGTGTGTGTGTGTGTGTGTGAATGATTGACTACCACCATGGTCTTAGATCACGTGTTGCAAAAAGGATCAACAGCTATTTTTCTCCCGGAAGAGAGCTCAGAGCTCGAACATGACCGATCTATGGGTAATGCTGTGACCTTACACGCGCACACGCATCCAATTCCCTTCCCATGAGAGTTGGAGTAATGACTCGCAGCGCAGCGATACCGAAATTATTTCAGCCCTGTGCGGGATTCGAACTCGGACCGCCGTAGTGACAGCCGGGAACTCTACCAACTGTGCCACTAGTTGTGTTCGTGCGTACGTGTGTGTGTGTGTGTGTGTGTGTGTGTGTGTGTGTGTATGTGTAAATATTCACACACACACACACACATATATATACATGTATGTATATATACATATATATATGTATGTATGTATGTATGTACATGCTTATTTCAATCATATCAAGAGGACTGCAAACCACAGTTGTGTACATATTTTACCTCTCTCAGAAATATTACTTCCTCATCCAATCATGACAGTAAATGGAAGAAACACACATCATCATCATCATAAACGTGAATCATTTTACTGATGTGGAATACCCTCATCACAGTGATGAACATGATACGCTTTGATCTGAAAAAAAAAATAATAATAATAATTTCAGGGGACGGGCTCTTGATTGAATGTTGTATTCAGCGACCGGGACCCCATTCCGGCCGGAGTTCATGTCCTCAGACATATTAAGAAAATCGTGTGTTTCTTGGCCAGAATAGAATGTTTCAAGGGCGTCACCGAATTGGAAGGATTAAAGGCTATTACAGCTCTTCAGAAGCATGGGAGACGAGTTATCTGGCTGATATGGTCCTTCCACAGTGTTGTCAACTCATCATAGGTTTGGATTGGTCTAGGATGAGTGTCTTCTCCAATGTAGAATGTGGGAGACGGGGCTCTCTCTCTCTATCTCTATCTCTCTCTCTCTCTCTCTCTCTCTCTCTCTCTCTCTCTCTCTCTCTCTCTCTCTCTCTCTCTCTCTCTCTCTCTCTCTCTCTCTCTCTCTCTCTCTCTCTCTCTCTCTCTGTCTCTCTCTCTCTCTCTCTGTCTCTCTCTTCTCTCCCTCTCTCTCCTCTCTCTCTCTCTCTTCTCTCTCTCCCTTTCCCTCCCTCCCTCTTTCCCTCTTCCTCATTCTCTCTCTCCTCTCTCTCTCTCTCTCTCTCTCTCTCCCTTTCCCTTTCTCTGTCTCTCCCCCCTCCCCATCCCTATCCCTTCCCTCTCCTCCCTCCCTCCATCATTCCCTCCCTCCCTGCCTCCCACCCCTCTTCCCTCCCTCCATCCCTCCTCCCTCTCTTTCCTCCCTCTATTAACACTAGTTTTTACTGATAATGCACCCTCTTGCACCTCCATGTAGCTTTTGCACAGTATGATGTGAGGCTGGGCGGCGGATTCGGGGCCCCACGAGGATAAGGACTATCATTTTAATCCATTGACACGCGAGGAAATATCGTACAAAAGCTTTGGGTGATTTTGGCACGCACACCGAAAAAGGTTCCCCACCCCCTGGGCGAGGACCTGAAGTCACAGTTTCTTACCCTCCAGCCGTTGGGTCCTTTTCCCTTTGATGATTCGAGACTGATGGTAACCGAGCGATCAGACCGTAGCTGGTTAAATAGTAGTTTGTTAACCGCGTACCAGCGGTTCGGTGGAACGACCCGTGTCGGTCGGTGTCCAGGGAAGGTCGTTTAACCGAATTTAACCGTCGGAAAGGATCGGTTTGTTGACGTTACGACAGTGATGGCCCCCAACTTGGCCAGCTAATTGCATGTAACGAGAGGAGGATATGTAGCCACGTGATCGTATAACACCTAATGGCCGGATACTGTACATTGTGTGTGTGTGTGTGTGTGTGTGTGTGTGTGTGTGTGTGTGTGTGTGTGTGTGTGTGTGTGTGTGTGTGTGTGTGTGTGTGTGCGCGCGCGTCTTTGTGTGTGCGCGTACGCGCATCTTTGTATGCATGTGCGTCTTTGTGTGTATTTGTGTGTGTGTGATTCACCATGGTCTCAGGATCACGAGTTGGACTCGTGATCGACAATCATTTCCCTCCCGGAAGAGGGCTCAGAGCTCGTATGACCGATCTATGAGTAATGCTGTGACCCTACACGCACACACACACACACACACAACTCCCCGCCCACGCGAATTGGAGTAACGACTCGAAGCGCAGCTGTACTGAAATTATTTCAGCCCTGGTCAGGATTTGAACCCGGACCACCGTAGTGACAGTCAGGGACTCTACCCACTGCGCCACCGAGTTGTGTGTGTGCATGTGTTTGTGTGTGCGCTCGCGTCTTTGTGTGTGCGTCCTTGTGTATGTGTGTGTGTGTGTGTGTGTGTGTGTGTGTGTGTGTGTGTGTGCGAACGTGTCTGTACATGCACGCGTGTGCGTGTATGTCTATGTATGATCTTATGTGTGTGTGTGTGCGTGCGTGTTTGTGTATGTACGCGTCTGTGTGTGTGAGTGTGAACGTGTATGTGTGCGCGTGCACTCATCCATACATAATCCCACGAAAACATTGAAATTCCTTGTAGAATTGATCAGTTCTGCGTTCCACACATGATTTCCGCGACCTTGGAATGCGGTTCTGCCGCGGTTCTGCCGCGGTCGGCCGCCTCGAAAGTTTGCCGTTGTCTCCGCTTTATGAGTCAGGGGGATGACAGGTGGTATTGGACATGGAACTGCCTAGTGTAGGCCTTAAGGTCTCTTGTTGTCCTCTTATTCCTTTTGGCGCCAGCTTGTGGCGCCATCTGTGACCTTTTTTGCTCTTTAGGGAATGTTGATGGCAGGTGACAGTCACTGCTGGGAATTGGAATGGAGTGCGGGATTCGAACCCTGAACTGAGCGGATACGAGAGTAGCACGTTGCCGATGACGCCACCAGCGTAAAGAATATCTCTCTCTCTCTTTCTCTCTCTCTCTCTCTCTCTCTCTCTCTCTCTCTCTCTCTCTCTCTCTCTCTCTCTCTCTCTCTCTCTCTCTCTCTCTCTCTCTCTCTCTCTCTCACACACACACACACACACACACACACACACACACACACACACACACACACACTCACACACACACACACACACACACACACACACATTCTCTCTCTGTCTCTCTCTCTCTCTCTCTCTCTCTCTCTCTCTCTCTCTCTCTCTCTCTCTCTCTCTCTCTCTCTCTCTCTCTCTCTCTCTCTCTCTCTCTCACACACACACACACACACACACACACACACACACACACACACACACACACACACACACATTTTCTCTGCCTCTGTCTCTCTGCCTCTCTCTCTCTCTCTCTCTCTCTCTCTCACACACACACACACACACACACACACACACACACACACACACACACACACACGCACACACACACACACATTCTCTCTCTCTCTCTCTCTCTCTCTCTCTCTCTCTCTCTCTCTCTCTCTCTCTCTTTCTCTCTCTCTGTAGACCCTTCTTGCTTTACTGGTTGCTACGTTTTCGTTCTTTTGTATACTCTGTCGGTCAGCTCTGAGCGAGCGATGGCTTTCCGTTCTTCGTGTTTCTCTTTCCAGACCTTCCAGATCTTCCAGCGAGTTATCGGTTTGGATTGATGGTCTCCTTCCATCTCATTTGCGGTCTGACCCGATCTGTTTAATGAGGTGTGCGTCTTCTCTTATTAATCAGAAATTAACATTTGTTTAATTACCTCTTGTCTTGCACCTCCTTTGAACTTCATATTTTCATCACGTGTGATCAATATTGTTTAATGAAGCATCTATGATTATTATTTTTTTGTTGCCTCTATATCGACTCATAGCCGCGTGGAGCAGTGGGTAACGTTTTCGCCTCGGAAACGCGGAAGGTCCGGGTTCGATTCCCGGTGAATACAAACCCCTCTCCACAAGTGTTGCTAGGCATAACAAACCTCAGCCGCAAAACATTTGACTGTACTGATTTTCAAAACCACATTTTTTTTTGTCATGATCTGGTTATTAGCTAATGATCATGATAATACATACATACATATACCAAGGCTTTTTCCCCCTTACCAGGAGGTAGCCATAAAGGACAAGGCATAAAATGATTCCCACCCATTCCATCCCCGAAAACACTCCACACCCCTCCACCCTCCCTCCCATCTTAGCACCACCTAGATGAGATGATAATGATAATAGTAATGATCATCATCATCATCATAATCATCAATCATTATCATAATCATCAATCATTATCATCATCATCATCATCATCATCATCATCATCATCATCATCATCATCATCATAATCATCATCATCATCATCATCATCATCATCATCATCAATTATCATAATCATCAATCATCATCATCATCATCATCATTCATCCATCCACCCACCCATCCATCCACCCACCAAGGATTTTCCCCCTTACTAGGGAGGTAGCCAAAGTCAAAAGACATATACTCCCACCCATTTCATCCTCACACACTCCACTCCCATCCCTCACCCCTCCCTCCTTCTCATCGTGACCTTGACCTTGACCTTGACCTTGACCTCGTTTCAGTTGCTCCCAAACAAAATGAGGTCATGTAGGGACGATTACCGTATGACCGTAATTTTGCTAACAAACAACGAAACAAATAAACGATCAAAATCGATACCACGCTCCCGGTCTTCGACCTTGCTAGGAGAAAATTGCCGTGAGCTTGATCTGATATTTGATACGATTCATATATTCAATGGGACTTGAATATTCGAATTTTATATCAAACGTCTCCTGCCTTCATTTCCATCTTTGTCTTGATACTGTGTCCTCGCGGCGTCCTCGGGAAGTCTGTTTCCTGGTCTCGCATTCGCTTAGATGTGGGTTCGATTCCCGCACTCCCCTCAGGTTTCCATTAGGGACTGTTACCCAGCTTCGTCCTCGGGAAGTCTGCTTCCTGGTCTCGCATTCGCTTAGATGTGGGTTCGAATCCCGCACTCCTCTCAGGTTCCCATTAGGGACTGTTACCCAGCTTCGTCCTCGGGAAGTCTGCTTCCTGGTCTCGCATTCGCTTAGATGTGGGTTCGATTCCCGCACTCCTCTCAGATTTCCAGCAGGGACTGTTACCTGACCCAACAGTCTCCAAAGCGTATAGAGCAAAAGTGACGGCTTCGGCCGCAGCTACTCAGCGCCTCCTGGCGTAGGCCCTTCACCATGTAGTTTGCTCTGAAACTATCGTTTGTTTAAAGAAAATATCAGACAACTTTATGGATGGGGATGACAGGTGGCAATGGACTTGGAACTGCCTAGTGTAGGCCTTATGGTCTCTTGCAGTCTCCTTCATTCTTATGTGAGAGCTGACAACCGATGCCTACTCCACTCTCCCTGCTAGTCTGAATTGGTGACATAGGACCGTTGCCGGCTGCTTCGAGGCGTCGGTTTATTGTTCTTGTATTCTCCCTCCTTCGTCTTATCTTCATCTCTCGGTTCATCATCTCCCTCCAATTCTCCCTCATTTCCCTACTCCACCTCCTCATTTCATTTTCTCCCTCACTCTCCCTTTCCCCCCTTAGTCACCCCCACCCTTTATTTCCTTTACTACTCCCCTTTAACACCCCTTCCCCTTTTTCCCCTTTCCCCTTTATCCTTATCTTTCTTCTCTCCCTCCTCTCCCACCCTTTCTCTTTGTTCCTTGATCCTATCTTTCCCTGTTTCCATTTTTCCCCGTTCAGAACCTCCTCCCTCCCTGTTCCTACATTTTTTCCTTCCTTCTCCCCTTTTTTCCTTCCTTCTCCCTTTTTTTCCTTCCTTTTATCTCCCTCTCACCCTTCTCTCGCCCTTCCCCCACCTTTCTCTTTCCATGCTGTCACGTTCCAGAGGACGCATTCCAGTTCTCTTTTGGTTGTGAAGTTTCTACATTCACTTCAGCCCTCCAACCTTTCCCCTGGGTTCAGGATCCCTTCCCCGGGCGTGTTAGATTGTCATTTCCCATTTAGACAGCAATCCAGTGCGAGAGATTTTCCGTGAAGACCATCAGACAGAACCTTCCGTTTTTTTTTGTTTTTTTCTTCTGGTACAGAGTCTTCCGTTTTTTGTTTTTTTTGTTTTTTTTTTTCTTCTGGTACAGAGTCTTCCGGTTTTATTTTTATTTTTTTTTCTTCTGGTACAGAATCTTCCGTTTTTTTCTGGTACAGAATCTTCCGCGTTTTTTTTTCTTCTGGTACAGAATCTTCCGTTTTTTTCTGGTACAGAGTCTAACGTTTTTTTTTTCTGGTACACAGTCTTCATTTTTTTTTTTTTTCTGGTACAGAATCTTCCATTATTTTTTTTTTTCTTCTGGTGAAGAATCTTCCGTGTTTTTTTTTTTGTTTTTTTCTTCAGGTACAGAGTCTATCGTTTTTTTTTCTTCTAGTACAGAGTCTTCCGTTTTCTTTCTTCTGGTGCAGTTTCTTAGTCTTCGATTCGGAACGGCGTCCCCGCGACTCAGGTTATGACGCTCAGGGCTTAGCCTGCCAATTCCTGAAAATCTCTTGCGTATTCCAAGTATGGCCGGTTCCCCTTTCCAGAGATGGCCCCCTTGCCTCCTCCTCACGCACATGGGTGTGTGAACGTGTACGTTCTTTGACCCTGTACGTTCTTCGCTCGTGTACGTTCTTTGCCCCTGTACGTTCTTCACCCGTGTACGTTCTTCGCTCGTGTACGTTCTTCGCACGTGTACGTTCTTCGCACGTGTACGTTCTTCGCACGTGTACGTTGCTTCGTCCGTGTACGTTCTTCGCCTGTGTACGTTCTTCGCCTGTGTACGTTCTTCGCCTGTGTACGTTCTTCGTCCGTGTACGTTCTTCGTCTGTGTACGTTCCTTCGCCTGTGTACGTTCCTTCGCCTGTGTTCGTTCTTCGTCTGTGTACGTTTTTCTCCTGTATACGTTCCTTCGCCAGCGTAGGTTCCTTTGCCAGCGTACATTCTTCGTCCGTGTAGGTTCTTCGCCCGTGTACGTTTTGTCCATGTACACACTGACATGTGTTCCCAGGTCCGAATGGCTTTTTGTTTGCGTTTGAGTAGACTTTAAGCCGGAGACTAAGGATTCCTTTTTCTTCGTTAAGGAGGAGAATGGCCAAATGCACGGTCTGGCCTTTGTAGGATTTTGTAGGAAAATGGGCTACTTGGGGGAGAAGATTGGGTCGAGGATATTGGTACTTTGGGATGGCTGGGTGCTTTTAAGACCTGGGCTGTTCCATATCCTTAGTTTACTCTCTCTCTCTCTCCTCTCTGTCTCTCTCTCTCTCTCTCTCTCTCTCTCTCTCTCTCTCTCTCTCTCTCTCTCCTCTCTCTCTCTCTCTCTCTCTCTCTCTCTCTCTCTCTCTCTCTCCTCTCTGTCTCTCTCTCTCTCTCTCTCTCTCTCTCTCTCTCTCTTTACGTGTATTTATTTCATTAAAACACTGCTTCTGACCCAGGGCAGTGAGCGAGATGCAGGGATGACCCGTCATCCAGGAGGTGCCAAGATAAGAGGGAGGGAAGAGGGTAGAGGGGAGTGGAGTATGTAGGGGATGGAATGAGTGGGAGTGGCTTCTATGCCTTTTTTTGGCTACCTCCCTTGTAAGGGGGAAAAAGCCTTTGGTATGTGTATGTATGTAAAAGAATTAATAAGCGCCAACGCGATTCTTTGTGTTTTCGATACGTATGCTCAATTTCATGTGTGTTTACGGTATGTGTTTGTATATGTGTAATTAGAAGTACGCTTCTAAATGTACACTTATGTGTAATGGAATGTGGCTTATGTGATGTGTACAGTATAGTTTTGTTTGTATGTGTGTTGGTCTGTGTCCGTGTTATATTTTGTGTACGTGAGCGCATTTCCGTGTGTGTACTTGTGTGTGCTTGAGTATATGCTTGTGTGTGTGTGTTAGAGAGATTCACCATGGTCCTGGATCACGTGTTAGACTCGTGAAATCATTTCTGCCCTGGGAGGGATTCGAACCCAAACCGCCGTAGTGGCGGCCGTGACTCTAACTACTATGCCATTGAGTGTGTGTGTGTGCGTGTGTGTGTGTGATTCAGTATCTTATTGGACCCCATAATGAACTTCAATCAACATTTGGGCTTGACGATAATGTGTGTGTATAGGTGTGTGTGCATTCCCATTAGATGAACCGTATATGGAATTCCCCCATGGAGTTGGCACCACCAACCCCGCAGGTCCACGCGGCTCCAAGAATCAAAAGAAAGTCTAAAAAGTTTAACTGGTTTCTTTGGGTCTTGGGAATAGAAAAAATACAAAGAGAAAGGTAGATGAAGGTGGGTAGGGTACAGGACTTTGAAGTGTCTTACTACGAAGTAGATTTCTACTCTCGCCTTGTTATTTATTAAGAAACTACGAGTAGAGGGCAACTTCACTGAAGGTGGATGTTTGATGAAAACTAGCCACGATACCAATGTCAACTTTTAACCAAGATTTGTATGAGCACATATATATTAATATGTATATGCTAATAAGAACACGGGTACGCGTGTTCACTTATGCAAAGTAGACCACTTGGAAAAAGATGTAATATACTAAAGCGCTCTGCTTTGTTAGTTTCTTTTTCTAAGTGGTCTACTTTGCATTAATATATTTACACACACACACACACACATTATGTATGTATATATATATATATATATATATATATATATATATATATATATATATAATGTATATACATGTCGAGAGTTTTTTGGAATGGGAAGGGTGTCTGCATGGAATCTTGGTCGGAGAGACCGTAGGGACTGGCACCAGCGTGTGAGTGAAGCAAAGCGCCCCTGGCGTATGCCCCAACTGATGATAAATACATGTACTCCTACATACATAGATACATGTTAATAGCATGTGCGCTTGTGTTTTTGATTCACCATGGTCCATAGTCTTGGATCACGTGTTGGACTCGTGATCGACAGCTATTACCCTCCCGGAAGAGAGCTCAGAGGTCATATATCACCGATCTATGGGTAATGCAGTGACCTTACACGCACGCACACACACAACTCCCTGCCCACGAGAGTTGGAGTAACGACTCGCAACGCATTGATACTGAAATTATTTCAGATCACGGGTTAGACTCGTGATCGACAGCTATTTCCCTCCCGGAAGAGAGCTCAGAGCTCGTATGACCGATCTGTAGGTAATGCTGTGACCTTACATGCACACACATCCCCCAACTCCCCGCCCACGAGAGTTGGAGTAACGACTCGAAGGGCAGCGATACTGAAATTATTTCAGCCCTGGGTGGGATTCGAACTCGGACCGCCGTAGTGGCGGCCGCGAACGCTATCACTGCACCGTCGAGTCGTGTGTGCGCCTGTGTGTGTGTGTGTGTGTGTGTGTGTGTGTGTGTGTGTGTGTGTGTGTGTGTGTGTGTGTGTGTGTGTATGTGTGTGCTGTGCATTGTACAGATGATGTCTGTCACATTCACTCTAAGTCATATGGTCCCCCCGACTCCTGCTCACCTCGGACCTGAGGCGACTTGATGACATCACTGTATGTGTGTGTGTGTGTGTGTGTGTGTGTGTGTGTGTGTGTGTGTGTGTGTGTGATGCATTAGGTCCCTCCGGGTATAGCGTGGACTCACCGTCTATCCTGCGTTCGAACGGTTCCGGACCACCGCCAGGAAGGCTTAAAAAAAAAAAAAAAAAAAAAAATGGGGCGGGGGGTGAGGGAGGAGGAGGGGACGGGGCAATTCGGCGTTTCAACTGTGTTGACTGGACTCACCGTCTATCCTGCGTTCGAACGGTTCCGGGCCGCCAGGAAGGCTGAGCACCGGGCGGTGTTGGAGACCACCTGAAAAAAAAAAAAAAAAAAAGGGTGGTGGGGTGTGGGAGGAGGGGGGGACGGGGCAATTCGGCGTTTCAATTGTGTTGACTGGTTGCAGGGCCGGGGAGTATGTAATTGCAAAATGGGCTCGTGCTCATGCATGTGTGGTATCTGGGCAATTGTCCTTTCGGCATGTTTTCCAAACGGGGAGCTGCTGGAAGCACCATCTGCCTAGAGAATACAGAATGGGTCGGGTTGCGTATTTTTTCATATTAATATTTAAAATACCATGACACGTGTGGTTGATCGTATTCTCTGTAATGTTATTTATCTATTTATTTATCTGCTTATTTATTTATTTATTTATTCATTTATTCATTCATATTTTTAGTACATCTCTGAAGGAGAGATGGATAGGAATAAGGAGAAATAAAGAAAAAAGAAAGAAAATAAAGAAAGGAAGGCAGGGAGCGTGAGATGACGTTTTTTTTTTATTAATATTTTCACTCCTGTCGCATTCTTGATAGATTTTATTCTGGCTAGCACAATGCGATTGTTATCATCTGGGGATAGACTCAGGATCGTCTGAATTAAATCTTTTCTTATCAGTAAGAAAAAATGCTTGAAAAGCGTCTCTGTATAAGAACATAAGGATGGAGGAGACTAGGCAGCTCCATGTCCATGACCACCTGTCATTCCTATCCATGAAATTACCTAACCTTCACTTAAACCAACTAATCGTTTCAGCGCTTACTACATGGTTACTAAGTCTATTCCATTCGTTAACCATTCTACTGGTAAACGAGTTCTTTCCTATTTTCGTCTTGATTTTGAATTTATCCAGTTTAAATCCATTACTACGAGTCTTGCCCTGCTGTAAGTTGTTAAATTAGGTCTCTATGTATACTTAAGATATGTACATACTGTATGTGTGGATGGGGAAAGCAAGTGGTAATGGACATGGAACTGCCTAGTGTAGGCCTTAGAGTCTCTTGCAGTCTCCTTCATTCTTATGTTCTTTTCTTATATTGGTGTGAATATGTATACTAATGGATTTAGGATGGTGTTTTATATGTAGATAATATACATGCATGTGTTTATAGAAATAAGAGTCGTAATTCATGTATATATTCACAAAGAATTATTTTTTCGTGTATTTTTGGAGTTAGGGATATGCCCATGGTATGTATACGAACATTGCGCGTGTTTATTTTGCAACGTGTCTACTGTAGTTATTAATTTATTTAATCACTCGTTTTTTTTATATATTTTATTGCAACGTTGAAGGGAAGAGATGGAGAAGAAGAGGAAGGAGAAAGAAAGAAAACGGAAAATGGGAGTGATGGACGAAAACGAATAGAAGGAAAGATGGGAAGACTTTGGCGGTCGCAATGATTTCGCTTTATCACGAAGAGTGGAAGGGAGAGAGGGGGAAGGAGAGGGAGAGAGAGGGGAGGGAGGGAGGGAGGGACGGGGAAGGGTGCTAGAGAGAGAGGGAGATGGTGACCTGCAATGGTGGATAACAGGCTGAGGGGACACGGAGGTACATGGATGGAGAATGAAACGAGTGTAAAGAGGATTGAATGAAGATAGGATTGTTAACAGGAAGAAGGAACTGGAGGAAAGATGGAGAGAGAGAGAGAGAGAGAGAGAGAGAGAGAGAGAGAGAGAGAGAGAGAGAGAGAGAGAGAGAGAGAGAGAGAGAGATGGGGGAGAGTAAACAAAGGATAGAAAACAGGGATGTCTGAGGCCACGGCATTTGGAAGAACGTCCCGTCATGGAAAAGAACAAAAGCTTTGGAGAACGAAGGGGGAGGGGAGATTAGAGAGGAAAAGAGAGAGAGAGAGAGAGGAAGAGAGAGAGAGAGAGAGAGAGAGAGAGAGAGAGAGAGAGAGAGGATAGTGAAGAAGAGATGGACGATGGAGGACACCGAGTAGGAGGCGAAAGAAATCAAATCGATGGAGGAGGAAGAGGAGGAAGAGGAAGAGGAGGAGGAAGAGGAGGGGAAAGATAAAGAAACAATTATAAGATATATCATTACTATTTGGACGGGGATTAAGGGACATTGTTCGAGGAAATGAAGAAAACGGCGATGGAATGTGGTGAAACTGTAAGGACAGACGAAGAAAATAAGGAGGAAGAGTCTTCAGGAGTGGTGGAGGGGGATGGGGGTGAGGGGAAGAGAAAGGAGGAGGGGGTGGGAGGAAGAGTAGGAGAAGGAAGACGAAGAGGACAACGAACAGGAGGACAAGGAGGAGGTGATGGGAGGGTGAGAAAGGAAAAGAAAGACGAAGAGGACAAGGAGGACGAAGAGGACAAGGAAGAATAGGACAAAGAGACGAAGAGGACAAGGAAGCCGAAGAGGACAAGAAAGACAAAGAGAATAAAGAGGACGAAGAGGATAAGGAGTACAAGGAAGCCGAAGAGGACAAGAAGGACGAAGAGGACAAAGAGGACGAAGATGACAAGGAAGAATAGGACGAAGAGGACAAGGAGGACAAGGAAGCCGAAGAGGACAAGAAGGACGAAGAGGACAAGGAAGAAGAGGGCAAAGAGGACAAGGAGGACAAGGAAGACGAAGAGGACAAGAAGGACGAAGAGGACAAGGAGGAGGAGGAGGTGTGATATTGAAGGCGAAGCAGAAGACGGGGTGGGAGGGGGATGATGACACGCCTTGTGGCCTTGGGTCGCATTATTGAAGACATATCCCGGATGCCCAAAGGTCGTGGGGGGGGGGGGCGACGTAATATTAACCCCTTTACTACCTCCACGTTGGATATCATCACTTGACGTTAGCCAGAATAAAATGTTTGAAGAGGATGTATTTCTCGTAGGCAATGGAAAAGTGTTTGTGATATATATATATATATTCCTCTGAAGAAGTATAGAGCGAAACCGGTCAGGAATAAACTCAGAAACTCGGAACTAGACCCGTGACTTCTTTTTCCACCTTCATCAACATTATATATATATATATATATATATATATATATATATATATATATACACATATATATATATACATATATATATTTATATATATATATATATATATATGTATGTATAAATGTACAACAAGTGGAAGACTAACTGCATAGGTGATAGCTGCTTAATCCTTTGCCTTGCAAACGAGCGAGTGGTCGATGGAACGGCATGCTCGGGTCAGTGGCCATCATTTTCTCATCCCCGTCAAGTCCTTTCCAGTTTTCCAAAACATTTTTTTTCTAATAAATTTCCTCCGTGTTAATCGGGTTAAGACTCACATGAAAAGGTCGCGAAGTAAACGATAATTATGTTAAATTTAATCCACGGCCAAAAAAAAAGAGAGTGTTAGAGAGAGGTGTGAAAGAGACAGAGAGCGAGGGAGAGGAAAAGAGAGAAAGATAGGGAAGAGAGGGAGAGGGAAAGAGAGAAATATATATATAGAGAGAGAGAGCGGGGGAAAGGTAGATAGAGAGAAAGATAGGGTGAGAGAGAAAGTGAGAAAGAGTGAGATAGAGAAAGTGAGAGTGAGATCGAGAGATAGAGAGAGAAAGATAGAGCGAATGAGAGAGAGAGAGAGATAAAGTGAGAGTGAGATCGAGAGATAGAGAAAGAGAGAGAGAGATAAAGTGAGAGTGAGATCGAGAGATAGAGAAAGAGAGAGAGAGTGAGATAGAGAGAGAGAAAGAAACGCTGACGAAATGGTGAAAGCGAACACAAAACAATAAAAAAAAATCATGACATAGAAAACGCAGAGAGTAAAGACAAGAACGAGAAGAAAACGCGAAAAACTTAAAACCAGCGTCGTAAAAGAAGGCAACTCACAAATAATTGTGTGATGATTAAAAGAAAACGGAATACAAAGAAATGATTAAAAGAAAACGGAATACAAAGACATGTGAGCAACCAAGCAGCCAATTAATTTCTGTGATTAATATGAAGAACAAAAGAACAACACCAGAAGAAGAAGAAGAAGAAAACAACGTTTAATCAAGATTCTGCATCGTGAAATACACAAGAAATGTATAAATGATGAATAATGAACTCGGGAGTGAGAGTTACATTACAATATGCTCAAGAACTGCCGGGATGACTTGCAAATATTTTAAGATATATGCATGTTTTATTTGGTCGTGTGTGTGTTTGTGTGTGTTTGTTTATGTATATATGTGTGTTTGTATTTGTTTATATGTGTATGCGTACGTGTGTGTTTGTGTGTGTATGTGTACGTGTGTATGTGTATGTGTTTATGAGTGTGTATGTACATACGTGTGTGTGTATGTGTGTGTATGTATGTGTATGTACGTGTGTTTATTTGTGTGTATGCATGTGTGTGAATTATGTGTATGTATGTACATACGTGTGTGTGTATGCCTATGTATGTGTACGTGTGTGTGTTTATTTGTATGTGTATGTATGTGTGTGTGTATGTATGTATGTGCATGTTTGCGTATGTATGTGTATGTACGTGTGTGTGTGTGTTTATTTGTGTGTATGTATGTGTATGTGTGTGTATGTACATACATATGTGTGTATGTGTGTGTATGTATGCGTATATATGTATATGTACGTGTGTGTGTGTCTTTGTGTATGCATACGTATGTATGTGTGTGTGTGTATGTGTATGCGAGTTCATGAGACGGACTACTATTCCTTCTTATGTCCTAAACTCATCAATTTCACCTCAATGACTTCCCTCTTTGACGCGACAGAGCCCAAAAGGAGAGAAGCGCTGGTTATATAGGCGATTTTATTCAACAACTTCTCTACCACAGCTGTGGACGTACTGTGTCTTCCTGCATTGCGTTCGACCCGGGGGAGTTAGCGTGATACAGGTATGACCCGTCATCCACGAGGAGCTGAGATGCGAGGGGTGAAAGGGGTGGTGGTGGGGAGTGGAAGGGGTGGGAATAGGTACGTGCCTCTGAATGAGCTACCCCCTTTATAAGGAGGAAAAAAGCTCTTGGTATATAGAATAACACTCGACCACCGAGATTAAACAGTGAAACATTTATTTCCCGGATGTTTGTGTCTGGCTTTAAGTGTCCAGGCGCGACCCGCACTCCCGTCTCAGTCGTACTCCCGTATCGCGAACTCCATCAGCCATTTCGAGCTGGAGTTGTAGATCTTGTTCTGGTCGTGTAAAATTTACGATGTGTGTGTGTTTGTATGTGAGTGTGTGTGTGTGTGTGTGTGTGTGTGTGTGTGTGTGTGTGTGTGTGTGTGTGTGTGTGTGTGTGTGTGTGTGTCCGTCCGTTCGTTCGTCAGTGCGCGTCTGTATATCTGTGTCTATATATTTGCCTGTTTGTATGCCAACAGTTGAATGTGTGTGTATGTTTTTAAGTGTATGCATATAGATAAATGTCCTTTTACGTACGTATGTGTACATATAAAAATGAATTTTTGTTTATGTATATATATATATATATAATATATATATTATATATATATATATATATATATATATTATATATATAATATATGTATGTATGTATGTATGTACAACACTGAATGGGTCCCAGTGAACAGATAGGCCTATACATTTTTATCAGCCACAATTCGCTTTAATTCTAAGCCATCAACATTGAGAGACTCGAGGAGGCCACCATGCAGAAATTGAAACGTGGTATATATACATATACATATACATATATATATATATATATATATATATATATATATATATATATATATATATATATATATATATATAGATATGTGTATATATATATATATATATATATTATATATAATATATATATATAGTATATATATTTATATATATATATATATATATATATATGGTATAATATATATATATATATATATATATATATATATATATATATATATATATATACATGAGTATGAATATGTGTGCGTGTGTTGAAAGGGAATGCGTTAGCGGTGTTTGCTCCTTAACGAGTCTGTGCTACGATGAAAGATTCCAGCCTCTCTCTAATGGTGTGCCGCCATAATACGTCAAGAATGAAATGTACTCCAAATGGTAACCCTAAGATTTATGGAGTTCTGTTTACGTGTTAAGGATTGCGGTGGAAGGGAATTCACTGGAATACGATTCAGAACGAGCGAAGTAGATTTGTAGCGCTTTCGAATGATGAAGAAAAAAGTTTGACGAAAACCAACACGATGGTTTCCCAGGAAGTGAGGAAAACGGATTCACTTAGCCAAATAAAATTCTCTCTCTCTGTTTCTCTCTCTTTCTTCTCTCTCTCTCTCTTCTCTCCCCCTCTCTCTCTTCTCCCTCTCTCTCTTCTCCCTGTCTCTCTCCCCCTCTCTTCTCCCTCTCTCTCTCTCTCTCTCTCTCTCTCTCTCTCTCTCTCTCTCTCTCTTTCTCTCCCTCCCTCTCTCTCTCTCTCTCTCTCTCTCTCTCTCTCTCTCTCTCTCTCTCTCTCTCTCTCTCTCTCTCTCTCTCTCTCTCTCTCTCTCTCTCTCTCTCTCTCTCTCTCTCTCTCTCTCTCTCTCTCTCTCTCTCCCTCTCCCTCTCCCTCTCTCTCTCTCTCTCTCTCTCTCTCTCTCTCTCTCTCTCTCTCTCTCCTCTCTCACCCCCCACTCTCTGTCTCTCTCTCTCTCTCTCTCTCTCGCTCGTCCCTTCCTCTCACTCCCTCTTTTTCTTCCTGTCTCCTTCTTCTCTCTCCCTCCCACTCAGTCCCACCCTCCCTCCCTCCCCCTCCCCCTCCCTCCCTCTCTTTCTCTCTTTATTCCCCTTTACAAACATACGACTTCGGGTCACTTCGTGTCCTCGTCTGTATGTTTTTGGAAAACTTGACGTGGTCACTTGATAAATCATGGTGTGCCGAGGGAGAGGAGTTTTGTTGTTTTGGTCATATTGGAGTGCTGTTCTTGCGGGGGAGTAATTCCATTGTGGAGAAAGTTCTGCGGGACATTTTGAGGGAGTTCTGTGTTTGTGCCTTCTCTGGTCGAGATAGATGGGAAGGGGAAATAGACTGTAAGTGCTTGAGAGAAGTAGACTGTAGGTGCTTGAGAGAGGTAGACTGCAGATGCCTGAGAAAGGTAGACTGTAGGTGCTTGAGAGAGGTAGACTGTAGGTGCTTGAGAGAGGTAGACTGTAGGTGCTTGAGAGAGGTAGACTGTATGTGCTTGAGAGAGGTAGACTGTAGGTGCTTGAGAGAGGTAGAGTGTAGGTGCTTGAGAGAGGTAGACTGTAGGTGCTTGAGAGAGGTAGACTGTAGGTGCTTGAGAAAGGTAGACTGTAGGTGCTTCAGAGGAGGTAGACTAGGTGCTTCAGAGAGGTAGACTGTAGGTGCTTGAGAGAGGTAGACTGTAGGTGCTTGAGAGAGGTAGACTGTAGGTGCTTGAGAGAGGTAGACTGTATGTGCTTGAGAGAGGTAGACTGTAGGTGCTTGAGAGAGGTAGAGTGTAGGTGCTTGAGAGAGGTAGACTGTAGGTGCTTGAGAGAGGTAGACTGTAGGTGCTTGAGAGAGGTAGACTGTAGGTGCTTGAGAGAGGTAGACTGTAGGTGCTTGAGAGAGGTAGACTGTAGGTGCTTGAGAGAGGTAGACTGTAGGTGCTTGAGAGAGGTAGACTGTAGGTACTTGAGAAAGGTAGACTGTAGGTGTTTGAGAGAGGTGGACTGTAGGTGCTTGAGAAAGGTAGACTGTAGGTGCTTGAGAGAGGTAGACTGTAGGTGCTTGAGAAAGGTAGACTGTAGGTGCTTGAGAAAGGTAGACTGTAGGTGTTTGAGAGAGGTAGACTGTAGGTGTTTGAGAGAGGTAGACTGTAGGTACTTGAGAGAGGTAGACTGTAGGTGTTTAAGAGAGGTGGACTGTAGGTGCTTGAGAAAGGTAGACTGTAGATGCTTGAGAGAGGTAGACTGTAGGTGCTTGAGAGAGGTAGACTGTAGGTGCTTGAGAATGGTAGACTGTAGGTGTTTGAGAGAGGTAGACTGTAGGTGCTTGATAGAGGTAGACTGTAGGTGTTTGAGAGAGGTAGAGTGTAGGTGCTTGAGAGAGGTAGACTGCAGATGCCTGAGAAAGGTAGACTGTAGGTGCTTGAGAGAGGTAGACTGTAGGTGCTTGAGAGAGGTAGACTGTAGGTGCTTGAGAGAGGTAGACTGTATGTGCTTGAGAGAGGTAGACTGTAGGTGCTTGAGAGAGGTAGACTGTAGGTACTTGAGAAAGGTAGACTGTAGGTGTTTGAGAGAGGTAGACTGCAGATGCCTGAGAAAGGTAGACTGTAAGTGCTTGAGAGAAGTAGACTGTAGGTGCTTGAGAGAGGTAGACTGCAGATGCCTGAGAAAGGTAGACTGTAGGTGCTTGAGAGAGGTAGACTGTAGGTGCTTGAGAGAGGTAGACTGTAGGTGCTTGAGAGAGGTAGACTGTATGTGCTTGAGAGAGGTAGACTGCAGATGCCTGAGAAAGGTAGACTGTAGGTGCTTGAGAGAGGTAGACCGTAGGTGCTTGAGAGAGGTAGACTGTAGGTGCTTGTGAGAGGTAGACTATAGGTGTTTGAGAGAGGTAGACTGTAGGTGCTTGAGAGAGGTAGACTGTAGGTGCTTGAGAGAGGTAGACTGTAGGTGCTTGAGAGAGGTAGACTGTAGGTGCTTGAGAGAGGAAAGATAGGAGGGACGAGGGGTGATAGGGAGGTAGAGGGGAGATGAAGATGTGGAAGAGAGGATGAGAGGCAAGGGGAAAGGGATGGGAAGGTAAAGGGAAAGGTAGGTAAGGCGAAGCTTAGGAAAGGGAAGGTAAGGGAGAAGTGGAGGAAGATGAAGAGGAAATGAGAGGAAATGATTGGGGAGGAATGGGCGAGGAAGGGGAGGGGCGTGGAAGGAAATGAAGAGAGTAAAAAGAGAAAAATCAATAAAGAGTTGAGAAGAGAGGTAATAGAATGAGAGGAAAGAGAGAGGGTGGTAGGTGAGAAGAGGGTAAAGAGGGAAGATAAAGAGTGAACAGAAGAAAAGAGGGAAGCGGGTAGGGGATAAAGGGAAGGAAAGAATAGGGAAGGGGGGGGGAGAAAATGGAGAGAGAGAGAGAGGGAGGG
>NC_134803.1:52991043-53003543 GCF_046742065.1 Oratosquilla oratoria | reverse complement strand
TAATTTATTTTTTTCTTCTTTTGTACCTTTTCCTCATCCATATTTAAGTTTATTTAGGTCTGCCGAACTTCAATATCATATTGATGATCTTAGTTATTGTTGACTGTCATTTCAGATTAATTTTCCCCTCCCCTTCATATGTCAGAATTTTATCTTCAGTCTCTTCATATGCAGTTGTAATCCATTGCAATTGATACGATATATATTTTTTCCTTTTGGTCCAGTTGTTGATGCTGTATACTCCTTTTCCCAAAAACAATTTAATATAATTCTTATCTATGCTTCCTTTCTCTTCCCATCTCGTTTTCCTTCCGTTTATCTACGTTCTCTTCTTCCTCCTCCTCCTCCTCCTCCTCCTCCTCCTCCTCCTCCTCCTCCTCTTCCGCTCCTTTTTCCTTCTCGTTTTCCTTCTCCTCCTCTTCTTCCTCCTCTTCCTCCTCCTGTCCCTCATCTTCCTCCCCCTCCTATTTCTCATTTTCCTCTTCCTCCTCCTCCTCCTCCTCTTCCTCCTCTTCCTCCTCTTCCTCTTCCTCCCCTCCTATTTCTCGTTTTCCTCTTCTTCCTCCTCCTCTTCCTCCTCTTCTTCCTCCTCCCCTCCTCCTCTTCCTCTTCCTCCTATTTCTCCTTTTCCTCCTCTTCCTCCTCCACAGCTTTCCTTCCGTTGGTCTCCCCATCCACATATACTCCCATGGTCGACCATTGTCTCCGTCCCTTTCTTTTTCTTTTTCGTTTACCTCCTCTTCTTACTCTTCCTCCTCTTCCTTCTCCTCCTCCTTTTCTTCCTCCTCCCATTTCTCCTTTTCCTCCTCTTCCTCCTCCTCCTCCTCTTTTTCTTCCGTTGGTCTCCCCATCCACATATACTCCCATGGTCGACCATTGTCTCCGTCCCTTTCTTCTTCTTCATTCTCTGTTTCCCTTTGAAGTCGTCTTTCTTTCCGCCTTCGTCCTGTCTCTCTGGATCTCACTTCGCGTCCAGATGAGTTCGACCTCATCCTGTTGCAGTGACTGTCTCCTACGTTGCTCTTCTCTCCATCTCTGCGGTGACCCAATCTTAACAAGTTCACAATACAATCACAGGTCAACATCTAAACGAAAGAGTAAAACCTCAGGATTGGTTCGAGATCGTGGAAACTAATTTACTGCAGAGAAGAGTTTTTTTCTTCTTCAAATGAATAAAATCGTCTGGCGGTAGGTGTGATAAAATCATAAAACGCAGCAAAATTGATATAGAAAACGGGTTACTTGTTTATTCTCGTTGGCCGAGCGTGTTAGAGCGTCGCTACTTGCGGCGGAGATCGAGGTGATGGCGGTTCGAACCCTACCGCCGGCGAGTTGGACCAAGGGCATGGTTCATTAAATCCCACGCTACAAAGTCCTCTGTAAGGGGCACCGTCTTAGCCTCCTGATTAGGGTAGCTCACGACGTTAAATCGAATCCTAATATTCGCTGCTGTCAGGATATTTTATTCGGTTCTGCGATGACCCCTTGCCAAGGGAGGTCAGTCTCGTGACCTCATTTGTCTCTTCTTTCCCTCCCGACTCCCCCGTAATTTCGATTTATTTTCTAATTACTTGGCCGTGACTTCAGTAATTGCCCTGTAGTAATTGTAATGGCTTGGGTTTCAATAAGGATAATTTGTTTTCAGATTGTGTGCTTACTTTGTGTTCATAATTACGTATCGGTAATGCAAGTTTGGTGGTATAATATGATACTATATAGTCATAATATTTGTAACTACTTTGGCAAAAAATATTGAAAATTTTGTCAAGAGTAATATCCTGTATGTATGTGTGATTCACCATGGTCTTGGATCACGTATTGGATTTGTGATCAACAGTTATTAACCTCCCGGATGAGAGCTCAGAGCTCATATATGACCGATCTATGGGTAATACTGTAACCACGCACACACACACCCAACTCCCCGCCCACGAGAGTTGGAGTAATGACTCGCAGGGCAGCGATATTGAAATTATTTCAGCCCTGGGAGGGATTCGAATCCGGACCTCCGTAGTGGCAGCCGGGAACTCTACCAAACGCTCCATCGAGTCGTGTGTGTGTGTGTGTGTGTGTATGTGTGTGCGTGTGCGTGCGTGTGTGCGTGCGCGCTTGTGTACATTGTAGCAACATTTCCATGTCTATCTCCTTTATCATTCATTTATTCATTCATTCATTTGTTCCTTCATTCGTTTGGCCCCGGACGAGTCCGGAACGTAGATTGTTCCGGCGGTGGAGTTCCATCCCTATTCCAGGAGGATGAAGAGAGAGGGCGCTGGTGCTCCGCTCCCGGTGGAACTGTTGTTGCTGTTGGAGTTGTTGGTGATGGTGGTGGTAGTGGTGGTTGTCGTAATGGTGTTGGTTGTGTTGGTGATGTTAGTGTTGCTGGTGGTGGTGATGTTAGTGGTGGTGGTGGTTGTCTTAATGGTGTTGGTTGTGTTGGTGATGTTAGTGTTGGTGGTGGTCTTGGTGGTGTTGGTGGTGATGGTGTTGGTGCTGGCGCTTTTGGTGCTGGTGGTGTTGGTGCTGGTGATGGTGTTGGTAGTAGTGGTTGTCTTGGTGTTGTTATTAGTGCTGGTGTTGGTGGTGGTGTTGGTGGTAGTGTTGGTGTTTGTGGTGGTGCTGGTGGTGTTGGTGGTGGTTGTCTTGGTGTTGTTATTAGTGCTGGTGTTGGTGTTGATGTTGGTGCCTGTAGTGGTGGTGATTGGAGCACGGAGTTGAGGGCTTAAGAGGCTCTCTCTCTCCACCATTTCCTCCATCTTCCGTGTCCTCACTTTACGCTTTCATACGCGTCTGTATTCCATATCCTCATATGAAAATACGTAATTATATTGTCTTACATATAAATATTTTAACAGTCAAGATTCATCACATGAATGTTTATGATAAGTATGGATTAATACGTTTCTACCGTAATAGCTTGTATACTCGTATTTATGTAATCAATTTATATTTATTTAATGTTTGAATATAAGCATATACAGTATACAATTGTATATTCTGCAGTTCTGGATTTGGCTTCGAGCATTACAGTCGTAGTGGCGCACTGGTTAGAGTGCCCGACTGGTAACTTGAAGATAATAATTTTGATATTTTACGGTTCAAGAAAAGAGGGAGGGAGGGGTGGTGAATGGGAGTGGAGTATGTGGGGATGAAATGGGTGGGAGTGGTTCATGCCTTTGACCTTGGCTACCCTCCTTGTAAGGGGGAAAAAGCCTTCGGTATATGTGTGTATTTGCTATTCATTGTGACGTTTTTTTTTGCATGTT
This sequence comes from Oratosquilla oratoria, assembly GCF_046742065.1. Classification (NCBI taxonomy): domain Eukaryota; kingdom Metazoa; phylum Arthropoda; class Malacostraca; order Stomatopoda; family Squillidae; genus Oratosquilla; species Oratosquilla oratoria. The sequence goes on along the minus strand of NC_134803.1, from coordinate 53,000,277 downwards.
TGATTTTGTTCAGGCTAACGACTGGTAGTTTTATTCAGCTTTAGAAACCTCGAAGTAGTTTGTGGATAGAACTGTCGAAATAATCACAAACGATTACAAATGAAGAGCATGTTGACAGCAAACCTTTTGGTCCATAACTAGGTCAGATACAAAAAAAAAGGTATATTATATATATATATATATATATATATATATATATATATATATATATATATTTATATAACCATATATATATAGATATATATATAAATATATATATATATATATATATATATATATATATATATATATATATATGAAAAATAAAATACGATAAATAGATAAATAAACATGTAGATCTCTTGCGTATTATGCTGAAATTGGGTTATATAATGATATTTTCCTGAAACAAATCTTAGATGATTTCATTCGGCTCATAGACGCCTCAGACACTGTAGGGAAGTGTCTTACTTCAGCATATTCCCCTCAATTTTATTTTCTTGTCTGTCGTTAAGTATCGAGGTAGGCAGAGTTCGAGTGAACACGGCTGGGAAACCACTATAATAACAATAGTAGTAACTCGCGAGATCCGAGGAAATTCCACAGCTGAAGACCTCAAGACACCATCCACTCACACTCATTGAAAAAAAAAAAAAAAAAAAACCGGAAAGATAACCACGGAAACAAATGAAAAAGTCTGCGGACACCTTCCGACGTATTTCACTTGACTCCAGCTGACTCACACGGACTCTCGGCTCAGGTTCCGGCTCTCCTCGGCTCTCCGGCTCATGACCTGGCCCATGACCCAACCTCGCCCCCGGGCCGGGGTCATGTTAACGCCACAAATCTATTTGCTGACCTGTCCTTTCCATAGGCTGGTTTGAGATGCAGGTCAGATTTGACATATTAAACAGTCCAAGCGTGTATGTGTATAAATACTGCACGCACACACACACACACAATATGTATAATATATCATACATATTGTAAACGTAATTGCTAATTCGACATCATCTTTCTTCCTTAAGACATTCTTTTTATGTCTTACGATGGTCCTGCAAAAGTTGAGATGATTTCTCCTAATGTCCTCAGTTGCCCGGTACCATCAACATACTGATCCCTCTAATAATACTACAATTATATATGTTCCCTTTTCACATGAGAATGGTATTATACATACAAACATACATATACCAAAAGCTTTTCCCCCCCTTCCACAGGATGTAGCCAGAAAACAAAGGCATAGAAACCACTCCCACCCATTCCATCCCCTACATACTCCTCCAATTTACCAGTATTTTCCATTCCCTTAAACACACATTAAACAATCTCAATAGTCATTTCAATATAACTTCTCCCTTCTCCAGGCACACAACGTTAGAATCGTCTGACCTAGGTGCCCTACCAGATTTTATCTCTTTGAATGCTCTTCGTACCTCCTACTTCTCTATAGTCCTGTCCTTTTCCTCTCAAATCACAATAATTTCCCTATCATCTCCCACACCCAAATCAAAATCTCCCTGTCCTACTTTACATGCAACAACGCTCATCTTTGCGGTATCGCTTTCACTTCTGTTAGCAAATGTTCATCTACACCTTCGATATGCTCCTTTCTTTACTCCATCTCACTCTTTTAACTTTCTTCCGGAATATATTTTTTGTTAGTTTTAATAAAGCCCAGATTAGCGCATGGCTACCTCCCTTATAAGGGGGAAGAATCCCTGGGTATATAGATAGATTTTCAAAATTATCCGTCAAACACTTACCCTACTATACCATCGGGCTTCTCAGTCTATATCGCTTTGCATTTTGTTCCCTCACTCTTTAATTTGTATCATATACTTTCCTTTTGGTCGCCTGAGTCCTTAAAACATATATATATATATATATATATATATATGTATATGTATATGTATATATGTATATATATATATATGTATATGTTGTGTATGTTTAAGACAGATTGAAATTTTTTAGAAGCTCTGCCAAGAGATTCGAACCCTGACCAATGTGTGCATAATCACGAAGTCCTTTTGAACCATCGCACGTAGCTCAGTCGCTAGCGTCGTGACTTCGTGATTATACACCCACAGGTCAGGGTTCGAATCCCTTGGCAGAGCTTCAAAAAATGTTCAATATATATATATATATATATATATATATATATATATATGTATATATATATATATATATATATATATATATATATATATATATATCCAGGTTTCATTCAAAATATGGTTAAACAAGATTCAAAAGTAATTTCATATATAGTTGATCTTGTTTTGTTTGTGCGTTTTCCAAATCAAATTGTAATTTGGAAACATTTTGGACCATGAGATTGTTATTGTATTTATTACTTTGCTAAAAGCTGCAACGGAAATGTAACTGGGCTTACATAGTACAATTAATGCAATACTGTTCTTGGTGCACTGATGACGTCATAGGAAGCGTGCTGGTCTCGCATTAGCTTAGTTCCGGGTTCGAGTCTCGCACATCTCTCCGATTCCCAGCTTTGACTCTTACCTGCCCCAACAGTCCCTGAAGCGTATCATAGGGCAAAGGTGACGGCTTCGGCCGCATCTACGCGGTGTTATCGTTGTTCCTTAGACTAGCTAGCCGAACAGTCCCGTCTCCCTGAAGAACGCCACGACAAAAACGAAATTTTCACACAAATCCTTGATAGACTATATATTGTATTGTTGGCGTGCGCAGTTGTATACACTGGAGTCTTTCATAATGTGTTGTATAGTAAGGGTTCAAGTGTTACATCCTGGCCAGCTATCTGGATTGCGGTCACACAGTCGCCTAAGGGCCGGATGGTGTCCACATTGCATCCTGTCCGGTTGGACTCTCTCTCGTCGTATGTTGATGTCAATAGTATAGATTACTGGTTCTTAACCTATGGTTCAATGGTTCCTTGTGGGCCACCGTGGTTCACAGTGATAGTGGTTCACAGTGATAAAGTGGTTCACAGTTATAGTGGTTCACAAACAATGATAGTGGTTCACAAACAATGATAGTGGTTCACAAACAGTGATAGTGGTTCACAGACAGTGATAGTGGTTCACAAGCAGTGATAGTGGTTCACAAACAATGATAGTGGTTCACAAACTAGTGGTAGTGATTCACAGTGGCAGTGGTTCACAGTGATAGTGGTTCACAAACAGTGATAGTGGCTTACAAACAGTGATAGTGGTTCACAAACTAGTGATAGTGGTTCACAAACAGTGATAGTGGTTCACAAACAGTGATAGTGGTCCACAAACAGTGATAGTGGTCCACAAACAGTGATAGTGGTTCACAAACAGTGATAGAGGTTCACAAACAATGATAGTGGTTCACAAACAGTGATAGTTCACAAACATTGATAGTGGTTTACAAACAATGATAGTGGTTCACAAACAGTGGTAGTGGTTCACAAACAGTGATAGTGGTTCATAAACAGTGATATGTTCACAGTGATAGTGGTTCATAAACACTGATTGTGGTTCATAAACACTGATAGTGGTTCATAAACACTGATAGTGGCTCACAAGCACTGATAGTGGTTCATAAACAGTGATAGTGGTTCACAAACAGTGATAGTGGTTCACAAAACAGTGATAGTGGTTCACAAACAGTGATAGTGGTTCACAAACAGTGATAGTGGTTCACAAACAGTGATAGTGGTTCACAAACACTGATAGTGGTTCACAAACAGTGATAGTGGTTCACAAACAGTGATAGTAGTTCACAAAGTGATAGTGGTTCACAAACTAGTGATAGTGGTTCTCAAACTAGTGATTGGATGCACTAGGGCGTTATCCACTAGTGATGGGGTTCTTAGGAGACTAAGCAACAGCAATTCATAAGAACGGGAATACATAGGGAAAGAGGTCGAGAACCCCTGGTATAGATGGTGTGAGTGAGGAAGGTGAAGGCCGCTGAGATTACAAAGGATTATAAAGGTGGAGCATGCCGACAGGAGACCTTTTGGTCCATAACTAGAGCTAGATGTTGGTGTTTGTGGGTAGCCTGCAAGTGTAGATGTTCCGAAGGCATTTCTCGTGGCAAATATCATGCAACAGATTCTTTTCCTTCGAGGCGTCTGGAAACTGGAAAAGAAAGGAGATGTCTGACCCGGTAAGGAAATATGGTTCTTAGAGCGTTTGGTGTTAAGAGTCAAAATGGCCTACGCAAGACGCCAGGATTTTTTTCTTCTTTTTATTCCGTATGCCTCGTTTAAGCTTAGTACCTTTCAGCCCTGCATTCGTGTTCAGATGGTAATAAAGTAACTCTGCTTCTTGTGGATAATAGATTAATGCTGACGCCTATCTGATAGCTATTTTCGGTAGGTATTATTTGTTTGTTACAAAGGATTACAAAGGCGGAGCATGCCGACAGGAGACCTTTTGGTCCATATCTAGGTCTGATGCGAAAAAATCATAATAATGATAAACAAATAAATGAACAAATAAAAACCATAATAATGTAAATAATAAATGAAATAAATAAATGCATATAGTCAAATAATGAATAAACAAGTAAACAGTAAATAATAATAAATTGACGTATAACTGATAATAAATGATAATCAAACAAATAATAATAAACGGACAAATGATAACAAAACAAATAAACAAATAATATGTTTACCTTTATTATAAGGTTTTTCTTATAAGAGATCTATTTTTTTATGGAAACTTTGATTTTTTTTTTTTTTTTTTTAAATTGATAATGGCTGTATTTGGTTTTCGAAATTATAGACTTGACTTAGGATTTGCCATAGATTTCTGCAGTTTTTGTTGTTCATCATGGATAACCGTAACTACTAACCTACCCAAGTCCCTTAAGGCAATATCACACCGGGCTATTTCTACCTCCGACTGTTGGTGCAAATATGCAGCCCGTAGCTTTAAGGGAAGGAATTTCATATGCTGGAGGAAAATAATATTCCTTCAGCATATAAATTGGCATTCTATGTAATATTGCTGAGAAAACAAAATAGTTTGTAATAGTTATTTGACGGCGGAAAAAGTGCTGGAGGTGGGTGGTGGTACCGCCGATTGTCGGAGGTTGGAGGAAAACAGCCCAGTGGGATAAGTCTTTTATTATGGAGAAGGGTCGTCGAATTGCTCGATCTTGCTTTCTTCGTCTTAGTGGTTGAAATGGATTCTATCATTAAAAATGCATTTATTTATGTATTTCATTTATTATTTACATTGTTATAGTTTTTGTTTATTTATTTATTATCATTATTATTATTATTGTTATTATTATTATTATTATCATTATCATTATTATTATTATTATTATTATTATTATTATTATCATTATTATTATTATTATCATTATTATAACTATTACTATTATTACTATTATTATTATTATTATTATTATTATTATCATTATCATTATTATTATTATTATTATTATTATTATTATTATTTTCACATCCGACCTAGCTATGGACCAGTAGGTCTCCTGTCGGCATGCTCCGCCTTTGTAATCCTTTGTGATCCTTTATATAAACGAATAGATACATGAATGAGTAAATAGATGAATAACGCCGTTGTTATAACTTATTTCCGGCATTTTATATTAGCGATAATTGACTAAAAAAAAAATGGGATAAAATTGATGACTGTCGGGAAATAAATTGATAAACAAATATCCACATTTTTTAATCCTATTATTTCAGTGACCTATTTTTCCAGGTTTGACTGATTTCAGGGGACTTGATTCAGCACAAGCGTTGCCTCCGGACTGAAATAAATGAATAAATAAATGAAATAACTTCAGGAGATTAATCAGAAACCACATCTCGACCACCGTCACGTATCAGACACATTTCGCCAGAGTCGACGTCGCCTCCTAAGAGCTTCGGCCACTTACCATCGTCCGTCAGGCTCCTCGCATCACAATTACCCTCCCAGGCATCCTCCTCCCTCCTCCCTCCTCCTCCTCCTCCTCCTCCTCCTCCTCCTCCTCCTCCTCCTCCTCCTCCATTTCCTCCTCCTCCATTTCCTCCTCCATTTCCTCCTCCTCCATTTTCTCCTCTTCCATTTCCTCCCCCTCCTCCTCCATTTCCTCCTCCTCCATTTCCTCCTCCTCCTCCTCCATTTCCTCCTCCATTTCCTCCTCCATTTCATCCTCTTCCATTTCCTCCTCCATTTCCTCCTTTTCCATTTCCTCCTCCTCCTCCATTTCCTCCTCCTCTTCCACCACTTCCTCCTCCTCCTCTTCCTCCTCCTCCATTTTCTCCTCCTCTTCCACCACTTCCTCCTCCTCCTCTTCCTCCTCTTGCTCCTGTCCCTCCTCCTCCTCCTCCTCCTCCTCCACCTCCTCCACCACTTACTCCTCCACCTCTTCTCCACATCTTCCTTCTTCACTTCCTCCTCCACCTCTTCTCCACATCCCCCTTCATTTCCTCCACCTCTTCCTCCTCCTCCTCCTCAGCTTCCTCCTACATTCATTCCTTCGCCTCTTCCTGCTGTTCCATCTATTCCTACTTCACCTCTTCCTCCTACTCCTCTTCCTTCTCCACCTCTTCTCCTCATCATCCCACCTCATACCTCCTCCTCATTATCATCCCAAATCCCCCTCCTGCTCCTCCTCCTCCTCCTCCTCCTCCTTTTCCGTTCTCTCCGCCCTCTCCATTCCTATCTCCCTCCTTCCCTTTCTCTCCCAACCTCCTTTTCCCTAATGCCTTCTCCTCCCTATACTCCCCTTCCCCATCCCTTCCTTATCATTACCTTTACCTTTCTCCCCTATCCTTCCCCTCCCCTTTACCTATCCAACCCTTTCTCATATTCTTCAATTTTCCTCCTTCCTCTTTTTTCCCTATTTTTTCTTCTTTCCTTATCGTTTCCCTTCCCATCTCCCGTCTCCTCTTCGCTCCTAAAAAAAAAAAAAAAAAAAAAAAAAAATATATATATATATATATATATATATATACATATATATATATATATATATGTATATAGAAGCCTCTAGTCTCTGTTTGGTATTTGCCTCTAGGTTCGACACCCAGTGACTTCTATCCTAATAATAGTGATGATGATAATAATGATAATCATCATCATCATCATCATCATCATCATCATCATCATCATCATCATCATCATCATCATCATCATCATCATCATCATCATCATCAACAACAACAAGAGCATCATCATCATCATGCCGCGTTCCTCGATGCGTTCTTAGGTGCGTTACTCGGTGTCCTGTGCAAAGTCATGCTAGTCAGGACACCGAGGAACGCGCCCAGCTCTGACAATAAAGATATAAATCGATAGGCAATATAATGAAACAAATAAAATTGTTCAGTAAACAAGAGGGGGGTGAAATTAAGGAAGCTATGTTTCTTTCCATTTTATTCTTCAATTCCTTTGCGTATTCGGAGAAACGTATATTCAGAAATATAAATTTCCTCTCTGTGCTTCCAATCCATTCTCGGTAATTACTCTCACCCTAGTGTGTGTGTGTAATCCCTCTTCCATTTGCATGTCATTCGGAATTCTCGTAGCCTGTATTGTCTTGTGAGCAGTCAATTAGTTAGTTGGAGCAGAAGGAGCCCCCCATCACATAGTCACATGCTCACATACTATGAGTTAGGTGGAGTAGAGAGCGCACCATCGCATAGGCACGCTCACCTACTATTAGTTAGATGGAGTAGACGGCGCCCAATCATATAGTCACAATCACATACTATTAAAGTAGACGGCGCCCCATCACATAGCCACGCTCGTATACTATTAGAGTAGACGGCCCCCATCACATAGCCACATAGTCTATTAGAGTAGACGGTACCCCCATCACATAGCCACATACACGCATACTATTAGGTGGAGTAGACGGTGCCCCCATCACATAGCCACAGTCACATACTATTAGATGGAGGAGACGGCGCCCCATCACATAGCCACAATCACATGCTATTAGTTAGTTGGAGCAGACGGCGCCCCATCACATAGTCACAATCACATACTATTAGATAGTTGGAGTAGACGGTGCCCCCATCACATAGCCACAGTCACATACTATTAGATAGATGGAGTAGACGGCGCCCCATCACATAGCCACAATCACATGCTACTAATTAGTTGGTGCAGACGGTGCCCCATCACATAGTCACAATCACATACAATTAGATAGGTGGAGTAGGCGGCGCCCCATCACATAGCCACAATCACATGCTATTAATTAGTTGGAGCAGACGGCGCCCCATCACATAGTCACAATCACATACAATTAGATAGGTGGAGTAGACGGCGCCCCATCACATAGCCATGCTCGTATACTATCAGAGTAGACGGTAACCCCCTCACATAGTCACAATCACATACAAGGAGTCGATGGTGCCCCATCGCATACTCACAATCACATACTATTAGATAGGTGGAGCAGACGGCGCCCCATCACATAGCCACAATCACATAGATACTAGATTCCACAAAAAACTTATCTGGCCGTGGAATTCAGTAGGGGATAAGGATACCGCCTTCGTGTACCTTTGTGTGTTGTAAAAAGGTCTTTTTGTTTTCGTAATTTTCTTCTAGGATGTGTTGAGGTGGAAGTATATTTTCTCCCTCTTGTAAAATGAATTAGATATTTGTATATGTATGTATGCATGTATGTATGTCGTTTATTCTTTTCGCATTGTACATCACATTTCAATTTACAGATTTCCTTTTTTATGTTTCGTTTTGTTTTCCAGTTGACATCGTTCTATTTTTTTTTCTATATTTCACCACATTCTCCATTTTGTTCTGCTGTGTTTTATCAACATTCTTTCCGTCGAACTGAATGAACTTCTTTTCTTTTCGTTTTTAATTCTATTTTCTTTTTCACTGTAACCCACGTAAAATGTCACGTTTTTTTCGTTTTTTTTATTTTCTTTTTCTTTCAAGTCTTTCCCTCTTCCGTTCGGTCACTCATCCATTGCCAAGCTTCTTCGCGTCTCGTTTTCATCGCAAGATCCTTGGCAGTGTGCATTATCCCCTCCCCCCGTTCCCACAATGCATCGCTCATGATCCAAATCATACTCGGAAGACGCTCAGGCACGTTTCGTTATTGCATTTGATTTCGTTCGCTAATTCTCCGTGAGACGCTTTATTGCTCGATCGTTTGGGTTCTAGATTTCAAGCCCTCTGTTCCTCGTCTTAATTCATGGCCCAATTGTTCCTCTTTAGATTCGCTTTAACGTCGCCAACTACCCCTATTAGGGGGCTAAGACGGTGCCCCCCCCCCTTACAGAGGATTTTGTAG
>NC_134803.1:52963543-52983543 GCF_046742065.1 Oratosquilla oratoria | reverse complement strand
TGGAGAGATGAGATTGAGAAGTTTGCAGGAGTGACGTGGCAGAGGTTAACGCGGTCGTGTCAATCATGGAATGCTATGAAGGAAGCCTTTGTTCAACAGTGGACTCAGGATGGCTGATTTGATTGATTGATTGATTGTTCATATTGGACAGGATATTAGGAAGGTTAGTGGTGTTTGAAATTACAATGTACAGTACTCTGTACATTTGTACATTTGTACTACAAGGTTACATCGTATTGATTTTGAGCATCGCCCAACTCTATAGATCCTCGGCACTTAGTATTACATCAGCCCAATGCTTAACAAAGTACTTTGTCAAATGACGTTCAAGCAACAAGGCAGCGTTGACACAAGTGAGTTTAGTCACATGTCACTTGTTAATTCCTCTATTGGAATGAAATCGTGCATGACATTTCAGAGTTTATTATAGTTATTATTATTATTATTATTATTATTATTATTATTGTTATCATTATTATTAGTTATTATTGTCATTATTATTATTGTTATTATTATTATTATTTAATTATTGTTATTCTATTATTATTATTATTATTATTATTATTATTATTATTATTATTTTGTTATTGTTTTATTATCATTATTATTATTATTTGATTTATTTAATTTATTTAATTTATTTAATTTATTTCATTTACTTAATCTATTCAATTTACTTAATTTATTTATTTTATTTAATTCATTTAATTTATTTAATTTTTTTTTTTTTTTTTTTTTTTTTTTTTTTTTTTTTTTCCTGCATTGACACCCCCACTCCTTACTCCACTCTCTCTACTTCTGCATATTGGAGCGTGAGGCCCTTATCTCACTTGGTCTCTCACGCCATCAACTCGTGAGTGATAGTGTCCTCACCAGCTCTCGACCAAGAATCCGCCTTTGGCTCTCTTCGGCTTCGGCAACTCTCGCTCGAGACTTCGCCAAAAGCTCTTCGTGGTTTTCGTGGCTTCCAACCATAGATTGTCCCTCCTCCTCTCCCTCCTCCTCTCCCTCCTTCTCTCCCTCCTCCTCTCCCTCCTCCTCTCCCTCCTCTCCCTCCTCCTCTCCCTCCTCTCCCTCCTCTCCCTCCTCCTCTCCCTCCTCCTCTCCCTCCTCCTCTCCCTCCTCCTCTCCCTCCTCCTCGCCTATACTCCTCTCCCTCCTCCTCTCCCTCCTCCTCTCCCTTCTCTCCCTCCTTTCCCTCCTCTTCTCCCTCCTCTCCTTCCTCCTTCACGCCTATACTCCTCTCCCTTCTCGCCTCTTCCTCCTCTTCCTTCACTTCTTCCTTTGCTCCCTCATCCTCTTTTTCCTCGCCCCCTCCTCTCACTCCTTGCCTATACTCCTCTTCCTCCTCTTTCTCCTCTTCCTCTTCTTCCTCTTCTTTCCCTCCTCGCCTACTCCTCTTCCTACTCTTCCTCTTCATCCTCTTCCTACTCATCTTCCTCCTCTTCCTCCTCCCTTTCTCCTCCTCTTCCCCCTCTTCCTCCTCCTCTTCCTCCTCCTCGCTCACTCCTCTTCCTCCTCCTCCTACCCTCTCTCGTCCTTCTCCCATCCTTCCCCTTCCCCCTCCTCCCCCTTCCCCCTCCTCCCCCTTCCCCCTCCTCCCATCCTTCCCCTTCCCCATCTCCTCTCTTCCCCATCTCCCCTCTTCCCTATCTCCCCTCTCCCCTCCTCATCTCCCCTCTCCCCTCCTCCCCTCCTCTCCTCCTCCCCTCCTACCCTCCTTCCTCCTTCACCTCCTCCCCTCCTCCTCCTCCTCCTCGCACGTCCTCCGGTGCCGCCGCGGGCAGCTGACGAAGACTCTTCCTGTCTTCGCCTCTCCTGACCTCGATAGCGGTTCAAAAGTTTTTTATTTTCATCTTCTTCTTTCCTGGTCCGAACGACGCTCGCCAATATTCGCTCCCCCCCACTCCATCAGTGACTCCCTCCGTCTCGTCGTCCTCCTTCAGCACTCCATCAGTGACTCCCTCCGTCTCATCCTCCTTCCCCAGCACTCCATTGGTGACTCCCTCCATCTCGTCCTACTATTCCAGCACTCCATTGGGGCCTCCCTCCATCTCTTCCTCATCTTCCAGCACTCCATCAGTGACTCCCTCCATCTCATCCTCCTTCCCCAGCACTCCATCAATGACTCATTCCATCTTGGCCTCATCTTCCAGCACTCCATCGAGGCTTCCCTATCCTTTGTCCTCCTCTTCCAGCACTCCATCGGTGACTCCCTCCGTCTCGTCCTCCTATTCCAGCACTCCATCTCCCTCCATCTCGTCCTCCTCTTCCAGTACTCCATCGAGGCCTCCCTCCATCTCGTCCTCCTCTTCCAGCACTCCATCGATGACTCCCTCCATCTTGCCTCCATCGTCAAGAACTCCAATAGTGACTCCCTCCGTCTCGTTCTCCTCTTCCAGCACTCCATCGAGGCCTCCCTCTGCTTTGTCCTCCTTTTCCAGCACTCCATCGGTGACTCCCTCCATCTCATCCTCCTTCCCCAGCACTCCATCGGTGACTCCCTCCATCTCGTCCTTCTATTCCAGCACTCCATTGGGGCCTTCCTCCGTCTCGTACTCCTCTTCCAGCACTCCATCGAGGCCTCCCTCTCCTTTTTCCTCCTATCCAGCACTCCATCAGTGACTCCCTCCGTCTCGTCCTCCTCTTCCAGCACTCCATCAGTGACTCCCTCCGTCTCGTCCTCCTCTTCCAGCACTCCATCAGTGACTCCCTCCGTCTCGTCCTCCTCTTCCAGCACTCCATCGAGGCTTCCCTCCATCTCGTCCTCCTCTTCCAGGACTCCATCGGGACCTCTTTCCTTCTTGTCCTCCTCTTCCAGCACTCCATTAGTGACTCCCTCCATTTTGTCCTCCGTCGTCAAGAACTCACTCGGAAGAATATCGCCACTGAATCGGTCTCCACATTGAGTCTCCTCTTCTCCAGGAAGGTCCTCCATCATGTCTCCAAGTTCGTTTCTTCACCAGACATCCCCAAACTTGAGGACGCAACGCCTATGCTTGGCGGTTCTCATGGCCGGACGTCGTAGAGGTGCGTCTCCCCGACTCTCGTTTTTTATGTCACATCAATAAACTTACCTTCGTCAGGACGTTGCGGCTGTGAAGGTTCAGAAGAAGGACGCGGTTCTCATGGTCGGACGTCGTAGAGGCACGTCTCCCCGACTCTCGTTTTTTTATGTCACATCAAGAAACTTACCTTCGACAGTACGTTGCGGCTGAGAAGGTTCAGAAGAAGGATGAGGTTTGGTGACTGCTTAGGCCCTTTAGAGGTCCGTACACTGGACTGACTACTTCCTACACCTTTGGGATATCCTGGTTTATGTTCGTACCCTCAAAGGCTACTTCAAGTGAATCGTACGCAGTGTCTGAGTGTTGTGAGTTAAGCTTCCGATGATCAGGTACAAGGGAATCTCCCTCCTTCCGATGACTAGGTACAAGGGAACCTCCCTCCTTCCGATGACCAGGTACAAGGGGCCTCCCTCCTTCTGATGACCAGGTACAAGGGAACGTCCCTCCCTCTGATGACCAGGTACAAGGGAACCTACCATCTTCCGATGACCAGGTACAAGGGAACCTCCCTCCTTTCGGTGACCAGGTACAAGGGTCCCTCCTTCTGATGACCAGGTACAAGGGAACCTCCTTCCTTCCGATGACCAGGTACAAGGGAACTCCCCTTCCTATGACTAGGTACAAGGGAGCCTCCCTCTTTCCGATGACCAGGTACAAGGGAGCCCCCACCTTCCCATGACTAGGTACAAGGGAGTCCCCCCCTTCCCATGACTAGGTACAAGGGAGCCCCCCTTCCCATGACTAGGTACAAGGGAGCCCCCCCTTCCCATGACTAGGTACAAGGGAACCTCCTGCCGATGACCAGGTACAAGGGAACCTCCCTCCTTCCGATGGCCCAGAACAAGGCGACCTCTCTCCAACGAACAAATAAATTAATAAACAAATGAATAAATATAGATTTGATAAAAATAAGGAAGCCAAAGGCCCATCGATTGTACATAGAAAGAGAGAGAGAGACAGAGAGAGGGAGAGAGAGAGAGAGATGAACATATGTACGTGTGTACTTTTATAGATATTCTTGTACATTTGTACATATCTTTGTGCATGTTGAATTATTCAAACAACAAATAAAGACCCCGCCAGCAAAGAGAGAGAGAGAGTGAGAGAGAGTGAGAGTGAGTCTGAGAGACATAGGAGTACATATTCACGTGTGTACTTTTATCAATATTCTTGTACATTTGTACATACTTTTGTACACGTATTCGAAATTATTCAGATAACAAACAGAACCTGTCAGGAACGATGACATATGATCTGCTTTCATCATTGCTCCACGAAGATCGCTCCTCTGTAAGTCACAGCTTCAGGAAACATTCCACGAAGATCGCTCTTCTGTAAGTCACAGCTTCAGGAAACTCTCCACGAAGATCGCTCTTCTGTAAGTCACAGCTTCAGGAAACGCTCCACGAAGATTGCTGTTCTGTAAGTCACAGCTTCAGGAAACGTTCCACCATCGCTCTTCTGTAAGTCACAGCTTCAGGAAGCGTTTCACCATCGCTCTTCCTGAAGTCACAGCTTCAGGAAACTCTCCACGAAGATCGCTCTTCCGGAAGTCACAGCTTCAGGAAACGTTCCACCATCGTTCTTCTGTAAGTCACAGCTTCAGGAAACTCTCCACGAAGATCGCTCTTCTGTAAGTCACAGCTTCAGGAAAATCTCTACGACGATCGCTCCTCTGTAAGTCACACCTTCAGGAAACGCTCCACCATCGTTCTTCTGTAAGTCACAGCTTCAGGAAACGTTCCACCATCGCTCTTCTGTAAGTCACAGCTTCAGGAAACTCTCCACAAAGATCGCTGTTCTGTGAGTCACAGCTTCAGGAAACGCTCGACGAAGATCGCTCCTCTATAAGTCACAGCTTCAGGAAAATCTCCACGAAGATCGCTCCACCGTAAGTCACAGCTTCAGGAAACGCTCCACGAAGATCGCTCCTCTGTAAGTCACAGCTTCAGGAAACATTCCACGAAGATCGCTCTTCTGTAAGTCACAGCTTCAGGAAACTCTCCACGAAGATCGCTCTTCTGTAAGTCACAGCTTCAGGAAACTCTCCACGAAGATCGCTCTTTTGTAAGTCACAGCTTCAGGAAGCTCTCCACGAAGATCGCTCTTCTGTAAGTCACAGCTTCAGGAAGCTCTCCACGAAGATAGCTCCTCTGTAAGTCACAGCTTCAGGAAACGTTCCACCATCGCTCTTCTGTAAGTCACAGCTTCAGGAAACTCTCCACGAAGATCGCTCTTCTGTAAGTCACAGCTTCAGGAAACTCTCCACCATCGCTCTTCTGTAAGTCACAGCTTCAGGAAACGTTCCACCATCGTTCTTCTGTAAGTCACAGCTTCAGGAAACTCTCCACGAAGATCGCTCCTCTGTAAGTCACAGCTTCAGGAAACGTTCCACCATCGCTCCTCTGTAAGTCACAGCTTCAGGAAACGCTCCACGAAGATCGCTCCTCTGTAAGTCACAGCTCCAGGAAACGCTCCACCATCGTTCTTCTGTAAGTCACAGCTTCAGGAAACGCTCCACGAAGATCGCTCTTCTGTAAGTTACAGCTTCAGCTTCAAGAAACGTTCCACCATCGCTCTTCTGTAAGCCACAGCTTCAGGAAACGCTCCACGAAGATCGCTCTTCCGGAAGTCACAGCTTCAGGAAACGCTCCACCATCGTTCTTCTGTAAGTCACAGGATCGCTCTTCTGTAAGTCACAGCTTCAGGAAACTCTCCACCATCGCTCTTCTATAAGTCACAGCTTCAGGAAAATCTCCACGAAGATCGCTCCACCGTAAGTCACAGCTTCAGGAAACGCTCCACGAAGATCGCTCCTCTGTAAGTCACAGCTTCAGGAAACGCTCCAAGAAGATCGCTCTTCCGGAAGTCACAGCTTCAGGAAACGCCCCAAGAAGATTTGCCTCTGGATCGTTTGTTTTTATTGGACATCTCTTTCCAACACCGTCAGGTCTTCCATAGCCTCGGGAGTCCATGTGAAAGAATAGAATGGTTTTATGTCAACTAATGTAAGAGGAATGCGTCTTTGGTCTGGAAAAGGTTAATGGGGATTTTTTTTTTTTTTTTTTTCTGCGGGGAACGTATCAGTTAAATAAGATTGTCTTACACTGTACAAGCCACATTTTCTCTCTCTCTCTCTCTCTCTCTCTCTCTCTCTCTCTCTTACTCTCTCCTCTCTTTCTCCCTCCCTCTCTTTCTCCCTCCCTTTCATTCTCTTATCTTTCTCTTTTTGTCTCCTTTACTCTCTTTTCCTCATTTCATCTCTCTTTTCTCTCTCTTCCTCTCTCTTTTCTCTCTCTTCCTCTCTCCCTCTCTTCCTCCCTCTCATTCTGTTTCCTTTTCTTTCCTTTTCTCTCTCTCTTTTCCCTCCCCCCTTTGAGTCCTCCTTCTCTCTCTCTCTCTCTCTCTCTCTCTCTCTCTCTCTCTCTCTCTCTCTCTCTCTCTCTCTCTCTCTCTCTCTCTCTCTCTCTCTCTCTCTCTCTCTCTCTCTCTCTCTCTCTCTCAATTAGATTCCAGCCATTATTCTCAGCACCGATTTACTCAGAAATCTTTTCTCCACACTTCGACTTCCAACATTTGATTTTTCTCTGACACTCGTTGGGTCGCCCTAATTAAGCCCAGGTCAGGTCAAATAAGCCCATCTTAAGCACAAGAGAATGTGGCAGATTGGGAAGAAATAAATCCCTTAATTACCGGGTACCGCCCGGTAGACCAGTGGATACCGTGTCGGACTCACCTGCAGGTAGTCGTGAGTTTGATTCCCGGGACCCGTTGAGTGCTTCCTGCGTCGGTTCCCGGCAGTCCCTCTCTCTCATCACACCACCTCTCTCTCTCTCTCTCTCTCTCTCTCTCTCTCTCTCTCTCTCTCTCTCTCTCTCTCTCTCTCTCTCTCTCTCTCTCTCTCTCTCTCTCTCTCTCAAGAAGCTTCGACATTCACATCCAGTTCAAAGACTCCGCAGTCACTCTGAGGATCTTCTTCTTCTTCTTCTTCTTCTTCTTCTTCTTCTTCTTCTTCTTCTTCTTCTTCTTCTTCTTCTTCTTCTTCTTCTTCTTCTTCTTCTTCTTCTTCTTCTTCTTCTTCTTCTTCTTCTTCGCGTTCTTCTTCTTCTTCTTCTTCGCGTTCTTCTTCTTCGCGTTCTTCTTCTTCGCGTTCTTCTTCGCGTTCTTCTTCTTCGCGTTCTTCTTCGCGTTCTTCTTCTTCGCGTTCTTCTTCTTCGCGTTCTTCTTCTTCTTCTTAAGTTTCCAGCGTTGGAGATATGTTTTATCTCAACTTTCTTCATCATTTTGGTCCAGTGAGTCATGTGCTCTCTCTTCCATCTGTCTCTTCAACTTCTTCTTCTTCTTCCTCTTCTTCTTCTTATCCTTTTTTTTTTTTTTCTTTTTCAAATAATTTTTCTTGGTGTCGTCGTCGTCGTCATCATTGTTGTTGTTCTTCTTCCTTTATTGTTGTTCTTCTTGCTGTTGTTCTTCTTCATGCTGTTGCTCTTCTTCATTTGTTGTTGTTCTTCTTCATTTGTTTTTGTCGTTGTTGTTGTTGTTGTTCTTCTTCTTCTTCTCCTCCTCCTTTTTCTTTTTCTAATAATTTTTCTTGGTGTCGTCGTCGTCGTCGTCGTTGTTGTTGTTGTTGTTGTTGTTCTTCTTCTTCTTCTTCTTCTTCTTCTTCTTTCTCCTCTTTCCTCCTTCGTCCTCCTCCTTCCTCCTCCTCCATTCATTGTCCTTTCCCAATCTCCCTCAATCCCTCTTCTCCCCCACCATCCGTAATTTTTCAATTCTTCCTTTTCTCCCCTCCCCTCCCCTCCCCTCCATCGTTTTTCTTTTCCCCTTTCTCTCTTCTTCCTCTTCTTTCTCTTTAAACCGATTCCCCTTCCTTCTTTCACTTCCTCTGTGTACCTCCTTTTCCTCTCTGCGCGCCCTCTTTATTTTTCTCTTCCTCTCTTTCTTCTTCCTCTCTCCTTCCATTTATTCCATCTCTACCACCTCCTTCCGTTTTCTCCATTTATTTTCTTCTTCCCGTTTTCTGGTATTATTCATTATTGTTTTTCATTCCTTTTCATTGCATTGCTCTCCCTCCGTTTTCTACGTCACCTCTTCCCGTTTTCTTTCATTGTAACGTTTGATTTCTTCTATGTCTTTCGTATTGTATCATACCTTCTCTCAAGGCTAATATTTCTCTCACCGTCAGACTTTTCCCCCACCTCACCCTCCTCCTCCTCACCATCCTCCAACTCCTCCTCCTCCTCCTCCTCCTCCTCCTCCTGTTCCCTCTACACTTCAAATAATAATCTTTATAATTTGTTAAAATTTATCTTCCACTTTCACTTTCGCTTCCTATATCCTCCTCCTCCTCCTCCTCCCCCTCCTCCTCCTCCTCCTCCTCCTCCATACTCCTCCTTCCCACTCCTCCTTCCCCTCCTCCTCCTCCCCTCCTCCTTCTCCTCCTCCTCCTGTTCCCTCTACAATTCAAACAATAATCTTTATAACTTGTTAAAATTTATCTTCAACATTCATTTTTGCTTTCTATATCCTCCCCCTCCTCCTCCTCCTCCTCCTCTCCCTCTCCCTCTCCCTCCTCCTCCTCTTCCTCCTCCTTCTCCTTGTCCTACTCCTCCTCTTCGTTTTTCTTCTCCTCCTGTTCCCTCCTTACTTCAAACATTATCTTTATAATTTGTTAAAATTTATCTTCAACTTCCACCGTCGCTTTCTATATACTCCCCAACCTCCTCCTCCCCCCTCCTCCATCTCCCCCTCCTCCTTCCCTCCTCCTCCTCCCGTTCCCTCCTTACTTCAAACATTAATCTTTATAATTTGTTAAGATTTATCTTCAACTTCCACTTTCGCTTCCTATAACCTCCCTCTCCCTCTCCCTCAACTTTTCTCACTTTTAACTCAAACCTTACTTTCTTTGCTTCCTTGTCCTCCTGCATTCCATTTCCACCTTGCCTCTGGCTGTACCTTTCCACCTTTTTCCTCTCCTTCTTTTTCCTCTCTCGTTCTTTTCCCCTCATATTCCCTTCTGTTCTTTATGTTTCTCTCGTTCTCTCCTAGTTTTCCATTTCTCTGTTATTCTTCTCGTCTTTCTCAACATTCTTTACGTCTCCGTGTGTTGTCACCCTCAAAATATTCCATTTCTCTTTCTCTTTCTATATATCTTTCTATCTACATATCTATCTTCCCGTCTATATCTGTATCTTCGTTTCTTCTCGTAAATTGCCCCGCCATTTTCATACCTGGTGTCCTCTTCTCAATCGTCTTCTTCCTCTTACCTTCCTCTTCATTCCTTGTCATCTTTCTTGTGTCCTCTTCGTAGTTCCTTTTCCTCGTTTTTTTTCATTCTTTTATTTTCTTCTCTTTTCTTCTCTTTTTCTATATCACTCCACTTGTAAACGGGTCGTATCATTTCCTCTACTCTTTCCTCTTTTTTCCTTTCTACCTCTTTAATTTTCATTTGTTTTCCTCTTTTCCTGCCGTGAATATTATCCTTACAACTGTAGTTGGGTGATATAATTTCCTCTACTTTGTCCTCTTTTTTCTTCTCTACCTCTTTAATTTTCATTTATTTTCCTCTTTTCCTATCGCGAATATTGTCTTTAACTTACCTATACTTTTCTTGTCTCTACCATCAGGAGCCCTCTCGTCTTTTCCTTCCCTTCTTTACCCTTCCCTTCTTTTTCTTCCCTTTCCTTTCCTTCTTTTTCCTTCTCTTTCCTTCCCTTTGCCTTCCTTTCCTTCCTCTTGCTCCACTTTCCCTTCCTTGGTCTGTCCTTCCCTTCCTTACCCTTCCCTCTTTTCCTTCCCTTTCCTTTCCTTTGCCTTCCTTTCCTTCCTCTTGTTCAAATTTACCTACCTTCGTCGGTCATTCACATCCTTACCCTTCCCTTCTTTTCCTTCTCTTCCCTTTCCTTTGCCTTCCTTTCCTTCCTCTTGTTCCACTTTTCCTTCCTTGGTCTGTCCTTCCCTTCCTTACCCTTCCCTTCTTTTCCTTCCCTTCCCTTTCCTTTGCCTTCCTTTCCTTCCTCTTTTTCCACTTTCCCTTCCTTGGTCTGTCCTTCCCTTCCTTACCCTTCCCTTCTTTTCCTTCTCTTTCCTTTCCTTTGCCTTCCTTTCCTTCCTCTTGTTCCACTTTCCCTTCCTTGGTCTGTCCTTCCCTTCCTTACCCTTCCCTTCCCTTTCCTTTGCCTTCCTTTCCTTCCTCATGCTCCACTTTCCCTTCCTTGGTCTGTCCTTTGTTTTCGTAGTCACTTCCTCTTTCCTTTCCTCTTCCATCCCATTTTTGGGTTATTCTACCTTCCCATTCCATTCCCGTCTATCTTCAAGCCATACATCCCTTGGGTTCCCCTTCCTTCCCCCCCCCTTCCTTCCACTCCATTCCATTCCTATCCACTCCCTATCCACTCCCTTCACCTCCATGGGTTGGCCATACTTCCTTTGGTCTCCCCTCCATTCCTCTCTCCTCCCCCCCATTCCTCTCTCCTCCCCTCCCCCCATTCCTCTCCCCTCCCCTCCATTCCTCTCTCCTCCCCTCCATTCCTCTCCCCTCCCCTGCGTTCCTCTCCCCTCCCCTGCGTTCCTCTCCCTTCCCCTCCATTCCTCTCTCCTCCCCTCCATTTCTCTCCCCTCTCCTCCATTCCTCTCCCCTCCCCTCCATTCCTCTCCCCTCTCCTCCATTCCTCTCCCCTCCCCTCCATTCCTCTCCCCTCCATTACCCTCCCTTGTCCCTCTCTCACTTCTCCCATCTCCTCCCCTTTCCCTTCCCCTCGCCTCCATTCCTCTCCCCTCCCCTCGCCTCCATTCCTCTCCCTTCCCCTCCATTCCTCTCCCCTCCCCTCGATTCCCCTCCCTTGTCCTGCCCTCACTTCTCCCATCTCCTCCCCTCTCTCTTCCCCTCCATGGCTTGGCCATACTTCCTTTGGCCTCCCCTCCATTCCTCTCTCCTCCTTTCCATTCCCCTCCGCTCCCCTCCATCCCTCTCCCTTGTCCTGCCCTCACTTCTCCCATCTCCCCCCCTCTCCCTTCCCCTCCATGGTTTGGCCATACTTCCTTTGGCCTTCCCTCCATTCCTCTCTCCTCCCCTCCATTCCTCTCCGCTCCCCTCCATCCCTCTCCCCTCTCTTCCCCTCACTTCTCCCATCTCCTCCCCTCTCCCTTCCCCTCGCCTCCTTCCTCCATCCCATGTAACCCCCGTTGGCCGAGGCAGAAGCTTCTGGCCCTGTCACCGAAGACAGGAAGAGTCTGAAGAATGTCGGTTAAAACCGTTGACACTCGACTCCCGCCGAGGCGACCTTGAACTGAAAGAAGAACTGGCCAGTCCATGTGGGCTGGTGACGCACGGCGGTCTTGGATCACGTGCTGGACTCGTGATCGACAGCTATTACCCTCCCGGATGAGAGCTCAGAGCTCATATATGCCCGATCTATGGGTAATGCGGGGACAAATGGGTACAAGACAACAGCTAGGATATTATTTTATTCTTATAGATTTATTTATTATCTTTTATTTTGTTTTCTTCATTCTTATTTTTTATTTTTTAAGAGTGTTGTGTATTTTTGCTGCTGGAAAGTCTGTGGAGCTTTAACTTGGCTCGTGCACCGAAGAAAAGAATTTGACAAATGAAACTCGCTTGGGGATATATATATATATATATATATATATATATATATATATATATATATATATATATATATGTATATATATATATATATATATATATATGTATATATATATATTTATATATATATATATATATATATATATATATATATATATTTATATTTATATATACACATAAAACATAAGAATGGAGGAGACTGCCAGAGACCATAAGGCCTACACTAGGTAGTTTCATGTTCCTTACCACCTGTCATCCATATCCATGAAGTTATCTAATCTTCTTTTAAAACAACCGATAGTTTCAGCGCTCACTAACTACAATGTAACTAAGTCTATTCCATTCGTTAGCAACTCTGTTGGTTAACCAATTCTTGTCTATTTCCATCTTAAACCTAAAATTGTCCAAATTAAACCCATTATTACGAATCCTGCCTGTTGTCTTAATATGATGACCTTGCCTACACCACCCTTGTTAAATCCCTTGACCCGAGAACAGCCACATACACACCAATTACTCAGCGACGAAAGTAACGAACATAATGAAGGAGACTGCACAAGAGACCATAAGGCCTACACTTCCACGTTCAATTGAACCGATGGTGAAGAATTTCGAGTTTCTTTTCACTCCTTCAACGCGTGGTTGAAGATCAATCTCCACTCAAAAATAATGACGATCATTATGTAACTTCTCCTGGTCCTTTCGTACTTAAAGCTCTCTTTTACTACCTCTAGGACCTCCGTCTCTAGGAGGACAGAAACGCTGGTTATTTGGCGATAAAATATTTCTTTCAACCTTCTTCCCTTTCTGCGTCCCTCGCTCCCATTCCCTCTCTCTTGGTCTCTCTCTTGCTACATCTCTCTCTGCCTCTCTCTCTCTCTCTCTCTCTCTCTCTCTCTCTCTCTCTCTCTCTCTCTCTCTCTCTCTCTCTCTCTCTCTCTCTCTCTCTCTCTCTCCTCCCTCTCTCTCCCTCTCACTCTCTATCTCTCTCTCACCCTCTCTCTCTCTCATCCCCCCCTCTCTCTCTCTCTCTCTCTCTCTCTCTCTCTCTCTCTCTCTCTCTCTCTCTCTCTCTCTCTCTCTCTCTCTCTCTCTCTCTCTCTCTCTCTCTCTCTCTCTCTCTCTCTCTCTCTCTCTCTCTCTCTTTCGCCACATCTTTTACTCCCTGTTTCCGTGTCTCTCTCCCTCCTTTCCTACCTGTCAACTTCCATCCCTACTGCCCTCTTTCCCAAAATCTCTACTTCCTTCCCTCAATCCCAATTTCCCTCAATCCCAATTTTTCTCATTCCCAATTTCTCTCCCGTTCGCAATCCGCCATTATTTCGACCTCCTTCCTTTCTTCCTTCCTTCCTTCCTTCCTTCCTTGACTCCCTCCTTCCTTCCTTCTTTCCCATCGTAGTCAAGTCTTCATTTTCCTCTCTATTTTCTTTTCTCTTTTCATTTCCTCTCTTATTGGTCTCCACCTCCCCTCCTCTCCTCCTTCCTCCTCTTCTCTTTGTTTTCTTTTGTCTCTTCTTTCCTCTCTTATTCATCTCAACCTCCACCTCTTCTCTTCTCTTTCTTTTGGTCCTCCCTTCATTCCTCTCCTATTCGTCTCCACATCCCCTCCTCTCCTCATTCCTCTTCTTCTCTTTGTCTTCTTTTCTCTCATCTCTTCCCTTATTCGTGTCCATCTCCTCTCCTCCTTCCTCTTCTCTTTGTCTTCTTTTCTCTCATCTCTTATTCGTCTCCACCTCCCCTCCTCTCCTCCTTCCTCCTCTTCTCTTTGTCTTCTTTTCTCTCATCTCTTCCCTTATTCGTGTCCACCTCCCCTCCTCTCCTCCTTCCTCCTCCTTCCTCCTCTTCTTTGTTATCTTTCCCCTCATCTCTTCCCTCACTCGTCTCCCCTTCTCTGCCTTCCCCTTGCCTTTCCATCGCGCAGTGTCCATCATATTCTTTTCTCCTTCCTCTCTCATGACCATTAGGGAGAAAATCGGTTGAGTGGTTGATTGTCTCACAGGAAGGACCAGACTTCTCTCTCTTCTCTTCTTTCTCACATCCAAACTTTCTCGTCACGAACCCCTTTTCAAACCTTCCTCCTTTCTATTCCTTCCGGGCCTTCCGGGCCTTCGTGTCCTCTCAGGACCTTCTCGGTCTTCTCGAAGTCTCCTCCCGTCCTTCTTTATTTTTTTTTTTCGGTGGCGTCCTTTACTCTTTGTCTTTCGTCGAAGTCCAGTTGGATTTATTCAGTGAGACGAGGCGACTTTTTTACTCTATTCACTTTTTTCCTCTCAAGGGCATTGAGATCTCCCGGGTCACTCACGTCCGAGTTCACTCAACCCCTCCTGAAGAAAATCGCCCGCACTTTAGTGGAACAAGACTCCCCAAAACCCGTCTCCGTATTGAAGGGATCAGGGATACAAATTTATGGGAATTTTCCACAAACTTGTGTCCGAAAAATTTGCTCAAATGGTGTTATTTGTGAACAAATTATATGTTGCAGTGAGATTATTTGTGTGGATAATAATTCATTCTTTTTGTCGGAAAGAATATGGAATTCCAGATTTCCTTGTGGTAATTTTGTGGAAAAAATCTCACTCATTTTTGGGAACTGGCATAGATCACAGTGGCAACACCGGAAGGAATCGAACTTCCATCGCTTCCTCGTCCACCGAATCCACGAGGTAGTTCCAGAATCCACGAGGTAGTTCCAGAATCCACGAGGTAGTTCCAGAATCCACGAGGTAGTTCCAGAACCCACGAGGTAGTTCCAGAATCCACGAGGTAGTTCCAGAACCCACGAGGTAGTTCCAGAACCCACGAGGTAGTTCCAGAATCCACGAGGTAGTTCCAGAATCCACGAGGTAGTTCCAGAATCCACGAGGTAGTTCCAGAATCCACGAGGTAGTTCCAGAACCCACGAGGTAGTTCCAGAACCCACGAGGTAGTTCCAGAATCCACGAGGTAGTTCCAGAATCCACGAGGTGGTTCCAGAATCCACGAGGTAGTTCCAGAATCCACGAGGTTGTTCCAGAACCCACGAAGGAGAAGAAGAAAAAGAAGAAGAAGAAGGAGAACGCAAGGAAAAAGAAAAAGAAGATGAAGAAGAAGAAGAACGCGAAGAAGAAGAACGCGAAGAAGAAGAAGAAGAAGAAGAAGAAGAAGAAGAAGAATATAGAGTCTCCACTTCTCCACGCGTCCTCCGGACCTCTCTCCCCATTTCCTCTTCGTCTTGTAGAGTTTTTTGATTACATAACTTCCATGTAGTCGGTTCCTCGAGGACCCGAGACTCCTCCTTAAAGATCCAGAGTCACTCAGGGTCCTTTTATGACCAAAGATCGAACTCCACTCAAAGAGTAACGCTGATCACTTTCGAACTTCTGGTGTCACTCCCTTATACTTCCTTCCTCAAACTTCAACTTTATTACCTCAGGAGCTCCACTTCTACGGAGGAATATTGTCCTCAAAGGATAGAAGCGGTGGTTAGCTGGGACGAAATACAGAAATTATTCTCCCGTCTTCCCTATTTTTCCTTTCTCGTTTTCCTTCCACTTTCTTCTTCCTCCCTTCCTCTTCCCTTCCTTAACTCCTTCTTCTGTACTTCTTTCCCTCATTTCGTTACCTCGACCTCCCTTTCTCCTCCTCTTCCTCCCACTTTCCTTCCCACTTTCCCTTCCTTCTTTGGTATCTCTCTCCCTCATCTCCGCTCCATCTACCTCCCTCAATATCCCTCAACCTCCCTCAACCTCCCTCTCTCCTCCCCTTCCTCCCACTTTTCCTCCCTAACCTCCCTCTTTCGTATCTCTCTCCCTCATCTCCGCTCCCTCAACCTCCTTCTCTCCCTCCCTCTATTCCTTCTTCCCTACCCCTCTCCCCCATCCCCTTTCCCTCTACCTCCTTTTCTCCTTCCCTTCCTCCCACTTTCCCTCCCTAACTCCCACCTTATTTCTCTTCCCCCTGATTCCCCTCCCATCCACCTTCCCTATCCCCTCTTTCCCTCCCGTCCTCCACCTCCCTCCACTCCCCTCCCTCTTTACCCCTTTCACACTTCCTATGGACTCCCTCATCCCTCCCACCCCATGATTTATCCAAACTCCTCCGCCTTCACTCATTCACTCCTTTTTGGAGTATTCACTCGCCTCCCTCCTCCACGTCACCCTTGTCTCCTTGTAATTCCATTTCCACCCATTATCTCGCCCTTTTCCTGCGTCTGTTCCCCTACATTCACCCGTCGTCTCCCTCACCTCTTTCTCCTCACTCCCTTCCCTCCCTCACAACCCCCCTTTATTCACCCCTCCCCCTCACTCCCCTTCCCCCTCACTACCCCACACCCTCACTCCCCTTCCCCCTCACTCTCCTTCCCCCTCACTCCCCCTCCCCCTCACTCCCCCTCCCCCTCACTCCCCCTCCCCTACACTCCCCTTCCCCCTCACTTCCCCTACCCCTCACCCCCTCTCCCCTTCACTCCCCCTCCCCCTCACTCCCTCCCCCTCCCCTCCCTCCTACTCCCCCTCTCACTCCCCCTCCCCTCACTCCCCCTCCCTCTCCCTTCCCTCACTCCCCCTCCCTCTCCCTCCATCTCCCTCCCCCTCCCCTTTACTCCCTCTCCTCCTCACTCCCCCTCCCGTCACTCCCCCTCCCTCTCCCTCCATCTCCCTCCCCCTCCCCTTTACTCCCTCTCCTCCTCACTCCCCCTCCCGTCACCCCTCTCACTGCCCCTTACTCCCCTCACTCCCCCTCCCCTCACTCCCTCCCACAGCCCCTTACTCCTCCCCCTAACTCCCCCTCCCCTCACTCCCTCTCCCCTCACTCCCCCTCCACACCTTTTCCCCCTTTTCTTCCCCTTCCTGGTCTCGCATCTTTTCGTCCCTCTTCGTCCATCCATCTTCCCTCTTCTTGTTTCCATTTCCCCTTTTTCTTATCTCTTCCATTTCCCACTTTTCGCGTCGTTTGGGCTATTCCTTCCTCTCGGGTTTCTTCTTCTTCTTCTTCGCGTTCTTCTTATTCTTCGCGTTCTTCTTCTTCTTCTTCGCTTTCTTCCTCTTCTTCTTCGCTTTCTTCCTCTTCTTCTTTTTCTTCTACTTTTTCTTCTTTGCATTCTTCTTCTTCTTTTTCTTTTTCTTCTTCGCGTTCTTCTTATTCTTCGCGTTCTTCTTCTTCTTCTTCTTCTTCTTTTTCTTCTTCTTCGCGTTCTTCTTCTTCTTCTTCTTCTTCTTCTTTTTCTTCTTCTTCTTCTTCTTCTTCTTCTTCTTCTTCTTCTTCTTCGCGTTCTTCTTCTTCGCGTTCTTCTTCTTCTTCTTCTTCTTCTTCTTCTTCTTCTTCTTCTTCGAGTTATTTCTTCTTCTTCGCGTTCTTCTTCTTCGCTTTCTTCTTCTACTTTTTCTTCTTCGCGTTCTTCTTCTTCTTCGCTTTCTTCTTCTTTTACTTTTTCTTCTTCGCGTTCTTCTTCTTCGCGTTCTTCTTCTTCTTCTTCGCGTTCTTCTTCTTCTTCTTCTTCTTCATCTTCTTCGCGTTCTTCTTCTTCTTCGCGTTATTTCTTCTTCTTCGCGTTCTTCTTCTTCGCTTTCTTCTTCTACTTTTTCTTCTTCGCGTTCTTCTTCTTCGCGTTCTTCTTCTTCTTCGCGTTCTTCTTCTTCTTCTTCTTCTTCGCGTTCTTCTTCTTCTTCGCGTTATTTCTTCTTCTTCGCGTTCTTCTTCTTCGCGTTATTTCTTCTTCGCGTTCTTTTTCTTCGCTATTTCTTCTTCTTCTACTTCTTTTTCTTCTTCGCGTTCTTCTTCTTCGCGTTGTTCTTCTGCGCGTTCTTCTTTTTCTTCGCGTTCTTCTTCTTCTTCTTCTTCTTCTTCGTCCTCCTTCTCCTCCTCCTCCTCCTCCTCCTCCTCCTCCTTCTCCTCTTGGGCTGTCTCCATCGCTTCGTCAGTATTTCCACTTTTTTTCATTGCCTTTTGCCCTCCTTCTTTTCCCTTTCCCCTTTCTCCTCCTCCTCCTCCTCCTCGTCCATCTTCCTTCTCCTCCTCCTCCTCCTCGTCCATCTTCCTTCTTCCTTCTCCGCTTTCTCCTCCTCTCTTTCCTTCTCCTCCTTCGGATGCTCCTCTTCATCCTCCATTTTCTCTTCCTCCTCCTCTCCATCCTTCTCTGCCTCTTTATACTTCTCCGCCACTTCCTCTTCCTCCTCCTCCTTCTCCTCCTCCTCCTCCTCCTCCTCCTCCACCTCCTCCCCCATCTTCCTCCGACCCTCCCGCCCGCTTCCTCCACCTCCAGCTTCCGTTTCCTTCCTCTCTTTTTCTAATATTTGTTCTAGCCAGTGTTTCTGTCACTTTTAAATCGTCTTGTTAGACTTCCGTGCCTAGTTTCTTCGATATTGTGCGTTACATTGCACACGTATTGGATGTCTGCGCATTCTTGAAAGATTCTATGTTTGATATATCTAAATAGATTTCGATTCTGTTTGGTAGAGTGGCCATACATATAAATATATATATATATATATATATATATATATATATATATATATATATATATGTGTGTGTGTGTGTGTGTAAGAAGGTATAATGTAGTAGCACATTTGTAAAATGAGACTTTTTTACCCACTTTCGGAGAATGAGATAAGATGGCCAGAAAATCTGTATATTTCGACCACTATCTGTAGTTCTCATTCTGCTGAAGAAAACCACAGATAGTGGTCGAAATATACAGATTTTCTGTCCAACTTATCTCAGGGGGTCAAAGAAGTCTAATATATATATATATATATATATATATATATATATATATATATATATATATATATATATATATATATATATATATATACGTGTGTGTGTGTGTGTGTGTGTGTGTGTGTGTGTGTGTGTGTCTGTAATGTATTGCTAATGGTTTATTTACCCTTTGAGTATCGGGAAACCTACCCGCCTCAGCTAAATTAAATCACCTGGCGGCAGTTATAATTAACTATAATCCGACCTTAGTGAAAGGAATAGGCCTTCAGGAATCAGGTCAAGGTGCTTATTGCTCACGAGGGGCGGACCCAACCGACGGCACCACCATTGCGTGTGGCGACGGTATCGACTGTTGCAAATTAGACGTTCCGTGTTGCACGTCACATATCCGGGCTAATTGCCTATTGGACAGTGTCGCCGGAGGTTCGTGGCGTCAAGGGATTAGTCTATCAAAAGGACTGCCAAGTAATGTCGTAACACGTTAGTAAATACACTAAAAACCCACTGTTAATTGGATTTGAGAAAAGAAGGAAAATAACGATTTCTGTATATTTCGATCACTGGCTGTGATCCTCTTCAGCGGAATACCACGAAAGGACGGAGACTTTATCAGTACAAAGTTTCGTTTGTTTGAGCTTTATCAGGGGGATTCTAAATGAATATTGATTTTTTCATTAAATTGTGGGTGATATGAGTAATTGTTACACATGTCAAGAAAAAAAGAGACTTGTTAAACGATGTGGCATCTCAGGTCAGGCGATGTTGCCCCGGCGGATTAGAGCGTCGCTACTTGCGGCGGAGGTCGTGGTGACGGCGATTCGAATTCTGCCGCCAGCGAGTTGGACCGAGGGTATGGTTAATTAATTCTACGTTACAGTGTCCTCTGTAAGGGGCACCGTTATAGCCTCCTGATAGGGGTGAGTTCGCGACATTAGAATGAATCATTAAATCGGTCCGTGACGAGGCTGGTTAAAATTTTTGTTTTTTTCTTCAAGTGATTCTTAAATATTCGAACTACATAACATCTTCCTCTTCCTCTTCCTCCTCCTCTTCCTCTTCCTCCTCTCCCTCCTGCTCCTCCTCTACTTCTTCCTCCTCTTCTTCCTCTCCCTCCTGCTCCTCCACTTTTTCTTCCTCTTCCTCCTCCTCCTCTTTCTCTTCCTCCTCTTGCTCCTCTACCACTTATGCTTTCTTTTCCTCCCCACGTCCTCCCCGTCTTCCTCCTCCTCCTGTTTCTCCTCTTCCCTCTCCACCTCCTCTTCCTCTTTCTCCTCTTCCACTTCTGCCTTCTCTTCCTTCTCCTCCTCCTCCTCCTCCTCCTCCACTTTCTCCTATTCCTTCTCTTCTTCCTCCTCCTCCACTTCTGAGTTCTCCTCCTCCTCTTTCTCCTTCTCTTCACCCTCCTCCTCCTTCTCTTTTTCCTCCTCCTCCTCACCCTCCTCCTCCTCCTCCTCCTCCTCCTCCTCCTCCTCCTCCTCCTCACCCTCCTCCTCCTCACCCTCCTCCTCCTCACCCTCCTCCTCCTCACCCTCCTCCTCCTCACCCTCCTCCTCCTCACCCTCCTCCTCCTCCCCTCCTCCTCCTCCTCACCCTCCTCCTCCTCACCCTCCTCCTCCTCACCCTCCTCCTCC
>NC_134803.1:52953543-52958543 GCF_046742065.1 Oratosquilla oratoria | reverse complement strand
TAATGATAAATAAAATAAATAAATGCATAGGTATAGTTGAATAATAAACAAACAGGTAAATAGTAAATGATAATAAATTGACAGATAATGATAAATGAAAATCAAGCAAATAACAAACAAAAACAAACAAACAATAACAAACAAATAAAATATTCTTAAGCGATCCATATTTGGTTATGCGAGGTCATACACTGTTCATCCTCTTTGCTCACTGAAATCCTAAGGTTTGCATGATTTCTCCACATGTTGAGCTGTGCATGTTGGAAGTCAGCAGGCTGACAGGCTGACAGGCTGACAGGCTAGTAGATAAGCAGGTTGTCAAATAGGCCTACAGGCAGATCTGGAGCCAAATAGGCATACAGTCAGACCTGGATCCAGATAGGTAGCTGGCAGCCAGCCAAGCAGTAAGGTAAGCAGATGGGATTGCTTGTGTATATACTGTATGTGTGTATACTTGTGTTCGTGTACCCTCGTTTACATATCCGTCAGTGGGTCAGACCCTCTCTCTCTCTCTCTCTCTCTCTCTCTCTCTCTCTCTCTCTCTCTCTCTCTCTCTCTCTCTCTCTCTCTCTCTCTCTCTATCTCTCTCTCTCTCGCTAGCTCTTTCTCTCACCCACCTCTCTCCCCTCCCTCTCCCTCTCTGTCTCTCTCTCCAGCTCATTCTCTCCCTCCTCACCCCGTGTCTCTCTCTCCCACCTCTCTCCCTCTCTCTCTCCTCCCTCTGTTCTCTTTCTCACTCTCTTTCTCTCTCTCTCTCTCTTTCTCTCTCCCCTCCCCCATCTCTCTCTAGCTCTTTCTCTCCCACCTCTCCCTCTCTCCCTCTCTCTCTTCCTCCCTCCCTCTCTCTCTCTCTCTCTCTCTCTCTCTCTCTCTCTCTCTCTCTCTCTCTCTCTCTCTCTCTCTCTCTCTCTCTCTCTCTCTCTCTCTCTCTCTCTCTCTTTCCCTCCCTCCCTCCCTCCCCCCCTCTCGCCCAAGTCAAGAAGAATTTATTCAAGGTTATTCAAGAAATTCCGAGATGAAAAACATGAAAAATACTCTTTCATTGACATTAAAACGTCTTGAGCTCTGTGTGGGCACATTTAGGTCCCATTAACATGAAAGTGGACCCGGAATGATTTGGCCTCGGATTCGTTTTTCCTTACCTTTTCGAAAATCTATGTCGGGGCTCGTTTCTTCAAGAAAAAAAAAAGAAAGACGAAACGGTCAGCAGATTATTTCATATGACCCTGTTCCTTAAGAAGAACCCACTGCTTCACCTCCTCCTCTTCCTCCTCCTACTCCTCCTCCTACTCATCCTCCTCCTCCTCCTCCTCCTCCTCCTCCTCCTCCTCCTGCCCCTCCTCCTCCTCCTCTCCCTGCTCCTCCTCCTCTCCCTGCTCCTCCTCCTCCTCCTGCTCTTCCTCCTACTCTTTCTCCTCGTCCTCCTCCTCCTACTCCTCTTGCTTCTCCTCCTCCTCCTGCTCTCTCCTCCTCCTCCTCCTCCTCCTCCTCCTCCTGCTCTTCCTCCTCCTACTCTTTCACCTCGTCCTCCTCCTCCTCCTCCCCTTCTCCCCTCCTCCTCTCCCTCTCCCCTTCTCCCCTCCTCCTTCCCCTCCTCCTCCTCCTCCTCTTCCCCCTCTTTCTCCTACTCCTCCTCCTCCTCCTCCTCCTCCTCCTCCTACTCTTTCATCTCGTCCTCCTCCTCATCCCCCTTCTCCCTCTTCCCCTCTTGCTCCTACTCCTTCTCCTTCTCCTCCTCTTCCTCATCTTCCTCCTCCTCCTCTTCCTCCTCCTCTTCCTCCGCCTCGCACCAATTTACAGGTTATCTCGCTCGGCACATCCCTGTCCTTCGCCTCCTCCTCTTTTTTTCCTCGTCGTCCCCTCTTTTATTTCTCGTCCTCCATTTTCGTTCTTCTCTTCTCGTTTTCCCTCTCTATTTCATCTAGTTCGCCTTTTCTTGGAACTGCCTAGTGTAGGCCATATGGTTTCTTGCAGTCTCCTTCATTCCAATGTTCTTATGTTCTTATGTTCTTGTTTTTATTCCTTTCCATGTTAATGTGCACATACTTTAATTTATTATTATTATTATTATTATTATTATTATTATTTTATTTCGTTTTATTTATTTATATTATATAATTTTTATCTTTTATTTCATTTATTTATTTATTCATTTATTTATTTATTTATATAGGGGGGTTTATAGTTTCCCTCGATGGTACTCTGCAAGATCCCCGGTCTATCCCCGAGGTGGACGTCGCAGCCAATATTCCAGATATTTTCGCAATTTTTTTCTTCTCTTTTTCTCATAAAGGTGTGTCGCCCATTCTACCGCAATTCTTTAAACCCATTTTCTTTTTATGTCATCACACAAAAAGAAGGACCAGATGTTGGCTGGCCTTTGTTCTTCCCCATTTTCTTCTCCGTTTTCTTCCCCATTCTCGCCTCTCTTTTTCTCTTTCATTTCTCTTTTATTCGGCCCTCCTGCCTCCATCTTTGTCATGATCTCCATTTCCTCTTCAACTTTTCCCTCCATTTTGTATTTTGCTCAGATCTCGTCATGATGTCTCTTTGACACTCCCCACTCGCTTAACTATTTCATTTTCGTGTAGCCTAACCCACTAGTCTCCACAGTCCTCCTCCTCCTCCTCCTCTTCCATTTTTTCCACGTTCCTCAATACTCTCCCCCGTTCTTCGTTCCAGACCTCTTCCAGGTTGGAATTCTCATTCTCGTTTTCGTTCAGTCTCCTCTTCCCCTCTCCTCTTCCTCTCTTTTCTTCCTCTCTTCTCTTCCTCTCCTCCTCCCCTTCCATTCTTTCCAAGTTCCTCACTACTCGCTTTCTCCCATTCTCCGTTCCAGACCTCTTCCAGGTTGGAATTCTCTTCCGTTCTGGATTTATTTTCTCACTCCTTTCGTTCTCGTTCAGTCTCCTCTTCCCCTCTCCTCTTCCTCTCTTCTCTACCCCTCTCCTCTTCCATTCTTTCCAAGTTCCTCACTACTCGCTTTCTCCCGTTCTTCGTTCCAGACCTCTTCCAGGTTGGAATTCTCATCCGTTCTGGATTTATTTTCTCACTCCCTTCGTTCTTGTTCAGCCATCTCTCTCCCTCTCTTCTCTTCCTCTCCTCCTCCTCTTCCATTCTTTCCACGTTCTTCACTACTCTCTTTCTCCCGTTCTTCGTTCCAGACCTCTTCCAGGTTGGAATTCTCATTCTCGTTTTCGTTCAGTCTCCTCTTCCCCTCTCCTCCTCCTCTCTTTTCTTCCTCTCTTCTCTTCCTCTCCTCCTCCTCTTCCATTCTTTCCACGTTCCTCACTACTCGCTTTCTCCCGTTCTTCGTTCCAGACCTCTTCCAGGTTGGAATTCTCTTCCGTTCTGGATTTATTTTTATACTCCTTTGGTTTTCGTTCAGTCTCCTCTTCCCCTCTCCTCTTCCTCTCTTCTCTTCCTCTCCTCCTCCTCTTCCATTCTTTCCACGTTCCTCATTACTCGCTTTCTCCCGTTCTTCGTTCCAGACCTCTTCCAGGTTGGAATTCTCTTCCGTTCTGGATTTATTTTCTCACTCCTTTCGTTCTCGTTCAGCCATCTCTCTCCCTCTCTTCTCTTCCTCTCCTCCTCCTCTTCCATTCTTTCCACGTTCCTCATTACTCGCTTTCTCCCGTTCTTCGTTCCAGACACCTTCCAGGTAGGAATTCTCATCCATTATGGATTTATTTTCTCACTCCTTTCGTTCTCGTTCAGCCATCTCTCTGCCTCTTCCCTCCCTCTCTTCTTTCCCTCTCTTCTCTCCCTCTCTTCTCTTCCTCTCCTCCTCCTCTTCCATTCTTTCCACGTTCTTCACTACTCGCTTTCTCCCGTTCTTCGTTCCAGACCTCTTCCAGGTTGGAATTCTCTTCCGTTCTGGATTTATTTTCTCACTTCTTTCGTTCTCGTTCAGCCATCTCTCTCCCTCTTCTCTCCCTCTCTTCTCTTCCTCTCCTCCTCCTCCTCCTCCATTCTCTCCACGTTCCTCACTACTCTCTTTCTCCCGGTCTTCGTTCCAAACCTCTTCCAGGTTGGAATTCTCATCCGTTATGGATTTATTTTCTCACTACATTCGTTCTAGTTTAGTCTCCTCTTCCCCTCTCCTCTCCCTCTCTTCTCTTCTTCTCTTCTCTTCCTCTCCTCCTCCTCTTCCATTCTTTCCACGTTCCTCATTACTCGCTTTCTCCCGTTCTTCGTTCCAGACCTCTTCCAGGTAGGAATTCTCATCCATCATGGATTCATTTTCTCACTCCTTTCGTTCTCGTTCAGTCTTCTCTTCCCCTCTTCTCTCCCTCTCTCCACTCCCTCTATTCTCTTCCTCTCCTCTCCCCTCTCTTTTCCCCTTCTTCTCACCTTCTCCTCTCCTCCTCTCCTTTCCCCCTCTTCTCTCCCTCTACTCTCCCCCCTCTATCTCCCATCCTTCCTCTCCTCTCCCCTCTCTTCCCCTCCCCTCTCTTCCCCTCCCCTCATTCCCTCTCCTCTTCCCCTCTCCTCTCTCCCTTTCCTCATCCCTTCTCCTCTGCCAGTTCCTTTCCATCTCCCATCTCCCCTCTCCTCTCTCCCTCTCCTCTCCCCCTCTTTCCCCCTCCTCTTCCCCTCTCCTCTCTCCCTTTCCTCTTACCTTCTCCTCTGCCAGTTCCTTTCCATCTCCCATCTCCCCTCTCCTCTCTCCCTCTCCTCTCCCCCTCTTTCCCCCTCCTCTTCCCCTCTCCTCTCTCCCTTTCCTCTTCCCTTCTCCTCTGCCATTTCCTCTCCATCTCTCCTCTCCTCTTCCCCTCTCCTCTGCCCTTCTCCTCCAACTCTCCTGTCTCTCTTTCCTCTCCCACTCTCCTCTTTCTCTCTTCTCTCCCCCTTTCCTCTCCTCTCTCCCTCTCCTCCACCTTCTCCTCCCACTTTCTCCTCTCCATCACCCTCCCCCCCTTCTTGTGTGTTTCTTCTTCCCCCTTGCTCTGAATGGATTGTGATCTTGGCGCTTCGGGTCCCTCTTCTTCTGGACGGGC
>NC_134803.1:52943543-52951043 GCF_046742065.1 Oratosquilla oratoria | reverse complement strand
GGTGGGGAAGGGCAAACGAAGATGTGTTAGGAATAGAGTTTATTGCCCTAACGTTGCGACCAACTTGGTCTTCTTCAGAGGACTACAGCATTACAAACGGATCACAATTCTTATACTCGTAGTGAGAGGGAACCCGCCAAGGTATGAGCGTCATGTTTTCCCTTTGGCTAACGATTTAATTATTAGGACACTTGCTGCTTTCGAGAGGCATTTAAATCCGTCTCTGTCGTTGTTGTTCTTGTTGGCGGCGATATGTGCAGCTTCCACAGTTTTTCTCATTTTCTTCTCAAATCCCTCGTGTAGAATTTCTGCGTTGTTCCAATCAGGTAGATGTCCACATTTGTCCAGGTGACGAACCAGGGAGTTAGATGTTCTATGAGCCCTGAGATCGTTTTTGTGCTCATTCAAGCGTTTATTGAACCCTCGACCTGACTCACCGAAATAAGATGATGGACAACCGTTGCATGGAATACGGTAAATGACACTGAGATTATTACGCATATTATTATGTTTCTTAAATATTTTTCCTATTTTATTGGAAGATATTTTTGCTATATTTATTCCACCTTTTGACAAATAATCATCAATAGCTATGGTGTTTATAGAATTAGGGACAGAAATAAAATGAGACTTATCCTTTCCCGTGGTTCGGACGTTTGAGCCATCGTAGATCTTCTTGGCTTTCCTCGTTGTCCTGGTGATCAAACCTCCGGGGTATTTCAGCTTCCTAAAGGTATTCTTGATGTAAGTAAGTTCATCCTCTAGGAATTCTTCACTGCAGATACGAAAAGCTCTGAGAAAGAAACCTATTAGAACACCCGTTTTAACACGTCTGCTGTGTGCTGAAAAATATTGGACAAAGTCGTCCCTATTGGTGGGTTTCCTGTACACCGAGAAACTTACCTGTTGAGAACCTCTGTGTATCAACGTGTCTAAAAATGGTAAATTACACTCTTTTTCTAGTTCAACTGTGAATTGAATGTCTTTATTCACAGCGTTGAGTCTTCTCAACTTATTTTCTATATTAGTTCTTTTCGGCATCACCACGATTATGTCATCCACGTACCTTAACCAAGTGGTACCTCTTACCATGATGTTGATGTATTTGTCCATTTCTATTACTTCCATGAATAAACATGCCATGACAGCAGATAATGGACTCCCCATTGCGAGACCTCTAATCTGTTTAAATTCAATGTTGTTAAACATAAAATAACCAAATTTGACACACATGGAAATAAGTTTTATATAATCAGATCTTGGGACTGGAAGGATATCATCATCGATATCTGTTGTTACTTTCTTCACTGCTGTTATATCGAAGCTTGCCAACTTTTTATCACTTACATTCAGATCCTTAAGTCTCTGGATCAGGTCGGAAGAATTTCTTAAATGGGCCCCGCTGATGGAACCGATGACGTTTGAAAGGGGTTTTGCCAGACATTTCGCTAGTCTGTGCGGAGCGCTACCAATCCCTGAAGTTATGGGCCTCATGGGGATATTTACCTTATGTACTTTAGGAAGACCGTACATTAACGGGGGTTTTGGAGCTTCTTCTAGTAATCCTAACAACTTTTTTCCCCTGGTTGATTTACGTAGGATTTTTCTCGCTTCTGTATTGAATCTTGCTGATTCTATATCAGCGTTGCCGGCCGGTTGTCTTTCGTATGTTGATTCATCATTCAAAAGATCGGACATTTTGTCCAGATAGTCAATTTTATTTAAAATAATTACTCCGCCGCCTTTGTCGTGGGTGATAATATCATTATCATTACTCAAAGTCTGAAGGACTTCTCTAAATCTTTTGGGAATAACAAAACGATTACAATCGGCCAAGGCTTGGTAACATGTTATTACCCCTTGGGTGAAACCTTTATCAACTTCGTTCTCAGACCATTTATAATTATTGTTCACATTTCTCTTGTAGTCCTTACCTTTTCCTCCTATATCAAATTTAAGTCCCAAAGACAGTACCAATTTCTCGTCTTTAGATAGCTGTCTGTCTGAAAGGTTGGTCACAAAGTCATTCCTTTCCAATTTGTTCCAATCACTGTTATTACATAACCAAAGTAGCTTACGTTTAAGTTTTTGTTCTAGTACAACATAATCCTTATTTAATCTACTTACCAGCCCGAAGGGTAGGGTTACCTTTCTCTTACCATCGCTGATTTCGTCCAACTTGTCCTGTAACGTTTCACAGGATTCCTCTAAGTATGTCCTGGCGCTGTCTGTGAATGGGTGTTCATCACTTCTTAGCTGTTTCGGAGCCGATCTAGGGAGAACCATCTCATCGAGGCAATTCAGGAGAAATCTCCTACGGAGTGTAAGGCTTGTGATCCGCTGCCTTCTGCTGTATTCCTTCCACATCTCACCTCTTCCACCACCTCTCGACATATTTAAGATTATTTCAGACAAATGAGAGAGAATGTGGGTGGGGAAGGGCAAACGAAGATGTGTTAGGAATAGAGTTTATTGCCCTAACGTTGCGACCAACTTGGTCTTCTTCAGAGGACTACAGCATTACAAACGGATCACAATTCTTATACTCGTAGTGAGAGGGAACCCGCCAAGGTATGAGCGTCATGTTTTCCCTTTGGCTATGTAATAACAGTGATTGGTTATGTAATAACAGTGATTGGAACAAATTGGAAAGGAATGACTTTGTGACCAACCTTTCAGACAGACAGCTATCTAAAGACGAGAAATTGGTACTGTCTTTGGGACTTAAATTTGATATAGGAGGAAAAGGTAAGGACTACAAGAGAAATGTGAACAATAATTATAAATGGTCTGAGAACGAAGTTGATAAAGGTTTCACCCAAGGGGTAATAACATGT
Organism: Oratosquilla oratoria; assembly: GCF_046742065.1. Lineage (NCBI taxonomy): Eukaryota > Metazoa > Arthropoda > Malacostraca > Stomatopoda > Squillidae > Oratosquilla > Oratosquilla oratoria. The sequence goes on along the minus strand of NC_134803.1, from coordinate 52,948,206 downwards.
TACCAAGCCTTGGCCGATTGTAATCGTTTTGTTATTCCCAAAAGATTTAGAGAAGTCCTTCAGACTTTGAGTAATGATAATGATATTATTATCACCCACGCCGACAAAGGCGGCGGAGTAATTATTTTAAATAAAATTGACTATCTGGACAAAATGTCCGATCTTTTGAATGATGAATCAACATACGAAAGACAACCGGCCGGCAACGCTGATATAGAATCAGCAAGATTCAATACAGAAGCGAGAAAAATCCTACGTAAATCAACCAGGGGAAAAAAGTTGTTAGGATTACTAGAAGAAGCTCCAAAACCCCCGTTAATGTACGGTCTTCCTAAAGTACATAAGGTAAATATCCCCATGAGGCCCATAACTTCAGGGATTGGTAGCGCTCCGCACAGACTAGCGAAATGTCTGCAAAACCCCTTTCAAACGTCATCGGTTCCATCAGCGGGGCCCATTTAAGAAATTCTTCCGACCTGATCCAGAGACTTAAGGATCTGAATGTAAGTGATAAAAAGTTGGCAAGCTTCGATATAACAGCGTTATTCACAAATGTTTCTGTTTTTGATGCCCTAGAAGCAGTGAAGAAAGTAACAACAGATATCGATGATGATATCCTTCCAGTCCCAAGATCTGATTATATAAAACTTATTTCCATGTGTGTCAAATTTGGTTATTTTATGTTTAACAACATTGAATTTAAACAGATTAGAGGTCTCGCAATGGGGAGTCCATTATCTGCTGTCATGGCATGTTTATTCATGGAAGTAATAGAAATGGACAAATACATCAACATCATGGGAAGAGGTACCACTTGGTTAAGGTACGTGGATGACATAATCGTGGTGATGCCGAAAAGAACTAATATAGAAAATAAGTTGAGAAGACTCAACGCTGTGAATAAAGACATTCAATTCACAGTTGAACTAGAAAAAGAGTGTAATTTACCATTTTTAGACACGTTGATACACAGAGGTTCTCAACAGGTAAGTTTCTCGGTGTACAGGAAACCCACCAATAGGGACGACTTTGTCCATTATTTTTCAGCACACAGCAGACGTGTTAAAACGGGTGTTCTAATAGGTTTCTTTCTCAGAGCTTTTCGTATCTGCAGTGAAGAATTCCTAGAGGATGAACTTACTTACATCAAGAATACCTTTAGGAAGCTGAAATACCCCGGAGGTTTGATCACCAGGACAACGAGGAAAGCCAAGAAGATCTACGATGGCTCAAACGTCCGAACCACGGGAAAGGATAAGTCTCATTTTATTTCTGTCCCTAATTCTATAAACACCATAGCTATTGATGATTATTTGTCAAAAGGTGGAATAAATATAGCAAAAATATCTTCCAATAAAATAGGAAAAATATTTAAGAAACATAATAATATGCGTAATAATCTCAGTGTCATTTACCGTATTCCATGCAACGGTTGTCCATCATCTTATTTCGGTGAGTCAGGTCGAAGGTTCAATAAACGCTTGAATGAGCACAAAAACGATCTCAGGGCTCATAGAACATCTAACTCCCTGGTTCGTCACCTGGACAAATGTGGACATCTACCTGATTGGAACAACGCAGAAATTCTACACGAGGGATTTGAGAAGAAAATGAGAAAAACTGTGGAAGCTGCACATATCGCCGCCAACAAGAACAACAACGACAGAGACGATTTAAATGCCTCTCGAAAGCAGCAAGTGTCCTAATAATTAAATCGTTAGCCAAAGGGAAAACATGACGCTCATACCTTGGCGGGTTCCCTCTCACTACGAGTATAAGAATTGTGATCCGTTTGTAATGCTGTAGTCCTCTGAAGAAGACCAAGTTGGTCGCAACGTTAGGGCAATAAACTCTATTCCTAACACATCTTCGTTTGCCCTTCCCCACCCACATTCTCTCATATATATATATATATATATACATATATATATATATACATATATGTATATATATAATATGTATATGTGATAACTGTGAATATTCATATTGTTACTCGCATGATGTCATTATTCCACGGAATCCGCTTTCTTTGTACAATTCGGATGTTTGTAACGGTCTGGGAGACCTTTCCCAGGACGACACACGTGCCGATATATTAATGATTCCCTTTGTATGCCAATATATCTCCCAGAAGACAAACCCTGGACGGGATTCGAAACGTCGGAATAAACTCTTTTCTACCACGACTCCAGCGTTTACTTTCTACTAGAATATGGCTCCTGCACTCCAGGACACACACACACACACACCTCTGGAGTCTACGACGGCCCAGGGCGTGGAAGAGGGTCGCGGACCAGAGCAAGCCGAAATAGTGCTGGTAATTGCGACCCCCGACGCAGACACCCAGCACTGGGCAATGATGGTCCTTTTCTCTTACGCACACGCCACATTCTAAGCAGTGGCTGTCACGTGGGCCCTGGTTAAAGCTGCACACAGGGCAGAAACCGTCGATCGAACCTAACTCTTCGTCGATTACGTTTGTTTTCTTGTCCTTGTTCCATGGGCCTCTGCCTGGGCCCCTTTCGATGCAGAGGCCCAAAAATCCAACAGCGAAAGCAAGAAGCTGTAGAAAGAGAATAAGGACGCCTGGGGATGTGTTAATCCAGAAGTTTCCTTGTCCACTGATGAAGAGTATGAAGATAGCTGCCCAAGCTCCAGAGAGCAGAATCCTGACGGCGTGGTGTTGCTTGAAGATCACCCTCTTGACAAATTCTGTGAGAGAGCGGGTGCGAAAAGAATCGAAGTTGATCCAACAATCTTCTAGCTCAGATAAGTGTCCGAAAATCAGGAATCACAGCACTTTTAAATCCTCATCTCTATTATATAAACAAAGCCATTCATACAATCAGAAGTGTATATATATATATGTATATATATATATATATATATATATATATATATTATATATATATAATCATTGTGTGTGTGTATGTATATATATATATACATACACATATGTATACACGCAATTCATCTATTGAGTTTACCACTATTATCATTATTGCTAGAATTATCATTATTATTTCATTTGTTCATCATTTGGTACAATGAATATGTATTGTTTACACTTGTCAACTTTGGCAACGCGGGGAGGTAGTGAGGTCCCCCGCATGTATAAATGCCCACAGCTCGTTTGTACACCATTCCTTTGAAAAAGCATACCTGCGAAACTAGTCAGGAATAAACTCAGACTAAGACTCCTGTGTTTCCTACTCCACTTACGTCAACCTGTCAGAATGTCTCAATATATATATATATATATATATATATATATATATATATATATATGTGTGTGTGTGTGTGTGTGTGTGAGCGTGTGTGTGTGTGTGTGTGCGTGCGTGCGCGCGTGCGCATGGCATCACCGCATTCCCGCGTCGATATGTGTGTTGTGTGCAGCACCGAACTTCGTGGCCAAATATTCCGTCCCATATTCCGATTCCTATTGCTTGGGTTCCAGACATAGCGGGCTTGAGTCTGAACCCCATTGATGGCTACGCGCGCATCTGCTATTGTGAAACCTTCAGTCCTCACAAAGCAAGGAATTTCTTTATTCAAACATTCTAATTCCCAAGATATATGGTCATATAATCTTTTTTTTTTTTTTTTTTACCCCTTATTTCCAGTGTCAGTGTTTTCTGGATATTTTAGACTCGTTGTGTGTTCTTGTTTTCGTTGCATGTTAACTGCTTAAGGTTTTGTTTAATTAGTGTTTGGGAAAATATAATTTTGGAAATACCAAGGTAAGTGAATTTACTACAAGCCGACACCTCTCGAATGATGTGTTAAAGGTCCGAGTTTATATCCCTGCGTCTTGTCGTAGTAATCTAAGCAAAGCTTTTAAACGTTTATGAAACATTTTAGAAACATTTATGAAACAAATACCGATTAAAAAAAGTATAATGGTTATCGAATGGAATAGACCTCGTAACCATGTTGTGAGCGCTGAAATTACTTTTTTTTTAAGAATGTTAGATAACTTTATTGAACGGATAATAGGTGGTCATGGACATGAAACTGCATAGTGTAGGACTTATGGTCTCTTGTAGTCTCCTCCGTTCTTGAACCTTGAGGAAAGGCGCTGGACTCGAGAATTGAAAAAAAAAGATGGACACAGGGTAAAGATCTTGTACATAAATACACAAGGTAATGAACCGAGGATTTCTCTCTCTCTCTCTCTCTCTCTCTCTCTCTCTCTCTCTCTCTCTCTTTTCTCTTTTTTCTTCTCTATTTTTTCTCTTTTTTTCTTTTCTCTCTCTCTCTCTCTCTCTCTCTCTCTCTCTCTCTCTCTCTCTCCTCTCTCTCTCTTTCTCCTCTCCTTTCTCTCTCTCTCTTTCTCTCTCTCTCTCTCTCTCCTCTCCTCTCCTCTCCTCTCTCTTCTTTCTCCTCTCCCTTCTCTCGCTCTTTCCTCTCCTCTCTCTCTCTCTCTCTCTCTCTCTCTCTCTCTCTCTCTCTCTCTCTCTCTCTCTCTCTCTCTCTCTCTCTCTCTTTCTTTCTCTCTCTTTCTTTCTTTCTTTCTTGCTCTTCAGTCACTCCGTGTAAAATCCCAGACTCTTTCATGCCCTGAAATGAGCGATGGTTTGTGAACTCAAGTATGAACAAGCGCTCTGACGTGTTTGAGCAACTCTGTACCTTTTTTTTTTATCCAAAGAGTTCCTTTATTTTG
>NC_134803.1:52931043-52933543 GCF_046742065.1 Oratosquilla oratoria | reverse complement strand
CCGTTGTCCCTCATCGTCGCCATCATCGTCGTCATCAAGAACCTCGCATCCTGTCACTCCCCTCACCTTCCCTCATTTGGCCAAATCACTCCCCTCAACTTTCCTTCCTTGTCCAACTCACTCCCTCACCTTCCCTCATTTGGCCAAATCACCCCCCTCTCCTTCCCTCATTTGGCCAAATCACCCCCCTCTCCCTCCCTCATTTGGCCAACTCACCCCCCTCTCCCTCCCTCATTTGGCCAACTCACTCCCCTCACGTTCCCTCATTTGGCCAAATCACTCCCCTCACCTTCCCTCATTTGGCCAAATCACTCCCCTCACCTTCCCTCATTTGGCCAACTCACTCCCCTCACGTTCCCTCATTTGGCCAACTCACTCCCCTTACGTTGCCTCATTTGGCCAAATCACTCCCCTCACGTTCCCTCATTTGGCCAAATCACTCCCCTCACGTTCCCTCATTTGGCCAAATCACTCCCCTCACCTTCCCTCCTTGGCCAACCCACTCCCCTCACCTTCCTTCCTTGGCCAACTCACTCCCCTCACGTTCCCTCATTTGGCCAAATCACTCCCCTCACCTTCCCTCCTTGGCCAAATCACTCCCCTCAACTTCCCTCCTTGTCCAAGTCTCTCCCCTTACCTTCCCTCCTTGGCCAACAGTGTCATTATCAAATGTCCATTCAGTTGGTTGGTCTTCCCTTTCTCCCTCATCCCCACCCCTCCTCACCCCTCACCCTTCCCCTCCTCACCCATCATCTCCACCTCCTCCTCCACCCCTGTCCCCTCCAGTTCCCGTCATCCCGTTTTCTTTATTTCCACTTGTCCCCTCAGTAAATGCTCGGACCTTCCTTCCCCTCGTATCTTCTCCCACTCCTCTCTCCTCTTCCCTTCATTCTTCTTCCCCCTTCCCTCTCCTCCTTGTCCTCTTCCTCCTCCTCTTCTCCTCCTCCTCTTCTCCTCCTCCATCTTCTTCATGCTCCTTCCATTCCTCCATCCTCCCCCTTCCCACATCATCTTCCATTCTCATTTAGTCTTCTATTTGCTCTTTTCTCTTCCTCCTCTCTTTATTACTCAACTCCTTCCAACTCTCACTTCTATCCCTCTACCATTTCCCTTGTTCCTTAGTCCTCTACTCTCGTTTAGTCTTCTATTTTCTCTTCTATTTTCTCTTCTTCCTCTTCTTCCTTCTCTTATTCTTCCGGTCCTTCCAGTTCTCTTTATTCCTCTTTTACCTCTGCTTTCCTGCACCGGCCCTCTTCTCTTTACGATTCTCTCTTTATCTTTACGATTCTCTCTTTATCTTTACGATTCTCTCTTTTCCATCCATTTCTTACTTCCTCCTTTGCTTCCCTCTTCTCTCTTCTATTCCTCTTTATTTTCTTTTAATGCCTTGTTCCTCTTCTTTGTTCTCTGGTTCTCTTTCTTCCTCTTTCCCATTTCCTCCTTCGTCTTTTCCAATTCTTCCTTCCTCCCTCCTTCGTCCTCTTCTTCCTCCTCCTCTTCCTCCTCCTCCTCCTCTTCCTTCTCTTCTTCCACCTCCTTCTCTTCCACCTTTTTCTTCCTCCTCTTTCTCCTCTTCCTCCTCTTCGTCCTGCTATTCCCCCTCCTCTTCTCTTCATCCTCCTCTCCTTTTTCTCCTCTTGTTTCTCCTCTTCCTCCTCTTCGTCCTCCTCTTCCTCGTCCTCTTCCTCTTCCTCCTCCTCTTCCTCTTCCTCCTCCTCCTCCCCTCGATTTTTCTCCCTTCTTTGATCTAATCTGTCTTCTTCTCCCATGTCTTCTCTCACTTCCTCTCCTCCTCCATTCATTTCTCAAATCTCGTCTCTCTTTTTTCTCTCTTTTTTCTCTCTTTTATCCTTCACCCTGCCCATCTTCTCCGTCCCTCCTGCCTCACTTCATCTTCGTAGTCGTCCTTCTTGTCTCGCCTTCGGTGTTATTTTCAACACCAATGTCACTATCAGTATCGCTTCTCCTCCTCCTCCTCCTCCTCCTCCTCCTCCTCCTCCTCCTCCTCCTCCTCCTCCTCCTCCTCCTCCTCCTCCTCCTCCTCCTCCTCCTCCTCCTCCTCCTGATCATCATTATTATCATCCTCTTCTTCATCCTCCTTGTTCTCCTCCTCCTCCTCCTCATCATCATCACAATCACATTATCATCACCATGCTCTTCATCACCATCATCTTCGTCCTCTTCGTTCTGCTCTTCCTCCTTCTCCTCCTCTTCCTCCTCCTCCTCTTTCTCTTCTTATTTCTGTTTCTCCTCTTCCTCCTCCTTCTCCTCCTCTTTCTCTTCTTCCTTCTGTTTCTCCTCTTCCTTCTCCTCCTTTTCCTCCTGTTTCTCCTCTTCCTTCTCCTCCTCTTCGTCCTGTTTCTCCTCTTCCTTCTCCTCCTCTTCGTCCTGTTTCTCCTCTTCCTTCTCCTCCTCTTCCTCCTATTTCTCCTCATCTCCTCCTCATCACCATCAACATCATCATTCTCTTCATCACCATCATCTTCATCCTCCTCTCTCT
>NC_134803.1:52906043-52928543 GCF_046742065.1 Oratosquilla oratoria | reverse complement strand
AATTATAAGATTTTTTCGACTTTGGCTGTAAACCTTGAAGGGAGAAAGGTCGCTTAACCGAATGAAATCGCCTGTCGGTTCTCGGGAATAAAAGAATAAAAAAAGACTTGCGGTAGAAGTGTCTGAAAGAATATGGATCAGCGGACGAAGAATTGCGAAACGCTTTGATCGGTGGCAATGCCTCGAAACATGATCATCCCGTTTTCTTTATCGCGTCAGATTCTCCTGTGCGTTTTCTTCTCCTTTTCTTGATACAATTATTCAATATCAAATTTGATTCGTAAGGCATCTCGTTTCTATGTTTTTCTTTACTCATTTTTATTTCTTCCGCTTTTCCTCTGTGTGTGTGTGTTTGTGTGTGCGTGTGTGTGCGCGCGCGTTATTGACCATGATCATGGATCACGTGTTGGACTTCTGATCGATAGTTATCCCCGTCGTGAATGTGAGTTCAGATTCACATACACACACACACACACACACACACACACACACACACACACACACACACACACACACACACACACACTCACACTCAGTGGCGCGGTTGATAGAGCGCTGAACTGCTACTATAGTGGCCCGTAGTTTTTGGTTCGAATCCTGCCCAGGGCCGAAATTATTTCGGTACCGCTGCGCTTCGGGTCGTTACTCTGACTCTCGTGGGCGGGGAGTTGGGTGTGTGTGTGTGTGTGTGTGTAAGGTCATAGTATTACCCATAGATCGGACCTACGAGCTCTGAGCTCTCTTCCAGGAGGGAAATAGCTGTCGATCACGAGTCCAACACGTGATCCAAAGACCAAGTGAATACACGCACACACACACACACACACACACACGATGCTAACTCACACGTACTTATCACCGCACAGAAATATTGTTCGCTATATATCTGTGTTTCATAGTTGCGCCATCATTTGTCGAGCAGTTTATGTCTACTCGAGCACCCGATAAAGCTTGCCCTCGAACTGCAAGTCCTCGAAGGTCGTACTGACAGATCGAGTCCTCTGCTTACCGGTAGCTCATACTCACCATTTCCTGTCGATCTTGCAATCTATTGCAACGGTTATTCTCCTCTTGTTTTTATGGCCTTTACTTTATGGCTTTTCATCAAGGCCTGTGGTGGTGCGGCTCGGGCTGCTTCAGATCGTTTTGTGTATACGTGTGATTGGTGCGTCTTTGTGGTCGAGTCACATCTGGATTCTTCTTGGTATTCTTTACGTCTGGTTTCTTATTGGTCTTCTTCACGTCTGGTTTCTTCTTGGTCTTTCTCACATCTGGTTTCTTCTTGGTCCTTCTCACGTCTGGTTTCTTATTGGTCTCACGTCTGGTTTCTTCTTGGTCGTTCTCGCGTCTGGTTTCTTTTTGGTCTTCCTCACGTCTGGTTTCTTCTTGGCCTTCATCACGTCTGGTTTCTTCTTTGTCTTCCTCACATCTGGTTTCTTCTTGGTCTTTCTCACGCCTGGTTTCTTCTTGGTCCTTCTCACGTCTGGTTTCTTCTTGGTCTTTCTCACGTCTGGTTTCTTCTTGGTCTCATATTTGGTTTCTTCTTAGTCTTATCTAGTTTCTTCTTGGTCTTCTTATATTTGGTTTCTTCTTGGCCTTCCTCACATCTGGTTTCTTTTTTGGTCTTCCCACATTTGGTTTCTTTTTGGTCTTCCCACATTTGGTTTCTTCTTGGTCTTACTAACATCTGGTTTCTTGGTCTTCTCACATTTGGTTTCTTTTTGGCCTTCCTTACATCTGGTTTCTTCTTAGTCTTCCTCGCCTTGCTCTTTGCTTCCTCTTTATCCTGTACCTCTCATGTACTTCCTCGTCTCTTCTTTGCAACCATTCTTCACATTGATGTACGTGATATCAGATGAGCGCTGTCGTGGTGAAGTAAACACACAGAGCTGTTTGGAGTTTTATTTCTGACGTTTCGTCCTCGCCATGAATTCTTTAGAGTATTCTGAATAAGTCCCAGTGCTCATTCTGTTCTGTTCTCCTTCCACCATCAACCCTCACGTCTTCTAAGGATCCATCTCCACCTCCCCTGTTTCCTCTCGTCCTCTTCGTCCTATATATTCCCCTTCTTTGGCACCTCCTACTTGAAACATACCCATTCTTTCTCTACTCTTGTTCCATATCACAAGAATAGAGGAACCAGCTTATCAAGGGAATATTTTCCTTCCCTTCCATTCTATTTTTTTATATATATTTTATTTACCTACCTTTTCCCTCTTTTTCCTCTCCACTCTTTCCTTCCCCCCTCATTCTTTTCCTTCCCTTCCCATCTCTTCTTCCTTTCCCCTATTTCCTTTCCCTTTCTTCCTATTCCTTACCTTTCCTTCCCAACAAATTCTATCCCTTTTGTTCCAATTACCTCCCTGTTCTCCTCAATTTTCTCTTCCTCTCCCACTCTCTATCCTGTCTACTCGCTACTCGCGTTGATTCGCTCCTTCTCCATTAGTCTTGCTTCCAGGAAGGTTACTCGCGTGTTACGTAATCAATTTCTACTCGCCGGGGCGGTTTGCGTTTAATGCTTCCCATAAAAGTTCTCTTCCCCTTTGCCTGGAAGTCTTAGGAATGAGGAGGGGAGAAAGAGGAACGGAATAAGGAGAAAGGGCCCAAGAGAGGAAGGGGAAGAGGAAGGGGAGAGGTGAAGGAGGAGGAAGAAGGGGAAAAGAAGAAGGAGGAGAAAGGGGAGAGAAGGAGAAGGAGGAGGAGGGGGAAGGGGAGAGATGTAGGAGGGGGAAGGGGAGAGAAGAAGGAGGAGGAAGAAGCGGAGAGAAGAGGAGGAGGAGGAGGAAGAGAAAGGGGATAGAAGGAGGAGGAGGAGGAGGAAGGGGATAGAAGTAGGAGGAAGGAAGAAGAGGAGAGAAGAAGGAGGAAGAAGAGGAGAGAAGAAGGAGGAGGAGGGAGAAAGGGGAGAGGAGGAGGAGGAGGAGGGAGAAAGGGAGAGAAGGAGGAGGAGGAGGAGGAGGGAGAAAGGGATAGAAGGAGGAGGAGGAAGAAAGGGAGAGAAGGAGGAGGAGGAAGGAAAGAAAAGGAGAAAGAGGAAGAAGAGTAGGGATGGTGGTGTTAGTGGTGTTGGTGTTGTTGGTGGTGGTGATGGTGTTGGTATTTTTGTTTATGGTGGTGTAGGTGGTGGTTGTGGTGGTGATGGTGTTGGTGATAGGATCCGTAGAAGATGAAAGAGGTTGGAAAAAGGAAGAGATTGTGATGCTGTTATGTATAAGCCTGGTCGGGTTGCCCTTGGTCAAGACTCCTAATGAATAGCAGAGTTATGATGGAGAAGGAAAATGGGGGAGAGAATGGAGGCGCAGTTATGATGGAGAAGGAAAATGGGGGAGAGGACGGAGGCGCAGTTATGATGGAGAAGGAAAATGGGGGAGAGAATGGAGGCGCAGTTATGATGGAGAAGGAAAATGGGGGAGAGAATGGAGGCGCAGTTATGATGGAGAAGGAAAATGGGGGAGAGAATGGAGGCGCAGTTATGATGGAGAGGGAAAATGAGGGAGAGAATGGAGGAGCAGTTATGATGGAGAAGGAAAATGGGGGAGAGGACGGAGGCGCAGTTATGATGGAGAAGGAAAAGGGGGGAGAGAATGGAGGCGCAGTTATGATGGAGAAAGAAAATGGGGGAGAGAATGGAGGCGCAGTTATGATGGAGAAGGATAATGGGGGAGAGGACGGAGGAGCGAGTGAAGGTTGAGAAATGAAATGTCATACGAGAAGCGAGGTAAGACGAAAGAATGGACTTAATTAAGTGCACAAGAGGTGATATTGAGAATAAAGAAATAAGAGGGAAGGAAGGGAGTATAGATAATGAGAGAGGGGAAGAAGAGGAAGAAGGATAGCGTGTCTGAAGGAGTCTGATGGAGTGGCTTAGACATATTGTCGTTCTCTGTCTTGTTCTTATTTATCGTGTTAGTCTGTGCGCTGGTGGCGTCGTCTGAAATGTGATGATCTTGCATTTACTTAGGTACGGGTTCGAGTCTCGCACAGCTCTCCGGTTCCCAGCAGTGATTTACAGGCACTAGTAGTCCAAGAGCGTAGGGTAAAGGTGACGGCTTCGGCCGCAGGTACTCGGCGCCTCCTGGCGTAGGCTCCTCAACTTCACAACCTTTGCGCGCTCTCCATCATTATCTGAAGATTAATTTTCGTACTTTTATGCTTTATTCTTCTTCGTCTTTTTTTTATTTTGTTTTATTTCATTTATCCATTTATTCATTTATCTATTTATTCATTTTTATCTTATTTTATTTTTTAATAATTTGTCTTTTATTCCTGGCCCACCATTGGCATCGCTTTCTTCTTCCCCTTGTCGACCTTGTCATGTTAACTTTTCTTTCTCAACTCAGTTCTTCTCATTCCAGCCCACTATGTAGTTCCTCTTTACCCTCTCCCTGTCTACAATTTCCTTCTCTCCCTTGTCACTATCGAACATTTTACTATTTACCCACGTTTTTCACTGCATTGTCCTTGTCTATTTTTTTAGTTTTGTCCTTCCTTTTCGTCTTGTATCATATATTTTTTGTTTCTTCAATTTTTCAGTCAGACTCCATATTTTCGTTTCTCTTATTCTTATTTACTCGAATGATATTTATAGCTTCTCTCCTTCCCACATCCGTTCAATGTATTAACTTACTGTAGTATAACTCAAACCGACTTTCCACCCAATTGTAATACACCCAATAGCATAGAATTTTTACAAACAAGTCTACGGGGGCGTTGAGCCATGTTTCGCTTCTTTTTGCCCCCGAGTTTCTGGTAATGATCACATTACCATTACCGTTGGCTCAGGTGTCCTATGTTCGTAGCTGCTGGTAATGTCAGTGTTGTTTTCAATGAAGTTATGAGTACCACATGTTTCTTCCTCTATTCTAAAATGAAATTTCCATTCTCTATTTCCTCTTTCTAGGAATAAATGATTCGTTTAGCATTCTCACAGTCTGGGCAAGTTTTTCAACATCTCCTCAGTCACCAGAGCCTTTTCCGTCTCCTTCGGCTCCTTCCCACTCCCCAGCGTCTCGTCTGTGCAATCAGTCGCATTTTCTCCAAACGTGAAATTAGCCTCACAACGACCGAGCTTAGCGTGTCGCGCGACTCGGCTTAAGTGACTTATGATTATAGACGACGACTTGACGTCATGTCGCTTTGCTTTTTTTCAGTTGTGTTTTATCGACATTTATGAGCTTGCCATCAAAGAACCATAGCATATTCGGTGTTTCTTTTTACTAAGATAGAAGCATGGATTATTTTTCTGTGAAACAAAAGGGATACTAGGCTCTTATGATATGCTGTCGCCAGTTGGGTGGTGTGTAAAAGCGTTACAGATTGTATTTTACTAGGGTTTATATCCTTGTGGCGTTAGGATTTATGAACTTCTGTCGTCTCCCACCGTCAAAATGTCTCCAAAAGTTCCGTGCATTTATTCCCACCCTCGTGAATCAACGCAGCATTACCAAAGCCACGTAAGCATGAAATCAATTAACTTTTTTTTTCCTCTTGCCTGAATGTCTTCTCGTTTTCTTACTAACGGAGACTCTAGACATTAAGCGGCACGGGTCTGTAAATTATGAGAAATTAGAAAAAGAAATGTGAACTGCAAGATTTTTACCTTTAGCTCCGCCAAGGTCGAGAGGTTTGGTGAGGTTTATGTGCCTCAGAATTATTCTTAATCTTGAATATGAAATGCAGTTTTATGTCGTATTCAGAAAAAGAATTTAGTCATTAGCTTGATTGTGGAGCTATAAATCGTTGTGTTGGCTAAGAGTTTAAATGCAGTGAAGGTAATGCATTGGTTATGTCCTTTGGTTAGATTCTTCCTATCGTAAATGGAAACTATTTTATACGAACAAGATTGAAACGTTGTAAGGATAAGAATAAGGTATGAGGAAAATAAAAGAAATTTGACAAGTAATAGAAAATAAAGTACTAGTTACTTGTAAGTTACAAGTAACTGTATGATGCTACATGATTATTGAGATACTTGTGGAAGTGAAAATGAATGTTTTCTACAAACTTGAGAAAATATCAATAAGTAAAAACACAAATCTGAAATCAAGAACGAAGTTAATTTCATTTGATTTTGTGGAATACTCGTAGGTGGGAGCCTGTACGTCCTTTGGCTGACTGCCGTTCCTATATAGAGAAAGAGGCCCTTGGTATATGGAATCTGTAGATAGATTGATTCCGCAGGATTGGCTTTGAAACCGTTTTGCAGCCATTCTGAAGCTATTACTGAAGCTGCACTGATTCACACGCTAGTATGGTGACGTCATGGGGAGTGTGTGGGTGTCGTATCGTCGCGGGTTCGAGTCTTGAAATCCTCATCGGTTCCATTCTTACCTGCTCCAATAGCTTAAGAAATTAGAGTAAAGGTAATTCTTTGGCCGTGTGCCTCCTGTCCTATGCTCATCACATTCTTCAGGTTAACGAAGACAGAAGCTTCTGACAGAAGCTTCTGACAGAAGCTTCGAGGTGGCGTCTGGTGACCCCATTAGATCACTGCAGTATTCCTCCACGTGCAATTCCTCTATTTCAACCGATGCCAATAGCCAGCGGCCATTGACCTCCTTACTTAAACTCTGCATCAATGCCCAATGTCACGTAATAGCATCTGGCGATCGTAAAAATATCAAACACGGGCGGCGCGGCGCGACGCTGGCCAGCTGGCAGATCCGCATAAGCCCAATCGGGGAGACATTAATCCTTCTCGACGTGACCTCGTTGTATCCACCCTTGCTGTTGCATCTCCTCCATGTGCTACGATGTCCGTGTCAGTTAGCTCTGGCTCGGAGCTTAGGCGAACCTCGAATTTGTGGCATCAGGTCGTATTAGGCCGAAATGTAGACCCGTCCGCTTCCACTTTGCGACCATCTATTATTGTGCACCGGGAGTACTGTACGCTGTTTGTTGTACTTCCGAGCTCAGATGTACAGAACTCGTCTATTTGTAAGACGTGCCGTCCTTGTACTACCTGAGGGTTTCTTAGAGCTGAATAAAACCGTTTAACGTTTGTCGGGTTTGAATCCTTAAAGAGGATGAATTCGTCGTTTCAGGGAATGTCGAGTTGCATGATAAAAGTTCACCGGTCATGTTTTTCTTCGATAACCAAAGGATACCAATTTCTCATTTTCATTCTTGTTAACGACAGGCAGCAGGAAAGAGGATTAAACCTCAGTTAACTCGTTTACTAGGATGACTCGCACAAGAAGTCTAACGCCAATTAACTCCCATCAGCTTGAAGGACGAAAGAGTGGCGCAAGGTTAAGACTTCCTTGGTTAATTGAGTCCTTCTCTGCTCGGAGATTCAGTGAAACTTCTTCAGTCCAATAAGATCCCATACAGAAATTATTATAGATTATTTTTGATACATTTGGATTTATAGAGTATATCATTAAGACGAACCAATAACAGCTTTGAAGAATATTCTTCTGGTTTGTGTTGCAGTAGACTATATACAGTAGAGAGCGCAATAATGTTCAAAAAGTTTCTCGAAAAGAAATGTCTGACGGACAAGCTTGCGCAAGTTTATCCCCGAAAAAAGAACCGCTGGTAAACTAAGGCCCATAACAAAGGAAAAGACTTGACCTAGTTTAACCTAACCTGCCGCTATTCACGGTGACATAGGTAAGGTTTGTGGTGACCCGTTGTTGCCTTGACGATTGACCAATCGCTGTTGTTGATGAAATTGAGAACCTTTTACCTCTTCGCCGCGTCACCGGACTTCGACCAGATGGGCCCAGTTGACGCAGCCTTACAAGTTCTTCAATAACAAGGGCACAGGCACGGCCGGAACCAAATTGATTGATTGATTGATTGCTGGAGTTGAACGTGATATCCCGGCTTTACCTTCCACGTTCTCTCCTCCCCGATTTTGCTTAACCCTTTGCTTTGTCTTTCCTTTGCCTCTTCCACTTTTGCGTGCATACTCCCCCATCCCTTCTCTAACACTTCCGTGCGTGCGTGCGTGCGTGCGTGTGTGTGTGTGTGTGTGTGTGTGTGTGTGTGTGTGTGTGTGTGTGTGTGATTCACCTTGGTCTTTGGATCACATGTTGGACTCGTGATCGACAGCTATTTCCCTCCCGGAAGAGAGCTCAGAGCTCGTATGACCGATCTATGGGTAATGCTTTGACCTTACACGCACACACACACCCAACTCCCCGCCCACAAGAGTTGGAGTAGCGACTCGAAGCGCAGCGATACTGAAATTATTTTCAGCCCTGGGCAGGATTCGAACCCGGACCGCCGTAGTGACAGTCTGGGACTCTACCAACCGCGCCACCGAGTCGTGTGTGTGTGTGTGTGTGTGTGTGTGTGTGTGTGTGTGTGTGTGTGTGTGTGTGTGTTTTCTCTCTCTCTCTCTCTCTCTCTCTCTCTCTCTCTCTCTCTCTCTCTCTCTCTCTCTCTCTCTCTCTCTCTCCCTCCCTCCCTCCCTCCCTCCCTCCCTCCCTCCCCCTCTCTCCCCCTCTCCCCCTCTCCCTCTTCCATTAATCTATCTTTTTCTTTTCTTTCCATTTTCTCCACCCCGCTGTCCCAGTGATATTTTTCTTTTGTCCCTTTATTCTTTCATCGTGTCATTTTTCCCAGAAGATCTTCAGTTAGATCCAAAACAAGTGATAAATATTCAGGTGAAGTTAAACTTGTCTTTGAGGACAAAATGGCACCGAAGATTTCGAGCCAAAGATGAGGGAAAGGAGATGTTTAAGGAGGACAGGAGAAAAGAGCGATACAAGAAGTTGAAAATGAATAAATAAATAAATAAATAAATAAATATATATAATGAAAATAAATACATAATAATTATTAATAATAATTAATAATTAATCGTAATAATGATAATGAAAATAATGATAATGATAATGATGATGCTGATGATAAGGATGATGATAATGATGATGATGATAATGATAATAATGATGATAATAGTGTTGTTAATAATAGTGATGATAATAATGATGATGATGATGGGTCTTTGATCAGAAAATAGCAATGGAACAGGGAGTGGAGGTGAGGAAAGGGTGGACATTGTTTCGAAATAAAAGACAGGCAAAGTGGTTAACGACACGGAGAAGTAATTAAGAGTTTGGAGTGCAATTATAGTCAGTAATCGTCCACCGCTTTCTGGCTTTCAGTAATTATTTTCTGATCGATTGAATTAATTCATAAGAGTAGACGGGACGGGGGTGGGGTGCGTGATATATCTTTTAGATATTAGAATTGATTTGTTTCTTTGTGTAGGGCCTTTTCCTAGGCCGAGTGGAATCGGCTGGTGACAATAAGAGTTAATGTGAAAATCATTCAGAGAGTTAGGGGACTTGTAGCACGTGTAGCTCAACACAATCATGTTTATAACAACGAGTGGGTGTGGACGGTGAGGCTACAACACGCAAATAACAACATCAAACCACATTAAACCAATAACATGAAGCTAGAAATGGGGTTGTGTTTAGGATCTCATCATCCAGATCGAAGTGTCTTTGGCCACGAGACCAGAAGCCCTGAAGACCCTCTGGTAGACTCTTCTTCTTCGTTTCAGTTCCTCGTTCAGTCTTTGTGACCGGAGACAGATGGTGTAGGTCGTCGTCAGCGAACCCAGAAGTCTTCTGGAAGCAGTATTCCAGCTCCAAAGGGTCTTCTTGTCCAAAAGGCAATATTGTTGGTCACAGTTCGTGAACGAGTAAGACTTCTGGTAGATTGATTTCTCTTCGGTTTTCATCGTGACTTCTGAAGACTAACTCCAAGAGAATACATAGAGACTTGGTCTTGTACCCCAGAAGGCAATATAGTTGGTCACAGTTCGTGTACGAGTAAGACTTCTGGTAGATCGATTTCTCTTCGATTTTCCATTGTGACTTCTGAAGACCAACTACGTGAACGAAGAAGACTTCTGGTAGATTGATTTTTCTTCGGTTTTCCATTGTGACTTCTGAAGACCAACTACGTGAACGAAGAAGACTTCTGGTAGATCGATTTCTCTTGGGTTTTCCATTGTGACTTCTGAAGACCAACTATAAGAGAACACATAAATAATAGTGATGGAGCTTGTTGGTGCACGAAGCCGGGTGCAGAAAAGTAATTGGTTAAGTTGATTTGTGACTTGATAGGCGTTGCACTATATTGGTTTGTTGATTAACTGGATCTGTATTATCTGCAATATTCTTGGGGTGTTAGTTATTGGTGCTTTATTTAGCGACACAGAAGTTTGGATATATATATATATATAAATACATATATACATATATATAAATATATATATGTATATATATACATATATACAGTATATATATGTATATACATATATATATATATACATATATATATATATATATATATGTATATTCTTCGTATAAATCGGCAAGAGACTCTCTCTCAAGCATATTTCATTAAATGAAACAGCAAGCATGTTGTGACAAAACTCTTTGTCATTCTCCTCTGTCTTTAGTGAGGCGACTTTGCCTTCCATAGGCAGGAGTCTGAGTAAATCGCCTACGGCGTAATGGCATACGGCGATATACTCAGACTCCTGCCTATGGAAAGCAAAGTCGCCATACGAAAGAGAGAGAACATTGACAAAAAGCTTTGTCACAACAAGCTTGCCATTTCATTTAATGAAATATGTATATATATATATATATATATATATATATATATATATATATATATATATGTGTGTGTGTGTGTGTGATATAATATATATATATATATATATATATATATATATATATATATGTATATATGTATATAGTACACACACACACACACACACTAATGATATATTTTTTTCTTATGGGAGAGAGGTGGCCGATTCAAAGCGTTCCTTGAACCTTGACGGAAGGGATAAAATACAGAGAGAGGGTCAGATCCAACCCCCCCCCCTACCTCGGCTCCATTTAGTCCCCTTTCACGACGCGCCTGGGACCGCTAGCAGCATTCTTATCCACCGACCAAAGGAGAACGAGAAAAGTAAAAGTTTGTGGTCGAGGGCGTGGGTGGGTGCGGGCGAGTCGTACGAACAGCAGAAAACGAGGAATAAAGTAAAAAAGTGTCCCCTTGTTTCTGCATGAGAGGAACGTACCTTCAAAGATTTCGAAAAATAATGCGTGACCTTCGGCCGTAGGGGTGCCACTAAAGTGTTGATTACGTATGATGGCTATGCAACCAATAGCTTCTGGACGTGGTACGTGCGCGCGCGCGGGGGCGGGGTATTTGTTCGTAGGCGCCCATGAATTACTAAAACTCTCTCTCTGTGTTTGTGTGTTTGTGTGTACGTGTGTGTTTGTGTGTGTGTGTATTCCCTTTGGTCTTTTGGATCACGTGTTGTACTCGTGATCGACAGCTATTTCCCTCCCGGAAGAGAGCTCAGAGCTCGTATGACCGATCTGTGGGTAATGCTATGACCTTACACGCACCCCCCCCAACTCCCCGCCCACGAGAGTTGGAGTAACGACTCGAAGCGCAGCGTTACTGAAATAATTTCAGCTCTGGGCAGGATTCGAACCAGGTACCACCGTCACCCCCATGCTGACAGTCTGAGACTCTACCAACCGCGCCACCGAGAGTGAGTGTGTGTGTGTGTGTTTGTGTGCATGCGTGTATGTTTGTACGTGTGTATTTATTTGTGCATGCGTCTGTGTGTTTTTCGTGTCACGAATTTTTTTTCCAATACGTAAATGTCCCTATGACGCGTCATGCATAATAAATAAACAAATGAATAAATAAATAGATAAAGGAAGGATGTACCATGGGTTCCTTTGAGTGTAAAAAACTTTAATTTCGACTCGATCGACTCGACGAGTACGAAGAAGTACTCGTACTGGAAAGCCTCTTCCGAGCAAGCGAGTGAGCGAGTAGGAGGACATTTTGGAGTTTCGGGTCTCGACTCGTTGCGACGCAGACGGCGGGTCCCTCTTTTTCGCTCCGAAGAAAAACAGAATCTCTGACGAGGAAAGCGTCGCCAAAGGCTTTAGGGCCGAGTTCGCTTCCAGATTGGAAAAGGGGCGATTGTATTGCCACGGTATTTCTTCGGAGTACCAGCAAAAGACGGAGTGTAAATACTATTGCTGTAATGTGATTTTAGAAAGTAATGTACTACTACTACTACTACTACTACTACTACTACTACTACTACTACTACTACTACTACTACTACTACTACTACTACTACTACTATTATCATCATTATTATTATTATTATTGTTATTGTTATTATTATTTATTCATTTCGTTGATACTTATTTCCTTACAAAAACAGATCTCTTAAAAGATAGAGAAAAAAAAAATACTGTTCGAAAATTAACTGCGCGTGACCAGCCAGTTTTCTTGTATTTGGAATTCAACAATATTGTTATATATTTTCGGTCTTTTGGTATAGAGAATATATACTTAATGAAAATTTAGAAAAAAAAAATATTAAAATGCAAGAATTCCGTCCGATATCGTTTAACTTTTTTTTCCTGTATCGATGTCATATATTTGCTAAGAAAAATTCGTAAAACACATAACATGGTTGGATGGTAGAAGCATGGTACGTAAGAACATACAAATGGAAGAGACTGTAAGAGACCATAGGGCCTACACTAGGCAGTTCCATGTCCCTTACCACCTGTCATCCCTATCCATCAAGTTGTCTAACCTTTTCTTAAAACAACCGGTAGTTTCAGTGCTCACTACGTTGTTACTTAGTCTATTGCATTTGTTAACTACTCTGTTAGTAAGCAAGTTCTTGGCCATTTCCTTAAATGTAAATTCGTCCATGGTCCTGCACAGATTACGAATTCCGATGCATAAATATAACCATTGGTTCTCATATTATATAGATAATGTAATATGATATATAATATAATGTAGAAATAATATAGTCCTTTGCCACCGCGGATTTATCTCAGCTGAGTGAAATAAAACAAAATGACACTAACCAAAATAAATTACTTTGATAAAATAGATTTAAAAAAATATTAATTTAGTAAAATGAGGGAAATAGAAAATACAGTAAATAAGAAATTATAATAAATAAAATACAATGAACAAAGTTTGGTAAATAGAAGAAATATTAGAATAAAGAAATTATATAAAATATTGTTATATAATATAGTAATAATATTAAATTGTATAATAGATTAGAATAAATAACACAAACAAATTAAACGAAATAAATGAAATATGCAAAATGAAACAAAACAAATCAAATAGAGTAAGAATACAACAGAATAAGATACCTAAACCCATTTCGTGTAAAAAAAGAATTATCCGAGATGATAATTAAAAAGAAAATCAAATGCCTGGTATGAGGGGCGACATAATGTGGCCACATTAAAGAGCACATCCCGTTCAGCGTCTGAAATCAATTCGGAGCGCGGCCCGGGGTTGTTGGGAATGACGGAGACGCGCCGTCATTGGGGCGAATTTATTGGACGCTCGAGTAATCCAAAGTGAGAACATGACATTAGTATTCAAGAAGTGATGGACGCCGCTCGCGGAAGGGATGTTGTCCTCTTGGAAGACGTGTATATATGTATATACATGTATACACACACACACACACACACACACACACACACACACACACACACACACACACACACACACACACACACACACAAACTTTCAAGAGATCCAAAGAGCCTGCAGAAGCTTCCAAGAGGTCCAAAGCGTCTGCAGAAGCTTCCAAGAGGTCCAAAGTGTCTGCAGAAGCTTCCAAGAGATCCAAAGCGTCTGCAGAAGCTTCCAAGAGGTCCAAAGTGTCTGCAGAAGCTTCCAAGAGGCCCAAGTGTCCGCAGAGGCTTCCAAGGGGTCCAAAGCGTCTGCAGAAGCTTCCAAGAGGTCCAAAGAGTCCGCAGAAGCTTCTAAGAGGTCCAAAGCGTCTGCAGAAGCTTCCAAGAGGTCCAAAGAGTCTGCAGAAGCTTCTAAGAGGTCCAAAGAGCCTGAAGAAGCTTCTAAGATGTCCAAAGAGCCCGCAGAAGCTTCCAAGAGGTCCAAAGAGTCTGCAGAAGCTTCCAAGAGGTCCAAAGAGTCTGCAGAAGCTTCTAAGAGGTCCAGAGAGTCTGCAGAAGCTTCCAAGAGACCCAAGTGTCCGCAGAGGCTTCCAAGAGGTCCACAGAATCTGCAGAAGATTTCAAGAGGTCCAAAGCGTCTGCAGAAGCTTCCAAGAGGTCCAAAGAGCCCGCAGAAGCTTCCAAGAGGTCCAAAGAGTCCGCAGAAGCTTCCAAGAGGCCCAAGTGTCTGCAGAAGATTCCAAGAGGTCCAAAGAGTCTGGAGAAGATTTCAAGAGGTCCAAAGAGCCCGCAGAAGCTTCTAAGAGGTCCAAAGAGCCCACAGAAGCTTTTAAGACGTCCAAAGAGTCTGCATAAGCTTCCAACAGGTCCAAAGAGTCTGTAGAAGATTCCAAGAGGTCCAAAGAGTCTGCAGAAGCTTCTAAGAGGTCCAAAGAGCCTGAAGAAGCTTCCAAGAGGTCCAAAGAGCCCGCAGAAGCTTCTAAGAGGTCCAAAGAGCCCACAGAAGCTTCTAAGAGGTCCAAAGAGTCTGCAGAAGCTTCCAAGAAGTCCAAAGAGTCTGCAGAATCTTCCAAGAGTTCCAAAGACCGAAAACCAGAAAAAGATGGTTCAGGCTAGGCTGTTTCAGTCAGCGTTGGAATGATCCCAAAGAAAACTGATATATATGAAGAATATATGTGATATAAAGATAAGATAATATTGTATAAATCTCAGTTGTGTGTATTTGATCAGGCTGATGAGAAACTTGGACCCTAATAGCTGAAATAGACTTGGCTTAGTCCCTCACCCTTACTTTGATTAATTGACAAGTTCGAGTGGATTGCATTTGAATTTAAGTTAACTGTGTTGACAGCTAGTTTATCGAGTTTAGTGGAAAGGGCCATATCTAAAGCGAATAGGATTAACTTGGCTTGTTTGAGCGTTTCGAGGTTAGATTAACTCACCGAGGGGACCTGCAGAGGCCACGAACCCCAGGTGTGGAGTCTACGCCAGGAGGCGCTGAGTAGCTGCGGCCGAAGCCGTCACCTTTGACCTATTATGTGCCTAAAGGACTGTTGGGACGGATAGCAGTCACTGCTGGGAATCGGATAGGAGTGCGGGATTCGAACCCACAACTATGAATGCGAGACCAAGGGTGTGCCGGGACAATATCGTTTCAAAGCAAAAGAGATGGTGAGTAAAGACGATTTTCATTCGGAGTGGAGTGCGGGATTCGAACCCGCAACTAAGCGAATGCGAGAGCAGCAAGCACGCTTCCAATTACGCTACTAACGCACAACGAAGTCTAGATATATATATATATATATATATATATATATATATATATATATATATATAATATATATATATATATATATAATATATATATATATATATAATGTTTTTTTTTCACCAATTTGAAATGAACCAGACTACAGTAGTGTCTATTGTAGGCTGTTACCATGTTATTGTATAGGAATTTTCTTTGGTCCAATAACAACGGTTGCATCTTTTTTTTTTGTCGAAAATACAACGTAATACAATAGAAGTCGCAAGGTGACCTTTAGGCTTATGATAAAGCCGAGTGCCTCATCACGCTACACGAGAAGGTAATAGCTGTCTATCACGAGTCCAGCACATGATTCAAGACTGTGGATAATCAAGAGAATAGAATAGAATTGAGAGCAATTACTGCTATTAGGATCGATTGCAATCGTTTTTGAGCGACACGTATTGGTTAAAAGGGGTTTGCCCCAGTTTGAGGGCGATTGTGATTGGCCAGAAAGCGATGGGGGGCGTGGCTTGTTTCGCCTGAAATTAGGTCGGTGACTATAACGTTAATGGTTATGGACTGGTTGATTGTAGTGTTGACGGTATTTATGCTGGTTGTGATTGTAACTTTAATGGCGGTGTTCTTTGTGTTGTTTGTTGTTGTTGTTGTTGTTGTTGTTGTTGGTGGTGGTGGTGGTGGTGGTGGTGGTGGTGGTGGTGGTGGTGGTGGTGGTGCTGTTGTCGTAGTTTTCGCCAACGCATAATACTTCCAAGAGCGCGAGAATTTGTATCCTGTAGGGGGACTGAATCCGCTTGATTACTTCAGTAGAGCTTCGGATTGGAGGGGGTGGTTGGGAGGGGATGGTGGAGGCGGGACAATTAAGAAAGACGAAGGGTTTTCCTTGGCCCAGATGACTATTTGTGTGAATTGAGGTTTGGGGGAAGCACGAAGATAGAAGAGGAGAAAGAAGAGGAAGAAGAGGAAGAAAAGGGAAGAAGTGAAGGAGTATGTGAATGGAAGAGGAGGAAAAAGAGGAAAAAAGAGAAGTAAAGGAATATGTGAATAAAAGAGGAGAAAGAAGAGGAAGAAGAGGAAGAAAAGGGAAGAAGTAAAGGAGTATGTGAATGGAAGAGAAGAAAAAAAAGAGAAGTAAAGGAATATGTGAATAAAAGAGGAGAAAGAAGAGGAAGAAAAAAGAAGTAAAGGAATATGAGGGTGGAAGAGGAGAAAGAAGAAGAGGAAGAAAAAGAGGAAAGGGAAGAAGTAAAGGAATATGAAGATGAAAGAGGAGAAAGAAGAGGAAGAAAAGAGAAGAAGTAAAGGAATATGAGGGTGGAAGAGGAGAAAGAAGAGGAAGTAAAGGGATATGAAGATGGAAGAGGAGAAAGAGGAAAGAGAAAAGGGAAGAAGTAAAAGATATGGAAGAAAAGAGAAGTAAAGAAATATGGGGGTGGAAGAGGAGAAAGAAGAGGAAGAGAAAAGGGAAGAAGTAAAGGAATATGAGGATGGAAGAGGAGAAAGAAGAGGAAGAAAAAGAGAAAATGGAAGAAGTAAAGGAATATGAGGGTGGAAGAGGGGAAAGAAGAGGAAGAAAAAGAGAAAAGGGAAGTAAAGGAATATGAGGGTGGAAAAAGAGAAAGAAGAGGAATAAGAAGAATAAAAGAAAAAGGAGAAAGAGAAGGAAGGTGAAGAGGAAGAGGAAGAGGAAGAAGAGGAGGGAAAAGAAGAATAAAGGAAAAAGGAGAAAGAGAAGGAAGATGAAGAAGCGGAAGAAGAAATGGAAGAAAAAAATAAGAGAAAGAGGAGGACGAAGATGATGATAATGGTGATGGTGTTGGGGCGTTTGATAGTGCTGGTGATGGTGGTGGTGGTGCTGGTGATGGTGGTGCTGGTGATGGTGGTGGTGATGGTGATGGTGATGGTGGTGCTAGTGATGGTAGTGATGATGGTGGTGCTGGTGATGATGGTGCTGGTGATGGTGGTGCTGGTGATGATTGTGATGATGGTGGTGCTGGTGATGATGGTAGTGCTGGTGATGGTGATGCTTGTGCTGGTGATGATTGTGATGATGGTGGTGCTGGTGATGGTGGTGCTGGTGATGGTGGTGCTGGTGATGGTGGTGCTGGTGATGGTGGTGGTGATGGTGGTGCTGGTGATGGTGATGGTGGTGATACTGATTGTGGTGATGATGGTGCTGGTGATGGTGGTGCTGGTGGTGATGGTGGTGCTGGTGCTGGTGGTGATGTCGGCGAAAGTGGATGGGATTGACGGCGATGACGAAAGTAGATTAAGTCGGAGGAATGCTCTGCAGAATAGGGGCGCTGTTGAGAGACCGAGAGAGCCGGCCAACCGTGTCCTCTCTTCCTCTCTTTTTCTCTTTCTCTTTTTTTCCCTTGAACTCCAAATTTTCCTTTACGCTTACCAAAAATTTCTTATGTATGTATACGCTTTCCATATATTATCCCTCTTCTCCCCTTCTCTCTCGTCTCCTCCCCTCCCTTCCTTTCCCCTCCCCTTCTTTCCCCTCCCCCTTTCCCCTCAACTCCCCACCCCTCACCTCCCCTCCTTTCATCTCCCTCCTTTCCCCTCCTTTCCCCTCCCCTCCCTTCCCCTCCCTTCCCCTTTCCCTCTTCCCCTTTCCCTCTTCCCCTTTCCCTCTTCCCTTTCCCTCTTCCCTTTCCCTCTTCCCTTTCCCTCTTCCCTCTTCCCTCTTCCCTCTTCCCCATTCCCTCTTCCCCTTTCCCTCCTTCCCGTTCTTCTCTACCCCTCATACCATCTCTCCTTTCTCCATCTCTATTCTCCTTTATCTCTTTTACTGCCTTTCTTCTCCCCTTCTTTATCTCCTTTTCTCATACCTTCTATGTCATTCTTCCTTTACTTCTTGTTTCCTCTCCTCCCCCCTCTTCTTCTTGTCCTTATCTTCTTCTTCCCCCTTACCCCTTCCCCTCCCCCCTTCCCCTTCCTTCTTCCCCTTCCTCCTTTCCTTCCTCCTTCATCACCTCCTTCCTTACCTCCTTCCCTACCCTCCTTCCCTACCTCCTTCCATCCCTACCTCCTTCCACCCCTATCTCCTTCCTTACCTCCTTCGCTACCTCCTCTTCTACCTCCTTCCCTCCCTCCCTCTCTCCCTCTCTCCCTCCCTCCCTCCCTCCCTCCTTCCCTACCATCATCTTGACAGGAATTGGTGTTGGCCCCTTGTTAGGCGCCCCGAACTTGACGTTGATTTGGGGGAGCTAACACCATCGTGAAAGCCGAACTCGGACGAAAGACCTCGACTAGTTGGTGGCCCTCCCCGATGTCATCCTCGCCCGCGAGCAAGATAAAGGAACACAAAGGAAGAACAAACAACAGCAGGCCTACTGGCCCTAACGAAGCTGTTTGTGTTTATTATACTAAGCTACAGTTAAGAAAACAGGGCAACTAGAAGGTGAACTAATACTACTGCTACCACTATCCTATCCAATTACGATTAAATGTCGGACTGTCAGATCTTTTATTGCAAGGGATAATATTTTACTTGCGGATTAGAGTAAGTATTTGTCTAGGCGATTTTTAAATGTTATTGGGGGGAAATATGATGAAGGGGAGGAGCCAAATACGCCAGGAGGCGCTGAGTAGCTACGGCCGAAGCCATCACCTTTGCCCTATGTACTATATATTCTTATTGTTTTTATCATTATTATTATTATTATTATTATTATTATTATTATTGTTATTGTTATTGTTATTATTATTATTATCATCATTATCATTATCATTATTATCAATATTATTATTATCATTATTATTTTTATTATCATCATTATCATCATTTTATTATCATCATTATCATTATCATTATCATTATCATCATTATCATCATTATTATTATTGTCATTATCATTATTATTATTATCATTATCATTATTATTATCATTATTATTATTATTATTATTATTATTATTTTCAGAATAATAAGAGTACTGATAAAAATAATGGGGGTGGAATGAGTGGGGATGAAATGGGTGGGAATGGAATTGTGGATTTTGACTTTAGCTACCTCCCTCGGTATATGTAAATATATATTATTATCATTATTTTTGGGGGGTGGAAGTGTGGGGTGGAATTTGGAAAAAATTAAGGGAAGCCACATGAATTTTGAGAATTCCTGAAGGGGAGGGGGAATGAAGTGAAAGAGTTTGAGGACCACTGAATCAAATCTACCTCGACTTCTCTCTTCACTCCGATATTGTATAACAGATACTTTGGCTTGCGGTAGACGATTTCAATCAGGTGAAGCGTCAGCACCGAGGCGGCAGGTAGTGATGTAGTTCCAAGTTTGCAATTAGGGCAAGACGCTGGGAGAGAAGGTAAATATGATCTCGCTGATTTGCTTCTTCCGAGAAAGGAGGTTTTTGAGTGAAGGATTTTTTTTTTTTTTTTTGTCTTGTCTTCCGCCCACTATTGAGAAAGTTAACCTCCATGAAAAAGAATTCGGTGCTGAGAAATTTACCTTACGAAGAGAGGCTTAGGCACCTTAACTTATACTCTCTGGAAAGACGCAGAGTGTGGGGTGATCTAATAGAGGTGTTTAAGTGGGTTAAAGGCCAACAAGGGTGACGCAAACAAGGTTATCATATTAAGACAACAGGATAGGATTCGTAGAAATGAATTTAAATTGGACAAGTTTAGATTTAAGAAGGAAATGGGCAAGAATTGGTTTACTAATAGGGTGGTCGACGAATGGAATGGACTTAGTAACCATGTAGCGAGCGCTGAAACTATCAGTTGTTTTAAGAAACGGTTAGATGGGGATGACATGGAACCGGCTAGTGTCGGCCTCGCGGTCTCGTGGTCTCGTGGTCTGTTGCAGTCTCTTTCATTCTTTTGCTCTCATCTTCGTCTACCTTTCTACTTTTCTCTTTTTCTTCTTTTTTTCATCTACTTTTCTTCTACTTTTCTTCTCTGTCTTTTTCTTTTTTCTTCTTTTTTCTTTTCTTCTCTTTTCTTCTTTCCTTCTACCTTTCTCCACGTGGAGGAATCAGAGAACACAACTGGGTCAAACCAGAGTCTGTCTCCACGCGGAGGCATCAGAGAACGCAACTGCGTCAGATCAGAGTCCGTCTCTACCTGAAGGCATCAGAGAACGCAACTTCGTCCGCCCAGAGAGTCTGTCTCCACGTGGAGGCATCAGAGGACGCAACTGCGCCTGACCAAAGAGTCCGTCTCCACGTGGAGGCATCAGAGAACGCAACTGCGTCTGACCAGACAGTCTGTCTCCACGTGGAGGCTTCAAAGAAGGCAACTAAGTCAGACCAGAGAGTCCGTCTCCACGTGAAGGCATCAGAGAACGCAAATGTGTCAGACCAGAGTCCGTCTCCACGTGGAGGTATCAGAGGACGCAACTGCGTCCGCCCAGAAAGTCTGTCTCCACGTGGAGGCATCAGAGGACGCAATTGCGTCAGACCAGAGAGTCCGTCTCCACATGGAGGCCCAGAGAACGCAACTGCGCCTGACCAAAGAGTCCGTCTCCACGTGGAGGCATCAGAGAACGCAACTGCGTCAGACCAGAGAGTCCGTCTCTACGCGGAGGCATCAGGAATGCTCTCAGCAAACAAAAGGAAATTTGGAGCAATTCAACTCGTCACAGACATTTCATCAGTTCGAGAAGAGAAAGTTAAGAAATTAAGCGGATCAGCGGAGCGAAGCTAAGAAATTGGGATTTGCCGCGAAGGCTCAGTCGACCCAAAATATCTTTTATTGTTGTTTCGGGAACTCAAAAAAAAAAAAAAAAAAAAAAAAAAGAGGAAGAGGGGGATGAGGGGAGGGTGGAAATGATGTTGCCGGAGTCAGTTAAATCTCGTGAGTTTCTAGGTGTTTGTTTTGATAATTTTAACTTGATCGAAAATTAATTTAATCCCTTTAACACGGTGTGATAGTTTCTAGAATGTGTTCTGGCCCGAGGAACAGACTTCCTGACGCATCTGAGGGGCTGGTCTCTGGTCTGAAACCGGTCTTGATTGGTCGAGACCCCTTAAAGAAGAAGCAGACCTTCCTCGGGTGTATAAGTGACTTGGTCTTAGCCAGAATAGAATATGTAGAGAGCGTCACGGTGTTGAAGAGGCTAAATGCCCCTGTCTGTAGTAGTATTGTATAACTGTGTCTTTTGGTCCGGTATTTTCTTGTAAACTTGGTAACTACGCGCCTCCAGTCTTCAGGAGACCACAGGGCACTAGACCTCCTGAAGTGTCTTGCCAAGTAGCCCAGTGGATACCGTGTCGAACTCATAATAAGGTAGTCGTGTGATCGATTCCTGGGGTTTGCTGCGTGATTTTTGTATTGGTTCCCGGCAGCCCTGGCCAGGCGGGGCGGCGACCTGAACATCGGCCTTTAAAAAAAAAAAAAAAAAGGCTCTATCTGGGGTTTCTCACTTACCACATAGTGGGATTTTTTTTGACAGTTTTCCAATCTGTTACTTTAAGCATAATAAATAAATAGAAAAAAAAATGGGACGGGGGTGTGGGGGTGGGGTGGGGTAGCAAAGGTGGTGATTGAGGTTAATAGAGGTTTTGAGACCGACTGCCAGCCTCTCTGGGCTGCACCTACTGCTGGGGTGTTGATGGGTCTTCGGAGATGGCCGCCGGGAGACAAACCTCACCGACTTCCACCTCGCCAGAGCCCCATTAGCAGGCTTCCATCGTTGGTTCCAAATTGGCAATTAAGGTGAAGTGGTGGAAGACTCGACCAAGCCTCCATAGCCTTCTTTTAATGAAAGATGATGATGATGATGATGACAGTGGTGGTGGTGATGATGATGATAGTGGTTGTGGTGGTGGTGATGATGATAGTGGTTGTGGTGGTGGTGGTGATGATGATGGTGATAATGATGATGATGACAGTGGTGGTAGTGATGATGATGATGACAGTGGTGGTGGTGATGATAGTGGTTGTGGTGGTGGTGGTGATGATGATGGTGGTGATAATGATGATGACGATCATGATGATGATGATGACAGTGGTGGTGGTGATGATAGTGGTTGTGGTGGTGGTTGCAGTGATGATAGTGATAATGATGAAGATGATGATGGTTGTGGTGATGGTGATGATCGTGGTGATGGTGAAGATGATGGTGGCTGTGGTGGTGGTGATGATGATGATGACGGTTGTGGTGATGGTGATGATGATAGTGATAATGATGAAGATGATGGTTGTGGTGATGGTGATGGTGAAGATGATGGTGGTTGTGGTGGTGGTGATGACTGTGATGATGATGACGGTTGTGATGGTGATGAT
>NC_134803.1:52881043-52901043 GCF_046742065.1 Oratosquilla oratoria | reverse complement strand
TTACGTGGTGAGGAGCCTACGCCAGGAGGTGCTGAGTAGCTGCGGCCGAAGCCGTCACCTTTGCCCTATGTACATGCGCTTCTTGGACTGTTGGGGCAGGGAACTATACTCACTGCTGGGAATTGAAGAAGAGTGCGGGACTCGAACCCACAACTAAGCGAATGCGAGATCAGGACGTTTTCGAAGACGCCAGAGGAAAAAGAAAATAGGATTTAATGGATTTTTTTCTTTTGTGATTTGTTGCAATGAAAAATTAATCAAATAATCTAAAGAGATCCAGAATGTATAAAAAAAATCCTTCAGAAAGCATAAGAATGGATAGGCGGCAGGAGACCATAAGTCCTACACAAGGCAGTTACATGTTCCTTACTACTTTTCATTCTTGTCCATAGAGTTATGTAATCTTCTCTGCAAAGAACAAATTGTTGTTCTTTTTGGGGTGAAGGGAATTTTCTTGGTATCAGCCAGTTCTCATTTGGCAACCAGAAAGAGAGAGAGAACGAGAGAGAAAGAGAGTGAACGAGAGAGAGAGAGAGAGAGAGAGAGAGAGAGAGAGAGAGAGAGAGAGAGAGAGAGAGAGAGAGAGAGAGAGAGAGAGAGAGAGAGAGAGAGAGAGAGAGAGAGAGAGAAGGAGCATGACATCGCATAATGATGTACATCTTTGCCTATAGATTAATCTTAATTTCAATTTCATTTAATTTACAACAAATGGAAACAATAATTTTGCGTGTATGCATGTATGCATGCATGTATATATGTATGTATGTATGTATGTATGTACAGTATGTATGCATGTATGTATCAATATATGTATGTATATATGTATGCATGTACCAATGTGTGTATGTACGTATGCATGTATGCATGTATGGGTATATGTATCTGTATATGTATGTATGTATGTATGCATGTACCTATGTATGTATCTATGTGTGTATGTATGCACGTACCTATGTATGTATACATGTATGTATACATACATACCTACCTATGTATGTATGCATGTATGTATGTATGTATGTATGCATGTATGCATGTACCTACGTATGTATGTACATTATGTATGCATGTATAGGTATATGTATCTGTATATGTATGTATGTACGTATGTATGTACCTATGTATGTATGAATCTGTATCTGTGTATGTATGTATGTATCTGCATGTATGTATTTATGAATCTATGTATGTGTGTAAGTATGCATGCAGTAATGTATATATGTATGTATGTATAAATCTATGTATATGTGTACCTATGTTATTATGCATACGAGCGCGTGTATGTACGTACATATTTGTGTGATCATGAACGATTTCGACATTTCTTCATTAATTCCATAGAGACGAGAGAGAGATTAAGAGAGAGAGAAATAGGACTTCTCCCAAATGGGTTTCCAGACAATCCTGGTCGTAGTCGTCCTGGAATTGGGGTCATTTGTTCCTTCCAGGACACTTATTAGGTCACTATTTTTGTTGAGATTTGTTGCCCCCCATTTGAATGAAATAGGAGAAGGATTAATTGGTCCTTTTAGTAGTAATGGCATATGCCTCATCAGAATGGTATTGATAGGCAACAACTGAATGTGGTATATCATTGTGTACCCAAACTTGAGGTTGTTATATTAAGTAATAGGGATATATTTAAAGATTAATTGGTCCTTTTAGTAGTAATGGGATATTTGTCATCGAAATGGAATCGATATGTAGCAACAGAATGTGGTATTTCATTGTGATTGTTGTGACCAAACTTAGGGTTGTTATATTAAGTAATTGGGATATATTGAAATGTTAATTAATTCCTTTAATAGTACGTACATATACCAAAGGCTTTTCACCCCGTATATGGGAGGTAGCCTTTAATAGTAATGACATATTTCTCATCAGAATTGAATCGTTATACAACAACTAAATGTGGTTTTGTGATTGTTGATTGTTGATTGTGATTGTTGTTCCCAAACTTGACGTTGTTATGTTAAGTAATTAGGGTATATTGAACTCGTTTGAAGGTTGTAATTAGAGTAATTAGGTTTAGACCTGATTAATTATTTTTCCAGCGATGAATCAAAGCGTGTGATTTTAATTAGATATTTTTATAGCTTTGTAACTTGGGCCCCGAGATTGTTGTTATTATTGAAAATTAGATGTAATTAGAAAATTATCTTCCTGTATATTAGTATCCTGACTGGTGGGTCTTTACTTGCGAGTCTTAAGATGTCTACGGTATCAAGATATTTAAGTATTGGCGATTATTTACGGATGGTAAGTTTTATATATGGATAAGCACACACGCCCGCGCGCATACACACACGCACACACACACACACACACACACACACACACACACACACACACACACACACACACACACACACACACACACACACACACACACACACACACACACACACACACACACACACACACACACACACACACACACACACACACACACAGAGTAAAAACCACACTCACACACATTCACACACCTTGGTACAAAAAACCCGCATTTTGTCAGCGCAACTGGAGTGAGAGAGAGAGAGAGAGAGAAAGAGAGAGAGAAAGTATTGTCGTGTCAAGATTTCCTCGTCACTGTCAGATGTTGGCAGCGGTAGGGGGGGAGGGGGGAGGAGGAGGGGAGAGGGGGAAGAGGGGAAGGGGAGGGAGAGGGGGAAGGGGGAAAGTGGAGGGAGAGGGGGAAGGGGAAGGGGAAAGCCTTATCTTAGTGTCGTCGGTGAATCTGGAAACTTTGCTCATTAGTTTGGTGTGGAAGTCGAAGATGTAAATTGAGAATGGAGCTGGGCTTGCCAATCTTAGGCCAACCTGCCTCCTCTCAGCGGGAAGAGAGAGAAAATCGGAACTTTTCTTCTTCTTTTTCTTCTTCTTTTTCTTCTTCTTATTCTTCTGTTTCTGCTACTACTTCTACTTCTTCCTCTGTTTCTTCTTCTTCTTCTTCTTCTTCTGTTTCTTCTTCTTCTTCTCCTTCTTCTTTTTCTTTTCCTTCTTCTACTTTTCCTTCTTCTTTTTTTCTTCTTCCTGTTCTTCTTCTTCTTTTCCTTCTTCTTCTTCTTCTTCTTCTTCTTCTTCTTCTTTTCCTCCTTCTTCTTCTTTTCCTTCTTCTTCTTTTCCTTTTCCTCCTTCTTTTCCTTCTTTTTCTGTCTTCTTTTTTTCTTCTATTTTTCTTCTTCTTCTTCTTCTTCTTCTACTACTACTTCTTCTTTTTCTTCTTCTTCTCCTTCTCCTCCTCCTCCCTCTCCATTATATTCTTTCTTCTTTTTTCCTCCTACTTTTTCCTCTTCATTTCCTCCTTCTTCTCTATCGTTTTCTTCCTCCTCTGTTTCTTCTTCTTCTTCATCTACTTCTTCTCCTTTATTATTGTCATTGCATCGAAAGTTGCCAAACTTTGGGATTTCGAACCTCGAGTGTAAGACTTCGACCTGATGGGAAAGGCTTTAGTGATAACACCAGCCAACCCTCTCTCTGCATCTCTCTCTTTCTCTCTTTCTTCTCCTCTTTCTTTCTCCTCCTCTTTCTCTCTTTCTCCTCTTTCTCTCCTTTTCTTTCTCCTCTTTCTCTCTCTTTTTCTTTCTCCTCTCTCTTTCTCCTCTTTCTTTTTCTTTCTCTTCTCTCTTTCTCTTCTTTCTCTCTCTCTTCTCTCTCTCTCCATCTCTATCTTTCGTTTCTCCTCTCCCTTCCTTTCTCCCTCTATTCCTGTCTCCTTCCACTCCCACTATTACCCTCCCTCCCTCCTCCCTCCTCCCTCCCTCCAGTTTGGCTCATTTGCTTTTTGTCGCCGCCTTCCCCCCCACCCCACCTCCTTTTTTTTTTTAACAGTCTGTAATTGTTATTCCTTTTCCAATTGCGAAAGATCCCAAGAATCTCGCCGTAACTACTTCAGCTTAGCAAGACGTTTACAGATTTTTTTTTTTTTTTTTTAGGGGAGGTGGGCTACATTTTTTTTTAAAGAAATATACTCAGGGTTGAAAACTTTTGAAATAAAAAGAATCAGGCGTTAACCACAATAAAGCCTCTGAATTGTCATTTATTTAGAGGAGCTAATTTCCTCTTAATTCAGACCTGTAACAGGTACTATTCCTTATACGATCCCCGGGCTGTGCCCGTCCTAGGTTCGCCGGGGTGTTCGGCTTCGCCTTTAGCGACTTTCAGCGGCTAGATGATCATCGTTGAATACCTTAACATTTTATTCAACAAAATAACACATCTTTCCCTAATTGTATATCACAGTAAACGATTCTTGACGTCATATCGCCTTTTCTTCTGATTGACTGGTCTTCAGTCGTGACGTCATGTCACCTGTTCTTATTGGTCTTCAGTCGTGACGTCATGTCGCCTCTTATGATTGGCTGGTCCTCAGTCGTGACGTCATGTCTCTTCTGATTGGCTGGTCCTCATTCGTGACGTCATGTCGCCTCTTATTCTGATTGGCTGGTCCTCATTCGTGACGTCGTGTCGCCTGTTATTTTGATTGGCTGGTCCTCAGTCGTGACATTAAGTCTCTTCTCATTGGTCTTTAGTTGTGACGTCATGCAACATTTTCGGATTTCGATTATTTCTACAAACTATTATTTTTTTTATATAATGTGATTAGTGACAATAGTCTGACTATTTTATTCAGCTGAAATAACGACCACTCGCCTGTGAGTTTCTTCGAAGTCTCATCTATGTGATTTATGCGATCTAAGGTGTTCACGCCCGCGTGCTAGCCCAGTGGATACAGTGTCGATCTCATCACCACCATGGTCATGGATCACGGGTTGGACTCGTAATCGGTAGCTATTTCCCTCCCGGAATAGAGCTCAGAGCTCATATATGACCGATGTGAACTCACAACCACATGCTCACGAGTTCGACACGGTATCCAGCAGTTGGCTTAAGCAGGGGGTCCGCGTTCGGAGGCGCAGTGTAGGCCTTATGGTCTCTTGCAGTCTCCTTCATTCTTATGCTCTAAGAAGAAACTGAGGATTTTGTCCGCTCCTGAAGCCCTCTTGGTTCCGGGGAAAGAAAGAAGGAGAATCTCCTTCATTCTTATGTTCTTTTGTTCTTATGTTCTAAGAACGAACAGAGGATTTCGTCCGCTCCCGAAGCCCTCTTTGTTCCGGGGAAAGTTGTTCTTATGTTCTAAGAACAGACGGAGGATTTCTTCCGCTTCCGAAGCCCTCTTGGTTTCGAGGAAAGAAAGAGAATCTCATTCATTCTTATGTTCTTTTGTTCTTATGTTCTAAGAACAATTGAAGGGTTTCCTCCGCTCCCGAAGCCCTCTTGGTTCCAGGGAAGGAAAGAAAGAGGAGCTCTTTCATTCTTATGTTCTTTTGTTCTTATGTTCTTTCTAAGAACATACGGAGGATTTCGTCCGCTCCTGAAGCCCTCTTGGTCCCGGGGAAAGAAAGGAAGAGGATCTTCATTTTTATGTTCTTTTGTTCTTATGTTCTAAGAAAGATTTCGTCCGCTCCTGAAGCCCTCTTGGTTCCGGGTAAAGAAAGAGGACCTCTTTCATTCTTATGTTCTTCTGTTCTTGTGTTCCAAGAACAAACGAAGGATTTCGTCCGCTCCCGAAGCGCTCTTGGTTCCGGGGAAGGAAAGAAAGAGGATGTCCTTCATTCTTATGTTCTTTTGTTCTTATGTTGCAAGAACAAACGGAGGATTTCGTCCGCTCGCGAAGCCCTCTTGGTTCTAGGGAAAAAAAGAAAGATGAGTTCCTTCATTCTTATGTTCTTTTGTTCTTATGTTCTAAGAAGAAACGGAGGGTTTCGTCCGCTCCCGAAGCCCTCTTGGTTCCGCAGAAAGAAAAAAAGAGGATCTCCTTCATCCTTATGTTCTTTTGTTCTTTCTAAGAACATACGGAGGATTTCGTCCGCTCCTGAAGCCCTCTTGGTCCCGGGGAAAGAAAGGAAGATGATCTTCATTTTTATGTTCTTTTGTTCTTATGTTCTTTCTAAGAACATACAGAGGATTTCGTCCGCTCCTGAAGCCCTCTTGGTCCCGGGGAAAGAAAGGAAGAGGATCTTCATTTTTATGTTCTTTTGTTCTTATGTTCTAAGAAAGATTTCGTCCGCTCCTGAAGCCCTCTTGGTTCCGGGTAAAGAGGATCTCTTTCATTCTTATGTTCTTCTGTTCTTGTGTTCTAAGAACAAACGAAGGATTTTGTCCGCTCCCGAAGCCCTATTGGTTCCGGGGAAGGAAAGGAAAAGAGAAAAAGCATAAGAAGGGAGAGCACAGGAAGAATGCTACTGGAATCGTCCACGATTGAGTTTTGGAGGAAAAAAAAAAAAAAGTTTTCGCAAAGTTCAGCTCTTTTGGGGGAAGATGACCGCGCTGTTGTCGATGCAGAAGAGAAGATGTATACAGGAGGATGTGGATTTCTTCTTCTTCTTCGCATTCTTCGCATTCTCCTTCTTCTTCTTCTTCTTCTTCTTCTTCTTCGCGTTCTTCTTCTTCTTCTTCTTCTTCTTCTTCTTCTTCTTCTTCTTCTTCTTCGCGTCCTTCTTCTTCTTCTTCTTCTTCTTCTTCTTTGTTTCCCCAGTATTGGCTTTTGACTTCGATTTAGTATCTTATTTTTTCTGGATGTGCACTGTGTGTGTGTGTGTGTGTGTGTGTGTGTGTGTGTGTGTGTGTGTGTGTGTGTGTGTGTGTGTGTGTGTGTGTGTGTGTGTACTTATGCGTATGTGTGATTCATAATGGTCTTGGATTACGTGTTGAACTCAGCATGTTCGTGTGTGTGCGTGAGTATTTGTAAACACGTGCGTTGGAAGTATGTGTTCACAGTTTGTATGTGTTTACATATTTTTCTCTTTATCACGTATACAAAAGAGTAGCAACGAGAAGATCCAGACAGACAGACAGACAGGCAGAAAGAAGATGAGCGCACAAAAGTGAAACAAATTTGAGAAGGCGGAGACGCTAACAGCCGGCCAATGAGAATTCAACTCCGACTTCAAGAGAAAATTGGGATTAAAAATGATGGAACCTCAATGCTGAAGATTATTCTGGAATGAGAAAAG
This sequence comes from Oratosquilla oratoria, assembly GCF_046742065.1. Classification (NCBI taxonomy): domain Eukaryota; kingdom Metazoa; phylum Arthropoda; class Malacostraca; order Stomatopoda; family Squillidae; genus Oratosquilla; species Oratosquilla oratoria. Next base: position 52,894,027 of record NC_134803.1, on the reverse strand, counting down.
AAAATGGACGAAGGGGAGGGAGAAAACGTGAGAAAACAAGAGTACGTCGTGAGAAAAGAGGCAAGAGAAAACGTAATGAAGGAAAACGTAATTAGAGAAAACGGGAGTGAAATTGAAAAGGAAAGATGGGAAGAGGTGATATAAGTAGATATATGGAACAGGTAGAATGAGTTTTAGAAGAACAAGAAGGTGAGGAGCCTACGCCAGGAGGCGCTGAGTAGCTGCGGCCGAAGCCGTCATCTTTGGTCCATCCGCTTTGGGGACTACTGGGGCAGGTAACACAATCACTCCTGGGAATCGGAGAACAGTGCGGGATTCGAACCCACAAGTAAATGAATGCGAGATCAATAGGCTTCCGAATATAAGTACATATTACTTGGAAAAGAATTTGGCTTCATTTACAGAATTAATGTATTTATTTTTTTCGAATTGGTTCTGATACATTTTACTTCAAGACACTCAAATAATACAATAGACTGTGTATCACCATTATCTATGCGTTGCTGTTGAAATGTGGTATGCAATATTTTTTTTTATAAATTCTAAACTCCACGTCGTCAATTATATAACAACAAAATGTAGCATTCTTCATACATTTTATCTATTTCTCTGAGATGTATAGTGTATGAATATCATATATATGTTGCTGTTTAAATGTGAGTGGTATGGAATATTCTTTTGCGCGTGTATCACTTCTACACTTTATGTCGCGAATCGTACAACTTGACAGAACGTAGCATTTTTTGATACATTTTATTGATCTGGGTGTGAAATGTAAAAAAGTCTCTGCAACGTAAAACGTCAACTGGGAACGTCTGAACAGCTGAAATGTTGCAAGAAAAGACAGACAGGAACTGACAATCTGAAGGGATCAAAGAAGTGAGCAATAGGGATGCATGCAGTGGTACTTGGTGGCGTTTTGACCCAGGGCAGAATATCAAGGGGTGATTTGTCCTCAGTCAAAAGACCCCCTCAGGGCGTGATGAACCTGGTGGCGTTTTGACCCAGGACAAGATATCAAGAGAAGGCGATTTGTCCTCAGTCAGAAAACCCCCTCAGGGCGTGATGAACCTGGTGGCGTTTTGACCCAGGACAAAATATCAAGGGTGGGGTGATTTGTCCCCAGTCAAAAGACCACCCTCAGGGCGTGATGAACCTGGTGGCGTTTTGACCCAGGACAAAGTATCAAGGGGGTGGCGAATTGTCCCAAGACAAAAGACTCCTTCAGGACGTGATGAACCCGGAGACATGTAAAGGAAGAAGGTGAGAAGGGAGATGGAAGAGACAAAGAGAAAACAAAAATGACCGAAGAGAAAACGAAAGAATAGGAGGACAGGAAGACGAGAGGAGAAAAATAAACAATTAAGAAGAAGGTAGGAAGGGGAGAGAAAACGAGAAAGAAGAAATTAAAAACAAATATATTTAAGAGAGGTAAATATTGAGGTAAAACACGAAGGTAAAAAAGGGTAGATAGATATGAAAGGAAGAAGGTAAGGGGGAAGTAAGGAAGGGGAAGAATATGGGGGGGAATAGGGAAAGGGTAATGAGAAGGTAAAATTGGAGAAAACGGAGACAAAAGAAAACGGAAAGAAAGGAAAAATGGCGACGGAAACCAGGTTGGAAAATGGGAAAGAAAAATAAGAATGGAAGGAAAAATAAGAACGGAAAGAAAAATAAGAGTTTAGGAAGAAAGAACGAAGAACAAGGGATAGTGAAGAAGTAGAAAAATGACGAAAAGGTACACAGCAGGTAAAGAGAAAAAGAGGAAAATGAAAAAAACGAAGATAAAGAGAGAATGGAATTCAGGCTGGGAAAGAGGAAGGAAAAAGAAGAGTATATGAAGAAAAAAGAGAGGAAAGGAGAGTAAAGTAGAAAAAAGATGAATAGGGGGACAGCAGGTTACGAGAAAAAGAGGAAAATGAAAAAAAAAAGATAAAGAGAGAATGGAATTGAGGCTGGAAAAAAGGAAGGAAAAAGAAGAGTATACGAAGAAAAAAAGAGAGGAAAGGAGAGTAGAGAAGTAGAAAAATGGAGAAATGATGGGAAAGAAAATGGAAAAACAGAAGAAAAAAATGAAAGAGACGAAGAAAAAGAAGACAAAGAAAAGACGAAAGAGGAACAGGAGATATGAGGAATAAAGATGACAAAAAAAGGAAAGGGAGCAGAAAAAGAAGAGGAAAAAAGGTATGAATACGAAAATTTTGAAGAAATAAAACAAAAGAGAAAAAATGAAGAATTTGTGTCTGATGGTCGAGATGTGAAGGGGAGTGGACGAAAGGAAATGAAAAGAAAACGAACAAAATGGCAAAAGCTTTGAAAGGGAGATGAGAGAGAGAGAGAGAGAGAGAGAGAGAGAGAGAGAGAGAGAGAGAGAGAGAGAGAGAGAGAGAGAGAGAGAGAGAGAGAGGGTGGGGGGAAGAGAGAAGGGGAGATAATGAGGAGAGGAAGGGACAAAAGGACGATGACAAGGGGACGTTAACAAAGGGGAATAAGTGAGTATCCATGATAAATGAGGGGAAAAGTGAAGAGAGGAAGGAGGAGGAGGAGGAGAAGAAGAAGAAGAAGAAGAAGAAGAAGAAGAAGAAGAAGAAGAAGAAGAAGAAGAAGAAGAAGAAGAAGAAGAAGAAGAAGAAGGAGGAGGAGGAGGAGGAGACGAAGGAGAAGGAAGAAGAGGAGGAGGAGGAGAAGGAGGAGGAAGATGAGAGGGAAGAGGAGAGGGAAGAGAAGGAAGAGGAGGAGAACGGTGGGGAGAGGGAAGAGAAGGGAGGAAAAGGAGGAGGAGAGGGAAGAGAAGGAAGAGGAGGAGGAGGAGGAGAGGGAGGGGAAGGAAGAGGAGGAGGAGGAGCAGGAGGAGGAGGAGGATAGGGAGGAGAAGGAGCAGGAGGAGAAGAAGAAGGAGGAGGAGGTGTAGGAGGAGAAGAAGGAGGAGGAGGAGAACAAAGAGGAGTAGGAGGAGGAAAAGAAGAAGGAGGAGGAAGATAAGGAGTAGGAGTAGGAGAAGAATGAGTAGTAGTAGTAGCAGTAGTAGTAGTAGTAGTAGTAGTAGTAGTAGTAGTAGTAGTAGTAGTAGTAGTAGTAGTAATAGGGCTGAAATAACACTCAAGAAATGGAAGAGAAACATTGAAAATGGAGGTCTGTCCCCAGCTGAATGAAATTGTCAGGCGGAACTTAGAAAAAATACACAAATCTTAGACGCAATAGAAAAGTTAACCTGAGGAAGGATTCTCTCTTGGCTGAATAAAATTTCCTGGCAGCCGGATAAAGGTTAATCCAAATCACCTTAACCCTTTTTGGAGTTTCATTTCAGTGAATAAAATCGACTGGTGACAGCTAGAATATACGAAATTGTAAAATGTAGCAAAAGGATTGGGAGGAAAGATTAGGTGGAGGTTTTAGGATTAGGAAAAAAAAAGACGAAGTGATTTAAACAGTGAAGAAATGAATAAAACTCGAATGTATGTGATCGTGGACGTAGTGAGGAAGAATGCATAATATATATGTATATATATATATATATATATATGTATATGCAGAAAGATCACTAAAACAACACGTGATCCACAAATTTTTCTGGTAACCACTATAGAAATCGGAAGGAAACAGTATTTCCCAGGCGCCTCCGTGTCATTCACATCTTCAGGGAATACTGTATTCCACTGAAGATGTGAATTACACGAAAGCGCTTGGGAATTACTGTTTCCTTCCAATTTCCTTAGTGGTTACCAGCAAAGAATATATATATACAGTATATATATATATATATATATATATATATATATATATATATATAATATGTGTGTGTGTGTGTGTGTGTGTGTGTGTGTGTGTGTGTGTGTGTGTGTGTGTTTATGTGTTTAATCTGAATGTAATATACAAAGTCTGATGTGTTTTTGTATTCCCGTCTGTGTTTTATTAAGTTAAAGATGTATTAGATGAGTTTGTTTTATCTGACTCCATCATGTCTTCTGTGTCATTACGTGAATTAGTGCATTTGTGCGGGAAAATATATATATAATAAGAATTATTTCAACATTTTTCAAATACGTCGTCATTTTTTTTTTATTCTTCCAATCCACACAAAGGAGGGATGTTAGTTGATTATATCTGGATCTTTTATAACTCTGAAGGCTCCAATCTTGTCACTCATCAATCATTTTTATCTTAAAATTGGTATTGTCGTTTTATTTGGTCTTCTGTACCTCTGTCATCTTGCATGGTGTGCGTGTGTGTCTGTATGTGTATGCATGTGTGTGTGTGTTCGTTTATGTGTTTGTGTGTGTATGTGTGTGTGTGTGTTTGTGTATGTGTTTGTATTACAAAGGATTACAAAGGCAAAGCATGCCGACAGGAGACCTTTTGATCCATATCTAGGTCGGATGCAAAAAAAAAAAAAAAAAAAAAAATCATATTAATAATAAATTAAAACTATAACAATGTAAATAACAATTAAAATACATAAATAAATGCATTGGTATAGTTGAATAACAAACAAACAGGTAAATAGTAAATGATAATAAATTGACATATAACTAATAATAAATGAAAATCAGACAGACAAATTATAACAAAACAAAAACAAATAATATAACATAAATTATAATAATTACAGCATCTTACTTAAGTATTTATCTAAATGATTCTTAAAGCTTCGAACTGAACTACATTGCACTACCTGTGCAGGAAGTTTATTCCATTCATTAACTACACGGTTGGCAAAGTTGTTTCTACCTACTTCCAAATTGAATCTATTTCCGGACAGTTTGAGACCATTGTTTCTTGTCTGATTTTCATTCAATGTGAAAATTTGGTCACTTTTGATGTTGTCAATTCCCTTTAAAATCTTAAAGACCTGTATCAAGTCACCTCTGAGTCTACGCTTTTTTAGGGAAAACAGATTCATGTGCTTAAGTCGATTTTCGTATGATTTATTTTTGATATTTGGAATCAGTTTTGTGGCTCGCCGTTGTACTTTTTTCCAGTCTGTCAATGTCTTTAATGAGATTCGGTGACCATACGGAAACAGCATATTCCAAATGTGGACGAACTAACGATTTATATAGCTTGTTAATGAGTGATGGACTTTTGAAATCAAAAGATCGCGCAATCAATCCCAGAATCTTATTTGCTTTCTCAGAGGCTGAAATACACTGTGTGTGTTTGTGTATGTGTTTGTATGTGTATGTGTGTGTGTGTGTGTGTTCACCTTGGTCTTTGGATCACGTGTTGGACTCGTGATTGACAGCTATTTCCTTCCCGGAAGAGAGCTCAGAGCTCGGATGACCGATGTATGGTTAATACTATGACCTTACACGCACACACACACACAACTCTCAGCCAACGAGAGTTGAAGTAACGACTCGAAGCGCAGCAATACTAAAATAATTTCATCCCTGGGCAGGATTCAAACCAGGTACCACCGATACCGCCATACTGACAGTCTGGGACTCTACCAACTGCGCCACCGAGTCGTGTTGTATGTATGTGTTTGTGTGTTTGTATGTGTTTGTACGTATGCGTGTGTATGTATGTGTGTGTATGTGCGTGCGTGCGTGCATACATGCGTTCCCACGGAACAAAGGCAGCTTTGCAGTTGGACAGATTGGTCTTGCTTCTGTTTGCTGGCTGTTGGCGCGGAAGGCAACCCATGGAACGTTTTTCAGCGGTGCAGGATTTATCGTCAGTGACCTGATTTACATGATCCGGCCAGAGATGTCCTTTGTTCCCCATCCGTGCGTAGCTTCCGGTCTTCGTTGGCTCTGCATCAGACGGGGGACACTGGTCGAGGGTTCGTTTTAGTACGGTGGTACAGATTGGTTTCTTTTAGTATCACAGGGGCCCACGTACAAGTGAATGAAAAAGCTTAGCCTCTGGTCTTCGTGGGCTCTGCATCAGACGGGGGACACTGGTAGAGGCTCGTTTTAGTATCACAGGGGCCCACGTACAAGTGAATGCAAAAGCTTACCTTCTGGTCTTCGTGGGCTCTGCATCAGATGGGGACACTGGTAGAGGCTCGTTTTAGTATCACAGGGGCCCACGTATAAATGAATACAAAAGCTTAGCCTCTGGTCTTCGTGGGCTCTGTATCAGACGAGGACACTGGTAGAGGTTCAATTTAGACTCACATGGGCCCACGTACAAGTGAATGAAAAAGCTTAGCTTCCGGTCTTCGTTGGCTCTACATCAGACGGGGACACTAATAGAGGTTCATTTCTTTGACGACCAAAGGACTCACGTACAACTGAATGAAATCTTAGCTACTGTTCTTCATGGACTCGACATTAGAAAGGGACACAGGTACAGATTTATCTATCTTACAAAGGGGTCATGTGGGAGGCATTACAGTAAAGGGATAAGTGTCTTCCGGGAACAAAAAGTAATACAAACACTCCTCAACATACAAACGAGTTACATTCCGAACGGCCGTTCGTAACTCGAAATGCTCGTAAGTCGAAATGTTCGTAAGTCGAAATGTTCGTAAGTCGAAATGTTCGTAACTCAAAACATTCGTAAGTCTTTATTCAACATCATTTTAAAAGTACTCAAATCCACATGCATAAGCAAATATGATCTAAACTCAATACATGTTTTCTTATCCTAAAACACATTACTAACGATACATAAAACAAAAATGTATCGTAATGCTAAAACCTTCATGTTGGATTTCTTATCTTTGAAACTGGTAACGTAGGTTTGGGGTTTCGTTCGTATGTCTGAAATTCGTAAATAGAGGAGCGTCTGTATTTCATTTCGATAAGTAGGTCTTCTTTCCTTGGGGACTGTGTTCTGCCGAAGAACTGGAGGTGCAGAAGCTATCGTGGAGAAATTGAGTGAGGTTCTTTAGCAGGAGAGAGTACATACTGTACATACATATACCAAAGGCTTTTCCCCCCTTATAAGGGAGGTAGCCAAAAAAACAAAGGCATAAAAACCACTCCCACCCAATTCATCCTCATTACACTTCACTCCCCTCCACCCTCTTCCCTCCATCTTATCTTGGCACCTCCTGGATGACGGGTCATCCCTGCATCTTGCTCAATGCCCTGGATCAAGACACAGCGCATCCACAGCAAGGCCGCTTCATTAAATCGGCGACATCCCTCTCCGTCCCCTCATGCAGAAAAGGAGAAGACGGGGAGAAATCCCCTCGGACTGCGTCAAATTATTTCTCACATATACTCCCTCACCCCCCATCCTCCCAACCATTCCACCCTGTGCATCACAACATCATCCACGAGAAAGTACTGATGTTAAAAGACCAAATAGTTCAATTTAGTCAGCATTTTTTTCGTAGACATTTGTCTCCGATTATAAAAGAATACCGTGTGACTCTGGTCCGTAGAGGTAACACTAATTACCTCATAAGGGTATGGAAAGGATTTGTGACATCCGATGCAGAGCAATTCCGCAGTTTGTTTCTTCACGACAGAAACTTTGATGTTGGATCTTCTTCCTTTTCTTCTTCTTCCCCTTCTTTTCTTCTTCCTCCTCTTCCTTTTCTTCCTCTTCTTCCTCCTCTTCCTCCTCTTCCTTTTCTTCCTCTTCCTCCTCTTTTCCTCTTCTTTTTCTTTTCTTCATTTTCCTTCTTTTTTCTTTTTTCTTTTTTTCTTCATCCTCTTCTAATTCCTCGTTTTCTTCTTTTTCTTCTTCTTTTCCTATTTCTCCTCCTCCACCTCCTCCTCCACCTCCCCCAAATTCTCCTCCTCCTCCCTCCTCCTCCTCCTCCTCCTCCTCCTCTTACTAAGAATGTAAGCGATGTTATCGGGAGTGGCCGTCTCAAAGACTTGTTTACGTATCTTTGGTGTCTTGCCTCTTGGTCTTGAAGGAGCTTCATGAAGTACATGATCATGGGAAATGGTCATCCCCGAGTGGGCTACGATCTCTCAACTAATTTGTCTTATTTAGTTTTACTAAATTTTATTTCATTTCGTTTTGTTTTACTTTGTGTTTAATCATGATGTTTTGTGTATTTCATGTGTGTTTATTTATTCATTTTTAAGTTAATTTGTTGTTTTGTGTTGTTTATTTTATTAGTTTGTTTTATTATATTCTGTTAGCTGAGCTGGGATGTAAGGTACCGTGCCTGAGACGGCTGGAATATTCGTTGTTTGCAAATACACTTGCATTTCTAGGGCTGTGATATAAGACGACCTTGAAGCGTTCCGTTTTCTATGTGGTCTGTAGAAGACCCAGATCCTTCCAGAGGCCGCAGAAGACGTAGCGCAGAGTTCTGGAATAGACTTAGTAACCATGTTGTAAGATCTGAAACCACTGGTTGTTTTAAGAGATCAGAAAACTTTATGGACCGGTGATGATAGGTGGTAATGGACATGGAACTGACTAGTGTAGGACTTAGGGTCTCTTGAAGTCTCCTCCGTTCTTATGTATTTTTTTTTTTTTTTTTTTTTTTTACACAGCGAAGAGTTTCGTCTCTTGTCGGATCCCAATCCAGACGTACAGTCACAAACAAAAACCCAAATTTAACCAAAAAGAGATGAAAATCCTTACCGAATGCCAGCAAGATAACATAAGAATGGAAACTGCAAGAGACCATAGGGCCTACACTTGGCAGTACTGTGTACATGACCACCTATCATCCCATTCCATAAAGTTATCTAACCTTCTCTCAAAACAACCGATAGTTCTAGCCCTACGTGATTACTAAGTTTATTCCATTCTTTAACTACACTATTGGCCAACAACCAGTTCTTACCTATTTCCTTTTGCATATTTCCTTCTGCCTTAAAACAGCCGATAGTTTCAGCCCTTCGTGATCACTAAGTTTATTCCGTTCTTTAACTACACTATTGGTCAACAACTAGTTCTTACCTATTTCCTTTTGCCTATTTCCTTCTTCCATAAAACAGCCGATAGTTTCAGCCCTACGCGATTACTAAGTTTATTCCGTTCTTTAACTACACCATTGGTCAACCAGTTCTTACCTATTTCCTTGTGATTATTTCCTCTGCTGCTGACAATCATGAATAGATTTTTAGATTTTTTTTTTAATTAATCAAACGAGGCAATCACGAAGCTTTGATCCTGAGACTTCGTATTGAGAGTTCCTCGTGGTCGCATTTTGTGTTTTGAAAGACTTCTTCTTTGCAACATATGATTTCTTCAGTTGTTGTTTTTTTTTCATAATTTTGAGTTTTGCTACATGAACTCGACTTGGCCGTGTACTGAGGAGCACTACCATTTAGTCTGAAAAATTATTATTCTTCAACCATTTCATCAATGTGATTCACCACGGTCTTGGATCACGTGTTAGACTCGCGATATACAGCTATTCCCCTCCTGGATGAGAGCTCAGAGCTCATATATGGCCCGATCTGTGGGTAATGTTATGACCACACACACACACACACACACACACACACACACACACACACACACACACACACACACACACACACACACACACACACACACACACACACACACACACACACACACACACACACACACACACACACACACACACACACACACACACCACACACACAAACACACAACTCCTTGCCCACCAGAGTTTGAGTGCCGGCTCCCAGCCCTAGGAACACTGGATTAACGGTCGGGAACGGAACCACTACACCGTCGAGCCGTGTGTAGTAATATTCCTGCAAATGGTGTGCGATTTTGTCATTTTATTATCGTATTTTATTTTATTTTTGTTTTATGTACTAATTTGTTTTATTTATGCTATTTTGTTTATTATGTTATTTTATTATCGCATTCATTTATTTTTTCATCATATTTGTTTTGTGTATTTGATTTATTCTTTTATTCATTTATCGTATTTTATTCCATTTTTATTATCGTATGATTTATCGCATTATGTTATTTCATCTCTACCACGAGGTCTGGTTGTCGACGAGAGACGGATGGTGAGAGAGAGAGAGGAGAGGAGAGAGGAAAGAAGAGAGAGGAGAGAGGAGAGAAGAGAGAGGAGAGGAGATGGGAGAGAGGAGAGGAAAGTGAGAGGAGAGGGGAGAGGAGAGAGAGAGGAGACGGGAGAGGAGAGGAGAGAGAGGATAGTGGAGAGAGGAGAGAGGAGAGGAGAAGAAAGTGAGAGGAGAGGGGAGAGGAGAGAGAGAGAGGAGACGGGAGAGTGGAGAGAGAAGAGAGGAGACGGGAGAGGAGAGAGAGGATAGTAGAGAGAGGAGAGAGGAGAGAAGGGTGAAAGGAGAAAGGGGAGAGTGGAGAGTGGACAAGTTAGGCGACAATAGTGGGTAATGAAGGATAGATTGAAAGAAATGGATTGGAATCGTGATACATTGGGTCCGAGTAGACGGTCGATGGAGTCAAATGGAGGGGATGGAGTGGGAAGAAGTGGAGGAAGGCGAGAGCGTGCGGAGGAGAGTCAATAAGACGGGAGGGGGACATGGTCAAGGAGGATGAGGAAGAGGAGGAGTAGGAGGGGGAGGGGAAGAGGAAGAGAAAGAGAAGGAGAAGGGGAGGAGGAGGAGGGGAGGAAGAGGAAGAGGAGGAGGAGTACGAGGAAGAAAAGGGGGAGGAGGAGGGAGGAAGAGGAGAAAGGGAGGAGGGGAAAGAGGAAGAAGAGGAGAAGGAGAAGGGGAGGAGGAGGAGGGGAGGAAGAGGAGAAGGGGAGGAGGGGAAAGAGGAAGATGAGGAGGAGGAGAAGGGGAGGAGGAGGAGGTGAAGGGGTAGGAGGAGGAGGAGAAGGGGAGGAAGAGGAGAAAGAGGAGGCGAAGAGGAGGAGAAGGGGAGGAGGTGGAGAAGAGGGAGGAATAGTAGGAGGAGAAGGGGAGGAGGAAGAGGAGAAGGTGAGGAGGAGGAAGCGAAGGAGTCTGGGTACGAAGAAGGAGAGGGGGCAGAAGAGGAGAGAAACCGAAGACATCAGGAGACTCTTCGAAGGAAGAAGACCGCGAGTTCGGAAACCAAGAAGATGAGGGAGGAATAGGAGGAGGAGAGGAGGAGGAGAAGGGGAGGAGGAAGTGGAGAAGGTGAGGAGGAGGAAGCGAAGGAGTGTGGGTACGAAGAAGGAGAGGGAGCAGAAGAGGAGAGAAGCCGAAGACATCAGGAGATTCTTCGAAGGAAGAAGACCGCGAGTTCGGAAACCAAGAAGATGAGGGAGGAATAGGAGGAGGAGAGGAGGAGGAGAAGGGGAGGAGGAAGAGGAGAGGGTTAGGAGGAAGAAGCGAAGGAGTCTGGGTACGAAGAAGGAGAGGGAGCAGAAGAAGAGAGAAGCCGAAGACATCAGGAGACTCTTCGAAGGAAGAAGACCTCGAGTTCGGAAACCAAGAAAGCTCACGAAGTGAAGATGGTTCCTGGATCCCAGTGAACGAAATGGCTTGGCGCCATAAGAACATATGAATCGAGGGGGTTGCAGGAGACCATAAGGCCTACATTAGGCAGTTCCATGTCCATTGCCACCTATCATCCCCATCCGTGAAGTTATCTAACCCTTTTCATACAGTAACCCAAGTTTCAGCGGTAACTACATGGTTACTTAAAGTATTCCATTCGCTAGCCACTCTATCAATAGATTCATTGACTACAATACTGATAGATTTAAGGTCATTTATAATCCCAGGACTACCTGGGGCTTTCATTAATCTGAATAAAATCACCAGGTGGCAGATAGAAGAAAACGTGTGTAGAATGTGTAACTGGAAGGTGTTATAGTGTTGAGTAAGGAAGATTAAAGAGACGGAGTTGGCTGTTGACAGGAAAATGTGGAGGGAGGGATTTTATGGAGGATGCCGGAAGTTGGAAGAAGAAGAGGTAATGAACAGAAAGAGGAGGAAGACAGACAGACAGGCAGGCAGACAGATAGACTGACAGAGGAAGATACAGAGGGAAAAAGAGTTATGTTACAGAGGAAAGGGAATTGGTGAAGAGCCATATCTTGTAATGTATGAGTAAGATCACCAACAGTCTACGGATTTTTCACTCCGCAATCGAAGTGGAGATTTGTGTGCCCCCACGCTATTTCAGTCACCATAAGGATGATGGTTGCTAATGAAGACGATTATCTCACCGAGAGGTCAGTAGTTTCTTAAGTCTACCGGCACGAGATTACCCATAAGGATGGATGTTCTGGTAAACAACAGTCCCGAGATTACTTAACCTTTTACTATGATAAGCTACGTGTTATCACGGTACAATGATCACGTTACGTTAGGTTACGTTACTTTATATTAAGGTAGGCGAGGTATTGCCAAATATTAGCCAGTATTTACGTTTTACCGCCATACCGAGGGCGATACTGATTGATTATGGCTTAATGTTCATAGAGCTATGGCTATATCATCGTCTGAAGCGGCGATGCTTTTGTCCTAATTCACCGGCAAACTTGTTTCGATTATTCTTTTAAATCAGGTGGCTTTTTTTTTTCATTACGGCCGAGGGTGGGGCAACAGACATAGATCTCATTCAGCTGCAGGATGGAAACGCCCTTGGATTAGGTCGTGTGTCTTCGTTTTGTCCAAGGCACGGAATCCCTGCACCGCCCACTCTCTTAAATCTCCTAAACCGGTAAATTACTTTACAGACTTCTCCTCAATGGACGCCAGGCGATTTTATTCAGCTCATAGGGAGGATTTAGACAACTAAAGGATTTTAGATTCATCAAAAAATAGTCTTGACCTAAGCTCGTCTAGTTAACCTTAGTTAAAATCTAATCACCTGAGAGCGTCTTTAAATCGATGTGGGACGTTCGTGAAAAGAGGAGTGACGTCTAATGTTAAACAGAAAATCACCTCTATGCCAACCTACAGGAAGGGTTAGGATGTATGTTTGTTAAAAATGCGAGTTACAACTAATATTTAAATTTCTAACCTGATTAGTTAACCCGGATCACGTTATCTCCTTCATTCCTGTGACATATTTGATCAATTCTTATCGGACGACAAATTATTTTATTCACATTACACAAGAGAGTCTTGGGCTGAAGTATGACCATCGTTAAATTAACCCTCATGGTAACGAGACACACAGTGAATATTATCATCAAAAATGCCA
>NC_134803.1:52861043-52876043 GCF_046742065.1 Oratosquilla oratoria | reverse complement strand
GAACCATTTGGTGTCCATTGCGTTGTAAGTGGGTACATGATTAGTCTTGATATGTTACCGTTTTCTATTCTGTGTCAGGTTAATGAAGGTACGGGTCGATGGTCCGGGGACTCTCGGGGTACGTAGAAAACGGGAAGAAGGTTGAGAACCCCATGAAGCGCATCAAATGGAGAAGGTGGTAGTGGTAGTGATGGTTATGGTAGTGATGGTGATGGTGGTTATGCTGATAGTGTTAATGGTGGTGGTAATGATGATGGTGGTGGTGGTAGAGCTGCTGATGTTGGTGGTGGTGATGGTGGTGGTAGTGGTGATAAGTGGTGATGGTGGTAGTGGTGGGTATGCTGGCACTGGTACTGGTGGTGGTAGTGATGATGGTGGTGGTAGTGGTGATAGTGGTGGTAGTGGTAATAGTGGAGATGGTGGTGATAGTGGTGGTCGTGGTGATGGTGGTGATGGTGTTGGTGGTAGTGGTGGTAATGGTTAAGGTGTTAGTGGTCATGGTGGTGGTGATAGTGGTGGACCTCTGTAAGGAACCTTTCTATACAGTTGGCACACATTGAAGAATTTGTTCATCAAAAGAATTCGTTCATCAAATAAACACATTTCATTTTTCGGTATCGGAGGCGGAGTTCGGTTTAAGCGAATTATGTCACCTCTTCGAAGTCCTTTTTTGATTTCGAGAAGACCCTGTGTAAGCTCAAAAAAAAAAAAAAAAAAAACGGGGAACCCTTGTAGCGTTCTCACCGAGAACAAACATATCGTTACATAACACTAATGACCCACTTTCGGAGAAGAACAGGCGAAAGTAAAAAGATCCGTATATTTCGATCACTATCTGTGATCCTCTTCAGCAGATGTGATTACAGAGTGGAGAAAAGCATGTATATATACAAAAGTAGTGAGGTAAGTAGGTAGAGACGGGGACTCAGGTCACGTGTCCGGCTTTACGTGGGCATTGGTGGCTTTTTTCCACTGTTAATGTAAAGGGTAGCAGTTACATTTTTCATAAACTGTCAAAACTTTGAACAAATCAACCCGACCCACGATACATCACAATCACACAAACACACCTTCCCTTTTTCATCATTCAGTATCTTCCAACATGCAGCCATTCCGTTGTCATGAAAATTATATTTTTGTTCGAAGTATTTCATCTATCCAGCGAAGGTGAAAGACACGTCAGTATAGTTCTGATATTACCGCGGGGCATATCAGGAAATCTGGAATCTGGAATAGAACATTTGCTTTAAATCCTGGAAAGCTAAATATGCTATATAGGCTCTAGCCCCCCTCCCCCTCCCCCTCCTCTAATCCCCCTCCTACTCCCCCGCTACCCTCTTCCACTCTCCCGCTACCCCCCTCCCACTCCCCCGCTACCCCCTCCCACTCCCCCGCTACCCCCTCCCACTCCCCCGCTACCCCCTCCCACTCCCCCGCTACCCCCTCCCACTCCCCCGCTACCCCCTCCCACTCCCCCGCTACCCCCCTCCCACTCCCCCGCTACCCCCTCCCACTCCCCCGCTACCCCCTCCCACTCCCCCGCTACCCCTATCCCACTCCCCCGCTACCCCTATCCCACTCCCACGCTACCCCCTCCCCCTCCTCTATCCCCCCTCCCACTCCCCCGTTACCCCCTCCATCTCCCCCCTCCCTCCTTCTCCTCCTCTCTCTCCCCTCCCACTCCCCCGCTACCCCCTCTCACTCCCCTCCTTCCTCTCTCTCTCTCTCTCTCTCTCTCTCTCTCTCTCTCTCTCTCTCTTTCATTTCCTCTTCCTCTCTTCCGTCCCTTGCCTGACCTCTCTTTCCCCCTTTTTCGTTCATTCTCTCCCCTCTCGTCCCCTCACCTCCCCTCACTTCCCCTCGCTTCCTCCTCTCTTTCATTTCTCTTTTTCCCCTTTCCGTTTTGGACCTTCTCTGACTTCCTTTTTCCTCCTTTCCTCTCTTTTCTTTTCTCTTTCTTCTTTCGTCCATTTTCTATTCTCCCCTCTCCTCCCCTTCCACCTCGTCCCACCCTCTCTTCTCCCCTCTCCTCCCCTTCCACCTCGTCCCACCCTCTCTTCTCCTCTCTCCTCCCCTTTCACCTCGTCCCACCCTCTCTCTTCTCCCCTCTCCTCCCCTTCCACCTCGTCCCACCCTCTCTATTCTCCTCTCTCCTCCCCTTCCACCTCGTCCCACCCTCTCTTCTCCCCTCTCCTCCCCTTCCACCTCGTCCCACCCTCTCTCTTCTCCCCTCTCCTCCCCTTCCACCTAGTCCCACCCTCTCTTCTCCTCTCTCCTCCCCTTCCACCTGGTCCCACCCTCTCTTCTCCCCTCTCCTCCCCTTCCACCTCGTCCCACCCTCTATTCTCCCCTCTCCTCCCCTTCCACCTCGTCCCACCCTCTCTTCTCTCTCCTCCTCTTCCACCTCATCTCATCCTCTCTTCTCCTCTCTCCTTCCCTTCTCTTTTCTAACATCCCTTTGCCTTTTCATCCCCTCTCCAGTCGTCTCTTCCCTTCTACTCCCTTCTTCTCCTTTCTTTTTCCTTCTCCTCCTTTCTCCTCCCTTCTCCTCCCTTTTCCTCTCTTTTCCTCTTATTATCTATTCTCTTCCCTTCTCTTCCCTTCTCTATCTCCTCCCTTCTCCTCTCTTCTCCTCCCTTCTCCTCCCTTCTCCCTTCTCCTCCCTTCTCCTCCCTTCCCCTCCCTTCTCCTCTCCTTTCCTCCCTTGTTCTCCCTTCTCTTCCCTTCTCCTCCATCTCCTCTCTTCTCCTCTCTTCTCCTCTCTTCTCTTCTCTTTTCTCTCTTCTCCTCTCTTCTCCTCCAATACCCTCCAATATCCTCCCTTCTCTCTTCTTCTCTCTTCTCTTTCCTATTTCTCTTTTCTCCTTCTCCTCCCGTCTCCTCCCGTCTCCTCCCTTCTCCCTTCTCCTCCCTTCTCCTCCCTTTTCCTCTTGTTTCCTCTCTTCTCCTCCCTTCTCCTCCCATCCCCTCCCTTCTCCTCCTTTCTCTTCCCCTCCCCTCCCTCCCTTCTCCTCCCTTCTTCCCCTCCTCCCTTCTCCTTCCTTCTCTTCCAGTCTCCTCCCTTCTCCTCCCTTCCTTTCCCTCCCCCTGTGTTCTCAAGGAAAATATCATATACGGGGAGTGTCCGAGGCCTGGGATCGAAAAGGAGACCAGGAAACTCAAGCCACTTGGGGAACACTTCTACAAGTAGGAACTTGGAGTAACTTCAAGGTTCTTTTGAGTTCGCATATTTTGATGGTGTATTGGTCTAGTCACTGGTAATGTTGTTCTCACCGCATGAGGTTCGAGTCCCCGGGCGTACTACATTTCAATTTCTGCATGCGCCTAGATGACTTAGAATTAAAGTGCATTGTGGCTGATAAAAAAGTATATATATATATAGATATACATATATATATATATATGTATATATATATCTACATATATATATATATATATATATATATATATATATATATGTGTGTGTGTGTGTGTGTATCTAGAAGCTCTGCCAAGGATTCGAACCCTGACCTGTTCGTAAATAATCATGAAGTCAAGACTCTAGCGACTACGTGATTATTTACGTACAAGTCGGGGTTCGAATCCTTGGCAGAGCTTCTAAAAATGTTCAATCTGTCTTTAACATACACAATGTATATATATATATATATATATATATATATATATATATGTATATATATATATATATGTATAAATATATATATATATATATATATATATATATATATATATCCACGAGATGCGTCACTGTATTATGTATGTTAAGCTTGCATTATGAGTTTGAACCCAGAATTTCCTTCCTCATAAGCATAACCCATATTATTTACATCGTACTCGAGCTGCATAGTATTAGGAACACAATGACATTACGTATCAAGACACAGTATACAGTTACCCCTCTTGTGTTTCATATTGTTTCGTATGAAATGCGAGCGATGCTATAGCTCATGTGTACATATTTGAACGTTTTTTTTTTTCGTTTGGTATGACTGGTCCTGATTAAACGTTCCTTCTTTGAACGTTTTTGTTTCTTTTATTTTCGTGTTCGTTTGGTATGATTAGGGTCTTGATTATATGTGGTTTCTTTTCACTTCGTTCGTTCAGTATGTGAACGAAATCTAAGCTTTGGTTACGTCCTTTATAGGCTTTATTCTGTCTAATGTTAGACAACTTTTTATTCAGCTTTAAGGGGGAGGGAGGGGCAATCATCCTAGCATGCTATTTGCTTTTTGATTCTTCGTTTGAGTCAAAATGACTTTGATAATGATTTTTTATTGTTTTTTTTTCAAATTTTCAAAAGTCAAATTGCTCTTACGTCACACAGTGAGAAACTGAATGACAAAGTTAAACCTAGAATACAAATGTTAGACACATTGTTGAGATGTTCTAGCGGAAGTCTAGAATATTGTAACCGGAGTCGTTTATACTCAAACTAGGTAGCTAAAGCAAGTAGCAAAAACAAGTAGCAAAAAGCAAGTAGCAAAAACAAGTAGCAAAAAGCAAGTAGCAAAAACAAATAGCAAAAAGCAAGTAGCAAAAACAAATAGCAAAAATAAGTAGCATGCTAGCCAAGTGTGCCGCCACCAAATCCTGACGTCCTGTTGCTTGGGTTGCTGAAACCTGAGGTGACATCATATCGATCGAGACCCCAATTATGACGTCATTCATGCTTCCCTTATGACAGGACCTTTTGTGTATGTCAGTGCCTTGGTGCGTTTTGTGTGTGTGTGTGTGTGTGTGTGTGTGTGTATGTTTGTGTGTGTGTGTGTGTGTGTGTGTGTGTGTGTGTGTGTGTGTGTGTGAAGTGAAAGCGGAGGGTTGGCGTTGAAGTTCTAGAGGGAGAAGAAAAGAGGGATGATTGATAGGAAATAGGAGAGAGAGAGAGAGAGAGAGAGAGAGAGAGAGAGAGAGAGAGAGAGAGAGAGAGAGAGAGAGAGAGGAAGAGGAAGAGAATGATGGAGAAAATAGGATGCGGGTGTGTTGATAGAGAGAGAGAGAGAGAGAAAGAGAGAGGAAAAGGAAGAGTAAGAGGCTGATGGAGAAAATGGCATGCGGGTGTGTTGATAGAAGAGAGAAAGAGAGAGAGAGAGAGAGAGAGAGAGAGAGAAAGAGAGAGGCTGATGGAGAAAATGGTGCGCGGTTGGGTAGATAGAGGAGATAGATTAATAGAGAGAGAGAGAGAGAGAGAGAGAGAGAGAGAGAGAGAGAGAGAGAGAGAGAGAGAGAGAGAGAGAGAGAGAGAGAGAGAGAGAGGGTGAGAGACTGATGAAGAACATGGCTCGCGGTTGGGTAGCCATAAGGACCAATACAAGATTATCCAACTCATTTTTTTCCTAGACGGCAAGTAATCTGTTTAGCATTATTTTCCCAAAAGGCCCTTCATGTTTCACCTCTCGAGCGAAAAGAGCGACTCCAACGTTTTCGCTCTTAGAGAGCTCTCTAAAGAGTCAAGGCTCTCTTCTCTCGTCTCTTGAAGACCCTCCTTCTCTAGGTTACTGATTCTGAGGATGACGTCATAGTAGTCATAGTTGTTGTTTGATTGGAAGACTACAAGCTGTCCTGTTTAGAGAGAGAGAGAGAGAGAGAGAGAGAGAGAGAGAGAGAGAGAGAGAGAGAGAGAGAGAGAGAGAGGATAACGTCATAGAAGTCATAGTTGTTTGATTGGAGGACTTCAAGCTGTCCGGTTCAGAGAGAGAGAGAGAAAGAGAGAGAGAGGGGGGAAGAGAGAGAAAGAGGATGACGTCATAGAAGTCATAGTTGTTGTTTGATTGGAGGACTTCAAGCTGTCCGGTTCAGAGAGAGAGAGAGAGAGAGAGAGAGAGAGAGAGAGAGAGAGAGAGAGAGAGAGAGAGAGAGAGAGAGAGAGAGAGAGAAGAGGATGAGGAGCCAACGCCAGGGGACGAGTTTTAAGGACTATTTGAGCAAATAACAATCACTTTGAGGAATCTGAGAGGGATGCGGGATTCGAACCCCCAGCTAAGCGAATGCATGGCCGGAAGAGTATGGGGACGATAGCGTTTTGAAGCAAAAGAATTGGTAATTAAAGGCTATTTTCATGCCGGGGTCCGATCTTCCCTAAAGTGAATAGATTTCTTCTTCTTCTTCTTCTGCTTCTTCTTCCTCTTCTTCTTCTTCTTCTTCTTCTTCTTCTTCTTCTTCTTCTTCTTCTTCTTCTTCTTCTTCTTCTTCTTCTTCTTCTTCTTCTTCTTCTTCTTCTTCTTCTTCTTCTTCTTCTTCTTCTTCTTCTTCTTCCGGTTCTTCTTCTTCTTCTTCTTCTTCTTCTTCTTCTTCTTCTTCCTCTTCTTCTTCTTCTTCTTCATTTTTTTTTTTTTTACAAAACGTATAGAGCATTGATTCGCGGTTTCCAAAGGATTATGAATATCCTGAGCTGCATTTTTTTTTTCTGGGCTCGGCTTTTGGTATCTGGAGTGCTGGTGCCATATTTTGCAAGATATACATACTCGAAGGACAGGAAATCTGTATATTTCGACCAATATCTGTGGTACTCTTCAGCAGAAGAGGACCACAGATAGTGGTCGCAATATGCAGATTTTCTGTCCTTATCTTATTCTCCGACAGTGAGTCAGTAAGTCTCATTTTACAAATGTGCTACTACATGATACCTTCCTAATAAACATACTCAAGAACACTATCTGTGGCCCTCTTCAACAGAAGAGGATCACAGATAGTGGTCGAAATATACAGATTTTCTGTCCTTATTCTCCGACAGTGAGTCGCTAAGTCTCATTTTACAAATGGGCTACTACATGATACCTTCCTAATGTATGTAAGAACAACATCTACGTCAATCTCCATAGCTACCTTGATGGAAATTGACGTATTCTTATCAGAGTAGGAACGGGGATCTATGAAATGCTATTGTTGAAGGACAGTGCCGATTGACATCAGGACATGTCGGAATGAAAGAAAAGATGGTTCGAATTTAATCACCTAAGTGACTTGAATTGGTGTGAACACAACTTTACTCTCAGCTTTCTATACCTTAATTACCTTAACCGATTCGATCACTGACCTCTGCGACCCATCCCCTCTCCTGTACTGTCATAACAATGTCTTGCATACATTAGTATCTACCTTTTTTTTTTTTAGTGGGCTGACCTCTGCGAACCATCCCCTCTCCTATACTGTCATAACAATGTCTTGCATATATTAGTATCTACTTTTTTTTTTTTTTTTATAGTCGGTAGAAGAATTACCTGTGACCAACGTGGGTCATCTCTGCTGTACCTTTCGAAGTTCCTGAGAGGGAAATACATTGGATGTTTGGTGCTGTTTGTAATCAGGGGATTTCTGCCATCCCTTTTATCATCCCTCCATTCACATGCAAATTGAACCATTCTGGTAACACAACACAGCCCTGCATCAAAGGAACATCCACTTCAAACATCCAGTTTCCTTAACAATCCACTCTCATTCGAGCTTCCCGTCCACCATAAAAAGTATTTCTAATCAAACCCTTCCTCATCTCAACTGTCACATCCAATGTCCTCCTCATCAGCTTTCGATCCAAGATAACTCGTTCTTTTATCTATCTGTATACCAAGGGCTTTTTCCCCCTTATAAAAGAGGTAGCCAAGTCAAAGATATACACCCAATTCCATCTGTTCTTGATATGGTTTAACGTCACAAACTCCCCCCCCCCTATCGGGAGGCTAGGACGGTGCCCCTTACAGATGACTTCGTAGAGTGGAATTTAATAAACCATGCCCTTGGTTCAACTTCGCCGGTGGCAGGGTTCGACCCACCATCCTCTCGACCTTCGCCGCAAGTAACGACACCCTAACCCGTTCAGCCAGTGACCTTCGCCCATCTGTTCTTACGCACAGTAATGTTTCGGGTATTCATGTCAATTATTTCTTGAGACATAAGAACATAAGAATGAAGGAGACTGCAAGAGACCATAAGGCCTACACTAGGCAGCTTCATATCCATCACCGCCTGTCATCCCCATCCATAAAGTTGTCTAACCGTTTCTTAAAACAACTGATAGTTTCAGCGCACAACATGGTTACTGAGTCTGTTTCATTCGTCGACCACCCTATTAGTAAACCAATTCTTGCCTATTTCCTTCTTAAATCTAAATTTGTCCAGTTTAAATCCATTACTATGAGTTCTGCCCTGTTGTTTTAATATGATGACCTTGTTTGCATCACCCTTGTTAAAGCCTTTGATCCACTTGAACACCTCTATTAGATCACCCCGTATTCTGCGTCTTTCCAGAGAGTGTAAGTTAAGGTGCCTAAGCCTTTCTTCGTAAGGCAAATTTCTGAGTCCATGTATCATTTTGGTCATTCTTCTCTGTACTGATTCTAGTGAATTGATGTCCATTCTATAGGACGGAGACCAAAACTGTACCGCATAGTCGAGGATGGGTCTAATAATGACCATGCTCATTGCTGCGTACAAACATTCCTTGTCCGCATCCACCAAAGGCTCTCCGAAGGAGTCCATCACTCAAACGCTCTACTTATTACCTATTTCCGCATTCAGGTCCCCGGGTACCACAACACAGACAAACTGAGAACTAAATAAGACATCTTTATTTCCATTTGGAAAAGGTTCGTTCCCTTTTCTGAATTAAGCGTTCGCTCAGCGTTTGAACTTTAACCTGCCTGGTCCTACTGCCGGAGGATGTTCAGCTGTTACAGATATTCGCTGATAGTTTCAGTCGGTAATGGAATGGTTGTATAATCGCGCGCCTTTTATTTCCGTGCTGAAACTACGAGTATTTCTGTATCCTTGGATCTCGGGTTTAAACTGACCCATCAGACAACCGTTGTTCAACCTTGTGTATGTACACACACACACACACACACACACACACACACACACACACACACACACACACACACACACACACATATATATATATATATATATATATATATATATATATATATATATATATATATGTATATATATACACACCTGAGGTAAAATCACTAGTAACAGCGAGATCATACAAATAATTTCCGACCTTGGCATTAAGCAAGACCTTGGTTCGATTCCCGGGGCGAATGACGGAACATATATATATATATATATATATATATATATATATATCTATATATATATATATATATATATATATATATATATATATATATATATATTGTGTGTGTATGTGCGCATTTGTGTGTGTGTATGTACGAATATATAGATAGATACATAGATGGGTCATCTTTAAATACTGTATTGACTGATCGGTAAAAAAAAATTATGAGAACTTTATGTTGAGCTGTTGCATTTCGCCATGAACCCTTTGAATCTATACAGAAAAGAGAATTTTTAATTCACGAACTGAGTGCTAACGACTGCACACAGGAAAAGGTAATACTGTGATTTGACATATAAATGACTGAAACAGATTTGGGATTGGAGTAAGAGAGTGTGATACAGTTATGTCGAAGTTAATTAAAATTTACGTTGAAGGGATGTTGAGAGGGGGTTTTTAGGGGAATGTTGTTTATCTTGTGAAGTTTGTCGATGGCATTACTTGACAGTAATCTCGTTCCAGGAACCTGTTTGCGATAATTGGTCTGGAATATGAACAAGGATAGTTTGACAGTGGGCGTGGCTTTGAACAAATATATACACGAGTAACGTACACATCTTAATTGCAATTTAAAACAATATAAAGGTCTTGGAAAGGAAATTCAGGACATAATTTTGAAAATAACAAATGTGGTCGTGCTGATGGTGGTGGTGGTGATGGTGGTGGTGATGGTGGTGGTGCCAATTGTGGTGTTGGTGGTGGTAGTGGTGGTGGTGGAAAAAGATAATGATGAGGAGTGCAGTCTCACATTTCCATTTGCCTTTCTGGATCCTTGTTGGCTGTGTCTGTCCTTGTCTGCCCAAACCTGTTTACCAAAAGGTCTGCGCGTCTCTGTCTGGCCGTGTCACTGTCTGTTTGCAAAGAGTGAGTGACCGTTTGATTTCCAAGTCACTGGCGCCAATCGACGTCATCAGAGTCACTGGCGCCAGTCGACGTCATCAGAGTCACTGGCGCCAGTCGACGTCATCAGAGTCACTGGCGCCAGTCGACGTCATCAGTCACTGGCGCCAGTCGACGTCATCAGAGTCACTGGCGCCAGTCGACGTCATCAGAGTCACTGGCGCCAGTCGACGTCATCAGAGTCACTGGCGCCAGTCGACGTCATCAGAGTCACTGGCGCCAGTCGACGTCATCAGAGTCACTGGCGCCAGTCGACGTCATCAGAGTCACTGGCGCCAGTCGACGTCATCAGAGTCACTGGCGCCAGTCGACGTCATCAGAGTCATTGGCGCCAGCCGACGTCACCAGAGTGGCGCCAGTTGACGTCATCAGAGTCACTGGCGCCAGTCGACGTCATCAGAGTCACTGGCGCCAGTCGACGTCATCAGAGTCACTGGCGCCAGTCGACGTCATCATAGTCACTGGCGCTAGTCGACGTCATCAGAGTCACTGGCGCCAGTCGACGTCATCAGAGTCTCTGCCTTCGGAATGACGAAACCAAAGACACGATGTTCGCTTTCCAGGAAAGACGGACCCTGGAACGTGAAATCACTGGAACGCTGGAACGGGAGGAACTGGAAACTGGAGAGTCAGATGCGACGGAATGCGAAAGCCAAGAGCGGCTGATTCTGAAATATATCTCAAATATGGAAACTGGAACACTGGAATGACGGTATGCGAGACGCTATGGATATTAGGCCTGGACGGCGGGCGACAGACGCTGGAATGACAGGATCTGTGACACTAAAACGGTGGAACTGGATTCACAGGGAAAATGGAACCATGGAACATGGAAAGGATGGAAACGGAGTTCCAGGAATCGGAGACGCTGGAACGGGAGAACCATCAGAGTGACTGGAAGAGAAAAACCGTGACAATGACAACTAACCACTAACAAAAAAAAAAAAAAAAAAAAAAAAAAGATGGAATACGAATTTCCAAGATGCCACTCATGGGCTGAGATCTGAAAGAGACGAAGAGAGAGAAAGAGAGGGAGAGGGAGAGAGGATATGGTAGATTGCTTGAAGGAGGCCAGTGAACGTCTATGAAAAAAGAATAATGATTAAAGAGACAGCATAATACGAAGAAGTAAGAAAACGACACTGTTTGGACAATTGTCTCCGATGGCGACTGAGTGGAAGCAAGGAGGGAGGCGGAGATGGAGAAGGTGGAGTGGGTGAAAAGGGGAGTCGTATAAGGGAATTGAGTGGAAAAGCTGGATTAGGGATGGGTGGAAGGGTGTGTGTGGATCACGGAGAAGGTACTGGAGACTGGAGGTAAGATCGAAGAGAAGGAAGAGGAGGAGGAGGAAGAGGAGGGGAAGGAAAAGGAGGAAGAGGAGGAGGGGAGGGGGAGGAAAAGGAGGAGGGAGGGAATGGAAGCTGAGGCTGTGGAGGTGAGTGGCTCATGGGGACGTTAGCGAAGAGGAAGAGTTCTGAAAGAATAATAATGTCTGTTAGAGAACAATGAAATTAGATTCCTGCATCATTGCAAATATGTTAATGGAAAGATGATAGCTTGCCGGTTTCGCATTCTCTTAGTTGTGGGTTCGAGTCCCGCTTTTCTCTTCGATTTCCAGCAGGAACTCGTGATGACCTGTCCCCAACAGTCCCCAAAGCGCATTGGTCAAAAGCGACGGCTTCGGCCGCAGATACTCAGCGTCTCCTGGCGTAGGAGGCTCCTCAACGCAAAGATGATGGAGGTGGTGACGCTGTGGTGTTGGAGAAGAGGAGGATGAGGAAGGGGAGGAGGAGGAGGAGGAGGAGGAGGAGGAGGAGGGGAGGAGACCTCCTGACGTGAACAGCGGGAGAAGAAATGGAAAAATCGCGTTAATGAACCAATAAATCTCATCTTGGCTTACTTCCCTTGTTGGCTCTCAACCTCCTTGGTCTCGAACTCCAAACGATCTGTATTTATAGACAGAAACTATATTTCCAATTACGTTGCTGACGCTCCGTATTTATAGACAGAAACTATATTTCCAATTACTCGAACTCCAAACGATCTGTATTTATAGATAGACACTATATTTCCAATTACTCACGTTACTGACGTTCAGTATTTATAGACAGAAACTATATTTCCAATTACTCGCACTCAGAGCGATCTGTATTTATAGACAGAAACTATATTTCCAATTGCTCACGTTGCTGACGCTCAGTATTTATAGACAGAAATTATATTTCCAATTACTCACGTTGCTGACGCTCCGTATTTATAGACAGAAACTATATTTCCAATTACTCACGTTACTGACGCTCCGTATTTATAGACAGAAACTATATTTCCAATTACTCGAACTCCAAACGATCTGTATTTATAGACAGAAACTATATTTCCAATTGCTCAAGTTACTGAAGCTAAGTATATATAGACAGGAACTATATTTCCAATTACTCACGTTACTGACGCTCCGTATTTATAGACAGAAACTATATTTCCAATTACTCACGTTATTGACGCTCCGTATCGCTCAGTATTTATAGACAGAAACTATATTTCCAATTATTTACGTTACTGACGCTCCGTATTTATAGACAGAAACTATATTTCCAATTACTCGAGTTACTGACGCTCAGTATTTATAGACAGAAACTACATTTCCAATTACTCGAGTTACTGACGCTCCGTATTTATAGACAGAAACTATATTTCCAATTATTCACGTTGCTGACGGTCCGTATTTATAGACAGAAAATATATTTCCAATTACTCACGTTACTGACGCTCCGTATTTATAGACAGAAACTATATTTCCAATTACTCGAGTTACTGACGCTCCGTATTTATAGACAGAAACTATATTTCCAATTACTCAAGTTACTGACGCTCCGTATTTATAGACAGAAACTATATTTCCAATTACTTGAGATATTGACGCTCAGTATTTATAGACAGAAACTATATTTCTAATTACTCAAATTACTGACACTCAATGTTTATAGACAGAAACTATATTTCCAATTACTCAAGTTACTGACGCTCCGTATTTATAGACAGAAACTATGTTTCCAATTACTCAAATTACTGACACTCAATATTTATAGACAGAAACTATTTTTCCAGTTACTCGAGTTACTGACGCTCACGGTCGTTACTGGTCCTGGTAGTAACCGGTATTCATGACAGGTAACCATACTGTGAATATCAATACCCGAGGCGACGCCTATTAATCATGTACCACCATTGTTGGTCCAACACAGTGTTATTAAAAATAAGCGGATTTTGTTAATTGATGTTCCACTGGAGGCTGTGATATTTTTGTTTATATGATGATATCGTATAATGTCACAAACTCCCCCCTCCCCCCTATCCGGAGGCTAGGACGGTGCCCCTTACAGAGGACTTTGTAGCGTGGAATTTAATGAATCATGTCCTTGGTTCAACTTCGCCGGTGGCAGGGTTCGAACCGTTGTCACCTTGACCTCCTCCGCAGGTAGTGACGCTCTATCTCGCTCGGTCTCACCCTCCTCCTGTTAGACCTTTTAGGTGGTATTCTTCAAATAATAATAATAATAATAATAATAATAATAATAATAATAATAATAATAATAATAAATCCTTATATAGATATTTCCTTATATAAATCCTTGGAAGGGAAATATTTTTTTCTTTAGAATGCCACCGTAAGAATCTTACGGTGGTATTCTTAAAAAAAATCTTTCCTTATATAAATCTTTCCTTTAATAAATCTTATATAAATTCTTGGAAGGGAAAGATTTTCTTTTTAAGAATGCCACCGTAAGAATCTTACGGTGGTATTCTTAATATATATATATATATATATATATGTATAAATCTTTCTTATATAAGTCCTTGGAAGGGAAAGAATTTTGTAAGAATACCACCGTAAGAATTTTACGGTGGTATTCTTTAGAAAAATATTTCCTTATATAAATCTTATATAAATCCTTGGAAGGGAAAGAATTTTTTCTTAATACCACCGTAAGAATCTTACGGTGGTATTCTTAAGAAATCCTTATATAAATCTTATATAAATCCTAGGAAGGGAAAGAATTTTTTAAAGAATACCACCGAATATTCTCTCCAAATAATGATCTTCATATTTTCTTTCGATTTTGAGTTCTTCAAGTGAAATCCCCCTCCTGTGCAGGACCTCTTCGAAAATTTGGTCTCCATCTCATTCTTGGACATCTTCTATGACCTCTTGATTAACCTAACCACCAACAAAGGGTCGAACCCCACCCCCCACGCCGGTCACGGGCTTTAACAAGGGTGACGCAGACAAGGTCATCATATTAAGACAACAGGGCAGGACTCGCAGTAATGGATTTAAACTGGACAAATTTAGATTTGAGAATGAAATAGATAAGAACTGGTTTACCAATAGAATGGTTAACGAATGGGATAGTTAGTAACTATGTAGTTAGCGCTGAAACTATCGGCTGTTTTAAGATAACGTTAGATAACATTATGTATGGGGATGATGGATGGGAATGGTCAGGGAAGTGCCTAGTGTAGGCCCTATGGTCTCGAACAGCCTCTTTCATTTTGTGGTATTATGTTCTTATGTATACCTTGACAAAATATATAAATCACTACATACAGATCCGCCGAAGAAGGCCACAGAAGGTGGTCGTATTATACGGATCACCTTCGAATTTTTTTTTTTTCTCCGAATATGGGAGACCGAGTGTCAGCCCCTCGGGGTTGCAACTCTAGATGGAGGTAAGGGGTTGGTGGGTTTTGAAAATGGGATATAGGGAGATGAACCTATACGACGCCTGTCATAGGTTCCTCCTCCAATTAGGTAAATATAATTAGACGATTCCAGAGAGAGAGAGAGAAAGTCAGAGAGAGAAAATGAGAGAGAGTGACAGAGGGAGACAAAGAGAGAGTGAGGGAGAGAGAGAAAGAGAGAGAGAGGAGAGAAGAAGAGACAGAGAAAAAGAGAGAGAATAAGAGAGAGAGGAAGAGAATGAGAGAGAGGAGGAAGAGTGAGAATGAGAGAGAGAGGAGGGAGG
>NC_134803.1:52829632-52850543 GCF_046742065.1 Oratosquilla oratoria | reverse complement strand
CCCAGTGATTAGAGTTTACATTTTGATCCAACCACAATCCACTTTATTTTTTTAATTTTGTTCTAACACCATCTAGCGCGCATGCATAAATTGAAACGTGGTAAGCCCTCGAGGACTCGAACTCATGCGGGCGAGAACTTTACCAGAGCCGTTAGTGACTAGACCAATACACCATCAAGAGAGTATATATATATATATATATACTCTATATATATATATATAAATATATATATATATATAAATATATAAATATATATATATATATATATATATTCTATGGGGCCCTCCTGAGAGGTGAAAGAGGGAGGCGACCCATACTCGTATGTGGCCTTCAGTATCACTCCATTGCGACGCGAGAAAATTTTGTATAAAATAGTTTGCTGATTTTGGCACGCACGCTCAAGAAGGTTGCCCACCCCTTGTTCTGTTGGTTTACCTACTGATTGAAACGGACAGGCTTGATTTCATTACCGTCCTCCTGTGAGTCTGGAGTGATTGCGGGATTTGAACTACCGGAGGGGTGGCAAGTTGATGAGCATTGAAATGAGTTGACAACTTGAATTGAGGGGAAGAGGAGGGAGGATAGACGGATTGATTGAGAATGGAGAGCAGAATTGCTTGTGGTTAGAGAGCGGAATGGATGGATGGAGAGAGGAGGATAGACGGATTGATTGGGAATGGAGAGCAGAATTGCTTGTGGTTAGAGAACGGAATGGATGGAGGGAGGGAGAAGGATAGACGGATTGATTAGAATAGAGAACCGAATTGCTTGTGGTTAGAGACCGGAATGGATGGATAGAGGGGGTAGGGTTGATGAGGGAGGTCACAGCCGAGTCTGGGAGTGGATGTTTGTGGATGGGAGTTTGTGGATGGGAGTTTGTGAGTGGGAGTTCTGGGTCAAGTAAGGGATTATTGGGAAGGAGTGAAGGAGGGAATTTGTGTGTCAAAGGCTTTGAAGGGTAACCCCCTCACTCCCGCCCATCGCCTCGGTCAAACGGTCAGCACAGGAACAGAAACCAAACACGTTCCCTTAATGAATACTTGATCCAGCGGATCTATCCACGTGACTTCTCCTTACTCCTTTATCCCTTTATCCATACAACCCATAGCTTACCCCTTTTTCTTTCCTTCCCTTCCCTTCCCTTCCCTTCCCTTCTCTTCCTTTCTCTTCCTTTCTCTTCCCTTCCCTTCTCTTCCCATTCATTTCCTCATATTTATTCTCATTCCTTTCTATTTCCTTCTGTTCACTTCTACCTCCTTCCCTTTCCTTCCCTTCCCTTCCCTTCCCTTTCCTTCCCTTCCCTTTCCTTCTCTTTCCTTCCCTTTCCTTCTCATTCCTTCTCTTTCATTTCCTCATATTTCTTCTTATTTTCTTCTATTTTCTTCTGTTCACTTCTATTCCCTTCCATTCCATTTCCTCGTATTTCTTCTCATTCCTTTCTATTGAATTCTGTTCACTTCTACCTCCTCCTATTCCCTTCCGTTTTCTTCCCTTCCCTTCCATTTCCTTCCATCCCCTTCCATTCCCTTCTATTCCAAATTTCCTTTTCCTCATATTTCTTCTCAATTCCTTTCCTATTTCCTTCTATTCCAATTCTAACTACCCATCCTTTCCTTTCCCTTCCATTTCCTTCCATTCCCTTCCATTCTCTTCCCTTCCACTTCATTTCATCATAATTCTTCTCATTCCCTTCTATTTCCTTCTGTTTAACTTTCTATCCAACCCTTCTATTCCTTTCTATTACCCTTTCCATCCCCTTCCTTCCCCTTCCAATTTTCTTTCTTCATAATTCTTCTCCAATTCTCTTCTACTCCTCTCTCCTATTTACTTCTATCTCCTTTTATTCCCTTCCATCCCCCTTACCATTCCCTTCCCGTCCATTCCATTTCATCATATTTACATCCTCATCTCCCTTCTATTTCCTTCTATTCTGTTTTATTCCGTTCCATTCTATTCCCTTTTGTTCTCTCCTATTCCCAATTATTCCCTTCCATTCTCTTTGATTCCTTTCCATTCCATTCTATTTCCTTTCATTCCCTTCCCTTCCCATCCATTCCCTTCCATCCTCTTTCCATTCCTTTTTTTTTTTTTTTTTTTTTTTTTTTTTTTTATTTTTTTTTTTTTTTTTCTTATCGCTTCTGATCCCTTCCCTCACTTACTTCTCGTTGTCATACCCTGCCCTTCCTCCCACCATACTTCTGTTTCCTCTCCTTTTCACCTGCTCTTTTTTGTCCTTTTTTTCTCTTCCCTCTCTGCTTTCCTCTTCTCCTCCCATTTCCTTTCATGCTCCCATCTCTGTCCCTCCGTACTTTCCTTCCTCCCTCATTCACTCACGTCCATTCACTCACGTCATTCTACTCCACAATCACAAAACCACTCATTCCATCTCACGAGGCTCACTTCACTCACTTATTCACTCACTTCATTCATTCACAGTCATATCATAATCACTCATTCAATTCACTATTCTTTCACTCACTCATTTCATTCACTCACCTCCGTTCACTTACTCATCCACGTCACATCAATTCACTTTACTCATCCACTCACATCATTCATTAACTCACCCTCATGTCACTCACGTCATTCACTCACTCATTCACTCACTCACATTGATTCGCTCACTCAGTCACCCACTCATTCACCACACCCACCTCACTCACTATCATTCAACCATTGACGCTCACCGTGGCACTAACTCGACTCTCTCACTCACTCACTAACTCCCTTAATACTTCCATTGATTCCTTCTCTCCGTCTATCTTTCTTCAATCGTACTCTTCCACCTCCCGCAACACTGAGAGAGAGAGAGAGAGAGAGAGAGAGAGAGAGAGAGAGAGAGAGAGAGAGAGAGAGAGAGAGAGAGCGGACCCTCGACCTTAAATAATGGGAGCCGAGCTTCTGTGTCAGATGAATGCTTCGATGAATAAGGAATGGAAGCGGAGACGGGAGATGAAGAGGGGCGGGGATCTTGGTGGTGGTGGTAATGGTCGTCGTCGTCGTCGTTTTCGTCGTTATCGTCGTTGTCTTCGTCTCTCTCGTTGTCGTCGTTGTCGGTGTCCTCTTCGTCTTTTGTCGTCATCTTGGTTGTCTTTGTAGATCGTCTTTTTGTCCTTTTCTCTTCGTCCGTCGTCGTCGTCCGTTTGACAGTAGTTTGGTTGTCGTCTTTGTCATCGGTCTTCGGTTGTCTTTGTCGTCGTTCCTCGTCCCTCTCCTCCGTCGTCGTTTGTCGTCGTCGTTTGTCGTAGTTTTCGGTGTCGTCTTTGTCGTCATCTTGGTTGTCTTTGTCGTCGTCTTCGTCTCTCTCGTCGTCGTCGTCGTCGTCGTTGTCGTAGTTGTCGGTGTCGTCTTTGTCGTCGTCTCGGTTGTCTTTGTCGTCATCTTCGTCTCTCTCGTTGTCGTCGTTGTCTTCGTTGTCGGTGTCGTTTTCGTCTTTTTCGTCTTCGTCTTTGTCGTCGTCGTCGACATTGTATTCGTCTTTGTCGTCATCTTTGTTCTCAATTTCGTCGTCGTCCTTCCGTACTCTACCTCGTTGTCGTCAGTCGTCGTTGTCTTAGTTGTCACAGTGTCGATATTGTCAGTCTTCGTCTTTGTCCGTTGTAGTCTTCCGTCGTTTGGTCTTTGTATGTCGTCTACGACTTTTGTCGTCCATCTTTGTTTCTCATTCGTTCGTCGTCTTCGTCTCTCTCGTTGTCGTCGTCTTAACCATCTTCAGCCTGATAACAGATAATGTGTACCTCAAGCACAGTCACCATGCAGAACACACAGAACCTCTGAGGCACTCCCCATCACTCACACAATACAGACAGCATTGGAAAGTTTCTTCTCTTTGAGGGATTTACGAGCCAAACTGGAGGGCGCGGCCAGGTGCCTTGGGTCCGCGGATGTCAGGCCACGGAGGGCCACGAACAGTCAGAAAGCACGACATCATGGAGCGTCTCCTCGTTGGGTAGTGATACAAAAAAAAAAAAAAAGAAAAAAAAAAAAAAAAAAAAAAACAAAAAAACACAAAAGGAAATATTTTCGTGTAAAACATATTTTTTTGAAAACAGATATTTGAGAGGTGGAATGGTGGATATGTATAGATTTTTTATTCGGCTACCAACACATTTATCAGAAAAAAAAATTGAGATATATGCAATCGACCTGTAGTTCTTTGCCAAATATGGGTGACGTTCCCGTCAACCCCCCCCACCCCCCCCCCCAAAAAAAAAAAAAAAAACAAAAAAAACTATATATATATATATATATATATATATATATATATATATGAACCACCAGTTAAGAATCACGGCTAGTATAGATGGAGCGGTTGATATGTTTCAGAAAAAAAAATCGATATTGAAAAAATCAGAGAAAAGTGAATGAGAGTAAGAGGAAGAAGGTATCCGAGAGGGAACGAACAACAGAAGAGGCCTCTCGCTCTCTCTCTCTCTCTCTCTCTCTCTCTCTCTCTCTCTCTCTCTCTCTCTCTCTCTCTCTCTCTCTCTCTCTCTCTCTCTCTCTCTCTCTCTCTCTCTCTCTCTCTCTCTCTCTCTCTCTCTCTCTCTCTCTCTCTCTCTCTCTCTCTCTTTTAATTCAGAGCTGGAGCCAGAGTATGTGAGAAGAAGAGGGTGAGGAGCTTACGCCAGGAGGCGCTGAGTAGCTGCGGCCGAAGCCGTCACCTTTGCCTTGTGCACTTGGACTGCTGAGTCAGTAAGCATCTACTGCAGGGAATCAGAGAGAGGTGCGGGATTCGAACCCGCGAGTACGCTTTAGGCAAGATCCTAACACTAGATTGCACTAGATCTCACTAGACCATTTCTAGGTTTATAAAATACCAGCTGACGCCCACTAAGCAGCGTTTTCTGTGATACACCCTATTTTTAAAAGAATTTAGAAAACGCAACTCTCTTGGTTTCTAATGGGCCACAGGTTTCTGTACCAGAGTCCTCAAGGGGACGGGATTTTTCCTCGTTCTTTTAATGAAACAATTTCAACAAAGTTTTTTTCTCATCGCTTTCATCAGGCTGAGCCGCTACTCTATTACTTAGATTTCGTGTTCTTAATTGCATCTAGACTTTTTTTTATATATATGTACAACGTCTGCTGGTCGTCTAGTTTGCCCAGTGCAGGGGTGGGCAACCATTGGCACGCGTGCCAAAGACTGGCACACTGAAGACTTTTGCTTCGGCACGCGAAACCCAGAGCTCACCTTAAAACAAAAAAGTAATAAATCTCCAACTTCTTATATGTGACCATCGGTAACCGCATGCTGCGCTGGGAGGCCCCACGAGGATAAGGGAGGGGGCCCATACTCGTATACAGACTTATCATCTTATTCCGTTGACCCGCGAGAAAATGTTGTATTGAAGACTTGGCACCCACTCATAACAAGGTTGCCCACCCCTGGCCTAGTGGGAGATACTAGCAATCAATGCATTCCATGATTACACAACTCTCTTCTTTCCTCTTCTGGAAACCCTATCGGATCCAGACTCTCTCTCTCTCTCTCTCTCTCTCTCTCTCTCTCTCTCTCTCTCTCTCTCTCTCTCTCTCTCTCTCTCTCTCTCTCTCTCTCTCTCTCTCTCTCTCTCTCTCTCTCTCTCTCTCTCTCTCTCTCTCTCTCTCTCTCTCTCTCTCTCTCTCTCTTTTATACTTATGGTATCCTCTGTTTCCCAGGAGCTCTGTGGACTTTTGGTTGAAAACAATTACCCAAAGGAAAAGGAGGCCTACGTGTTCTGTCGGAAATAACCAGCGCTTCCACCCTTCTGGACAATGTTGGGTCGAAGAGGTGGAGTCACGAGATGTGGAGTCAGGAGATGTGGAGTCAGGAGAGGTGGAGTCAGGAGATGTGGAGTCAGGAGAGGTGGAGTCAGGAGAGGTGGAGTCAGGAGATGTGGAGTCAGGAGATGTGGAGTCAGGAGATGTGGAGTCAGGAGATGTGGAGTCAGGAGATGTGGAGTCTGGAGATGTGGAGTCAGATGTGGAGTCAGGAGATGCGGAGTCAGGAGATGTGGAGTCAGGAGATGTGGAGTCAGGAGATGTGGAGTCAGGAGATGTGGAGTCAGGAGATGTGGAGTCAGGAGATGTGGAGTCAGGAGAGGTGGAGTCAGGAGATGTGGAGTCAGGAGATGTGGAGTCAGGAGATGTGGAGTCAGGAGATGTGGAGTCTGCAGGAGAGGTGATGGAGATGTGGAGAAGTGGTGGAGAGGTCAAAAGTGGACCACGAAAAGGGACGGGGAGAGATATTATGCTTGGTAAAGATCAAAATGTATTATTCTTCAGTTCTAACCTCCATCTCCTCTTCCTCCTCCTCCTCCTCCTCTTCCTCCTCTTCCCCTCTTACTCCTCCTCCCCCTCTTACCCTCTTACTCATCCTCTTCCTCCTCATCTTCCCCTCCTACTCCCCTCTTCCTCTTTTCCTCCTCCTCCTCTTCCCCTCTTCCTCTCTTCCTCCTCTTTCTTCTACTCCTCCTCCTTTTCCTCCTTTTATTCTTTCACCTCTTCCTCCTCCACCTCTATTTCATCCTCATTCTTATCATCACCACGGCCATCTTAAATTCTTCCGTCTGATCCCATTTTCTCTACCGTCTCTTCCCCCTCGTTTCCCCTCTCTTCCCCTTTCTTCCCTCTCTCTTCCCTCTCTCTTCCCTCTCTCTTCCCTCTTTCTCCTCTTTCCCCTCTTTGAACTCCCTTTCCCTTTCCCATCTCTCCCCTCTCTCAAATCTCTCCCCTCCCTCCACTCTCCCATCTCCCCTCACTCCCCCTCTCTTCCCCTCTCTTTCCTGTCTCTCTTCTCTCCCCTCTCTCCGCTCCCTTCCCCTCTCCCATCCTTCCCCTCTCCCATCCTTCCCCACTCTCAACTATCTCCCCTCCCTCCCCTCTCCCCCCTCTCTCCTCTCCCTTCCCTCTCTCAACTCTCACCCTGTCTTCCCACTCTCCCCTCTCTCAACTCTCACCCTCTCTTCCCTCCTTTCCCCTCTCCCATTTCTCCCCTCTATCAACTCTCTCCCATCTCTCAACTCTCTCCCCTCCCTCCCCCTCCCATCTCTTCCCTTTCTCCCCTCCCTTCCCCTCTCCCCTCTCTCCCCTCCCTTCCCCTCTCTCCTCTCTCCCCTCCCTTCCCCTCTCCCCTCTCTCCCCTCCCTCCCATCTCCCCTCTCTCCTCTCTCTCCCCTCCCTCCCCTCTTCCCTCTCCTCCGTCTCTTCCCCTCCCCTCCGTACCTCGTCCTCCCCTCTCAATCCAGCCTCCCACTCCCGTCCTTTCAATTTCTCATTTAGTGTATATATATCTCCTCTACATTCCCCTATCCACCTCCTCCTCTCCTCCTCCTCCTCCTCCTCCTCCTCCTCCTCCTCCTCCTCCTCCTCCTTCCTCTTCTCTCTCTCTCCTCCTTCCTCTTCGCCAGACTCCCTTTCCCCCTCTCTGCTCCCATTCTCCCATCTCCCCTCTCCCCTCTCCTCGCTCCCCTCTCCCTTTCTTCTGTTCCCCCTCTCCCATCTCCCATTTCCCCTCTCTCCTCTCCCATCTCTCCTCTCCCCTCTCTTTTCTTTCTACTGTTCCCTTTCCCCTTCTCCGCTCTTCTTGCTCCCCTCTTCCCCTCTCTCCTCTCCCCTCTCCCCTCTCCCCTCTCCCTTTCTCCCCTTTCAACTGTTCCCTTTCCCCTTCTTCGCTCTTCTTGCTCCCCTCTCCTCCTCTCTCCTCTCCCCTCTCCTCTCTCCTCTCCTCCTCTCCCCTCTCCCCTTTCTACTGTTCCCTTTCCCCTTTCCCCTTCCTCTTCTCCCCTTCATCTCTCCTTTCCCCTGAGCATCTCTCCTTGCATTCCAACCTTTTTGTACCCACAATTCCACCTCTTGGGGTAGATATATATTTTCAGACATTAATTTGTCTCAGCGTTCCTCTATGTTGTCTCTAAATTCTAAAAAAAAAAAAAAAATCCAAGAATTTTTTATTCATCTAAAAAATCATAGGAAATGGATAGCATCAATGATAAGTAATTTTCTACCAAAAGAAAATATCCTATTCGGAAAAGAAAGCGCCTTTTTTGTGGTTTGTTAACATGAGAATGAAGGAGACTGCAAGAGACCATAGGCCCATAAAAAAATGCTTTAGAAAATCGTTGGACGATCATCGTAGAGTCACGAACGATCATCGTTGAGCGATTATCGTACCAAAAACAAAATACCTTTAGCGAATGGCGTATCAGTTTTATTAATTCCAAAATTGAATTAGGCTATTATCGTTTCCGACTATTTTTTTTTAGGGGGGGGGGAATCAAACACCCCCACCCCCCCCAACCGAAAATAGAAAGTAAACGAAGACAGGCATATTGGTTTATTTGAAATTCAAATTTAAATTTCAAAAATAGAAGAAAAAAAATATGTCAATAACTTTATCATTCGTCTCCGACAATTTGCTATCGGAAATGATTTTATCTAAAAGGAAAATATAGATATTTTAAAAGTGAATGAGAGAAAAAAAAAGAAAATTATTACTATCTTTCTCTCTCCTCTCTCTCTCTCCCTCCCTCTCTCTCTCTCTCTCTCTCTCTCTCTCTCTCTCTCTCTCTCTCTCTCTCTCTCTCTCTCTCTCTCTCTCTCTCTCTCTCTGTCTTTTTCTCTCTCTGTCTTTTTCTCTCTCTGATCCCCCCTCTCTCTCTCTCTCTCTCTCTCTCTCTCTCTCTCTCTCTCTCTCTCTCTCTCTCTCTCTCTCTCTCTGTCTTTTTCTCTCTCTGTCTTTTTCTCTCTCTGATCCCCCCTCTCTCTCCTCTCTCTCTCTCTCTCTCTCTCTCTCTCTTTCTCTTTCTCTCTCTCTCTCTCTCTCTCTCTCTCTCTCTATCTCTTTTTCTAGTTCATCTTCACCCCATCAAGCAACTCCTCTTTACCTTAGGAGCATCTGCAAAAAGGAAAAAAATCAAATAATGAAAAAGAAGAGCAAGAGGACTGGAGAGAGCAGTAGGGAAAGGAGAAAAAGGAGAAGGGGAGTTAAGGATTTAAGAGAGAGGGGAGAGAGAGAGAGAGAGAAGACCGTAGGAGAAGAACAGTAGGGAGAAGAGAGAAAGAAGGGGAATAAAGGATTTAAAAGAGAGGAGAGAGAGAGAGAGAGAAATAACCTTAGGAGAATATCATTAGGGGGAGGTGAGAAAGGAGAAGAGGGAATAAAGGAAGAGAGGGGAGAGAGAGAGAGAGAGAGAGAGAGAGAGAGAGAGAGAGAGAGAGAGAGAGAGAAGACCGTAAGAGAAGAACAGTAGGGAAAGAAGAGAAAGGAGAAAGGGAATAAAGGATTTAAAAGAGGGAGAGCGAGAGAGGAAGAGAGAGAGAGAGAGAGAGAGCATGTAGGAATGGGATGGGGGAGAAGACGGAGGAGGAAGATGTGGGACTGAATAGCCATGGGGGGATAGGGGGTAGGGGAGTGGGGGGGGAGAGAAGGCATTGAAATTGGAAAGATTTCGCTGATAGTGTCAAAGAGAGGAGGGGAGAAGAGGAGGAAGGGGAGTCAAATGAAGATGATAGGGGGGGGAAGGGAGGAAGGCCGAGGAGGGGGAGGAGGATTGAAAAGGGAGAGATGGAGGAGGAGGAGGAGGAGGAGAGGGGAAAAATGAGTAGGAGGAGGATTGAAAAAGAAAAGATGGAGAACATGGAGGAGGAGGAGGAGGAGAGGGGAAAAATTAGTAGGAGGAGGATTGAAGAAGAAGAGATGGAGAAGATTGAGGAGGAGGAATAAAGGGGAGAAGAGTGAGTTGGAGGATTGAAGAGGAAGTGAGGAGAGCAGGGAGGAGGAGGAGAGGGAAGAAGGGAGAAGAGGAGTAGGATGGGGAGTGAGAAGAGGAGGAGTAGGAGAGGAGAAAGAGAAGAGGAGTTGGATGAGGAGTGAGAAGAAGTGGAGGAGAGAGGAAAGAGGAGGAGTGAGAAGAAGAGGAGAAAGGGAGGAGGAGGAGGGGGAGAAGGAAGAGGAGGAGGAGAAGGTAAAGAGAAGGTGAGGTGGAGGAGGAGAAGGGGAAGAAGAGGAGGAGAAGGGGAGAAGGAGTAGGAGGGGGAGAAGGAGGAAGAGGAGGAGAAGGTGAGGTGTAGGAGGAGAAGGAGAAGGAGGAGGAGAGGGGAGGAGGAGGAAGAGGAAGAGGAAGAGTAAGGAGAAACTTACAAGACGATCATTGGCGACCAGGCCCACTTGAGACAAGGATTTACTCCGCCTTACCTCCCTAGTCCCTAATTTTCCCCCTAGCCCCTAAACCCCCAACCCAAGATCTACCCCGCCTTCCCCCCTAACCCTAACCCCCGCCTCCCCCCTAAACCTCCTACCCCCTAATCCCCCCCCCTAACCCCCGCCTTCCCCCCCCACCCCTGATCCCCCCCTCCCCAACCCCCCCCTAGCCCCTAACCCCCCTAGCCCCTAAACCCCCCAACCCTAATATCTACCCCGCCTTCCTCCCCTAGTCCCTAAATCCTTCCCCTATCCCCCAAACCCCCTGGCGCCTAAACCCCCAACCCTAAACCCCCTAGCTCCTAACCCCCAACCCTAATCCCCCAAACCCTAAACTCCTTTTCCCTAATCCCCTAGTCCCTAAATCCCCCAACCTTAAACCCCAACCCTAAATCCCCAACCCTAAACCCCCAACCCTAAACCCCCAACCCTAAACCCCCAACCCTAAACCCCCAACCCTAAACCCCCAACCCTAAACCCCCAACCCTAAACCCCCAACCCCTAAACCCACCAACTCCTAAACCCCAACCCCTAAACCCCCAACCCTAAACCCCCAACCCTAACCTCCCCAACCCTAAACTCCCCAACCCTAAACCCCCAACCCTAAACCCCCTAACCCCTAAACCCCTTCTCCCTTCCTCTTTACCATTGCGAGCCCCTCTCTTGTATTAATTCTTTCCCTCGAATTTGATACAACTTGTTCCCCTCTTTCTTTCGCCTTCCCTCTTTCCCCTCTTACTCTTTGTCATTTCCTGTCTCCCCTCTCTTCTTACCTCTCCTTTGCTCTTCTTTCTCTCTTCGGCCTCAGTGTCCTTCCAGTCTGTCCAGCTTCTTCCGCTTCCTCGTTAATTTTCCCTCTCTGTCCCCTTCTTCCTCTCTCTCTCTCTCTCTCTCTCTCTCTCTCTCTCTCTCTCTCTCTCTCTCTCTATCTATCTATCTATCTCTATCTCTCTTTAGCCCTCTCTCTCCCTTTCCCTCTCCCTCTCTCTCCCGCTCTCCCGCTCTCTCTCTTCCGCTCTCTCTCTTCCGCTCTCTCTCTCCCGCTTTCTCTCTCCCGCTACTTCTCTCCCACTCTCTCCCTCTCGCTCTCTCTCCTTCGCTCTTTCTCTCGCTCTCTCTCTCTCTCTCCCGCTCTCTCTCTCTCTCCCGCTCTCTCCCGCTTTCTCTCTCCCGCTCTCTCTCTCCCGCTTTCTCTCTCCCGCATTCTATTTCTCTCTCTCCTACCTCTCTCTCTCTTTCTCCTACCTCTCTTTCTGCCTCTCTTTTTACCTCCCTCTCCCTCCCTCCTTCTCCTTCTTTCCTCCCTCCCTGTCATTAACCTCCTCATCGTCCTTTTATCCTCCCCTCCCCTTCCCCACCCAATTCCCTCCTCATCTGTCTCTCTGCCTCATTCTCTATATCTCTGCTTTCCTCCCTCTGCCTCTCCCTCTCCCTCATTTTTCCTTCTCTCCTCTCCCTCTCCTTCCACCCTCCCCCTCTCCTCTTGATTCATCTTCATCATTAATCCTCCTGTGCATCCACCACCTCCTCCACCTCCCCTCCCATCCCCTCCAGCCGTATCGTCGTCGTCGTTTTCGTCGTCGTCGTCGTTTTCGTCGTCGTCGTCGTCATCGTCGTCGTCGTTTTCATCGTCGTCATCGTCGTCGTCGTTTTCGTCGTCTCTCCTCGGCCTTCGACGGCATCCACCTCATCCGCTCATCCATCCAACTTCATTCAACTTCATCCGACCTCACCGTAGCACATTTTTATCCTCAGATACTTCTCCGGCTCATCCTTAGTTTAAGTCTTATACGTAACTTCCGTGTGTGTTTTGGGGATTAGGGGTGGATGGGGGTTAGGGATGAATGGGGTTAGGAGTGGATGGAAGTTAGGGGTGGATGGGGGTTAGGGTGTATGGGAGTTAGGGGTGGATGAGGGTTAGGGGTCTATGGGGGTTAAGGTCTATGGGTAGAGGGGATGGGGGTTAGGAGTGGATAGGGATTAGGGGTGGATGGGGGTTGGGGTGGATGGAGGTTGGGAGTGGATGGGGGTTAGGGGTGGATGGAGGTAGGGAGTGGATGGGGAATGGGGTGGATAGGGGTTAGGGGTAGATGGAGATTGAGAGTGGATTAGGGGTTTGGGACGGGAGTATATGAGCGTTGGGGTGGAGGGGGTTGAGGGTGGTTGAGGGGGTTTGGGACTGGGATAGATGAGGGTTTGGGGGTGGGAGATGGATGAGGGTTAGGGGGTAGGGGGTGGGGTGGATTTAGCGTGGAGGTGGATGGGATGAGGAGTGGGAGTAGGTTGGGGTGGGAGTAGGTTGGGGTTGAGGGATTGTAGGTGGATGTTGGGGTATGTTTAATAATTTCATTTTTGATAATCATTAAAAAATGATATTAAATAGAAATAAGATTCTGGTAGGCTGGACCCCAAAATGGAGAATGGTGGGATAAAAAAAAAAAAAAAAAAAAAAAAAAAAAAAAAAAATATATATGTGTGTGTGTATATACAGTATATATATATATATATATATATATGTATATATATATATATATATATATATATATATATATATATATATTGGATTCTTGAATTAATATCTCAAACTCGTGCCTGGAAATCAATGACTTGTTTTATTTATTCATTTTATGCATTTATCTGTCTTTATGTATTTATTTCGACATAAAATTCTCTCTGCTTCTACTCCTCCTCCTCCTCCTCCTCCTCCTCCACCTCCTTTTCCTCTTCCTTTCCTTACTCTTCTATCTTCTTTTCCTACACCTATCTCTTCTCCTTTTCCTCCTCCTCCTCCTTTTCCTCCACCACCAACACCACCTCCTCCTTGACCACCACCACCTTCTCCTCCTCCTCCTCCTCCTCCACCACCTCCTCCTTTTCTTCCTCCTCCTCCTCCATCTCCCCTCCTCCTCGGAATGCCTTTCATTACTGACCCTTCCGCCTATGCCACTGCCCCTTCCTTCTCTTCCTCCTCCTCCTCCTCCGCCGCCTCCTCCTCCTCCTCTTCCTCCTCCTCCTCCTCGCCCTTTTTCTTCCTCTTCTATTTCAACTCTTTCCCCTCTTTTTCATGTTACTCCTTCTCTTCTTCCTCCTATATATCCCTTCCTCTTCTTCCTCCTCTTCCTCTTTATCATCCCATTGTCTCCACCTCCTCGTCTTCTTCTTCCTCCTCCTCCTCCTCCTCCTCCTTTCACCTCTTCCTCTTCTTCCTCCACCTCTTCCTCTTCCTCTTCGTCCTGCTCATGCATATATTTCTCCTTCCTTCTTTCCTCCTCTTCCTCCTCCTCCTCT
The DNA here is from genome assembly GCF_046742065.1 of Oratosquilla oratoria. NCBI lineage: Eukaryota > Metazoa > Arthropoda > Malacostraca > Stomatopoda > Squillidae > Oratosquilla > Oratosquilla oratoria. The sequence goes on along the minus strand of NC_134803.1, from coordinate 52,837,071 downwards.
TTTCTCTACCTCTTCTTCCTCCTCATCTTTCTCTTCCTTCTCTTCTTCTTCCTCCTTCTCTTCTTCTTCCTCCTACTCCTCCTCCTCCTCCTCCTCCTCCTATCTCTCCTCCTCTTCTTCGTCTACTGCCCACATTTTACTTCGAGTCGACCTGCCCTTTGCATCTCTCCCCTTCTCCCTTCTCTCTTAAGCTTCCTGTCTCTCTCCCTTCCTTTCCTTTTCGTTCACTCTCTCTCTCTCTCCCTCTCTCTCCCCCTTTCTCTCTCTTTCTCTCTCTCTCTCCCCCTCTTTCCCCCTTTTTTCTCTCTCTCCCTCACCCCCTCTCTCCCCTTTCTCTCTCTTTCTCTCTCTCCCTCTCTCTCTCTCTCTCTCTCTCCCCCTTTCTCTCTCTCTCTCTCTCCCCCTTTCTCTCTCTCTCTCTCTCTCTATCTCTCCCCTTCTCTCTCTCTCTCTCTATCTCTCCCTTTCTCTCTCTCTCTCTCTCTCTCTCTCTCTATCTCTATCTCTCCCTTCCTCCGTCTCTCTGTCTCTCCCTGCCTCCCTCCCTCCCTCCCTCCCTTTCCCTCCCCCTTTCCCTCTCTCTATCTCTCTTTCTCTCATTTTCTCTCTCTGTCTCTCTCTCTCCCTCCCTTTCCCTCCCTTTCCCTCCCTTTCCCTCCCTCCCTCCCTCCCCCTTTCTCTCTCTCTCTCTCTCTCTCTCTCTCTCTCTCTCTCTCTCTCTCTCTCTCTTTCTCTCATTCTCTATCTCTCTCTATCTCTCTCTCCCTTCCTCCCTCCCTCCCTCTCTTCCTCCTTCTCTCCCTCCCTTTCCCTCCCTCCCGCCCTACCTCTCTCTCTCTCTCTCTTTCTCTATCTCTCTCTCTCTCTCTCTCCCTTTCCCTCCCCCCCCTCTCTCTCTCTCTCTCTCTTTTTTCCCTCTCCCTCTCACCATCCCTACCCGTGTTCTCTCTCTTCATTTGCTCTCCACTCTTCCTTGTCCCCTCTCTATCCACGTTTCTCTCTTTCTTTGAAATTATTTCTCTTCCATTTTCGTCTCCCGTTTTCTTCCTCAATTCCAACTTTCAACATTTCTCCATATGACCGCTTTCTCTCCTCATTATTCCACGCCTCTCCCATCCTGTAGTCAGTATGTGTTAGGGGTAGGAGGTGGAGACCTTATTGACACCCCTATGGACCAGAGTATCGAAGTATCCGTCTATGTCCGTAGACTGATCTCCAATTTTTTTTTTTTTTTTTTTTTTTTTTTTTTTTTTTTTTTTTTTTGCTACCTCGTTACTCCACCTCATCGTTGCGGTCGTGTCCCCCAAGGGAGGATAGAAGCGCTGGTCACTGCTGAAAACGAGTTACTAACCCTCCACCTCAGTATCAAAGCGTTTCTGTCTATCAAAGTCTGTCAAAGCCTCTTGCTTCTCGTTCTTTCTTCTGCTATCTCTTCCGCTATGACTTTTCGTCTTCACCTCCACTTCCGCCTCCTCCTCCACCTCCTCCATATCCTCCTCCTCCACGCCCACATCCTCCTCTTCCATACCCACATCCTCCTCCTCCATACCCACCTCCTCCTCCTCCACTTCCACCTCTTCCACTTCCGCCTCCACCTCCTCCACTTCCACCTCCTCCTCCACCTCCTCCACTTCCACCTCCTCCTCCACCTCCTCCACTTTCACCTCCTCCTCCACCACCTCTTTCACCACCTTCTCCTCCACCTCCAGCTCTACATACCTCCCAACTCCCCACTACTTCCACCTACTCCACCTCCTCCACCACCTCCACCTCGTCCACTTCCACCTCATCCACCACCTCTTTCATCACCTCCTCCACCTCCACCTCCACATACTTTCCAACTCCCCACTACTTCCACCTACTCCACCTACACCTACTCTACCTCCTTCAGCTCCAATTCCCAACTCCCGACTTCCCTCCACCCCCAGCTCCGCCACCTCCACCTTCTCCACCTTCACCTCCCCTTTACCCCTTCACCTCCACCTCTCTTTCACCTCTTGCACCTCTAACTTCGCCTACACCTCCCTCGCCTCCACCTCCCTCGTCTCCACCTCCACTTCCACCTCCACTCCACCTGCTCTCCTTGTGCTTTCTCTATCCTCTCCACCCCTAGCTCCTCCACCTTCTCCCCTTTACCCCTCCACCTCCACCTCCCTTTCACCCCTTCCACCTCTAGCTCCACCTCCACTCCACCTCCACTCCACCTGCCCTCCTTGTCCTTTCTCTAACACCTCGCCTCCCCTTCATCTTTATCTCCTTTCATCTCCGCCTCCTCCTCCATATCCGCCTCTCCACCCTCTCCGCATCCCCTCCATATCCGCCTGTTCTCCATCTCCGGTAGGCGGGTGCCTCCTCCCCCTCCCTCCCTCCCTCCCTCCCTCCTTCACTCCACTTCCTCCACCTTACCTCCTTCGCCTTTATCGGCTTCTGGAGTTCTTCTTCCACCTCGCGGTCGTCGTCCTTACTTGAGTAATTGTTGTTGTTGTTGTTGTTGTTGTTGTTGTTGCTGCTGCTACTGGTTATTTAACATTGTGACTGGATTAAGATATATTAGTTAACCTTGTAATGAGCGCTGAAAGTATCATTTGTTTCAAGAAACGGTTAGACAACCTTATGGATGGGGATGACAGGTGGTAATAGATATGGAACTACCTAGTGTAGGCCTCATGGTCTCTTACAGTCTCCTTCATTCTTATGTTCTTAAAAGAGAAAACCCAACTGCTGTTGTACTTGAGCCGAGAAGCCCTCCAACCCATTTATGTTGTGGTCGTGCCTGACAGAACACAACCCGAAACCACTGAACTTCAGAAAAACTTAAGAAAACCCGAACCTCTGAAGTCGCGCTTCAGAACTCAACAAAGTTGTTTGCCTTCAGTCCGACCAAAAGTTGTTAAAGTTGAAGTAGACACAAGTGTTGTGATCAATTCGGTTTAATGTCGCAAACTTCCCTGTGCTGTGTCGCCTGTGTCACCTGTGCTGTGTCACCTGTGCTGTGTCGCCTGTGCTGTGTCACCTGTGCTATGTCGCCTGTGCTGTGTCGCCTGTGTTTCAGTTTGTGCGTAGGTTTATAGATGAACAAAAATGCCACACAGCGACAGCCTGAAATAAGAAAACAATAAAAGTAATTCCACGTCATCTGCGGGCAAGTTGAGATAGAATGTGTCTTTGAGACGGCAGAATGAAAATCGCCTAGCGACAACCACATATATATATATATATATATGTATATGCAAAGTAGATCACTTGAAAAAAGAAACTAACAAAACAGAGCGCTTTCGTATATTACACCCAGTGAAGATGTAATATACGAAAACGCTCTGCTTCGTTAGTTTCTTTTTTCCAAGTGGTCTACTTTGCATAAGTGAACACACGAACCCGTGTTCTTATTAGCACACACACACACACACACACACACACATATATATTATATATATATATATATATATATATAATCACAGTCGTCTATAAGTTAAGCGTGTATATCCGGAGTCATACTCAGCGAATTTTATTACTATCCCGGTTTCAATACGTACATGGCAAGTTCATCCGAACGGAAAATGAAGTCGTCAGTAAATAATATATGAAATAATGAAAATGAATTAATGTCAGGGACTTAATATTTTAAGTTCGTTTTTATAATTCCGGGAAATATTCCTTGCCTGCCTCGGGCTGTACCTCTCTCTCTCTCTTTCGCTCTCTCTCTCTCTCTCTCTCTCTCTCTCTCTCTCTCTCTCTCTCTCTCTCTCTCTCTCTCTCTCTCTCTCTCTCTCTCTCTCTCTCTTTCTCTCTCACTCTCTCTCACACACACACAATTTCATTCTCGCGCTCTCTCCTCTCTCTCTCTCTCTCTCTCTCTCTCTCTCTCTCTCTCTCTCTCTCTCTCTCTCTATCTCTCTATCTATCTATCTATCTCTCTCTCACACACACACACACACACACACACACACACACACACACACACACACACACACACACACACACACACACACACACACACACACACACACACAAACATACAATCTCATTCTCACTCTCACTCCTCTCTCTCTCTCTCTCTCTCTCTCTCTCTCTCTCTCTCTCTCTCTCTCTCTCTCTCTCTCTCTCTCACACACACACACACACACACACACACACACACACACACACACACACACACACACACACACACACACACACACACAATCTCATCCTCTCTCTCTCTCTCTCTCACACACACACACACACACACACACACACACACACACACACACACACACACACACACGTGGGCGGGGAGTTGGGTGTGTGTGTGTGTGTGCAAGGTCATAGCATTACCCATAGATCGGACCTACGAGCTCTGAGCTCTCTTCCAGGAGGGAAATAGCTATCGATCACGAGTCCAACACGTGATCCAAAGACCAAAGACCAAGTGAATACACACACACACACACGCGCGCGCGCGCGCACACACAATCTCAGTCTCTCTCTTTTCTCCTCTCTCACACACACACACACACACACACACACACACACACACACACACACACACACACACACACACACACACACACACACACACACACACACACACACATACACACACACACACAATCTCATTCTCACTCTCTCTCTACTCTCTTTCTCTCTCTCTCTCTCTCAGTATGATTGTGTGTGTATAAGTACACAAACAACCCTCTCCCTCATTTCACATGCTATTAGTCTTTGGTTTTATGTCCATTTTGTAAGACTTTTTCTAATTTTTAGTCTTTGCTGAGTTGATCCTCCTCCTATTGTCTGTCCGATTTCCTGGCTTATTCTCCCTCACCTTTGTTGTAATATTTAATCCCTCTGACCTTTAACTTTTGACTGGTTTGTCTGACCTGCGTGACCTTCGTAAAGATGCTTGTACACAAGACTAAATCAAGCCAGACCTGGCCCTGTCTAGCGAGACTAATCAGAATTCTGTGTGTTTACACTACACAAAAATTTACTCTCCCTTGGGCTTCAATAGAGTAGAGGTAGATTATATGTAGCGAGATTGCTCTACCGGTAGAGTACGCTGGAGTTCATTTGATTAGGAAGTCTCGGGCAGTTCGACTTGAGACTTGTGTGTGGTGAGATGTCACCGTCCAGACACGTGGCTGCTGCAGCAGCGACATTAGCTACAATGAAGGGTTTGAATAAAAGAAGAGAACGAAGTGGATAGTCAGATGAAGCAAAGAGGGAGCGCTTGAGACTTGTGTGTGGTGAGATGTCACCGTCCAGACACGTGGCTGCTGCAACAGCGACATTAGCTACAATGAAGGGTTTGAATAAAAGAAGAGAACGAAATGGATAGTCAGATGAAGCAAAGAGGGAGCACATGCGAAATTGTTTAGATAAACGATTGATGACACAATATCCTACAATGAATTTGTATGTGCGCCCAAGATTATGAATATTTGCTGGGAAAAGGGACACCTAGAATTAAAAGACAAGATACTCCTTCCGCTTTTCTCTCTCTTTTCACTCTCTCTCTCTCTCTCTCTCTTTTTTCTCTCGTTTCTCTGTTCATTTGCCAATGCAGATTATGCCACTTTCGTGTAACTTCTGAGTCAGGAATATTTATCTTATAGCACTTGCCTTTTCTGTACTGCGGTACTACATCAACCACACACTCCACAATTCAAGGAACATTTCATATTGCTGTATTAATAGCACTGGCTGATCATTCCCCAATTTCTATTTTATCTTGAATGTTATTTTATTTATATTATACAGTATTTTTCTACTTAGAGCGACAAAATTTATTTAAGTCAACATATAGATTTACAACAGTTTCTGTACGTGTTCTCCACATCGTGTCCACAACAACACAAACAAGACTACAACAACTGTACCGAGATCGGAGACTAAGTCGGGCTATAGGGCTCTCACTAATGTTTATACTATTTAGAAAGTTCTAGTTGGAGCAAATCTAGGTAAAATGTCAACAGTGTACACATACCTTAAGGGATCGCCACAATGTGGAAGGACATTCCATATGTACCTTAAGGGATCGTCAAAATGTGGAAGGTCATTCCATACGTTGCCGATTCCTCACTCGTCCTTTTCTCTGTCCTTCTTCACCTTCCGATCCCTTAGCCGAATGAAATCAACTGACGGCAGCTATAACGAGTATGACGTCATTAGTTATAACAAGTATGGCGTCATTAGCTATAACAAGTATTGCGTCATTAGCTATAACAAGTATGAAGTCATTAGCTATAACAAGTATGACGTCATTAGTTATAACAAGTATGACATTAGCTATAAGAAGCATGACGTCATTAGCTATAACAAGTATGACAGCTATAACAAGTATGACGTCATTAGCTAGGACAAGTATGACGTCATTAGCTATAACAAGTAGGACATTAGCTATAACAAGGATGACGTCATTAGCTATAACAAGTATGACGTCATTAGCTAGAACAAGTATGACGTCATTAGCTATAACAAGTATAACATTAGCTATAACAAGTATGACGTCATTAGCTATAACAAGTAGGACATTAGCTATAACAAGTATGACGTCATTAGCTATAACAAGTATGACGTCATTACTAACGAGGGGATCAATCGAGGAGGGGTTAACTCTTGGAGTCTGCAAAGGGAGGAAGCTTTGAATGAATGGAATCGGCTGGCAACGAGCTAACATTGTGTAAGTTCTCGGTGACCTTTCTTGTACCTAGGCTGACCCATCTTTCCCCTGACCCAAGGCTTCATCCCACTTTGTTTCCACGTCATCACGTCCTTCCTTACACTTCTGTCCCTCTTACACTCGTGGGACCCCCCCTCGCCCAGAAAGTAATGTACAGTCACAAGCAAAAGCTTTAATCCAAGTTACAGTTTTCACAAAGTTGATATGATTTTTTTTGTGTAGTACTTGATATTTTTCCTATGTAGTTCTTAGCTTACATTTAGCCCAGAAAGTAATGTACAGTCACAAGCAAAAGATTTAATCCAAGTTACAGTTTTCACAAAGTTGATATGATTTTTTTTTTGTATAGTACTTGATAATTTTTCCTATTTAGTTCTTAGCTTACATTTAGCAAAATTTTCCTGAACAGATAAAAAAAAATTCAGACAAAGAATTTTAATTTTGTATCTTGGAAAAGTCTCGTTGGGTCAAAACTTTTGGTCGTCACTGTATCTTCTTCCTGTTACGGTCCTTGAGGTGTGATTCCCGTTCAGGATTGACCTTGCCTGACCCTCACTACAGCCAGAGTTATTGACCTCTTCACGACCCGAGTTCTACCCCCAAACTGAATGAAAACTCCCTGTCGTTTGCCATGACGAATTCCTAAAATGTGCAAGAAATGACCCAGTATTTCAAAGGTCAAAATCCCCCCCCCGGCACTAAAAGCTACGTCTTCTTGATTCTCTTCTCTTCTCTTTCCCCCCCCGACCCCCGTTACACCATATATTCACTCCCCGCT
>NC_134803.1:52812132-52824632 GCF_046742065.1 Oratosquilla oratoria | reverse complement strand
GATAAAGAGATTGAGAGAGAGGTAGATGTTGCGAGAGATAGAGAGATTGAGAGAGATAGAGATAGAGAGACAGAATGAGAGATATAGGGAGAGAGAGATTGAGAGAGATAGAGATAGACATAATGAGAGAGAGAGAGGTTGAGAGAGAGAGATTGAGAGATAGAGAGAGAGAGAGAGAGACACATTGAAAGATAGAGAGAGAGAGAGAGAGAGAGAAAGAGAGAGAATATTGAATAACCAAGGGAGAAAATGGAGACAATGGGGTATTGGTTGAAACGAAAGAACACAGAGGCGGAAAGGGAAGAAGGTGAGGTGTCTACGCCCGGAGGCGCTGAGTAGCTGCGGCCGAAGCCGTCACCTTTGCCCTATGTGCGCTTGTATTACTGTGGCAGGTAACAGTCACTGCTGGGAATCGGAAAGGGGTGCGGGATTCGAACCCACACGTAAGTAGTACATCAGGAAGGGAGAAGGAAGTGGACAAGGGTGGTTGAATGTTCTTTTATGATTTTTACTTTGAAAAAATAGAATAAAAATGTCGGATTCGTTAAAACATGTTTTGCCGTTGTGAACACGGAAAACTCTTGCGGAAATGTCCAGATAAGAAAGATTCTCAGATTTTAATATCTCGATTTAATGTGATTATTTGTGTGTGTGTGTGTGTGTGTGTGTGTGTGTGTGTGTGTGTTCACTTGGTCTTTGGATCACGTGTTGGACTCGTGATCGACAGCTATTTCCCTCCCGGAAGAGAGCTCAGAGCTCGTAGCTCCGATCTATGGGTAATGCTATGAACTTGTGTGTGTGTGTGTGTGTGTGTGTGTGTGTGTGTGTGTGTGTGTGTGTGTGTGTGTGTGTGTGTGTGTGTGTGTGTGTAATATCGTCGAAGCTGGCCAAGCAGGTTTGGACGTCGTTACTTGCAGCTAAGCCCGAGGGGATGGTGGCTCGAACCCTGCCACCGGCGAAATTGAACCAAGGGCATGACTCATTAAATTCCATGCTATAAAGCCCTCTGTAAGGGGCACCGTGCTAGCCTCCCGATATCTTTATGTATTTCATTCTGGCTAACGGTGGACGGGGGTGGGGGAATTACTTGAATCAATTATCTAGTAAACAGAAAACGAGTTTTTATATAAATTAAAGAGAAAACAATTGGGTAAAAAGAGAACAAAAATTAAATGGAGGAAAGAGCGAGGAGGAAAAGAAATCGTAATATTTTAGCAAAAAGTAAATAGAAAGTAGAAGCAGAAGAGGAATTGTATGATGTATGACACGAAAACACAATAACGAAACAAGAATTAGAAATACATTTTTTATGGAATATTGCTACAAAATAAATGAAAATATGAAAAACTGAATGTATGCATATGTGTACTCACATTGGTTTTTGGAGCATGTGTTGGACTCGTGATCGGCAGCTATTTCCCTCCCGGAAGAGAGCTCAGAGCTCGTATGACTGATCTATGGGTAATGCTGTGACCTTGCACACACACACACCCAACTCCCCGCCCACGAAAGTTGGAGTAGCGACTCGAAGCACAGCGATACTGAAATTATTTCAGCCCTAGGCAGTATTCGAACCCGGACCGCCGTAGTGAGAGTTGGGGACTCTACCAACCGCGCCACCGAGTCGTGTGTGTGTGTGTGTGTGTGTGTGTGTGTGTGTGTGTGTGTGTGTGTGTGTGTGTGTGTGTGTGTGTGTGTGTGTGTGTGCGTGCATAAAAGGTTAGTTATTGGTTGATACGACCTTTCGCTTCTGAGGGTTTTTATTTCCATCTCAATAAAATCACCTGGCGACAGCCGTAAGGCCCTCTTCACACTAGCGGTTTGAACCGCGCGGAAACCGCGGCGGTGCTGCATATTTAAGGAAAAACTGCGCGGTTGTCTGTGAACGCCTCCGTTGACTTACATTGTAATTGAACCGCTAGTGTGAACATTACGCCTCCCCTCATGGAACGCGTGAGAAGGATACAAGGGGGGGGGCGTGACGTCATCTGCTCATAAATCATTATTTAATAAAAATAATTAAATAATTTCAAGAACAGGTATCTGACGTCACATCCGTGCAGTCACCCATCCCGTTTTCTATAAGATAGAAATAGAAAATATGTAAATGGAAAAAAAAAAAATATATATATATATATATATATATATATATGTATATATATATATTAGGATAGAAGCATTGGTAAAATCGAGTCATTAACGAGAATGCACGAATCATGAATAGACGTCAAATAAATTGTTAATAGGTCACGTGATACAAGACAAACTTTACAGATCGATTTACGATTGAAAGTTGCATCAATCTTCTGATTTGAAAGACTTTCTAGGAAATCGAATTAAAACTTTTTTTTAATTTTGTTTTAGATAATATCTTGTAATGAACTGTACGAAAATTGTGATCTAGTTCTTCGTTTAGATACAAAATAGGATTTTCGTTATAGTTTTATTTGAATTATGGTTTAGGTCGTTGAGCTAACTCCTTAATTCTGGGAGGAGGAGGAAGAGGAAGAAATGAAGAACTAGGAAGAACTAGGAGGAAGAGTACGAGGAATGGGAAAATAAGAAAGAGGAGGAGGAGGAAGAGTACGAGGAATTGGAAAATAAAAGAAAGGAGGAGGAGGAGGAAGAGAAGGATATGAAGGACTAGGAGGAAAAGTACGAGGAAGAGGAAAATAAAATAAAGTGGAGGAGGAGGAGGAGGAGGAGGGTAAGGGGAAGGAATCAAACAAATGATGTGGAAGGGGTAAACAGACAGACAGACAGACAGACAGACAGACAGAGACACACAAAGACACACACATACAGGCAGACAGACAGACAGGCAGACACAGACACACAAGCAGACACACAACCAGACAGGCAGACAGACATCATACAGACAAATGAACAAAAAGGTTCCTTGACAGAAGTTGAAACAGAGAAAAGCTTTGAAGAGACGAGTGAAAGTGACAGAAATATGGGACGAGACAGCGCCTTCCCCCCCCCTCCCCCGACCTCCACACAGACAAAACTGCGTCAGACAGACAGACAGACAGACAGAAGGAAGGGGAGAGACAGACAGAAAGTGATGTAAAAATGGATAAAGAAGGAGGGGCGGAATAAGTTATATCTGGGGAAGGTGATGGATGGACAAAAGAAAGAGAAAAAGAGAGGGGAACGCATAAAGAGAAATAGTGTGGGACACTCGAATAAAGAAAGAGAGTGATGCTAAATGTATAAAGGAGAATGATAATCTTTTAGAGAGAGAGAAAAAGAGAGAGAGAGAAAGAGAGAGAGAGAGAGGTAAGAGAATGGAACGCATAAAGAGAGATGGTGTGGGACTCTCGAATAAAGAGTGATGCTAAATGTATAAAGGAGAAAGATCAACTTTTAGAGAGAGAGAGAGAGAGGAAAGAGAGTGGAACGCATAAAGAGAGGTGGTGTGGGACACTCGAATAAAGAGAAAGAGTGATGGACAATGTATAAAGGAGAAAGAAACTTTTAGAGAGAGAGAGAGAAAGAGAGAGGGGGAGAAAAGAGAGAACCGAAAAGAGCGAACGGCCAACCGAAGAGAGAAGAGAGGCAGAGACAGAGAGGAAAGTATAACTGGAGAGAAATTGAGATATAATTGGAAACCCGAAACTGGAGAACAACAGCAGGGAGAGGAAGAGGGGAGGATGTTTGAAGTAGGGAAGACTGAGGAGGAGGAGTAGGAGGAGGAGGAGGAAGAGGAGGAGTTAGAAGTGAAATAAATGGATGAGGAGAAGGAGCGAAATGAGCTCTTGAAAAACAAGGGATAGTAAGATTTTCGGAGTAGCGAAAGGTGCTGGCGAAGTATATATATATATATATATATATATATATATATATATATATATATATATATATATATATATATATATATATATATATATATATATATATATATATGTGCTCGCTGGTTGAACGGGTTAAAGCGTTGCCACTTGCGGCGGACGTCGACATGACGGTAGTTCGAAACCTACCGCCAACGAGTTGGACCAAGGGAATGGTTAATTAGATTTAACACTACAAAGTCCTCTGCTAGGGGCACCGTCCTAGCCTCTTAATCGGTGGAGCTCGCAACGTTAAAATGAGTGATGTATGTATATATATATATATATATATATATATATATATATATATATATATATATATATATATTCATTGTGACCCCTTTTGGTACCAAGGGGGTCACGTGGAGCTGAAGAAAGTCGCCATTTGTCATCCAAAGTAAAAAGGTAAATGCCAACAACTCAAAGGAATTTTTGACACTTGGTTCCAAGAGTTTTAAAGAAAAAACAGAAATTAAATTGTCGTTCCATTAAAAAAAAAAAAGAACTGGAGAGGTACTTGGAATGAAAATTGGCAAACATCGAGCCAGTGTTCAAAAATGCCAAAAAAAAAAAAAAAAAAAAGATTCGTAATAAGAACTTTATTCCCAAAACTTCTAAAGACCTTTAAATCTCAAATTTGGAGTTGTCAAAATAGAAACTATTAGAAATCAATGAGAAAGTAAGTAGTAAAAACCCATAAACATGATTTAAGACTTAAGTAATATGACAAAAGAATCGGTACCAATTTTTTATTCGTAGACTTGAAAAAAGCATATGATCCCATTTCGCACGGGACTTAACAATGCGTACATAGCATGACACAATAGGAAATCTTGAAGTCTTTGAATAATTATAATTAGAGCGTTTTGTTAATAAATATATAAATAAGTAGGCACATAAATAGATCAAAATAATCCACGATAGATTCCACGCCCCTCCCTTTATTAACCTTCCCTCTTTCCTTTCAGGATTTTCTCTTTCCTAAATAACTGCCTTACCCTTAAACTTAAGCTTTAAAGAATGCCAACGACGAAAATGAAAGTATTCCCTGCATCGGCCCTGACAACTGGAGATTTTTACAGTTAGGATGTTACAGGTCCTCCACCGGAAGAGCAAGTGATCGTGCAGGGGCTGAAGGGCCCGCGATCACATGTAAATATTAAGGTCACATATGGCAGCGGAAGGGTTAACTATCAGAACTCGTGGGGTTGGGTTAGGGTTATGTTGTCAGGCAATTGCCAAAAATTAAAGTTATAATAATAATGAATACAATAATAATGATGATAATAATAATAATGATGATAATGATGATAATAATGAATGATGATAATGACAATAATAATGATAATGATAATAATGATAATGATAATAATGATGATATAATAATAATAATAATAATGATAATTAATAATAATGATAATAATAATAATGATAACGATAATAGTGATGATATTTTAATTATAATTTATGATAATGATAATGGTAAATATAATGATAATGATGATAACGATAGAAATAATGATAATAGCAATTAAAAAAAATATTAAAAAAAGTTGAATGAAAGGCCTCCCGGCTTATACGGATTCAATTAAGCATTGCATTGGATGATGAAGATAATTGAAATCACAAAAGTATTAAGTGACAATGCAATGCAGTTTTCCGTTCTTTATGGCGTGACATATTTAAAAAAGAATTATCGAAAGGTTTCCTGTTGGTATGATCTACAGTATTGTATTTCATTAGGTGGGACTTTATTAGGTCCCGTGTTCGAGTCCTGGGACCCGGTGTGGGCTTGTTGTATTGGATACCGAGAGCCCTGGGCCGACCCAACTTGGGCGCCAAAAAAAAAAAAAAAAAAAAAAAAAAAAAAAAATGTATATATATATATATATATATATATATATATATATATATATATATATATATATATATATGTAATACTAATGGTAATTAAAAAAGAAAAACGACGGCTTATCGCACCTGGCCGGGCTTTGCCCTACCACCGGTTTCTCACGTCTCACTATGTAGGAATGGAATGATGAGGTAAACACTCCAACTTCCCCGTCAATCTACCTGTATCCGGATCTACAAGTATAGGATCTACAAATCATTATTTTGACGACATTTCAGTTTAATACCAACCACCAAACATATTTGCAGCAAAATGAAAAACACAGTCACTAAGATATACCATCCATCAAGAGATACAGCGCTGTCGTCGAACTTTGGCACGTGGCTGCAAGTTGCATTCCAAAGTTTGCCTGCTGTCTTATGATATATTTATCAGTAAATGGATTCTTGCACGGGATATTTAACTTGGTTTTGGCATTATTTCAATATGATTCTAGTTATCAAACTAATCTGCAACACGGCGGAACCGTATCGATCGAGGCAACGCGTGTTAACAGATAACGCGAGATTGATGACAAAATCGAGAATCTGAACGTCAGCGGAAGTCGTGGGCGGAAGTCGGGGATGCCACTCCGGTTGCCTAAACGAGAAGGTGAGGACCCTACGCCAGGAGCCGCTTAGTAGCTGCGGCCGAAGCCGCCGTCACCTTTCCTCTACTATGCGTTTGGACTGTTGGGGCATGTAACTAACAGTCAGTGCTAGGAATCGGATTGGAGTGCGGGAATCGAACCCACAAGTCAGCATATGCGAGACCAGCACACTTCCGGTTACTATTGAGAAGGAGGTAGACGAGGAGGAGGAAGAGGAGGAGGAGGAAGATTGGTGTCTTCCTTTGGTGTCAGGTCAGTACAAGAAGTGCGGAGTAATGGCTTCGATGAACGGGGTCACAGAGGAAGAAGAGGTCATCTCAGGTCGAGTGTTGAAGTAAGAAAGTTTGAGGACGAAATCACTGAGGCAACTAAGGGAGGAAATTGAGGTCATCGAAAGGAAAATGAGGAGAAAAAGGAAATAAAGGACTAAAAAGGCTGGAGTGTGTGTGTGTGTGTGTGTGTGTGTGTGTGTGTGTGTGTGTGTGTGTGTGTGTGTGTGTAGAAGTTGGAATGGATATAAACGAAGGGAGAAGAGAGGAAGGTCGACAAAGGTGAGGTCGATTTAGGAGTTCGAGGTCGAATTTGGAGTTTCAAGATCGAATTACGAGGTCGAGGTCGAGGTCGAATTCGGAGGTCAAGGTCGAATTCGGAAGTCGAGGTCGAATTCGGAGATCGAGGTCGAATTTGGAAGTCGAGGTCGAATCCGGAGATCGAGGTCGAATCCGGAGGTCAAGGTCGAATCCGTAGGTCAATATCAAATTCATAGGCCATGGTCGTATTCGAGTTTGGAGGTCGATCTGGGATGTCAAGGTCGAATTTTGAGATCGAAATAGATTTCAGAAATCTAAGTCGAACTGGGAGGTCTATGTCGAATTAGGAAGTCAAGGTCAAATTTGGAGGTCGAGGTCAAATTTGGAGGCCGAGGTTAAATCTAGAAACTGAGATTGAATTCGGAGTCGAGGTCGAACTGGGAAGTCGACGTCGAATTTATAGGTCAAGGTCGAATTCAGAAGTCGATATCGAATTTTGAAGGTCGAGGTCAAATATGGAAATCGAGGTCGAATACGAATTTGGAGGTTAAGACCCAGTTCAGAGTTCGAGGTCGAATTGGAATGTGGAAGTTGAGATTAAATTTTGAAGCCCAGATCGAATTTGGTGGTCAAGGTTGAGTTTGGAGTTCAAGGTCGAGTTTGGAGGTCAAGGTCGAGTTTGGAGCTCAAGGTCGAATTTGGGAGGTCAAGGTCGAGTTTGGGAGGTCAAGGTCGAGTTTAAAGGCCAAGGTCGAGTTTGAAGGTCAAGGTCGAATTTGGGAGGTCAAGGTCGAGTTTGGAGTTCAAGGTCGAATTTGGAAGTCAAGGACGAGTTTGGAGGACGAGATGGAACTTGGAGGTTGAGAACGATGTCTTAGGTCGAGCTCGGAGGCTGAGACCAAAATCGAGATCGAAATTGATATAAAGAAAATTGACTAATTGTGAGTTGGTCATTGAAGAGAAAGACCAAAGGGCAAAGAACGAATTAATGGAATAAATGAATAAATAAATAAAAAATAGATGAATAAATAGAAAATAGTAAAAATAGAAGAGGGTGGAGGGCTCGATGGAGGAGTTGAAGGAGGGGAAGACGAGGAGGTGGAGGTTGGGAGGAGAGAAGAGAGAGAGAGAAGGAGAGGTGATAATGAGTTTGATGAGGAATTTTGGAAAATAAAAGGAGTATGTTCGGGTCGGGCATGTTAATGACATGGAGCTGCTTGGAGGTCGCAAAAGAGATGAGGTTTGTGGTGATGCGAGTACTGATGTCAATGATTCAAGGAGGATGAGGGAGGGAGGTTGTTGGTAGTGCTGGTGGATGTAGATGAGGAAGAGGTGGAAGAAGAAGAGGAAGAAGGAAAGTGGGAGGAGGAGGAAGAGGAAGAAGAGGAGTTGGAGAAGTAGGACAAGTAGAATGGGAGGAGGAGGAAGAGGAAGAAGAGGAGTTGGAGAAGTAGGACAAGTAGAATGGGAGGAGGAGGAAGAGGAAAAGGAGGAAGAAGAAGAGGAGGAGGAGGAGTAGGACAAGAAGGATATGAGGAGGAGGAGGAAGAGGAAAAGGAAGAAGAAGAAGAGGAGGAGGAAAAAGGAGATTAGGAGGAGGAGAAGTAGGACAAGAAGAATGGGAGGAGGGAGAGGAACAGGAGGAAGAAGAAGAGGAGGAAAAAGGAGATTAGGAGGAGGAGGAAGAGGAGGAGAAGTAGGACAAGAAGAATAGGAGGAGAAAAAGGATGAAGAAAAAGAGGAAGAGGAAAAGGAAAAATAGAAAAAAGGAGAGTATAAGGAGGAGAGGGAAGAGGAAGAAGAAGAGTAGGAGAAGTAGGACAAGAAGAATAGGAAGAGGAAAAGGAGGAAGAAGAAGAAGAAGAGGAAAAGGAAAAGGAGTAAGAAGAGGAGGAAAAGGAAGAAGAGGAGGAAGAGGAAAAGGGGGAAGAAGAGGAGGAAGAGGAAAATGAAAAGGAAGAAGAGTAGGAGGAAGAGGAAAAGGAAGAAGAGGAGGAAGAGGAAAAGGAGTAGGAAGAGGAGGAAGAGGAAAAGGAGTAGGAAGAGGAGGAAGAGGAAAAGGAGTAGGAAGAGGAGGAAGAGGAAAAGGAGTAGGAAGAGGAGGAAGAGGAAAAGGAGTAGGAAGAGGAGGAAGAGGAAAAGGAGGAAGAGGAAAAGGAGGAAGAAGAGGAGGAGGCGGAGGAGGAGGCGGAGGAGGAGGAGGAGGCGGAGGCTGAAAGCCCGGAGAGAAGAGACGTGACCGTCAGTGCCTGGCTGGCCTGTGCGCTGTGCTGTCGTGTTGTCGGCTCTCCGTTCCCCGTACGTGTGTGTGTGTGTGCGTGTGCGTGTACGTGTTCGAGTAGGTGCGTGCGCGTGTACGCGCAAGCCTGTCGCGGCGTGTTCTCTCCGTGTTTCCTCTCGTCTGGAGGAAGGGGAGGGGTTAAGTGTGTAGAAAAGATGTGTTCATTGTGAACACCGTGTTTTCGTGTGATCAGTTCACTACCTACCCCCCCTCATCCGCGCGAGTGTTCTGTGCTTTTTCTTCAGTGTTCTGTGTATTTTCTCTGTGTTCTGTGTGTTCTTTGAACCGTCTTGTGAGCTCCCCCTATATCCAGATAATTCTTCTACCTGGCGTTTGATTGAAATTGTCTAATATCTTATCTTTCTCTCGACACACGAATGCGAGTTTGAAAATCGCTATATTCAGTGAGTGTGTTTACGTTACATGAAGATAAAGAAGAATACATCAGCTACAGTGTACTTCGGCAGCCATGTTGTGTACATCGATGGCTCCTTTGTGAAAGTTAACGTAATTTGTCGATCTTGTTCCGACCAAGGACAGGACCTCTCGTTCAGCTTCAGAGAGGGTTCAGGACCCTGAAATGGGGTCTCGATCGATTAGAAGACTGTTCAGGACAGAGTCCGTCCCTCATGCCTGAAGTCGTCTTGTCTTAGGCAAAAGAGAGAGAGAGAGAGAGAGAGAGAGAGAGAGAGAGAGAGAGAGAGAGAGAGAGAGAGAGAGAGAGAGAGAAATTGAAGGTGTTGCGTGGTAAGACGTCCCCCTCCCTCTCCCCTCCCCCTCCCTCTCCCCTCCCCCTCCCTCTCCCCCTCCCCCTCCCCCTCCCCCTCCCCCTCTCTCAGCGCGATAATCCCCCCCATCTCCCCACCCGAACAGCCTCATTACAGAAATCTTATCCCCTTCAGTCAGGAACTCACTCCTTAGATGAATGAAATCGACCTAAATCGATCTGGATTAGCCAGCATCGGTTAGAATACGCAATTAACTTGAAACTCTTAATCGAGATGATTGCGACGACGTGGGAGGGGAACTCTTCGCCCGAAGAGAATCGTCTGTTTGTTATCCAAAAGAAAATAAAAAAGTTTTGACGTCTTCTCAGGTAGAAAAAGGTGTGATGGAATGGGGTTCATGGAAAGGGTAGGATTCCATAGACCTGTGGGTTCCAGGACAGTTCCTGGTAGTTCCAGGATCTCGCAAACACATTTTTCACTTTCTTTTTTTTTGCACTTGAAAGATTTTTTTTTTTTTTTTTTTTGTGGAAGGGTTACGTTAGTTCAATTTAAGTCAGAAGCTATTGGACAACGTAAGTTTCATGTTGAATATCCGTGTTTGCGTGGTTCTGGAATTTTATTGTCTTCGTGTGCGTGAGAAACTGGATTCTGGGGATTCTGTGTTCGGAAGTGAATAGACCCCCTTTGTGTATTGTGGGCTTCCATGGCTTAGCGGACCCTTGACATGATGTATTGGATAAAAGCCGACGATTGTGTAATTCCTATGTGGAGGAAGACCCCTGAGGCAGCCAAACGCATTGAGGGATTCTTCTTGACTGTTTCGTGTGAGTCTTCACACAAATGTGAGATGATACCAGCTGGAGGAAAAAAAAAAAGTGTGAAATTGCTATTTGACCAAGGTGACTGCATGCCAGATGGTGTGACCCGAGGGAGAGTGGCAGTTAGTGAGGGAAGACACAGCTGGTGACGGTGAAGAAAAATGCCAGCTGGTGAAAGTAACCTGGGAGTTCGGGCTTATGAGAAGTGCTTTCCTTCGTGGAGTGTCAGTGGTTTGCTACGTGGAGTGAACCAGCTGTCCTCGGTAAAAGGGGGAATATCCCATGGAGGGGGACTGGCCCCAGTTGTGAAACGACAGCTGGTTTCCCTGTGCCAGCAAGATATGTGGCATTTATGTTGAGTACAACTGATGCGATATCATATTCAAGGAAAAGAAAGGAGGCGTTCCAGGAAAGCGGAAGGTTATTGAACTTAGAAGAATAAAAACAAGAGATAATGTGAATGCGAAGGAAAGAAGAAGAGGAATGGGGGTGACGAAAAGATGGTGGAACAAGAAAGCGGACGAAGAGGAAAAAAGGCGAAGATGGGAATAAAGTGAATAGATCAAAGATGAGGGAATCGATCCTAACAAAGGGATAGGGAGAAGGGAAAGGTGAACAGAAAACGAGAGGTAGAAGAAAATGGAGGATAATTGGTAGAAAGTGTAGTCGACGGAACAAAAACTGGACAGGAGAGGAGGCGAGAGGAATAGAGGAAGGGAGAGACGGGATGGAAAAGAGGAAGAGAGGATGGGGGAGAGGAAGGTTTGAGAGGGAGAGGAGGTGAGAGTGAAAGGGAAGAGGGAAACGTGAGAGAAGGCTTAGGCTCCAGTAATATGCTTTGGGGACTGTTAGTGTGTATGGACTGTGGAATGGTTTATTGATATGCAAGCCTCAGTGCTTTGGTGTGTAGTGGCCTCGCCAAATGGACACTTGTTTGTTGCAGTGACGAGTCTATCGTGCGGATTTGCAGTGCTCTGAAGTCACTGTTGGGACTTCGGGTAGTGCAGTGCCGAGATTAATCAAGCCGTGTTGTTTTTTTGTTGTGATAGCGTGGTACGATCCAAAGTTATCTTGGCCACCGTGATGATACCGTGCTGTGACCACATTTGACGTACTGTGTTGTGATCATGTGTGATGATACTGTGCTGTGATGTGCTGTGCTTTGCTGTGATACTGTCGTGCAATCCCAAGTTATGTTTTGACCACATCTGGGATATCAGTGATGAGGTGCTATTGGTTGTCAGCTCGGATGGTGGCAATGATGATAATGTCGGTCTTGGTGGCAAGGGTGCTATTCGGTGGCAGTGTTGGTCGTGCCATTCTTTATCGGTTACCAGTAGTGTTGGCACGGAGACACTATATTTCAGTGGCTTTGATGAAAATTATGTTGGTAATGTGTCGGGTGTTGGCACGGAAGTGATTCCCCTCAGTGGATGATGGATGGCCGACGGCTATCTGACAACAAAGTTGTTGTTTGGTAGTGTTGTAATGGAAATGAGATATGCGTTGGCATTTCGTCGAGTGTTGGCAGTGTTGGCAAAGAAGTATTTTTTCTCGGTGGCCCTAGCGGCAGTCATTGTTGATGATGTTGGCAAACAAGTACTCCAGTGATTATGTGACAGAAGCAGAAACTGTCGTGTGGCTAAAGTGATGGTTCACATATAACGGTTTTTAACGGATTTTAACGAATTTAACGGTTTTTCTTGACCGCGATGAAGACTTTTTTTTTTTTTTTTTTTTTTTTTTTTAATCATTCTCGCGATGGTAGTGATGGCAGTGTTGGAAGGCAAGAGGTCAGTTTTTTTTTTT
>NC_134803.1:52804632-52807132 GCF_046742065.1 Oratosquilla oratoria | reverse complement strand
TAAATACATATATTCATGATAACAAGTATGACAAATCTAACCTCTGCTCAAGTCAAGGTCAAGGCCAAATTTCATATCTGCATTTGTTTATTTTTATTTTATTTTATTTTATTTCATTTTATTTTTTATTCATCTTTTTTTTTAGCAAAGAAGTGTAAGGAACGCACACAAAACCTCTCACCTTTGCCTTGTGTGCTAGGAGAGCTATTACAATTTGCTATTATCAGTATCCATTGGCATTACTCCTGGCAACTCTATAATTCAGAGGGAGGCAGAAACCAACGCGCCAAATCGGCATGCAGACGCGATGATCGAGGAGGATTGAGAAGACACACAGGGAGCTGCACCTACCCGACGTCACTCCCCCACGCGATGCAAAGCGCTGCGGCGAAGGATCATCGCTAAGTTAGCGGTTCCTGAACAACTGCATTGCGCTCGTAAACTTATAATGGTGACGATTAAATGGACGCTGTGGTCTGCAAGGAGTCTGTTTTTTTTTTTTCTTTTTTTCTTTTTTTTTTTTTCTTTGTCTTGACATCTGTCGTTGATCTCTCCATAAACTCCTTCAGAGAGTCAAAACCAACTTGGGATTTTAAGTTAAACTACTTTCTGCCCTGAAAGGGTTATGGTGATCTTGTTGATTTAAAAGGTTTAGGTCTACTTCACTCACTCACTCACACACACACACACACACACACACACACACACACACACACACACACACACACACACACACACACACACACACACACACACACATATGCATACTCCTATTCTCTGCTATTGTTTCACTCATTAAGAACATAATAATGAAGGAAACTGCAAGAAACCATAAGGCCTACACTAGGCAGTTCCATGTCATTATTGTTCTTACCTCGCCTCGCCCTACCCAAATCCTTTCCTTTCCCTTTTCTCATCACCTCCCCCTTCTACCTTCCCCTCTTCTTCCTCTCCCCCTTTTCCCTTCCCTATCGCCTTCCCTTTCTCCCTCTCCTCTTCCTCTTACCCTTTTCTCTCCCCCTCCTCTCCCCTTCCCCTTTTCCCTTCCCCATCACCTTCCCCTTTTTCCTCCTCCTCCTCTTCCCCTTTCCTTCAGTTTTTCCTTTTTCTCTCCTTCGTTATTTCTTTTTCCAATTCCTCTGTTTTGCTCTGGTGGTGTAATCGGAATGTTGCGGATCTTGCGTCTTCTTAGTCTGGGTTCGAGTCTCGCGTTCCTCACCAATTCCCAGGAGTGACTGCTAATTTCCTGCCCCAACAGTCCCTAAAGTGCATAATAGGGTAAAGTTGACGGCTTCGGCCGCAGTTATGCTCACCTCCTCACCTTCACATTTTCTTCTTCTTTTTCTTCTTGGTCTCTCTCGTAACTCTTTTTCTCTTTTGTCCTCTTTTCAAACCAGTTCTTATATATAATGTACATATATATATATATATATATATATATATATATATATATATATATATATATATATATATATATATATATACTACACTATATTCCTTTTCTTCTTCTCTTTGTGTTTTTGTTATTCTGTCTTGATCACCTCCTGTTTTCTTGTTTTTACAAGAGTTCTTCCTGTTCCTCTTTCCTCCTCTTCCTCTTCCTCTTCCTCCATTTCCTCCCTCCTGTCCCTGATATTGCTTTTCACCCCTTTTCATGTCTTATACAACTTTTTCTTTTTCTAATAAAGTCTATTCCACTTTTGTTATCACACCAGTTATTGCATCCTCTCTCTTCTTCCTGCGCGTCTTCCTCTCTTTTCCTTCTCCTCGCCTCGGGCCCCATTTTCCCTCCTGCTGCGATTTAGAATTTATGATCAATATGATGCAAGTGAATGTGGTTTTATTGTTTTCGTAATTGCCGTCATGAATGGTTAGGTGACTCTTCGCCCGACGAGGAAGAATGTGGGGAGGATTTGAGTCTTGTCTTGAGAGTGTGTCATTCGACACGGTTGTGGGTGCTTCTGTAGTGGTGGCGGGTGCTCCTATTGTTGGGGATTTCTGTGGTGGTGGCGGGTGCTCCTATTGTGTGGGGCTTCTGTGGTGGTGGCGGGTGCTCCTATTGTGTGGGGGGCTTCTGTAGTGGTGGCGGGTGCTCCTATTGTGGGTGCTTCTGTGGTGGTGGCGGGTGCTCCTGTTGTGGGTGTTTCTGTGGTGGTGGCGAGTGCTCCTATAGTGGGGGCTTCTGTAGTGGTGGCGGGTGCTCCTATTGTGGGGGGCGTCTGTGGCGGCGCCTGTGGTGGCTTTCATTGTGACAGAGGTGGAAAGGTTTTTAAGGTGTATGCATAATTTCTGTTTTCCATTTGTCATTTTGGTTGTTTTTTATATTATTGTTTCCTTTTTTTGTGGGTGGGTGGGGAGGCTGTTGTATGTGTTATTTGGTTCATTTTGTATTCATTTCTTTGATCTTCCTGTTGTTGTTTATTCATTTATTCATATATTCTTGTATTTATTTTCTATTTATTTCTATTCATTTTTTTTATTCTATTTATTTATAAATGTC
>NC_134803.1:52792132-52799632 GCF_046742065.1 Oratosquilla oratoria | reverse complement strand
TTGCTTCCTCATCCACCTCATTTTCGGTCTTCCTCTTAGTCTCGTTCTATCCACCTTTGCTGTCTCATCCACCTAATTCTCGGCCTTCTTCTCAATCTCGTTCCATCCACGTTTGCTTCCTCATCCACCTCATTCTCGGTCTTCCTCTCATTCTCGTTCCATCCACGTTTGCTTTCTCATCCACCTCATTCTCAGTCTTCCTCTCAGTCTCGTTGCATCCACGTTTGCTTCCTCATCCACCTCATTCTCGGTCTTCCTCTCAATCTCGTTTCATCTACGTTTGCTTCCTCATCCACCTCATTCTCGGTCTTCCTCTCAGTCTCGTTCCATCCACGTTTGCTTCCTCATCCACCTCATTCTCGGTCTTCCTCTCAGTCTCGTTCCATCCACGTTTGCTTCCTCATCCACCTCATTCTCGGTCTTCCTCTCAGTCTCGTTCCATCCACGTTTGCTTTCTCATTCACCTCATTCTCGGTCTTCCTCTCAATCTCGTTCCATCCACGTTTGCTTCCTCATCCACCTCATTCTCGGTCTTCCTCTCAATCTCGTTTCATCTACGTTTGCTTCCTCATCCACCTCATTCTCGGTCTTCCTCTCAATCTCGTTCCATCCACGTTTGCTTTCTCGTCCATCTCACTCTCGGTCTTTCTCTCAGTCTCTTTCCATCCACCTTTGCTTTCTCATCCACCTCATTCTCGGTCTTCCTCTCAATCTCGTTCCATCCACGTTTGCTTCCTCATCCACCTCATTCTCGGTCTTCCTCTCAATCTCGTTCCATCCACGTTTGCTTTCTCATCCACCTCATTCTCGGTCTTCCTCTCAGTCTCGTTCCATCCACCTTTGCTTCCTCATCCACCTCATTCTCGGTCTTCCTCTCAATCTCGTTCCATCCACGTTTGCTTCCTCATCCACCTCATTCTCGGTCTTCCTCTTAGTCTCGTTCTATCCACCTTTGCTGTCTCATCCACCTAATTCTCGGCCTTCTTCTCAATCTCGATCCATCCACGTTTGCTTCCTCATCCACCTCATTCTCGGTCTTCCTCTCAATCCCGTTCCATCCACGTTTGCTTTCTCATCCACCTCATTCTCGGTCTTCCTCTCAATCTCGTTCCATCCACGTTTGCTTCCTCATCCACCTCATTCTCGGTCTTCCTCTCAATCTCGTTCCATCCACGTTTGCTTTCTATATTCTCTTTGTTTGTCTTTTTTTGTTCGTTCTTTCCATATCCACAGACCTCCTTGCCATTTTCTGTTCTACTCAGTCCGATAGTTCTCCTCAACCCTCTTCCTTGCTTCACCTCCTTATTCCTCGCCCAGTCGATACTTGTAATGCCTGTCATACTTTTCAAACATTTCATCTAAAAAATATTCAATCTCCCTCCGCTTCTCTTATATTCCAAGTCTGCTTCACCGAGCATTATGGAGTTGATCACTTTTTTTTTTATAAAATCTTATCTTTACATTCATCCCTAAACAAACGTTTCCAAAAAACAAATTTCATTCCACTCTGATATTTACCCACTTCCACTTCCACTCTATAATCCACACCCTCGTCCACTCCCTCGTCCACTCCCTCGTTCATCTCCACTTCATATGTACTGTAGTTGAAGAATAATCAGGTAATGGAGATGGAACTGCCTAGTGTAGACCCTATGGTCTCTTGGGGTCTCCTTCGTTCTTGTTCCCCCTGTCCTTGCCCTTGTTAGTGTTCCCTTTCTATTCCCTAATCCTTACCTCTTTCCTTGATAATAAACCTTTCCATGCTTAGTATTGTCTTACCTCGAACCTTATAATAGTTTCTGCCTTCATCCATGCCAAGGAAATAGGCAAGAATTGGTTTACTAATAGGGTGGTCAACGAATGGAATAGACTTAGTAACCATGTAGCAGTAAGCACTGAAACTATCAGTTGTTTCAAGAAACGATTAGACAACTTAATGGATGGGGATGACAGGTGGTGATGGACAGGGAACTGCCTAGTGTAGGCCTTATGGTCTCTTGCAGTCTCCTTCATTCTTATGTTCTTATGTTTTTATTACTGACGAATGGAATAGACTTAGTAACCATGTAGTGAGCGCTGAAACTATCAGTTGTTTTAAAAAACGATTAGACAACTTTATGGATGGGGATGACAGGTGGTGATGGATACGGAGCTGCCTAGTGTAGGCCTTATGGTCTCTTGCAGTCTCCTTCATTCTTATGTTCTTATGTTTTTATTACTACATCGGCCTTTCCTCATCTCATTAACCCAAACTTTTTCCTTCTTTCTTTTATCCTATTTTATTTATTTTTCTTGATTATATATATGATTTTTTGTATTACAAAAACTCCCTTTTTCTGTCCCCAAAATCAATTACTTTCCTCTCCCATCCCTCCATCTCTATCTTGTGTTCCAATCCTCGCCTCTGACTCTGTTCCAAGTTCAGACCCTATTGCCGTCATTGATCCTGTACTCCCCCACCTGTCATCCAGTCCCACTCTCTTCCCTGTCACCAGCGACCCCCACCCACCCCCTCCCCCTCCCCCTCCCCCTTCCCCTCCTCCTTCCTCTCCCCCTCCCACTCTCCTTCTACATCCTCCCTCCCTTCACATTCCCCTTCCTCTTTCCCTTTCCATTTCCCTTTACCCTCCCCTTTACCCTCCCCTTCTCATTCCCCTTCGCCTTCCCTTCTCCCCCTTTTCCTTCCCTTCCCTCTTCCCTCCCCTTCCCTCTGCGTCCCCTTTCCATTCCTTTCTCCTCCCCTTCCCCTCCCTTTCTCCTCCTCTTCCCCTTCCCCTTCTCCTCCTCCCCTCCCCTTCTCCTCCTCTTTCCCTCCCCTCCCCTTACCCTTTCCCTCCTCTTCCAATTCCCCTTCCCTCCCTTTCTCCTCCTACTCCTCTTCCTCCTCCTCCTCCTCCTCCTCCTCCTCCTCCTCTTTAACTCCCCTCTCCTTCCCCTTTCCCTCCTCTTCCCTTTCCCATCCCCTTCCCATTCTTTTCTAGTTTCCCTTCCTCTTCTCCTCCTCCTCCTCCTCCTCCTCCTCCTCCTCCTCCTCCTCTTCTTCCTCTTCCTCTTCCCCTTCTCCCCTTTCCCTCCCCCCTTCCCTCCCCCCCTTGCCCCCCTTCCCTCCCCCCCTTTCCCTCCCCTTCTCCTCCTCTTTCCCTCCCCTCCCTTTCCCCTTTCCCTCCTCTTCCAATTCTCCTTTCCTCACCCTCCTCCTCCTCCTCCTCCTCCTCCTCCTCCTCCTCCTCCTCCTTCTCCTCCTCCTTCTCCTCCTCCTCCCCACCGATCTTTTTTGTCATCTTCGTCCTTGTGTTTCTGTTTCTTTATCGCTGCCCTTTGTCTTCGCTGTCCTTTGTCGCCGCCGCCGCCCTTTGTCCTTAATCTTTGTCCTTAATATTTCTCCATAACCTTTGTCCTTAACCCCTGGACCTTAATTTTTGTCCTTAAGCTTTGTGTCACAGAAAGCCGTGTCGTCTAACCCCTTTTATCATCATCATCATCATCATCATCATCATCATCATCATTATTGATATCATTAATATTATTATCATTATTATTATTATTATTATTTCACCTTTTATCACACTCGCTTTTTTTCTCCTGTTTTCTTTTCAGTATTTGTTTACTTATTCATTTATCTATTATTTACTCATTTGTTTATCTATTCTTTATATACATACATATATATATATATATATATATATATATATATATATATATATATATATATATATATATATGCCGAAACCAATGGAAAAATAAAAAAAAACGTGACTGAACGTTTTCGTCTACTAAGACATCTTCACGATTTTGTACCCTTGAAGATGACTTAATAGACGAAAACGTTCGGGCACCGTTTTTTCATTTTCTCAATGGTTTCGGTAGAGATAATTTATCACGTGTTTATGTGATTGTTTTGCATATATATATGTGTATATATATTATATATATATATATATATATACATATATATATATACATATATATATATACATATGTGTGTGTGTGTGTGTGTAATATGCCTAAAATTGCAACCTGAGTCCTCTATTTTCTTAAAGAAGGACGCCCCTTCCCCCTCCCCCCGGCCGGTCCCCCCATCAAACCCCCCACCCCCAACCCCCTCCCCTCTCCCCCTCATCATCATCCCGGTGGGTGTCCGCTGCACCTCTTGGGCAGAAGACGTATCACCTCCTCCTCCTCCCCCTCCTCCTCCTCCTCCCCCTCTCCCACCCCTCCCCCTCTCCCACCCCCTCCCCCTCCCCCGTTCCCCCGGGGCCCGCCATTCTCATGCCTGCCCTCGCCCCCACCCCTCTCTAGAGGACAACATATTGCCTCCGTCGCCTTCCTCCTCTTCCTCCTCTTCCTCCTCTTCCTCCTCTTCCTCCTCCTCATCTTTCTCTTCCTCCTCATCTTTCTCTTCCTCCTCATCTTTCTCTTCCTCCTCATCTTTCTCTTCCTCCTCATCTTTCTCTTCCTCCTCATCTTTCTGTTTCTCCTCATCTTTCTGTTTCTCCTCATCTTTCTCTTTCTCCTCCTCCTCCTCCTCCTCCTTCTCATCTTTTTCTTATTTCTTCTCCTCCTCCTTATCTTTCTTCTCTTTCTTCTCTTCCTCTTCCTCCTCTTTCTTCTCCTCCTCATCTTCATCATCATCTTCTTTCAGCTCCTCCTCTTCCTCCTTTTTCTCCTAATCCTCCTCCTCTTTCTCCTAATCCTCCTCCTCCTCCTTCTCCTTTCTCCTCCTCAACTTCCTCCTCCTCATCTTCCTCCTCTTTCTCCTCCTCCTCCTCCTCTCCCTCTTTCTCCTCCCCCTCATCTTTTCCCACCTCATCTTTCTCCTCCTCCCCCTCTATCTCCTTCTCGTTCTCTTCTTTCTCCTCTCTCTCCTTCTCTTCATCATCTTTCTCCTCCTCTTCCTCCTCCTTCATTCAATCGCGTATATTTGTATTTTCCCGTTATTTCGTCTTCCAATCTTTATTTTATTTATTTATTTATTTATTTATTTTTTTAATAATCATGTCTCCCGCTCGTCGCCACATCATCCCGTCTCCTTTCTTTGGTCTCCAATTATTCCGCGATTTTTTTTTTTTTTTTTTTTTTCCTCTTCCTCTTCATTATGTCTACACACTTTTTCGTCGCACAGCGTGTCATGTCACCGTTTCCCTTGCGGCTCGTGTTCCTCCTCCTCCTCCTCCTCCTCCTCCTCCTCCTCCTCCTCCTCCTCCTCCTCCTCCTCCTCCTCCTCCTCCTCTTCCTCCTCTTCCTCCTCCTTTTGGTTCTCCTCTTCTTCCTCCTCTTGCTTCTCCTCTTCTACCTCCTCCTCCTCCTCCTCCTGCTCTTCCTCTTCTTCCTCCTCCTCCTACTCTTCCTCCTGTTCTTCCCCCGCCTCTTGTGCTTCCTCCTCTTCCTCCTCCTCCTTCTGCTTCTCTTCTTCTTCCTCCTTCTCCTCATGCTTCTCCTCCTCTCATCCTCCTCCTCTTCTTCCTCCTCTTTCTCCTGCTCCTCTTTCTCCTCCTTTTGCTCCTCCTCCCGCTTCTCCTCTTCTTTTTCCCTCTCTTCCTCCAGCTCCTCTTTTTCCTCATCTTTTTCCTCTTTCTCCTCTTTCTCTTCCTCCATTTTCTTATCCTCTTCTTCCTCCTCTTTCTTCTCCTCATTCTCCTCTTTCTCTTCCTCTTTCTCTTCCTCTTTCTTCTTCTCTTTCTCCTCTTCTTATTCCTCTTTCTCCCCTACCCTCTCCTTCTTTTTTCTTCCTGGTCCTCCTTCTCCTTCTCATCTTCTTCCTCCTCTTCCTCTTCTTCCTTCTCCTCCTCTTCTTCCTCCTCTTCTTTCTCCCCTATCCTCTCATCCTTCTCTACCTTCCTTCTCCTCCTCTTTCTCCTCCACCTTCCTCCTTCCTTATACCTTTTCCTCCATTTCATGCCACATGCATATGCACACACAATTACAAAGGGTGTTACTGTCTTCCCTGGGCAATCCCCGTGAGAGTCACATAGGTTGCACATTTAAGGAATCGATAGAAGAGTTGAATTTTATATAAAGAAAAAATAATAAATTATGTAAATTTCAAACTGCCATTTCATGTGCCTTAGAGCATAAAAAATGGACATTGAATTTATAAATCATTAAGTATTTAGAAATAAATTTTAAAGGGAAATGATGAACTATTTGTTCAAATGATTTGGGGGAAAATCTGTTCATGGTTTAGAGTGAACAAGGGAGGTAACTTTGCAATTAAAAAGGGAATTTATCGTCTTTTTATTCGAATATGGTTTTCTTTCCCATTAGGTCCTCAATTATTTATTTATTTGTTTTTATTTGTATTTGAGTCCTCTGATTTTTATTTTATGTACTTTTATGTTGATATGTTTTATTTATTCATTTGTATATTCAATTTAATTTCCTATTTATGTATCAATTTATTTTTCTATTTAATTTTGTCATCTTTTTTATTTCTTTATTAATTTCATTTTTATTCTTATTTCTTATTTTTTGTATTTCTATTTTTATTTTTTTATTTATTGTTTATTTATTTATTTATTTATCTATTTATTTATTTCTTGCTCTGATAGATAACCATTCTCTTTATCTAAGGATTAGGCGAGCTCGTTTGTCGGGAGTTCCCCGTTGGGTCAAGGGCTTGAACAGACAAGGTCATCATATTAAGACAACAGGTCAGGACTCGTAATAATGGATTTAAATTGGACACATTTAGATATAAGAAGGAATTAGGCAAGAATTGGTTTACCAGTAGTGTGGTTAACAAATGGAATAAAATTAGTATCAATGTAGTGAGTACTGAAACTATTTGTTGTTTTAAGATGAGATTAGATAACTTTATGGATGGGGATGCTAGGTGGTAATGGACGTGGAACTCCCTAGTGTAGGCCTTATGGACTCTCACAGTCTTCTTCTATCCTGACCTTTCCTGACCTTGCCTGACCTTTCTTGACCTTGGCTATAAGCGCGTGTCTGAGGAGGAGGAACAATTGTATGAATGGGGATGATAGCTGGTCATGGACGTGGAACTGCCTAGTGTAGGTCATATGGACTCTCACAGTCTCCTTCTATCCTGACCTTGCCTGAGCTTTCTTGACCTTGGCTATAAGCGCGTGTCTGAGGAGGAGGAGTAATTGTCCCCTTCCATTCTTTACACACACTTGAAAGAAACATTTTTGCAAAAAAAAAATATTTTTAAAAATCGTTGAAGAAAACTTGATGACAAGTTTCCAATAGCCTTCGTTAAAGCTCACCGGCTGAGCGGGTTAAGGCGTCGTTACTTGCAGCCTAGCTCGAGGTGATGGTGGTTCGAACTCTGACGCCGGCGAGCGAGTTGAACTAAGGGCGTTATTCATGAAAATTCACGCTACAAGGTCTTCTGTAAGGGGCACCGTCCTAGACACGTGATAGGTGGTAGTTTGTGACGAAATAACAAATCTATCAAAGAAAAGACATATGTAGATGGATGTTAATAATTACACACACACACACACACACACACACACACACACACACACACACACA
>NC_134803.1:52784632-52787132 GCF_046742065.1 Oratosquilla oratoria | reverse complement strand
AACAAGAGGAGAATTTGAGTTTGGTTGAGGGAGTGAGGTGGTGATGAGGGTTGAGGGAGATGGAGGTGGTGATGAGGGTTGAGGGAGATGGAGGTGGTGATGAGAGTTGAGGGAGATGGAGGTGGTGATGACTGTTGAGGGAGAAGGAGATTGGTGATGAGGGTTGAGGGAGAAGGAGGTTGTGTTGGGGGTTGGTTGAGGGAGATGGAGGTGGTGATGAGGGTTGAGGAAGATGGAGGTTGGGTAGAAAATGAAATTTGAAAGTAGAGGTTGAATGAGTGTATGAGGATGTGAGATGAGGAGAAGGGAGAGAAGAAATGGATACACGAATATATTTTCTTAAGGACCGAAAAAGAAGACAAATAGATAAATGAACAAATTAATAGATAAATAAATAGATAAATCTCGCATGCGTTTGCTCCAGAAACAGTAGAAGGAAAGGTGTACCAACTAGATGTATCACGATGTAGGGAAGGTGCCTTGAAATTGCTTTAAAGAAGTCTGAGCCAGAAGCAGATGGAAGAGCGTCAAGGAAGAAGAGACGAAAGGGTAAATGAAGGCAGAGGGGGAAAGGACCGTGAGAAAGAGAGTGAGATTGAGAAAGAGTGTGAGATTGAGAAAGAGTGTGAGATTGAGAAAGAGTGTGAGATTGAGAAAGAGTGTGAGATTGAGAAAGAGTGTGAGATTGAGAAAGAGTGTGAGATTGAGAAAGAGTGTGAGATTGAGAAAGAGTGTGAGATTGAGAAAGAGTGTGAGATTGAGAAAGAGTGTGAGATTGAGAAAGAGTGTGAGATTGAGAAAGAGTGTGAGATTGAGAAAGAGTGTGAGATTGAGAAAGAGTGTGAG
The DNA here is from genome assembly GCF_046742065.1 of Oratosquilla oratoria. NCBI lineage: Eukaryota > Metazoa > Arthropoda > Malacostraca > Stomatopoda > Squillidae > Oratosquilla > Oratosquilla oratoria. Next base: position 52,786,286 of record NC_134803.1, on the reverse strand, counting down.
ATTGAGAAAGAGTGTGAGATTGAGAAAGAGTGTGAGATTGAGAAAGAGTGTGAGATTGAGAAAGAGTGTGAGATTGAGAAAGAGTGTGAGATTGAGAAAGAGTGTGAAATTGAGAGTGTGAGATTGAGAAAGAGTGTGAGATTGAGAAAGAGTGTGAGATTGAGAAGGAGTGTGAGATTGAGAAAGAGTGTGAGATTGAGAAAGAGTGTGAGATTGAGAAAGAGTGTGAGATTGAGAAAGAGTGTGAGATTGAGAGAGTGTGAGATTGAGAAAGAGTGTGAGATTGAGAAAGAGTGAGATTGAGAACGAGTGTGAGATTGAGAAAGAGTGTGAGATTGAGAAGGAGTGTTCCGTGTTGGAGTGTCGAAAGGGGGCGTGAGATTGACGAGAAGCGTTCTTCTGTTTTTCGGGAGTGTCTGACTGACGAAGAAGATCTCACGGAAGTCTCGAATATCTGCCCGTGAGGCCACGTATGCCAAGAGAATTGAACTGATGGGGTAGAGTCGAGGTAGCTTTCGATCATAACATATTCAGAGGCGCTTCCAGCGTGCTTCGGGGGCTCGGCGAGCGCTCTCAGGAAGAATATGGCTTCGTGAATTAATTGGGGTATAAGTATACTTGGAAGTATGCCCCTCCCGGTTCTATGCGCGCGCACGCACGCACGCTCTCACGCCGCGTGAGGCTGCACCGTGCCGAGACGAAATGAGATTTAAGAAAATGAAAAAATAAGAATAAAAAATAATTCCTTCATTATGATGACATGTTCTTGGGTGGTGAGGAGTCTGCTACGCCAGGAGGCGCTGAGTAGCTGCGCCCGAAGCCGTCATCTTTGCCTTCTTGTGCACTTTAGGGAATGGTGGGGTAATTAATAGGCAGTCTATGCTGGAAATTTGAGAGAAGTGCGGGACTCGAATCGTAACTAAGCGAGTGCGAGACCGACACGCTTCCGATGACGTCACCAGCGAGAAGACGAAAAACAATCCTTTTATTGCGATTACATGTTCTTGTGTCAGGACATTTTATTCAGCTGAAGAGCCGGGCTCCAGCTTGAACAGGTATTTATCGATCGAGACCCCTCTGTAGGTCGGGATTCACACCCTGAGGTGCGGACTCTTTTCTCTCCTTGGTTAGAACAAGATCGTGAACTTAGGTCATCGTTAAAGAACACATCGCTAGTAGCAGCGATGTAATACAATCAGTCTTGTCCGACGTTCTGGATGTAATGACTTTAAGATTGTACACTTAAAGTCCCCGTCCCTTGAGGAAACAGAAAATACTTCTGGATGTAATGGCTTTAAGATTATATACTTTAAGTCCCCGTCCCTTGAGGAAACAGAAAATCCTTTTCTTTGCCGTAACACCAGTTTTTGAAAAGGGGCGTGGGTGATATTAGTGTTGCGACAAATGTTTTAATAAACCAAGAGGAGTTAGAAAAGTATGCCACAGGTAAACACGGACGAAATGCGAAATGTTTCCATGTAATAATAAAAAATAAGATTAATCTCGTTTTAGAGGAACAAGAAGGAGGCGAGAGTAGTTTGTGATGTGAACGTAAGTGTAGTGTATCACAGTGCTAAGAAATCGTGCTGTGGCGATGGAAGATGTGTTATAAAGCTCCAACCTGTGTTATACATAAATGTGTTGGGTGATCATC
>NC_134803.1:52774632-52777132 GCF_046742065.1 Oratosquilla oratoria | reverse complement strand
GTTCTCCATCATCCAAATAGACGGATATGTTCAGAGGTTGAGGGGTTGATCAGGAAAAGCCATCGGCCTGAATTCTTCCCCCAAGTTGAGGTTTTGGCACAGAGAATCCACGGTCGGAGTGAAATATAAAGTTGGGAGAATTTTAACTTCTGTATTTCGGCTACTAACTGCTATGACTACCATAGAAGCTACTATTCAAGAAGGAAATAGGCAAGAATTGGTTTACTAATAGGGTGGTCGATGAATGGAATAAACTTAGTAACCATGTAGTAAGTGCTGAAACTATCAGTTGTTTTAAGAAACGATTAGACAACTTTATGGATGGGGATGACAGGTGGTGATGGATACAGAGCTGCCTAGTGTAGGCCTTATGGTCTCTTGCAGTCTCCTTTATTCTAATGTTCTTATGTACTAACTACTGTAACTACCATAGAAACTACTAACTACTGTAACTATCCATAGAAACTACCAACCACTGTAACTACCATAGAAACTACTAACTGCTGTAACTATCATAGAAGCTACTAACTACTATAGAAATTAACGCTAAACCAATTTTCTCTTCCCTCCTGATGTGGGTTCTTTGGGTGATTAAATGTTTTTTTTTTATTACATTTCTCTTTATTGAGGTCACGAGTTTAAGAAAATGGGTTGACGGTGATAACTTGGGGTTGCAAGGAGAAGGACCCGTGTTCGAGGCCCCAAAGAGATATCCTGGTAGCCTCCAAAATAGATATTAAAAACTCCCAATAATAGAGAAAGTCTTAAAAAAAAAAGTCATCGATTTCTATTGTACGTGCTTATTCCTATGCCATGATATTAAATGGGGGGGAAAAAGAGTGAATATAAAAGCGAAGAAAAATGAAAATGAGAGAGAGAGAAAGAGAGCTGGCAAGAAAAGAGCAAAAGCTTCAGCGCAGCCGTACTCGCGAGGCGGCGAAAGTTGGGTCCCCCGTTTTCTACGAGACACGTCGAGTGGCGGGAGTGGAATAGTAATGGCCTACTTTGTATGATTTATGAGATGCGAGTTATTATGTGAAAATAGAGGGTCGCATGTTCAACTCTATAGCTCCACTTCTCCTCAGGCTCCCTATTTTTATTTTATTTATTTATCTTTTTTTGATTTTCAATTATCTCACGACGTCCTCTCTCCCTCCCGTCCTCTCTCTCCCTCCCGTCCTTTGTCTCTCTCTTTCTGTCTCTTTCTTTGTCGTGTACTTATCTTTCTTCTCTTTCTCTCTCTCTCTCTCTCTCTCTCTCTCTCTCTCTCTCTCTCTCTCTCTCTCTCTCTCTCTCTCTCTCTCTCTCTCTCTCTCTCTCTCTCTCTCTTTATTCTCTACATCCTCTCTCTCTCTTTCCTCCTCCTCCCTATCATTTTCTTAACCTTCTCTCTTCCTGTCCCCATTCTCTCGTCTTCTGCCCGTCCCTTCCTCTTTTTTTAACATTTCTTTCCACTCTTTAGCTCTTCCCTTTCCATCCCATGCCTATCTTTCCTTCTTCCCTTTATTTTCCTTTCATTTCTTACCTATTTCCTCCCTTTTCTCATCATTCCTCTCTTACCCCGAATTTTCTCCCAATGCTTTTCCGCTTAACATGGTTTTGCCAGACCTCTTCCCCTCCTCCTCCTCCTCCCTTTTTGTATCTCCCCTTTTCACACCTCGCACCTCCCTTGCCCCCTCTTTACATCCTCCTCCTCCTCCTCCTCCTCCTCCTCCTCCTCCTCCTCCTCCCTTTTTGTATCTCCCCTTTTCACACCTCGCACCTCCCTTGCCCCCTCTTTACATCCTCCTCCTCCTCCTCTTCCCCCTCCTCCTCCTCCTCCTCCTCCTCCTCCTCCTCCTCCTCCTCCTCCTCCCTTTTTGTATCTCCCCTTTTCACACCTCGCACCTCCCTCGCCCCCTCTTTACAGCCCAGAGCTTCTGAATGCCCCTTTCACTCCACTCTTCCCAAAAACCCAGCCAAACCCAGCACAACCTTGCTTTCCTCAACCCAGCCCAGATCAGGCCATCCCTATATCCCAGCCCCAGAACGAATCAGGCCATCCCTATATCCCAGCCCCAGAACGCACCAGGCACCCCTATACCCAGCCCCAGAACGCACCAGGCACCCCTATAACCCACCCCCAGAACGCACCAGGCACCCCTATATCCAAGCCCCAGAACGCACCAGGCCATCCCTATATCCCAGCCCCAGAACGCACCAGGCACCCCTATATCCCAGCCCCAGAACGCACCAGGCCATCCCTATATCCCAGCCCCAGAACGCACCAGGCCATCCCTATATCCCAGCCCCAGAACGCACCAGGCCAAACCTATTTCCCAGCCTCAGAACGCACCAGGCCATCCCTATATCCCAACCCCAGAAAGCACCAGGCCATCCCTATATCCCAGCCCCAGAACGGACCAAGCCATCTCTATATCCCAGCCCCAGAACGCACCAGGCCATCCCTATATCCCAGCCCCTGAACGCACCAGGCCATCCCTATCTCCCAGCCCAAGTA
>NC_134803.1:52767132-52769632 GCF_046742065.1 Oratosquilla oratoria | reverse complement strand
AATAAGGTTTCAGTATTTGTCAAGTTTCTTTGTAAAATTGGTTGTATATATTTTCTCGTCTTCTTCTTCTTCTTCTTCTTCTTCTTCTTCTTCTTCTTCTTTTTCTTCTTTTTCTTCTTCTTCTTCTTCTTCTTCTTCTTCTTCTTCTTCTTCTTCTTCTTCTTCTTCTTCTTCTTCTTCTTCTTCTTCTTCTTCTTCTTCTTCTTCTTCTTCTTCTTTTTCTTCTTCTTCTTCCTCCTCCTCCTTGGCATTCTTCTTCCTCTCTTCTTCCTCTTATTCTCTCTTCTCCCTCTTCTTCTTCCTCTTCTTCATGTGTTTCATCTCCTTTGTCTGTTTCCTCTCTTCATATATTTTTTTCAGTTCAGTGGATCTTTTATTTTTCTTCATCTAGTGTACCGAATTCATGAATCCGACCGAGACGTTACACCCCTCACCCCCCACCCCAGTCTTTGCACCCCCACATCCGTCTTTGCACCCTTCACCCCTCCCCCCGTCTTTGCACCCCCAACCCCTATCTTTCCACCACACCCACCCTCAGTCTTTGCACCACCCCACCCCGTCTTTACACCACCCCCACCCCCCACCCCCGTCTTTACACCCCCCACCCCCGTCTTTGCACCCCCAGCCCTAACCCTTCGTCTTTGCACCCCCCCCCCGTCTTCGAACCCCGAGCCCTACCCCTCGTCTTTCCACCCCCACACACCTAGTCTTTGCACCATCTTTTGTGTGTGTGTGTGTGTGTGTGTGTGTGTGTGTGTGTGTGTGTGTGTGTGTGTGTGTGTGTGTGTGTGTGTGTGTGTGTGTGTGTGCGCGCGGTGCGTGGATGGAAGCTAATGGTAGCAAGATGTACACTCATTGGGTTTTGTAAATATTTGGAAGAAGAACTCAAACTGGAATAGAAATTGCAGACGGGATATTGCCTATTTGATGTAAATTAAGAACAAATCAGGCGTGTTTTAGGAGGATTGGTGTAGTGGTGAGAGGAGGAAGAGGAGGAGGAACAGGAGGAAGGCAAAGACATAGAGGAGGAAGAAGAGGAGGAAGAGGAGGAAGAGGAGGAAGAAAAAAACGAAAGAGGAAGAAAAAGAAGAGGAAGAAGAGGAAGAGGAGGAAAAAAGAACGTGAAGGAGGAAGAGAAAGAGGAGAAAGAAAAGGAAGAGGAGAAGGAGAAGGAAGAGGAGGAAGAAAAGGACATGGAGGAAGAAAAGAAGGAGGAAGAAGAGGAAGAGGAGGAGGAGAAGGAAGAGGAGGAGGAGAAGGAAGAGGAGGAGGAGGAAGGGGAGGAAGAAAAGGACGTGAATGAGGAAGAGAAAAAGGAGGAAGGAAACGAAGAGAAGGAAGAGGAGGAGGATTAGGAGAAAGAGGAAGAGGAGGAGAAGGGAAGAGGGAAGAGCCAGAGAAGACAGAGGATGTAATAATTCGATGGAAAGCCGGAAGCTGTCTTACGAGTTCGAAAGACTTCGAGTGTTGTCGAAGTGGACAACAGAAGCTGAAGAATAAAGTGAAGAGCCTACGCCAGGAGGCGCTGAGAACCTGTGGCCGAAGCCGTCACCTTTACCCCATTATACTTCTTGGACTGATGGACCAGGTAAATAACATTCACTGCTGGGAATCTGAGGGGAGTGCGGGATTCGAACCTACGACTAAACGAATACGAGACCAGCAGGAATTCGATTACACCAGTGTAGCGAGAACAGCAAAAGTCTTGACCTCGAAGGAATTTTGGTTTCTTCGTTAAATTTTGGATTCTTCAAAAAAAAAAAAAAATCTTGGAGTCTGCATCTTCCTGATGAGGCCAGACCCCCAGGGGATCTTGTTCCAGGTGTCCTTCCAGTGTTTGCTGTCCGAGGATATATTGAGTGTATGTATTCCCTAGCGTGTACACAAATGCATTAGTGTGTGTGTGTGTGTGTGTGTGTGTGTGTGTGTGTGTGTGTGTGTGTGTGTGTGTGTGTGTGTGTGTGTGTACGTGCGTGTGTGTAGGGTGGGTGTTTACAGTATATATGTATTCATCAACCACAATTCACTTTAATTCTAAGCCATCAACAACGAGAAGCTCGAGGAGGTATAGTGTGTGTGTGTGTGTGTGTGTGTGTGTGTGTGTGTGTGTGTGTGTGTGTGTGTGTGTGTGTGTGTGTGTGTGTATGTGTGTGTATGCGGGTGGGTGTTTACAGTATATATGTATTTATCAACCAAATTTCACTTTAATTCTAAGCCATCAACAACGAGAAGCTCGAGGAGGTATAGTGTGTGTGTGTGTGTGTGTGTGTGTGTGTGTGTGTGTGTGTGTGTGTGTGTGTGTGTGTGTGTGTGTGTGTGTGTGTGTTGGTCGACCTCCAGCTGAGTGAAATCGTCTGGCCAGAATAGAAATTAAAAGTGAGTTCTTACGTGCGAGTTTAATCAATGACAGCGATTCTCTCTCAGTTAACCTTTTATCTCCACGGGCGAGAGGAGGGGAATTCGTGGTGGTAATGGACATGGAACTGCTTAGTGTAGGCCT
>NC_134803.1:52759632-52762132 GCF_046742065.1 Oratosquilla oratoria | reverse complement strand
GGCTCATCACCCCCTTTAAACTCGGTGACGAGCTTTATGGATTTTATCCTGTCTAAGGATAGACGATTTTATTCAGCTTAGGAACCGTAGAAGGTCGCGGTCCGTCGAGACCCCTTTCAGCTTAGGGTCCGCCTCGTGAGCCGCATTAAGTTTAGTCTTTAGTTTTTAAAGTCTTTAAAGTCTTCATAGTCTTTAAGATGCGTCGCCGTATTGAGGGGATTTAGCGTGAAGAGGCCTCTCTCTCTCTCTCTCTCTCTCTCTCTCTCTCTCTCTCTCTCTCTCTCTCTCTCTCTCTCTCTCTCTCTCTCTCTCTCTCTCTCTCTATCTCTCTCTCTCTCTCTCTCTCTCTCTCTCTCTCTCTCTCTCTCTCTCTCTCTCTCTCTCTCTCTCTCTCTCTCTCTCTCTCTCTCTCTCTCTCTCTCTCTTTTCGTGGAATGTCACTCCCACGGGCTTTTATGACAGCGGAATGTCACAAAGTTACGGAATCGAGGAAAGGATTTGAATTCGGAGGCAAAGACGCGGACGGACGGACGCGGCGCCGGCGCGGCGTCGTGACGTCGACCGCCAATGCGTCAACGGCGATTTCCTGGAAAGATTTGGCTGGAAAGAACCAATCGGGGATTTCTCGGCGCAAGAGGGACGTATGTCGTCGCGTGTGTTTATGGAAGGCGTAAAGGATATTGAAATAGGCACTATTGAGGGAGTGGGGGTGAATACGAGGGGAGGGATTTTGGGAAATGGGAGTGTGGGTGAGAAGTGGAGAGAGAGAGGGAGAGAGAGAGAGAGAGAGAGATGGAGAGGGAGAAGGAGAGAGAGAGAGAGAGAGAGAGAGAGAGAGAGAGAGAGAGAGAGTGGGGGAGGAAGGAGAGAGAGAGAGGATATTGAAATTGGCACTCCTGAGGGAGTAGGGATGAATGCGAGAAAGGGATTTGGGAAATGGGAGTGTGAGTGAGAAGTGAAGAGAGAGAGAGAAAAAGAGAGAGAGAGAGAGAGAGAATATTGAAACAGACACCATTGAGGGAGTGGGGATGAATACAAGAAAGGGATTTGGGAAATGGGAGTGTGGGTGAGAAGTGGAGAGAGAGAGAGAGAGAGAGAGAGAGAGAGAGAGAGAGAGAGAGAGAATGATAGAGAAAGGGGAAAGAGAGAGGGAAGATATTGAAATAAGAACTCCTGAGGGAGTAGGGATGAGGACGGGAAAGGGATTTGGGAGTGTGGGTGTGAAGTGGAGAGAGAGAGAGAAAGAGAGAGAGAGAGAGAGAGAGAGAGAGAGAATATTGAAACAGACACCATTGAGGGAGTGGGGATGAATACGAGGGTGGGATTTGGGAAATGTAATTGTGGGTGAGAAGTGGAGGAGAGAGAGAGAGAGAGAGAGAGAGAGAGAGAGAGAGAGTGATAGAGAAAGGGGAAAGAGAGAGGGAGGATATTGAAATAGGAACTCCTAAGGGAGTAGGGATGAGGACGGGAAAGGGATTTGGGAGTGTGGGTGAGAAGTGGAGAGAGAGAGAGAGAGAGAGAGAGAGAGAGAGAGAGAGAGAGAGAGAGAGAGAGAGAGAGAGAGAGACCTTAGACTTAGACTCAAACTCGACCTCAGACTCAGACTCGACCTCAGGCTGTGACTCTACCTCAGACTCGGCTTCGTCTCAGCCTCAGAATCGACCTTAGACCCAAACTCTGACTCGATCTCAGACTCCGATTCGACCTCAGACTCAGACTCGACCTCAGACTCAGACTCGACCTCAGACTAAGACCCGACCTCAGACTCAGACTCAAACTCGACCTCAGACTCGAACTCGACCTCAGACTCGACCTCGCTAGTCCTTCGCTGACGACAAACAATGTGGGAAATAAAAAACTCGACTTCTTGGCACCTAATATTTGAACTTGCAACACCCTACCCCCGATCCCCCAACCCGCATAACCCCTCCATCCCCTCCCCCTCCCCCCCTCCTCCGTCGTCTCTCATGCAGATGAGCTGAACTTTAGGCTGTTTGGCATTAACGGGGCGTTACTTTTGGGAGCCTCTCTCACAGTTTCTGTTGTCGAGTGGGCGTTTGTCCACAAACATAACTTTTAGTCAACTTCATAAATAGGTTGTAAATATGTATGTATTTGTGTATGTTCATGTGTGTGTACGTTTATATGTTTACGTGTATGTGTAGGTATATACTGTACAGTATGTGTTTATGTACATGTAGGTGTGTATATGTACGTATGTATATATGTATATGTTAATGTGTATGTATATGTATATACTGTACAGTATGTGTTTATGTACATGTATGTGTGTATATGTACGTATGTATATATGTATATGTTAATGTGTATGTATATGTATATACTGTACAGTATGTGTTTATGTACATGTATGTGAGTATATGTACGTATGTATATATGTATGTGTTAATGTGTATGTATATGTATATACTGTACAGAATGTGTTTATGTCCATGTATGTGCGTATGTATATATGTTAATGTGTATATATATGTATATA
>NC_134803.1:52749632-52754632 GCF_046742065.1 Oratosquilla oratoria | reverse complement strand
TCCCATCCTACTCCATCCATCCTAACCCATCCCATCCTATCTTATCCCGTACCATCCCATCCTACCCTATTCCATCCTATCCCATCCCATACCATCCCATCCTATCCCATCACACCCTATCCCATTCCATCCTATCTTATCCCATACCATCCCATCCTATCCCATCACACCCTATTCCATCCTATCCTTTCCCATCTCTTCCCCATTCCATTTCATTTCACTCCTTTTTACTTCACCTATCCTATCCTATCCCATCCCATCCTATCCCATCCCATCCTATCCTGTCCCATCCTATCCTATCCCATCCCATCACATCCTACCCTATCATATCCTATTCCATCCTATCCTCTCCCATCTCTCCCCATCCCTCCTTACCCCATTCCATTTCATCCCACTCCATCCTACCCCACCTATCACATATCCTATCCCATCCCATCCTATCTCACAGAATCACCCTATCTCACCCTACCCCATCCTATCCCCTTCCTATATCCTACCCTGTCCCTTATCATCCCCATCCCATCCCCAACTTTATTGGCTCTCAATTTTCTCTCTCTCTCTCTCTCTCTCTCTCTCTCTCTCTCTCTCTCTCTCTCTCTCTCTCTCTCTCTCTCTCTCTCTCTCTCTCTCTCTCTCTCTCTCTCTCTCTCTCTCTCTCTCTTGTGCCCTTTGACCATATTTGGAAGTGACCCCTAACCTATAACACGGAAAGCAATAACTCGGTTAATCCTCGTTAATGTATACCCGACCCTAAATCTATGGATTTGGGGTTTACGCGCATTACAAAGGATTAAAGGCGGAGCATGCCGACAGGAGACCTTTTGGTCCATATCTAGGCTCATGTGTATAAGTCAGCTTGAAACGGGGTTTTCTGTATCATTGTATACGCAAGGTGAGGAGCCTACGCCAGGAGGCGCTGAGTAACCAGACGCGTCATCTTTTGCCCTATCATACGGTTTAGGGGGTCACAGTCACCCCTAGGAATCGGGGAGCAGTGCGGGATTCGAACCCGCAATTGAGCGAATGCGAGACCAGAACGCTTTCGATGACGCCACCATTATTACAACCACAATCCGCCACCACCACAAACAATCACCACCACAAACCACCATCCCAAGCCACTAACCACCACCACAAACCACAACCACAGACCACTAACCACCACCATAAACCACCACCACAACCACTAACAACCACAAACCACCATCACAAGCCACTAACCACAAACCACCTCCACAAACCGTCACCTCACCCAGCAACGCCTCGGCGGCTACACCTTGACGGAGACGGAGCACGCGTGAGACCGAGAAATCGTAATTGCTTCAAGAACGACATCAACAATTATGCCGGCGCCGGCAATTACTCCTAACAAAACCGCTGGAGATACGTTGCCGGCGACGGCAGAGGCCGTGTATGTGTTTGCAGGTGGTGCAGAGGGCTGCACAAGAAGGAACCGCTGTAGCAATTGCAAGTGAATCGAGGTTTCGGACGTTAGGGAGAGAGCGTAGCTTAAGCGCCCGTCACGCTGTCACGACTCGAGTGAGTTCGTTTGATCAGAAACGACTTCGGTTATAATCTTTTATTTTTCGGATCTCCGAATGATAAATCTCCTTTGCGTCATGTACTGAGAAGCTAAATGACGAACTAAGAGGAGTCAAACCTGGACGAATATTAGAAGCGAAGTCTGGAATACTGGAAGCAAAGTCATCTTCCAGTTTTCCAAATTCACAACATTTGAACAGAATCTGGAATATTTAGAAATTTAAAAACTATTTAAGACAAATGAGAGAGAAATGGGTGGGGAAGGGCAAGCGAAGATGTGTTGGGCATAGAGTTTATTGCCCTGACGTTGCGACCAACTTGGTCTTCTACCCGTCCTCTGAATAAGACCAAGTTGGTCGCAACGTCAGGGCAGTAAAATCTATTCCCAACACATCTTCGTTTGCCTTTCTCCACCCATTTCTCTCTAATCTTGAATATGTGATCAGGGATTTAGGGTATGGGCAGAGTCGAAGGGGGTTGGGGGAGGGTGTACAGTAAGATATGGAATTAAACTCTTCTGCTGGGATTCGAACCCTTGCCTGAGCGGCTTGCGTCTTTACAAGACAAGGACCGTACACAAGCCGCTCAGGCAAGGGTTCGAATCCCAGCAGAAGAGTTTAATTCCAAATGTCAATTGACACAAACAGTGAGATATATTTACATTTTGCCGCCCATAACCAGCGGTTCTATCCTTGGGAACAATTTGAGCTAAAGAGGTGGCTCAAGTAGAGTTTTAAGGAGGATAACGGAAAGGAAGAAAAGTAGAGATTGAAAATAATCATCTGTATTTTTCTCTGGGTGGACTGTGGAATAACATGGAGCTGACTAGTGTAGGCCTTATGGTCTCTTGCAGTCTCCTTCATTCTTATGTTCTTATGTTAACATGGTGTGTTTGGGAGTGTAGAGGTCGGGGAAATGTGTCGGGATCCAACCTGAGGGACCCATCCACGGTCCGATCCGGCCTTAAGGCCACCGGACAGATCTGGTTGGATCTGACTAGATTGGATCATGCATGTGCTGATTTTGGTTTACCCGATCACCATACACGATCCAATCTGGTCGAATCCGACCAGATCTGTCTCGCGGCCTGAAGACCAGAACGTACCGTGGATGGGGTCGCTCAGTCCTGGCTGCTGATTGGTCTAGTTCGCGTTTGATGATTCACTTTGTGAAGAAGTGAGTGCTTATTGCTTTTACTGTTTTATTTGATTTATTAATTTATTTATTTGTTTATGATAGATACGCGTTGTATTTGATTTATTAATTTATTTATTTGTATATGATAGATGTGCGCTGAATGGCCTACCGGCTCCAGCGTTTGGTCTTCAAGCCAAAAATTTCATAAATTAAAAAATCAAAATCACTTTGCGCGGTAGTGGTTGGTCACAATGCGCAGTATTGTCCTTGCGTTGCGCATCACTGTGCGCAGTATTGGGTCGTCAAGTTGCACAGTGGAACGGTGATTGCGCAGTGTAGCCAATCAAATTGGGGGAATATGTCAGTCTTCTTGCACAGTGTGTGTTACGCATAAAGTCCGCATCATGTTCGCGTCATGTCCGCATCATGTAAGCAGCATGTCCGCATCATGTACGCATCATGTACGCATCATGTATGCAGCATGTGTGCATCATGTACGCAGCATGTGTGCATCATGTACGCATCATGTACGCATCATGTACGCGTCATGTATGCATTATGTACGCATCACGTCCGCATCATGTACGCACCATGTACACATGTATGCATTATGTACGCATCACGTCCGCATCATGTACGCACCATGTACACATGTATGCATTATGTACGCATCACGTCCGCATCATGTACGCATCACGTCCGCATCATGTACGCATCATGTACACATCATGTACGCATCATGTATGCATCGTGTCCGCATCATGCGTTGTTCTATCTCTAGCAACAAAGGAACGAGAGATGGGAGTAGGAATGGCGGTGATGAGTGCATGTTATGGCTGGCTACCCCTCTATACAAGGGGAAATAAGCCTTTAGTGGATAGATCTGTGGCAATATTATATCACCCAGTAATACGACCAGAACAGATGTCAGTTGCGTTTTTTTTTTTCCAAAATGACGTTCAGCCAGCTTCCGCTGCTATCAATGGACAATTCTCATTGTTCTCTCTCTCTCTCTCTTAGGTAATGGCAATATCTTGTGCTCTAAGGTCTTACACATTACAACCAGGATGAGATTACGGCCTTCTCCTTATCTGATGCTTATCGTGCGTGTTATCTATTGTGAGCTAATGCCTTACACTCGGCTTAGTGTCTGCAGTGATGCAATATGTATTCCAAGTATCACTTGAACGTTTCCTGTCATGATTGTACGTGACATGATTAATGTATCATCATTAAGCTGTCACCCTTCAGAGCTTCCAGGCTCCAGCATATCGTAGCGTCAGATGATTTTATCAAATCTGTCTGTCTGTCCGTATGTCTGTCTGTCTCTCACTCTGTATATCTGTCTCTCTGTATGTCTGTCTGTCTCTCACTGTAGGTCTGTCTGTCTCTCACTCTGTATGTCTGTCTCTCACTCTGTATGTCTGTCTGTCTCTGTCTGTCTCTCTGTCTGTCTCTCTCTGTCTCTCTGTCTCTGTCTGTCTCTCTGTCTGTCTCTCTATCTTTGTCTCTCTCTGTCTCTCTCTCTCTGTCTGTCTGTCTCTCTGTCTCTGTCTGTCTGTCTCTATCTGTCTGTCTCTCTATCTCTGTCTGTCTGTCTCTGTCAGAGCTTGCAGGTTCCAGCACATCGTAGCGCCAGACAATTTTATTAATCATCTCTCCCTCCCTCCTTCCCTCCCTCCCTCCCTCCCCCTTTTATTGATCCATCTATACCAATTTCTCTCCCAATTCGAGCCATCTCATTTTGTGGCAATTGTCATCCAGGTGCACTGGTGGCGTAATCGGTAGCGTACAGGTCTCGCATTCGCTCAAATGTGGGTTCGAATCCCGCACTCCTCTCCAATTCCCAGCAATGACTATTACTACCTGCCCCAACAGATCCTAAAGCGCATATGGTACATAGGGCAAAGGTGACGGCTTCGGCCGTAGCTACTCATCGCCTCCTGGCGTAGAAGCCTCCTCACCACCTTTATTCGCCTTCGTGTCGCCAACGGATATTATATTTGCCTCTCGATGTGTGACTTCAGGGAAGGCGACGGTTGCCATGGCAACGCGCTCGTCTTTTCTTAAAGCGTCCTCAGCCTTCTTGGGCGTCGCTGACGACAGCTCCTCCCAATTACACGTCTTCCTTTTCACGTGCCAACGACCTCGCGACGCCTAACCTAATTACCTTGGACTCCCGTAACTACTACACACTTTTGAGTAGTTTATGGGTTGTTATTGTCATTGTTATTTTATTTTTATTTTCGAATTTCACCCCTCAGTCCATTCTTTACCTCCTCCCCTTCCACCTCTACGCGTTTTAGTAATTTCTTATTTTG
>NC_134803.1:52729632-52744632 GCF_046742065.1 Oratosquilla oratoria | reverse complement strand
ATTTTTACATACGTTCTTTAAGTGAAATTTTCATCATACTTGTGAAGATATTTTAGGCACATATTTGATCTAATTTGATTAGAGCTCAAGACTTAAAACCAAACTTAAGTTAAAATAAAAGACAAGTAATTCATCTTGTGTAATAGTTTCATAATTATATCAATTTCTTCATGTAAACAAGGGAGTATATTTTGAGGACTCGAAAGAACACTTTTCTCGAATTTAGTTGGGTGATGGCTGAAGTGGGGTCAACTGTATGACGAGATTTTGTGACAAGTTGAAGAAAATGGGTAAAGAAGACACGGGTTAAGTTCCGAGTTTATTCCTGACCGGTTCCACCCCAAGCTTCTTCATAGGAAGCTTAGGACGAAACCGGTTAGGAGCAAACTCGTTTTTTCCACTGTCGTCAATATAGTGAATATAGGTTTCCTGTACACAATCAAATTTAATGACTCTTCACTTTTGATAATGATCAAAACATCGATAAGTGGAGAGTTACAAAGGATTACAAAGGCGGAGCATGTCGACAGGAGACCTTTTGGTCCATAACTAGGTCGGATGCGAAAAAGAAATATAACAATGATAAATAAAAAATTATAATAATATAAATAATAATAATAATGAGCTTTCATCCGTTTTCTATTACATTTCAAATCTAATGCGATGTACTAGATGATTTAAATTATTTGTGAACACAGAAAAATCAGGATTCAATCCAAATAGTAAAAATATCAACTTTATATTTCGGCCTGATTTCTGTAATTCTTTTGATGAAAGATTTTTTTTTTTATCAAGAATATGTCCATAGCAAATAATCTATATATATTCCTATATCTCCTACGAAAAATATATAGAAAATTGGTGTAGTTCTTTTGGTGATAGCTTGCTATTTATGACAACAGTGCTCATAGAAAAAATATATCTCCTATATATGTACATATATATGATATATGATATATATATATATATACATATATATATATATATATATGTACATATATATGATATATGATATATATATATATATATCCTACGGAAAAATATAGAAAATTCTTGTAAATCTTTTGATGATATATGAATTTTATAAAACAAATTGTACCCATAGAAAAATATATATATCCTATATATCTCCATATCTTTTTTCAACCACAAATCACTTTTAATTCCATGCCATGTGGTTGAAAAAAGATATTAATTGATCACTGGGAACCATTCAGTGTAAATGTATATCTCCATATTTCCTCTACAAAAAATATAGAAATTTCCTGTAGGTCATTTGATGATAGATTTGATAGAAAATATAGAAAATGAAAATGGTCTTTATTCGAAAGTAGATGATGACATACAGTATAGGGCTTTTTTTATGGGCGTGATGGTCATTGAGTTTTACGAAGGAAATGCTCTCAAAGCAGTAACGGAGCTTGGGAAACAGACTGTACACTTGTCTCGACCGACCCTGAAACTAAAAGTGGCAACAAATCAATCTCTCTCTCTCTCTCTCCTGTTTCTCTCTCCCTTTGTCTCTCTTTCTCTCCCTCCCTGTCTCTCCCTTTCTCGCTCGCTCGCTCTCTCTCTCCCTCTGTCTCTCTGTCTCTCCCTCCCTGTCTCTCCCTTTCTCGCTCGCTCGCTCGCTCGCTCTCTCTCTCCTCTCTCTCTCTCTAACTCTCTCTCTCTCTCTCTCATTCTTTTTTTCTCTGCTTCTCTCTTATTCTCTCTCTCTCTCTCTTTTTTTCTCTGTTTCTCTCTGATTCTCTCTCTCTCTCTCTCTCTCACACACACACACACACACACACACACACACACACACACACACACACACACACACACACACACACACACACACACACACACACACACACACACACACGCACTTTCTGTCTCTTTGTCTGTCTGTCTCTCTTTCTCTCCTTTCTCTCTCTCTCTATCTATCTCTTTTCTGTGTCTCTGTTCTCCCTGTGTCTCTCACTCTCATTCTCTCTCTCTCTCTCTCTTTTTTTTGTCTTTCTTTTTTGACGAAACCTTGGAATTGGCGTCACATACCCCGACAGCGATGGAGGAGTCTGAACTCAGGTGTCGTGTCACAAAAGTTGCCGAAATGGATTTATGGCCACGAAGGGTTTTCAAACAAAAACCCTAAATGTTTCTCTTTCATTTTTTTTCTCTCTCTCTCCCTGAAACGTCTCGCCTCCTGTGCGTGTTCCTCCACGTCTTTGCTCTCACCTCTCACTCTCACCTCTCACTTTTCACTCTCACCTCTCACTCTCACTTCTCACCTCTCACTCTCACCTCTCACTTTCACCTCTCACTCTCACCTCTCACTCTCACTTCTCACCTCTCACTCTCACCTCTCACTTTCACCTCTCACTCTCACCTCTCACTCTCACATCTCACTCTTATCTCTCACTCTCACCTCTCATTCTCTACTCTCACTCTCACCTTTCACTCTCACTTTCTTCTCTCACCTCTCACTCTCACATCTCACTCTCACATCTCACTCTCACCTCTCACTCTCGCCTCTCACTCTCATCTCTCACCTCCCACTCTCACCTCTTACCTCTCACTCTCAACTCTCACTCTCTCACCTCTCATCTCTCACTCTCATCTCTCACTCACATTTCTCACCTCTCATCTCTCACTCTCATCTCTCACTCACATTTCTCACCTCTCATCTCTCACCTCTCATCTCTCACCTCTCACTCTCATCTCTCACTCTCACCTCTCACTCTCATTTCTCACCCTCTCACTTTCATCTCTCACTCTTTCCTCTCACATCTCACCTCTCACTTTCACCTCTCACTTTCACCTCTCACCGCGTCCCACCATCTTAGCGTGTTGCCTAGAACATAAGTAGAACATGACGCTTAACTGAAGAACTTTTACAATTCTTTACCCTGGGAAAGAGTTCCATTCCCGGGACCCGTTACGAACACACACACACACACACACACACACACACACACACACACACACACACACACACACACACACACACACACACACACACACACACACACACACACACACACACACACAAACACACAAACACACGCACGCACACAAACACACGCACGCACACACACACACACACACACACACACACACACACACACACACACACACACACACACACACACATGTATATATATATATATTAGGGTGAAGTGGTTGAAATATACAGATATATCTGTACCTCTGCGCTTGTTTTTGTGTGATAGTATGTCACTTTTATTTTGTGTGCATATATATATATATATATATGTATATATATATATATGTATATATATATAGTATGTTCATGCGTGTGCGTATGTGTGTGCGTATGTGCGTGCGTGCGTGCGTGCGTATGTTCATGCCTCGTGAGTTTTCAACTGGCGCTGAAGTTGACATTTTCTTTATCATTGTCATAAAACCTTTGAGGGCCTTTGTTGCTTCCCTTAGGCTCGGGAGGGACAACATTATACTTGAGTAGAAAACGGCTCTCACGCTTTTATAAACTCACGATCCAATTAACTTTTTATGGAGCGATTAATTCAAACATTATGCAGGATTAAGCTACCTGAACGCCTTGGACCTGGTCCTCCGATGATGCCTTAATAGATTTTGTTATGGTTAAGATGAAGCGTTCGACAGGCGGGGAGGCGACCCAAACGTCGGCCTAAAAATCAGCGGCTCGCCACAACTGACGGGTTTATCTTGCCACGGGTTTCTCACTTACCACTTCGTGACAGCGGGATGGTGAGTTTAGTTCAGTTCCAAGGTAAGTCAATATATAACAAATCATAGATATAACATAAGAACATAAGAACATGATAAAAGAATGAAGGAGACTGCAAGAGACCATAAGGCCTACACTTGGTAGCTCCATATAACGAACGAAATAGGGATATAGTTTGGACGTTATATCCCAGAGTTCGTTATATTGAGCACGAGTATAGTCGTGACATAAAGTCTTGGCCTTCCCTGACTTTTTGCCATTGTACAAAAAAAAAAAAAAAATCCTTTAATTGTTTTGTTCATATATTCCAAACAATTAACTAAATGTTAGGAAAGTACTACCTAAGAGAATATATATCATATTCGACAAAAGAAAATATATTGATATTGTAAGAACTGTAATGTATATTCTTATACATGTGTACGTTTTTATGTACTTGTAGGTGTGTGTTTGTGTGTCTGTTTGTGTGTGTGTGTGTGTACGTGTTTGTATGTATGTATGTCTTTGTATGTATGTGTGACTGTCTATGTGTATCTGTGTGTGTGTTTGTGTGTGTATGGTTGTCTGTGCGTGTACGTGTTTGTGTGTCTGTGTATATGTGTGTGTGTTTGCTTGTATGTGTTTGCGTGTGTGTATGTGTACGTACGTGTGTGCGTTTGCGTGTCATCGTGTGTGTATTTCAAAGCACGAACGGAAGTGTCTTTAGCCCGAATCCCCTTTTTGTGATGTTGTCTTCATATAAACTCGAACATTATTTCTTCGTGGAAAAATCGTGTTTCCCCCTAATTCTCTGACTAAGCCAGACCTCCTCTTATGCAATTATCTTTTTTCAGAAATTCATTAGAGACACACAGCACTAGAAGAACCTTACCCCCAGACCTTCCTCCTCCTTCCTCCTCCTTCCTCCTCCTTCCTCCTCCTTCCTCCTCCTTCCTCTCTTCTCCTAGCTTCTCCTTCCTCCTCTCTTCTCCTCGCTTCTCCTTCCTCCTTCTTTCTCCTTCCTCCTCCTTTCTCCTCATCTTCTCCTTTCTCCTCACTTCTCCTTCCTCCTCGCTTCTCTCTCCTTCTCCTCCCTCCTCCTCCTTCCTCCTTCCTCCTCGCTTCTCCTTCCTCCTCCTTCCTCCTCCTTCCTCCTCACTTCTCCTTCCTCCTCCTTCCTCCTTCCTCCTCCTTCCTCCTCGCTTCTCCCTCCTCGCTCTTCCGTCCTTCTCTCCCTCTATCGTCCCACTCTCCCCATTTTTATCATATTCTTCCTCCTCCTCCTCCTCTTCTCCTCCTCCTCTCCTCCTCCTCCTCCTCCTCCTCCTCTTCGTTCTTTTGTTCTTCATCCCATGGTCGTCGTCCTCTTTTTCGTTACCATCATCATCATCATCATCATCATCATCATCATCATCATCATCATCATCATTATCATCACCATCACCACCATCATCATCATCATCATCATCATCATCATCATCATCATCATCATCATCATCATCACCATCACCACCATCATCATCATCATCATCATCATCATCATCATCATCATCATCATCTACACTGACGCCAGTTCCTCGCATCGCTTCGACAGTTTGATGAAATGATTCACCCTGTGGGACTCGAACCCTAGGTTGTGTAATACGAGACGAGGGCGCTGCCAATTACGTCACACCGGACGTCAAAATAGGGGTCGCTTGTGACGTCATACCTCCAGGTGTAGTTTCCAGCGTCCTCTTTTGGACATTTGGCGTGGCGTAATTGGCAGCGTCCTTGTCTCGTATTACATGGCCTGGGGTTCGAATCCTGTATGAGGTGTTTCCTTTCGTCATTACTTACACCGCTGCCACCAGCACCACATTTAGCGTAAGTTTCACCATTCTTTAGGCCATGAACTTATTATCACCAACAATAATCTGAATAGAATCACCAGTGACGGCGTAGTCAATCAAATAATTCCGACACCCGGTAGCTAAGTTGGTAGAGCGTCGGCTTTGCATTCTCGCGAGCCTTGGTTCGAATTCGGGGGCGACTGTCGGAATTATTTGACCAACAGTAATAGTTTTTGCCTTCAGTAGTATCACGACCGTTACTATCACCAAAGCAGTTTCGGGCGAAATAAACCACGCCCCCTTTGTTCCCTGACCAATCACGGTTACAGTATTTGAGATGACGTAACCAAAGCGGTTTCGGGCGAAATAAGCCACGCCCCCTTTGTTCCCTGACCAATCACGGTTACAGTATTTGAGATGACGTAACCAAAGCGGTTTCGGGCGAAATAAGCCACGCCCCCTTTGTTCCCTGACCAACCACGGTTACAGTATTTGAGGTGACGTAGTTCAGCGACGGTTGGATGAAGGTTGCGATTGGCTACGAAGAAGATAGGGTGTGGGTGGTTTTGCATGAAATCGCATTCCCTCAAATGTGGGTTCGAATCCCGCACTCCAGTCCCAAGAGTCCCCAAAGCTCAAAGGTGACGGCTTTGGTCGCAGTTATGCGTCTCCCGGTGTAGGCTCCTCGACTTAATTAGGGTCATTATCACCAGTAATTTGACCACAAAATCGACTCTAATGCCACTTTCATTAACACCACGCGGCATCGTAAACTATCACCATTTCCCACAGCTTTACTTTCTTTTTCACCATCAGCGTTCATCACCACACACCATGGCCAACCCTTAACATCATCACCATTCCTTAACACCATCACCATCCCTTAACACCATCACCATCCCTGAACACCATCACCAACCCTTAACACCATCACCATCCCTTAACACCATCACTATCCCTTAACACCATCGCCATCCCTTAACACCATCACCATCCCTTAACACCATCACCATCCCTTAACACCATCACCATCCCTTAACACCATCACCATCCCTTAACACCATCACCATCCCTTAACACCATCACCATCCCTTAACACCATCACCATCCCTTAACACCATCACCATCCCTTAACACCATCACCATCCCTTAACATCATCACCATCCCTTAAAACTATCACCACATCATGAATATTCATCACTACGATTTCTTTATTGCCCCTTCTCACCATTACTCACCACTGAGAAGTAACCATCAGAGATTACCACCACGAACACAGACGCCGTTTGGCACCAGAAGGGAAAACCATTTGGCCATCGTTTACACCAGAAAGAACTTAATGTGCCCCCTCAAAAATAATAATAATAATAATAATAATATTTATTTATCTATTTATTAATTCTATTTTTATTTATCTATCTATCTATTTATTTATTTATTATTTTTTTTTTTTTGCGAACACCTTTGCACCATTGCCTTTCGTAGGGAGGCCCAGGGAGGTGATGGAGGGAAGAGTGAAGGGGAAGGGAGAGAGGAAGGGAGGGAAAGGGAGAGAGGAATGGAGGGGAAGGGAGAGAGGAAGGGAGAGGAAGGGTGAGAGAAAGGAAGGGAGAGGGAGAGAGGAAGGGAGAAGGAAGGAGAGAGGAAGGGTGAGAGAAGGAGAGAGGAAGGATGGGAAAAGGAGAGAGGAAGGATGGGAAAAGGAGAGAGGAATGGAGGGGAAGGGAGGGGAAACGGAGGAGAAGGAAGAGGAAGGGAGGGGAAAGGAGAGAGGAAGGGAGGGGAAGGGTGAGAGAAAGGGAGGGGAAGGGTGAAAGGAAAAGAGAGGGGAGGGAAAGGGAGAGAGGAAGGGAGAGGGAAGGAGAGAGGAAGGGAGGAGAAGGAGAGGGAAAGGGAGGGGAAGGGAGTGAGGAAGGGAGGGAAAGGAGAGAGGAAGGTTAGAGAATAGAGAGGGAAAGGGAGAGAAGAAGGGAGAGAGGAAAGGAGGGGGAGGGAGGGGAGAGAGGAAGGAAGAGACGAAGAGAGGGGGAGGGAGAAAGAAAAGGAGAGAGGGAAAGAGAGAGAAGAAGAGAGGGGAAAGGAGAGAGGAAGGGAAGGGAAGGAAAAGCGAAGAGAGAAGAGAGGAAGAGAGAAGAGAGGAAGAGAGAAGAGAGAAGGCATCAGTTAGTCGACTCTTCAACATTGATCCCTCTCGACAGTCTCAACTTACGGTGGCCATTTGTTACCCCTCACACCCATCGTTACTGTTGGTGTGCCGCAGGATGGACGAATAGAATCGTCTGACGGCAACAGAATTGAAAGGAAAAGTATCACCCAGTACGTAAGGGGGATAGAGTCTCTCCATCCATCTATCTCTCTCCAGCCGTCTATCCATCAATTCATCCATCAATCTCATTTTCTCCATTCCTTCCTTTCTTCTCCCTCCCTTCCACTGTCCTTCCCTTACTCCACCTACACTGCTTCCTTCCACCCGATCCCTTCCACGTCTTCCACCTTCCTCCACCTTCCACCTCCTCCACCGGTGGTGGATTATGCAAGCTTCCACCGGCGGGAGTGAGTTTGTCAACGATATGTCAGTGACAGCGGCGAAATGTCGCAATGTTGTTCTTGAAAGAAGTTTAAGGTCTCTTTCTCTCTCTCTCTCTCTCTCTCTCTCTCTCTCTTTCTCTTTCTCTTTCTCTCTCTCTCTCTCTCTCTCTCTCTCTCTCTCTCTCTCTCTCTCTCTCTCTCTCTCTCTCTCTCTCTCTCTCTCTCTCTCTCTCTCTCTCTCTCTCCCTCTCCCTCTCTCTCTCTCTCTCTCTTTCTCTCTTTCTCTCTTTCTTTCTCCGCCGGGTCGACGAAAAAGTTGCCTTTGTGATGTTTTGATAATACCAAACATTCGTTTGGTAGTGATAGTGATGTGTTAGTGTGGTGTTAGTGGTAGTGGTAATGACAGTGATAGTAGTGTTATTGATGCTGGTGTATGTTAGTGGCATCTTGGTAGTATTAGTGGTGGTAGAGGTGGTGGTGTTTATAGTGGTGATGGAGATGATGGTGGTGGTAGTGATAGTAGTATTATTAGTCCTGGTGTTGTGTTAGTGGTGATATTGATGTATGTGTGGTGTTAGTGGTATGGTGGTGGTGGTGGTAGTGGTAGTGATAGTGGTATTGTTGGTGCAGGTTGTTGTAATAGTGGTGTTATTGGTATTAGTATTGTGTTAGTGGTGGTGGCTGTGATTATGGTGGTAGTGATAGTGATCTTATTGGTGCAGGTGTTGTGTTATTAGTGTGGTGGTGATAGTAGTGGTATTGATGGTGGCGGTGATAGTAGTGGTATTGGTGGCGGTGGTAGTGGTATGGTGGTGGTTGTGGTTGTTGTGGTGGTGGTGGTAGTGATAGTTATAGTGGTATACTTGGTGCAGGTGTTGTGTTAATAATGTGGTGGTGGTGGCAATGGTGGCTAATGGTCGTAATGGTGTCGTATTCTTTCTCTTTTTGTCTTCTCCATATTTCTTCTTCTTCGTCTTCATCTTCCTTTTCCTCTCCTCTTTTGTTTCTCTTCCTCCTTATCTTCCTCCTCCTTTTGCTCCCCTTTATCTTCTTCCTCCTCCTCCTCCTCTTATCCTCCTTTTCATACTCCTTCTTCCCCTCTTCCTCATTCTCTTCCCCTCCTCTTGCTCTTCCTCCTCCTCCTTTTCTAACACCACCACCTTTTTCTCCTCTTTTTCCTCCTCCTCCTTATCCTTCTTTTGTTTGATCTTATTACTCCTCATCCTACCCCTCCTCCTCTTCCTCTTCCTCCCCCTCCTCTCCTCTTCCTCCCCTCCTCCTCTTCCTCCCCTCTCCTCCTCTTCCTCCACCTCTTTCCCTCCTCCTCTTCCCCGTCTTGTCGCTCTTCTTTTTCTTTTTCCTTTCATGCCTCCTCCTCCTCGCCCTCCTCTTCCATCTCCTCTTCCTCCTCCCCTCTTCCTCCCCTCCCTCTTCCTCCCCTCCTCTTCTTCCCCCTTCCTCTTCCCCTCCTGTCGCTCTTCTTTTTCCTCTCATGACTCCTCCTCCTCCTCGCCCTCCATACTTCATGATACGAACTTTGTTCCAATGTCATTCCCTTCTTTGCTCAAGGGAAGTCCTCGGGGAGATGAATAAAGCAGATTGGAGATGACGACATAAAAAAAAAAAAAAATGGAGACAAACTCCCAACACATCGTAAACACGAACACGACTGTCGAAGCAGAGAGTTGCGTTTGTCATGGAACAAAAGGTCATCCTGAGGCCAACAAGACCTTCCATTTCAACTTGGGTCGTTTAACATACCGCGGGGTTGGAGGACCGAGCATATCTCAAGAAGTTTATAAAGTTCTGCGGTTTTGTTTTAAACCCGTTCCGGGCTAGAAGCTTATCTTGCATGCTGGATTGTAGATCGTTGCTCAGAAACTCTTGCTTGCATTCTAAGTTGAGCCCTGGAGTCGCAAGAGGCTTGGACACTCTTGTGACTGAAGGAAATCTTTCGTCCCTCCTAAGAGTCGTGGAGCTCTCGAACAAAGATATTTTTCTTAATCAAACGTTTAAGAATATAAGAACGTAAGATTGAAGGAGACTGCAAGAGACCATAAAGCCTGCACTAGGCAGTTCCATGTCCATGACCACCTGTCATCCCCATCCTTAAAGTTGTCTAACCTTTTCTTAAAACAACTGATAGTTTCAGCGCTCACTACATGGTTACTAAGTCTATTCGTTGACCACCCTATTAGTAAACCAATTCTTGCCTATTTCCTTCTTAAATCTAAATTTGTCTAATTTAAATCCATTACTGCGAGTCCTGCCCTGTTGTCTTAATATGATGACCTTGCGTCACCCGTGTTAAAACCTTTGATCCACTTGAACACCTCTATTAGTCAAATGGTCAGGCGGCTTCCACTTGACCTTCCTGTCTAAGGTCATGAATTAGTGGCAACAGATGCAGAAGCAGATGATTATCTGGAAGGAAGTTTGTACAAACTTCTGGCAACTTGTCCATTTGGAAAGAAGTAAGAACCTGGAGACTTCTTGATGTGGTCTTGGTCCGTGGGGGAAAAAATCGTTGTATTAAATATTTGATATTAACGAACAGAGTTTTATGCTTGTATTTGTAAACATTGCTACATTGCTTAGAACATAAGAACGTAAGAATGAAGGAAACTGCAAGAGACCATAAGGCCTACACTAGGCAGCTCCGTATCCATCACCACCTGTCATCCCCATCCATAAAGTTGTCTAATATTTTTTAAAGAACTGATAGTTTCAGCGCTCACTACATGATTACTAAGTCTATTCCATTCGTTGACCACCCTATTAGTAAACCAATTCTTGCCTATTTCCTTCTTAAATCTAAATTTGTCCAGTTTAAATCCATTACTGCGAGTCCTGATCCAGGGCAGTGAGCGTGATACAGGTATGACCCGTCATCTACAAGGAGCTAAGATGAAAAAGGGGAAAGGGGTGATGAATGGGAGTGGAATGGATGGGAATAGATACTTGACTTTGACTTGGCTACCTCTTTTATAAGGGGGGAAAGACCCTTTGTATATAGATAGTAAACATATCAGTGTCAGGTATTTTTTTGAAGTATATATGAAACGAAATCATCTTGACTCTAATGCATGGGAACAAAATATCAAAGAACATCTCTCCCAACTACATATGAACCTAATTTGTTTGTCCGTCCATGTGCAGCTGGTAGACCATTCGTCTGGGGACAGCTGGAGGCCCTATCTGTCTCCCTGCAGCTGATATTGTCCCTCGACCAGTTGCAGCTGGTAATGCTGTCCATTCTTCCTCGTCTCTGTGTAGTTGTTAGGTCCCGGAATATTGTTGCAGCAGCAGCTTCAAATTCTAAGCTGGTTTTGTAAAAGCTGGTGATAAGGTATCACACTGGGCTATTTTTCCTCCGATTGTTGGGGAAAATTTGCAGCCCGCAGCTTTGGGGGAAGGTATATGATATTCTGGAGGAAATTTATCTCCCTCCAACATATCAAATTCTATTTATTAATTTTTATTTATTATTATTATTATTATTATTATTATTTTATTATTATTATTATTATAATTTTTATTATTATTATTATTATTATTATTATTATTATTATTATTATCATTATTATTGTTTTTATTATTATTATTATTATTATTATTATTATTATTATTTTTTTTTTTTTTTTTTTTTTTTTTTTTTTGAGAGAGAGAGAAGAAGAGAGAGAAGAGAGAGGAAACAAAATAGCTTGCCATAGTGATTCTACGACTAAAAAATTCCTGGACGTGGGCGCTACCGCCGATTTATCGGAGGTTGGCGGAAAAATAACCTAATGTGATAACCCCATACATCATTATTGCATAAATATACCGCCTCCATCTTCAACCTCCATCACCGTCTTCACCTCCATATTCAACATCTCTCCAGACTCCATTCCACCCATATCCATCTCATTATCCTTCTGCACGTAACCCTCCACATCCAGCACTCCAAATTCCACTCCGAACTCCATCCCCACGTCCATCTTGGTATTCCTCTCCATGCAGTCCTCAATCTCCACCTCAATCTCTACCTCGATCTCCACTCCCATCACCATCTCCAGTTCTAGCACTATTTCCATTCCGACTTACGACCGCGTATTGTCCATTCCGACTTACGACCGCCCTTCCTTCCCCCCTCCCTCTCCCTTCCCTCCTAACACCCTTCCTCACCTACCTCCCCCCTTCCTCACCCCTTCTCTCCCCCTCCATCCTCACCTCCCCCCTCCCACCTCCCTCATCTCCCACCATTCCGACTTACGACCACCCTTTCTCCCCCTTCCTCCCTCTCCCCCTTCCTCACCTTCCTCCTAACCCCCTTCCTCACCTCCCTCCTCCCTTTCCTCCCCCCCTTCTCTCCCCCTCCTTCCTCACCTCCCCCCCTCCCCTTCCTCACCTCTCACCATTCCGACTTACGACCACGTATTGTCCATTCCGACTTACGACCACCTTTCCTCCCCTCTTCCTCCCTCTCCCTCTTCCTCACCTCCCTCTCTCCCCTTTCCTCACCTCCCCTCCCCCTTCCTCACCTCCCTCTCTCCCCTTTCCTCACCTCCCTCACCTCCCTCCTCCCCTCCCTCCCCTCTTCCTTACTTCCTTCCCTCCCCCCTTCCTCCTCCTTCCTCACGTCCCTCTCTCCCCCCTTCCTCACCTCCCTACCTCCCTCCTCCCTCCCTCCCTCCTTCCTTCCTTCCTCACCTCTCTCCCTCCCTTTCTCACCTCCCTCCTCCTCCCTCCCTCAGCCTCCCACGGGTATCTATATCCTCTTTACTCCGCCATTGCACACATTATTTAATAAACTTCATGTCTGATGTGTTCTGATAAGGTCACACCACGGAGCACCTGCCGGCGTTGTTGTCGACAGCTTGTCAGACGCATGCTCGCAACATGCACACACATAACAATTTAACAGTTGTGTCGACAGCTTCCGCCTGTGTTGTTTGTTGTGATATTTCCTAAAATGTCAGTCGACAAATTGCTCTTGATCTGAGAGTTTTCATACCATCTCTTCGTGTGGTCATGTCATCTACATCTTTTTGTGTCATTATGACATTTGGAAGTAAACTCTCCTAGTGGGATTCGAACCCTCACCTGAGCGGCTTGCTTCTTTTGAGACGAAGACCGTTGCGGCGTGACGGTACGGTCTTCGTCTTAGGCGAGGGTTCGAATCCCAGCAGAAGACTTTATATCATCTACATGTATCTCAGGAAGCTATATCACCATACCATCCCTATTTAATCTTCGTCAAAGTGAGGTATATTTCTGCAAGCCGCAATGAGATCTCTGGTTCGTGTTTTATTTGTTTCGTGTTTCAGTTGTTTCATGTTTCCCCCCTATATCGTATTAGTTTCTTCTGTTTGTATATAACAATGCCATCTTGTGTATTACAATCCAACATACGATCTCTGAGGTCTTTGGGGGTTCTTGTATCATGTTCTTTGTCTTTCAGAAATCCAAGAATTTGTTCCTGTGGACAACCGTTTCCTATGGACAAACAATAATTCTCCCCCCCACACACACATACTCCTTTCCAACACATACATACACACACATACTCACTCACACGCAGACACACACATACGCACACACATACACAAATACACACACACACACACACACACACACACACACACACACACACACACACACACACACACACACACACACACTCACACTACATATATGTGAGCTCTGACCTCTCTTCCGAGAGGGAAATAGCTGTCGATCTCGAGTCCAACACGTGATCCAAGACCATGGTGAATCACACACACACAAATCTCAGACATAAAGACACCCCAGGATACACCAACCGCCAAACACACGCAGTTCGAATCTTTATACCTTCTGGTCACCAGAACCTCCTGGAACCCCGGACCTTCCATCCCTGAGACCACCAGAACCACCCGGAACCCCCAGACCTTCCAACCCTGAGACCACCAGAACCACCCGGGACCCCCGGACCTTCCATCTCTGAGACCACCAGAACCACCCGGACCCCCAGACCTTCCATCCCTGAGACCACCAGAACCACCCGGAACCCCCGGACCTTCCATCCCTGAGACCACCAGAACCACCCGGGACCCCCGGACCTTCCATCCCTGAGACCACCAGAACCACCCGGGACCCCCGGACCTTCCAACCCTGAGACCACCAGAACCACCCGGGACCCCCGGACCTTCCAACCCTGAGACCACCAGAACCACCCGGGACCCCCGGACCTTCCAACCCTGAGACCACCAGAACCACCCGGGACCCCCGGACCTTCCATCCCTGAGACCACCAGAACCACCCGGGACCCCCGGACCTTCCATCCCTGAGACCACCAGAACCACCCGGAACCCTCGGACCTTCCAACCCTGAGACCACCAGAACCACCAGGGACCCCCGGACCTTCCATCCCTGAGACCACCAGAACCACCCGGGACCCCCGGACCTTCCATCCCTGAGACCACCAGAACCACCCAGAACCCCCGGACCTTCCATCCCTGAGACCACCAGAACCACCCGGGACCCCCGGACCTTCCATCCCTGAGACCACCAGAACCACCCGGGACCCTCGGACCTTCCATCCCTGAGACCACCAGAACCACCCGGGACCCCCGGACCTTCCAACCCTGAGACCACCAGAACCACCCGGGACCCCCGGACCTTCCATCCCTGAGACCACCAGAACCACCCGGGACCCCCGGACCTTCCACCCCTGAGACCACCAGAACCACCCGGGGCCCCCGGACCTTCCAACCCTGAGACCACCAGAACCACCCGGGACCTCCGGACCTTCCAACCCTGAGAGACTCTCGGGACCCACTGACCCCTGGAGCTTTGGCAACTTCGGCCCCGGAAACCCCTGAAGGACCCGGAAGCTTCCCGGAGGCTTTCCGTCCTCATCCATCCTGCTCTTCGGCCGTTCGCCGAAGTCCACCACGACCTCCCATTCTTCATTCGCCGGC
>NC_134803.1:52720303-52729132 GCF_046742065.1 Oratosquilla oratoria | reverse complement strand
TTGTTTGTGCCAAACCGCAGTTCCGCCACCCGAGATGGTCTGCACAATATCTCGGCCTTTTCCGTCGGTCTTTTACCCGGGTCGCCGGGTTTGTCCGTAGTAGGAGGATGTCGGGTTTCACGGGTTTTTTGGGGAGCAGGAGCTTCGAGCTCTCGGGCGAGCTGGAAGGTAGACGGCCACGGGCTCTGGCGGCTTCAGCAGCTGCAGGAGACGCCAGAGCACGCTTCGGGACAAGGCGGGGGCAGAAACCTTCCCTTTTCTCTTTTGCTCTACTGGATAAAAATTCTTTAAACTCTGGAAGAAGAGAGATACAAATCATGCCACAGGTTTGAGGTGTGGTTTGCCTGAGGTTGTTGCTGCTGTTGTTGTTGCTGTTGTTATTGTTGCTGTTGTTGTCGTTCCCTAGACTGTCTGTCCGAGCAGTCCCGTCTCCCCAAGGAATGCCACGGCCGTATATGGGTTTTCCCCACAGATCCTTTATAGAATGTATAATATGTGTCGTTTGCGTGAGTGATGGTGTATAATGTAGTCTTCTATAACGTGTTGAATAGTATGGGGTGAAGTGTTACATCCTGGGCAGTTGTCCACAATGCGGTCATCCAGCCTCTTCTGGTAGCTAAGAAGGAAGAGGCTGGATAATAACCTCTCGGTCTGGGGGAGGGGGGGCTTCCCCTTTGCTGGATGAAATTGTTTAATGTTTTGAAAGAAAATCAGAAAACGTTACCACTGGTCTGAAGTAGAACCCAACTAGTAAAATTTACCATCAGGTTGAATGGAATCTTGAGGTCTTTTTCCAAAACAAGAACCAAAGCATCGCATTGGGTTAGAGAACTAAAGAGTCTACTTTTAGAACTTTTAGGGTTCTTGTAGCTCCCAGGGTTCTCCCGATTTAGGGAATTTTTTATATCTTTTGAGCTCTTAACAACTCTCTGGGGCGTGGACCTGGAGGTGGAAATTGGTCTGGAATCTGACCCTCGATGTGGCAAGGAGTCTGACCCTCCCTGTGGTAGAAGGTTCTGCCAGGTCTTAGAAGCTTCTGCCAGGTCTTAGAAGCTTCTGCCAGGTCTTAGAAGCTTCTGTCAGGTCTTAGAAGCTTCTGCCAGGTCTTAGAAGCTTCTGCCAGGTCTTAGAAGCTTCTGCCAGGTCTTAGAAGCTTCTGCCAGGTCTTTCGGACAATTTAAGGCAGTCGGAGCGACGGGCAAGCAAGTTTTAATTGGCAAAAGTTACGCTAACCTGTTGAGTAGGAAGGCTAGTGCGCCTGTCCGTTCGCACGATGGTCTGTAAATCGGTTTGGTTGGGTGTGTATGTGAACAAGTGCCTCTGGAGGAAGAAGATTGGGGGTCCTGTGTGTGTGTGTGTGTGTGTGTGTGTGTGTGTGTGTGTGTGTGTGTGTGTGTGTGTGTGTGTGTGTGTGTGTGTGTGTGTGTGATTCACCTTGGTCTTTGGATCACGTGTTGGACTCGTGGTCGACAGCTATTTCCCTCCCGGAAGAGAGCTCAGAGCTCGTATGACCGATCTATGGGTAATGCTATGACCTTACACGCACACACACACCCAACTCCCCGCCCACGAGAGTTGGAGTAACGACTCGAAGCGCAGCGATACTGAAATAATTTCAGCCCTGTGTGTGTGTGTGTGTGTGTGTGTGTGTGTGTGTGTGTGTGTGTGTGTGTGTGTGTGTGTGTGTGTGTGTGTGTGTGTGTGTGTGTGTGTGTGTGTGTGTGTCTTCCCGCCTGTTTGTCCTTATGTCTGCCTGCATGCCTGTTTTTCCTGTCTGTCCTACCTGCCTGCATGTTTGTCTTCTCTATCTCCTGAAAGAGGAGGAAGAAGAGGAGAAGGAGGAGGAGGAGGAGGCGGTGGCGGCCTTAAGTTTCAGGAATGCAATAGATAAGGATAGAGCAATGACACTACGTATTACCTAGTGATAAATTAAATGATAATAGATTCTCATTTCCAACAACCATCCCTTAATACTCAGACCATTTTTAGATGTGTAACATTGGTCTGAACTATCGTAAAAACCCGGTGTGGCGAGGAGCCTACGCCAGGAGACGCTGAGTAGCTGCGACCGAAGCCGTCACCTGTGACCTATCATGTGCTTTGGGGAATATTGCGGCAGGTAGTAACAGTCACTGCTGGGAATCGGAGAGGAGTGCGGGATTCGAACCCACAACTAAAGAAACGTGATTGCCCTATGCGTTTCCTGGATTGTCAGGGTATGTAACAGTCACTGCCTGGAATCGGAGAGGAGTGCAGGATTCGCACCCACAACTAAGACTATGCGAAACCGGTTTACGATCACGCTACCATTGGGCAACATGGCGGCCGATTTTATGAATATTCTCAAGTTGCTTTGTGTTCATCCTTTCCATTTGAGAGCTTCCATGGAACAAATGGTCACTTGAGAGAGTAACTTTTATCAATTGCACACCTATTCCTTCAAGGAAGATTACAGTATTCGAATCCGTTACTTTATTTCTAAAGAAATTGGAAATATTTGTTTATGTATGTGACAGAAATTGGATCACGTGAAGAATCGTCACTCCATACTTCGACAGGGTGACAATTCTACATGTGGGCTATCCTAGGGTGACAATTCTTAGTGTGGGCTATCCTAGGGTGACAATTCTTCATGTGGGCTATCCTAGGGTGACAATTCTTCACGTGGGCTACATTAGGGTGACAATTCTTCGTGTGGGCTATCCTAGGGTGACAATTCTTCACGTGGGCTAATCTAGGGTGACAATTCTTCATGTGGGCTATCCTAGGGTGACAATTCTTCATGTGGGCTATCCTAGGGTGACAATTCTTCATGTGGGCTATCCTAGGGTGACAATTCTTCATGTGGGCTATCCTAGGGTGACAATTCTTCGTGTGGGCTATCCTAGGGTGACAATTCTTCATGTGGGCTATCCTAGGGTGACAATTCTTCATGTGGGCTATCCTAGGGTGACAATTCTTCGTGTGGGCTACATTACGCTGATAATTCTTCGTGTGGGATATCCTAAGGTGACACTTCTTCACGTGGGCTAATCTAGGGTGACAATTGTTCATGTAAGCCCTAGGATGACAATTCATCATGTGGGCTATCCTAAGGTGACAATTCATCATGTAGGCTATCCTAGGTGACAATTCATCATGTGGGCTATGCTAGGGAGACAATTCTTCGAGTAGGCTATCCTAGGGTGACAATTCTTCATGTGAGCTATCCTAGGGTGACAATTCTTCATTTGGGCTATCATAGGGTGACAATTCTTCATATGGGCTATCCTAGGGTGACAATTCTTCATGTGGGGTATTCTAAGGTGACAATTCTTCATGTGGGCTATCCTAGGGTGACAATTCCTCGTATGGGCCATCCCAGGGTGACAAATCTTCACGTGGGCTGTCCTAGGGTGACAATTCTTCATGTGAGCTATCCTAGGGTGACAATTCTTCATGTGAGCTATCCTAGGGTGACAATTCTTCAAGTGAGATCTCACGGGGTGACGATTCCTCATTTGGGCGTTCTGGAGTGACAATTCTTCATGTGACCCTAGAATTCTTAGGGTAAGATCCTGTTGATCTCAGGTTAACGCGCGGTAAAATAAGGGATCTCGAGACGGCAACACTAGTTGGCAACTCACCCTGAGAGGGACATTGTGTCATAGTATTGACTACTGTTCACCTCTCAAGTCCCTCATATATTGCACTCACAACACACACACACACACACACACACACACACACACACACACACACACACACACACACACACACACACACACACACACACACAGCCGTCCGAGATCGAATCCCGCCCGGAGCTGAAGCAATTTGAGTGTGGCTGCGCTGTGGGTTGTTATTCCACCTTTCGTGGATCGGTCATATATGAGCTCTGAGCTCTCTTCCGGGAGGGTAATAGTTGTTGATCACGAGTCCAACACGTGATCCAAAACAATGGTGAATCACATACAAATTTAAAAGCAAACTAGACACTGCGAGATACAAAAACGGGACACCACGAGCATAGCTCCCCTTCCCGTAAGATACAACTAAGTAATACATCTAGGAAGATACACGCACACACGCACACACACACACACACACACACACACACACACACACACACACACACACACACACACACACACACACACACACACACACACACACACACACACACACACGCCTCTCGCATTATGGGGGGATGTTATATGGATCAGCGGGAAATCTTTGGTGCCGAAGGTCGTCCCAAGATTAGATGGGACTGTCCAGGGATAAGGTTGGATTGACCAAGGATAAGGTGGGATTGACCCACGGATAAGAGTAGGGAAAAGGTCGGGTAAGGGACGGTTACCAGGTGGAGACGCTTGTCTCCG
This sequence comes from Oratosquilla oratoria, assembly GCF_046742065.1. NCBI lineage: Eukaryota > Metazoa > Arthropoda > Malacostraca > Stomatopoda > Squillidae > Oratosquilla > Oratosquilla oratoria. The sequence continues at coordinate 52,724,771 of NC_134803.1, read as the reverse complement.
ACGTCCTGCTTCCTTCGAGGTGACTGAAACATTTGTATGTTATCTCTATTTCTGGCTCTTTTTCTCTCATGTTTTCTCCCTGTGTGTACGCTGATGACGTCATTGGAAAGGTATTAATGATTGATGAATGATGTGTAGTACCTGGTAGTGAAAGGCTGACAGAGGTGATATGGAAGACTTTATCGTGAACACGTTTTTGGATTTTATTTTATTATTATTATTATTATTATTTTTTTTTTTTAAAGAAAGATTAATGCCATGAAGTGTCTGAAGATTTTTCTTTCCAAGAATTTTCATAGGTTAGGTGCTTCCCCTGGTGTCAAGATGAAAGACTAATTCATTATACGCGTCTACACATGATAAAATAGAATAGAAAACTATTGTGTACAGCTACACAGAAAAACTATCGTTAGTAGGGGTGTCGAAACATTCGCTAATGAACATAACCTTATGATACCGAAGGGTTGGTATTTCTGGGGTTCGAATTGTTCGAATTCCTTCTGAATGAATATGAATCGAATAATAGTTCCAGAGTTCATATGGATTCACTATGACAATGATAATCTTATTTCCGATGGAGATTTCAACTTGTCTCAAATAGTTTCGTTGTTTTGTGTCAAAATTATTAGCGTGATTTACTAACGATAGTTTTCTGTGCAGCTGTACATAGTTTCTTGCCTCGGCGGCGTTGAGTCTGTTTTCCAGTATTATATAAGAATGGTTGCAAGGTCTCCTTCTATTAAATATACAAATGTCAGTATGTATGAGTATGTCCAAATATGGTACATGCATACATATTGCAAAGGCTTCCCCCACCCCCCCATTATAAGGGAGGTAGCCAAAAAAAAAAAAAAAAAAAATAGGCATAAAAACCACTCCCACCCATTCCATCCCCTACATACCCCACTCCCCTCTACCCTCTTCCTTCCCTCATATCTTGGCACCTACTGGATGACGGGTCATCTCTGCATCTCGCCCACTGCCCTGTAATTACCAAATATGGTAATTACAGTATATGTGCGTGTTAATATCCTTGTATATAATTCTCTCTCCTATAAAAGTGGTATACAGGTTTGATACTAACAAAGTAGATAATTTATTGGACATATATTTGCAAATCACTGTCATTACATTAGACGTGAGAGTTGACACGTAGGATTATAATTACAGATAAAAGCCAAACAAATTACTGAAGCCACTCAAATATGAGTACAAATAGACATAAAGTTTTTAATGTATACTTATACCCCTACAGAAACTCAAACCTGACCCATAATACTTAAGAATTTTGCAAATTTATTGTTGCGTGGACGCAATTTTCGAACGAAAATATCGCTTTGATCGTGACAGAACCAAGGAAATACGCACTTGCTTATCTCTGACGCGTCGTAGTTCACGCGTGGATGCCTGATGGCACACGCGACTGCTCAGTGTGATTGAAGTGGATGCGACTGCTCAGTGTGATTGAAGTGGATCTGGAGGTTGAGAGACTAAACCCTTGAGGCGAAATAGATCGAGTCGGAAGTCGAGGACGAGGTCCCACGTCGTCAGAGACCGAGACATTTCGAGACTTACTACAGACCGAGACATTTCGAGTCTTACGATATCAGAAGCCTCAAATACCCCTTAAAGGTAAGTTTTACTTATCATTAGCCTACCACAACGACGTCGTCACAATTCGAGATATTTCGAGACTTACTACAGACGGAGACATTTCGAGTCTTACGATATCAGAAGCCTCAAATACCCCTTAAAGGTAAGTTTTACTTATCATTAGCCTACCACAACGACGTCGTCACAATTCGAGATATTTCGAGACTTACTACAGACGGAGACATTTCGAGTCTTACGATATCAGAAGCCTTAAAAACCCCTTAAAGGTAAGTTTTACTTATCATTAGCCTACCACAACCGCGTCGTCACAGTTCGAGACATTTCGAGACTTACTACAGACCGAGACATTTCGAGTCTTACGATATCAGAAGCCTTAAAAACCACTTAAAGATAAGTCTTACTTATCATTAGCCTACCACAACCACGTCGTCACAGTTCGAGACATTTCGAGACTTACTACAGACCGAGACATTTCGAGTCTTACGATATCAGAAGCCTTAAATACCCCTTAAAGGTAAGTTTTACTTATCATTAGCCTACCACAACCGCGTCGTCACAGTTCGAGACATTTCGAGACTTACTACAGACCGAGACATTTCGAGTCTTACGATATCAGAAGCCTTAAAACCCCCTTAAAGGTAAGTTTTATTTATCATTAGCCTACCACAACCAGCAACGTGCATCATACCTAGCATCGTACTTGGGTAAACACGTTCGTATTTTTGGTTAAAATAATTAGCCTCGTATTTTGCAGCTCGAAGGAAAACAGCCCATTTCAAAAAACAAAGAATGAGTGTTCTAGATAATAATCGTTGGACGATCATCGTTGAGCCATGAACGATCATCGTTGGCCAATAATCGTACTGAGAAAAACGTATCTGTACAAAGGCGAAGCATGCCGACAGGAGACCTTTTGGTCCATAACTAGGTCGGATGCGGAAAAAGATTATAATAATGATAAATAAAAGAAAACCCAGATCACAGCATTATTGGTAATTAGTGGTTTAATTACTGGTAGATCCTTCCTTTGCTAAGAAGTCTACTTGATATGAAGAGCAATATACAGGTAACTCATGCTATTTTTGTCTTACTTTTCTTAAAAGGCAGGATAAATACTTGTGAAAGGTGTCTTCCCAAATATAGTAAAATATCTTGACGTTATCCGTAGTTAGATATAAACTATTTATATGAGGAAAGGTTTGAAGACTCGAAAACAAGCATGGTTAGGCAAGACAGGAACATGCAAGGATGAGAAACATGAAACCAACTCTCTTCTCTCACTTTGACAAATCGAGTAGAAACCTTTTTTCATTTGGTAATCTAAGGAAAACGGAAGATAGAGCTAGCGTGTTTGTTTGTACAATCTTCTAGCAGCTCTGCAAATCCTAGGTTACCTATTTTCCTTATTGGAACAGATTCAATCATAGAAGTTGTCTTTAGTGGGTATATTTGCGCAACACTTGACTGAGCTTCTTATCGACTTATTCAGAAACGGAAGCTAACAGCTTCAGGCTCAGCCATTGAGTCTTCGCCTTCATCTCGCCATAATCGAGGCGACATGACGTCATGTCGCTTGGCAAAGGCGCACAAACATTGGTTGCCATGGGAACCTGGAGTGGCAATACAGAAGTTTCTCTTTTCATTATATTATCGAATATTCTTATTTTGTTCATTGATCGAACGCTGATTGGCTTTGTATGGGCGTTCAAATTATTTCAAAGTTGTATTCTACGAAGGAGTGTTTGTGTCGACAGAACTGTATGGGGCAGAAACATGGAGCATGAGAGAGGAAGAGAGGAGGAGTTTGAATGTGTTTGAGATGAGGTGCCTGAGAATTATGATAGGGGTTACTAGGCTGGATAGAGTGAGAAACGAGGAGGTGAGGAGGAGAACGGGGATGGAAAGGGAGTTGGGAGATATGGTGGATAAAAGAGTATTGGGAAGGTTTAGACATGGAAAGAATGAGTGAAGAAAGATTCGCAAGAGAGTTGTGGAAGGCAGAGGTAGAAGGAGTGAACATGAGGGGACGTCCTAGGATGAGATGGATGGATGGGGTAAAAGGGGCATTGGGAAAGAGGGGAATGTCTGTTGAGGAAGGACGGGAGAAGACAGAAGATAGGAGTGAATGGAGAATGGTTGTGTATGGATGATGTTGTGATGCATGAAAGGGAGTGGGTGGGGCATGGGGTGAGGGAGTATGTGTGAAAAATAAATTGACGCAGCCCGAAGGGATTTCTCCCCGTCTTTTCCATTTCTGCATGAGGGGACGGAGAGGGAGGGTCGCCGATTTAATGAAGCGGCCTTGCTGTGGATGTGCTGTGTCTTGCGACACTGCTTCTGACCCAGGGCAGTGGACGAGAAGAAGGGATGACCCTTCATCCAGGAGAAGCCAAGATAAGAGGGAGGGAGGGAGTTAATGGGAGTAAAGTTTGTGGGGATGGAATGGGTGGGAGTGGATTTTATGACTTTGTTTTATGACTACCTCCCTTGTAAAGGGGAAAAAGCCTTTGGTATATGTATGTATTCTAAGATTTAAATAATTACTGGTTAAGCTGGCAGAGACGTCGTGCATGGTTTAGGCCACTTGCCGGTGTCGGTGTCGTGAATTCAACCTTATAAATAATTCTTTTGGTGGTAGAACTACACAGTCCTCCGTTGTTTGGAATTTTCATATCAATTTTAGTCCCGTTTTTCTCAGGTAGAAGAATGTAAGAGGCTAGTAAAAAGCTGGTAGAAAGAGATACATGACGTGTGTTACATTTTATGGGTTACATGTTTATAAAAACAACATAGCGAGCGAGCGAGTTCCTTATGTTCGCTTTCCGCTTTGTGTATGTAAACAATGGCCAGGCGG
>NC_134803.1:52710303-52712803 GCF_046742065.1 Oratosquilla oratoria | reverse complement strand
ATATAATAATGATAAAAAGATAAAATGAAATAATAATTATGATAATCTAAAAGATGTTTTTCATTATTATTCCCATAGAGCCTTACACGCTTGTGGATTCGATTGAGATTGAAATAGAACAAGTAAAACGTCGTCATTGTAATCCACTTTGTCTACCATTGCATAGGTTAATTGGTTGTTAATGAATTTTACAATTGACAGCGAAAGAACAGAGGTCGTATTATTGACTTTAGCGCACTCCTTAATGTTTTGTAGCATGGGCCATTAGAACATAAGAACGAAGGAGACTGCAAGAGACCATAAGGCCTACACTAGGCAGTTCCATGTCTACTATCACCTGTCATACCCATCCATAAATTGTCTAGCTGTTTCTTAAAACAACCGATAGTTTCAGTGCTCACTACATGGTTGCTAAGACTATTCCATTTGTTGACCATCCTATTAGTAAACCAATTCTTTACTATTTCCTTAATAAATCTGAATTTCTCAAATTTAAATCCATTACTCTGAGTCCTGCCCTGTTGACTTAATGTGATGACCTTGTTTGCGTCACCCATGTTAAAGCCTTTAACCCACTTGAACACTTCTGTTAGATCACCCCGCACTCTGCGTCTTTCCAGAGAGTGTAAGTTAAGGTGCCTAAGCCTCTCTTCGTAAGGTAAAAGTGTAGCGATTAAGTGAAGAATAATGTGTTATACACGAACAAGCGAATCAAATATGAATAAAGAGAATATTCTATACACACTAACACGGTTCATATATTTAAGTAAAAAAAGAAAAATCTTAGATTGGCAACCCTGCTTGCATGAGTTTGGCAACCCTGCTGCAGGAGATTGGCAACCCTGATTTTACCAAGTCATCCAAACAAGCTGGAAAATTGTGTAAGAATAATTTCAGAAACGGAGTAGGAGTCTGAAATAAATTGTAAAGTGTATTGAAGAGTTGTTCCCCCTTTTTCTATGAGAAGGACAATAGTTTCTGCTCTATACAGTATATGGCTTCGCTTGTATTGCATCGATTTTTCTCTTGTTTTTTTTTTTTTTTATCTTGACTACGTTTCTGGATTGGGTAACTTTGTTTGATTGGTGTTCTTTTAAAACATGGGTTGCCTACTGTTGGTCGTCTTTTACTCGCCATTGTTGATACGTTTTAACGTCACAAACTCCCCCTTATCGGAAGGCTGGAACTGTGCCCCTCACAGAGGACTTAATAGCGTGGGATTTAATGAACCATGCCCTTGGTTCAACTTCGCCGGTGGCAGGATTCGAACCACCAATCCCCTTGACCTTCGCCGTAAGTTACGACTTCCTAACCCGCTCAGCCAGGGGGCTTGTACCATTGTTAAGACCACCAAAACTATCACCATATTCAACACAACACAATCTTCATCACCATCACTATCACTGTCACCACCATAAATATCCTTACCATTGTTATCTGAGTCACCATATTTGTGTTATCACCAGTCGTCCCATCACCATATTCATCTCAAACGCTATCACCATATCCATGACCACCACGGAACATCCTCACCTGGGTCACCATCTTCCAATGTTAGGGCTATCACCATTCATCACATCACCATATTCAACACAAATACTACCACCATCTCCCAACATTAGGGCTATCACCATTCATCACATCACCATATTCAATACAACCACTATCACCATATCCCAATATTAGGGCTATCACCATTCATAACATCACCATATTCATCTCAAACGCTATCACCATCTCCCAGCATTAGGGTTATCACCATTCATTACATCACCATATTCAACACAACCACTATCACCATCTCCCAACATTTGGGATATCACCATTTATCACATCACCATATTTAGCACCACCACACTCACCATCTCCTAACATTAAGGCTATCACCATTCATCACATCACCGTATTCAGCGCAACCACAATCACCATCTCCTAACATTAGAGCTATCACCATTCATCACATCACCATATTCATCTCAAACGCTATCACCATCTCCCAGCATTTGGGTTATCACCATTCATCACATCACCATATTTAGCACCACCACTACCACCATCTCCCAACATTTGGGATATCACCATTCATCACATCACCATATTCAACACAACCACTATCACCATCTCCAAACATTTGGGTTACCCCCATTCATCACATCACCATATTTAGCATAACCACAGTCACTATCTCCCAACATTTGGGTTATCACCATTCATCACATCACCATATTTAGCACCACCACAATCACCATCTCCATCACCACCACATAAATAACGGAGGCGAAGAAAAGGATTGGGATGGTGGTGAGGGAGGTGGATGGGTGGGATACGGTTTTCTTCGTGAGAGGTGGAGAGCCCGAATGAGAATGTATGGCTTATCTATTACAGGGCGCTCGGCTTCAGTATAGAGAGGGCTTTCGCCCAAACGTGGATAAAAGCTCCATTTGAAAGGCGGGATTTAGGAATGATCTGATGCAGACGGCGGCTTCCTCTCGTTTCCTGC
>NC_134803.1:52702803-52707803 GCF_046742065.1 Oratosquilla oratoria | reverse complement strand
AATGCTTTCAATAAAGAGGTCATCAGTGGTTAGACGGAATGGTGCATAAGAGAAATAGTCACTGGAAACACTGGTTAACTAACTGGATTTCTTCGGTTCTTCTTCTTCTTCTTCTTCTTCTTCTTCTCCTTCTTCTTCTTCTTCCTCTTCTTCTTCTTCTTCTTCTTTTTCTTCTGTCTTCCTCTTTGTCTTCTTCTTCTTCGTCTTCTTCTTCTTCTTCTTCTGTCTTCCTCTTTGTCTTCTTCTTCTTCGTCTTCTTCTTCTTCTTCTTCTTCCTCCTCCTCTTCGTCTTCTTCTTCCTCCTCCTCCTCTTCGTCTTCTTCCTTTTCTTCTTCCTCCTCCTCTTCTTCTTTTTCTTCTTCTTCTTCCTCTTCATCTTCGGCCAGGTGACCTAGTTTAAGTGAGGATTGATTTCCCAACAGGAGAGTTGAATTGACCTTTAATACTTTTTCCTTTCCGAACATTTCGGCACATATCACATAAATTTGTGTGTCCAAGTCTCTTATGCTCTTTATTGCACATGTTGATATTGATATTTCGACAGTCCAGTTCACGCTGACTGACCACCGCCATCTGTGTCGATGCCTTGTCAATATTTTGTCGGCTCGGTGACAGATGTGCGCTGGTGGAGTCATTGGAAGTGTGCTGGTCTCGTATTTGCTTAGTCGTGGGTTCAAATCCCGCACTTCTATCCCTAGCAGTGACTGTTCGCCACCTGACCTAACAGTTCCCTGTTGCAGGTCTGTTTGAGAGACACTACAACAAGTGCTTTAGAGAGTTCGTTTGATGCAGGTGTGTTTGAGACACTACGACAAATGCTTTGGAGAGCTCATTTGTTGCAGGCGTATTTGAGAGATACTACAACAAATGCTTTAGAGAGCTCATTTGTTGCAGGTGTGTTTGAGACACTACAACAAATGCTTTGGAGAGCTTATTTGTTGCAGGTCTGTTTGAGAGACGCTACAACAAATGCTTTAGAGAGCTCATTTGTTGCAGGTGTGTTTGAGACACTACAACAAATGCTTTAGAGAGCTCATTTGTTGCAGGTCTCTTTGAGAGACTACAAAATGCTTTAGAGAGCTTATTTGTTGCAGGTCTGTTTGAGAGATACTACAACAAATGCTTTGGAGAGCTCATTTGTTGCAGGTCTATTTGAGAGACGTTACAACAAATGGTGGTTTCGCGTCCCAGTGCTGCCACCATTTGTTCTAGTGTTTCTCCAATAGATCTGCAGCACCTCGAAGCGCATAGGGCGAAGGTAACAGCTTCAGCCGCAGCTACTCAGCGCCTCCTGGCGTAGTCTCCTTACCTTCTTGGTGACAGAACCGGGCTGGTGTAGACTCCTATTTACATTGCGGATAGACTCTGGCGCCATTTGCATCCTTCATTAATCTGCATGACTTCTCGTGTCGAATTAAGTACATAGTGAATTTATAAACAATAACTCGGTAGCCTAGTGGATATTGTCTTCAACTCATAAGCGGGTGGTCCTGAGTTCGATGTTCGGGCCCGCTGCGAGCTCCCCGAGTTGGTTCGGCCAGGCAGGGATGCGACCCAACATCGGCAAATAAATAAATAAATAAATAAATAAATAAATAAAATAAATAAATAAATGAATAAAATAAAATAAAAGAAAAAAATGATAATATTGATAAAAAAAAGCGTCTTGCCGCAACTGACAGGGCTTTTGCCTTACCTGGGGTTTTTCACTTCCCACTGGGTGCGAGAGTGGAATGGTCATTTGGTGAATTTTATGTCCTTTGTCACCTCATGTTCGATTCCCGTGGATATGTTTATTCTTCCGGTTAATTTCAAAGAATTCCAGGAACCTGGAACATGACTTCCTATGTGAAAGGTTTTAAGACCAGTTGGAGGCCGTATGGTGAGTAGCAGATTGGTTTCGCTTATACCTCATCCGACGAAGACCCGTGTTCGAATCCAGCAACTACCGTTGCCTTCAACTTGACTCTTCACGAAAGCAAATCGTCAGGCGTTGTCCTTAACAAAGGATACAAAGGTTGAAGGGGGTAATTGAAGATCACTCTGACTAAGGACACGTTGAGTTCTTGGGGTAACAAAGGTACTTCTTCAGTAGCTCGGGCCATCCTTCCAGGTGGGTTGAGTTTCTGTTGCATAATGGTGGCCGACGAAACACTGAATATGAATAAATTAATAATTGTAAAGCACTACATATACAAGCGTACGGTCCCTTCGGAGGCAGAACCAAGACTGCCTCTGACGCCAAGCCACGCCACCAAGCTCAGACTTGGCGGGAAAAACATATACGAATCGCAACCAGATATTACAGTAACAAGTACAACATAATTATATACACACGCATCATAATCACAAATGTACGGTGCTATACACGTACACCGTAGCACTGACTTAACATAAGAACATAAGAATGAAGGAGACTGCAACAGGCCATAAGGCATATACAATACAGTTCTATGTCCATTACCAACTATCTTCTCCATCCATAAAGTTATCTAACTTTTTCTTTAAACAACCGATAGTTTCAGCACTCGCTACGTAGTTACTAAGTCTATTCCATTCATCAATCACTTTACTGGTAAACCACTTCTTACCAATTTCCTTCTCAAACCCATTTAAATCTATTACTGTGTGTCCTGCCCTGTTGTCTAAATATGATGACCTTTGCATCGCCCTTGTTAAAGCCCTTGACCAACTTGAACACCTCTATTAGATCACCCTGCTCTGGATGGATCTTATAGAAGGACCCGTCTACTACAGGCTTCCTTGAAGAACCTCTTCAGCAGATTGCCTGTCGAGGGAGGGAAGGAGAGGGAGACGGACAGAAGTGGGAATGTTCCGCTTCTATACTCTGTTGTTGTAATGTCCTGAGGCTATGACCTGATCGATTGTGTGTGATTCACCATGGTCATGGATCACGTGTTGGACTGGTGATCGACAGTTATTAACCTCCAGAGCTCGTATGACCGATCTATGGGTAATACTGTAACCTTACACGCACATACACCCCCAACTCCTCGCCCGCGAGAGTTGGAGTAACACCCCGCAGCGCAGTGAAACTGAATTTTTTTTCAGCCCTGGTCGGGAGTCGAACCCGGACCGCCGTAGTGGCAGGCGAGAACTCTAACCACAGCGTCACGAGGTGTGTGTGTGTGTGTGTGTGTGTGTGTGTGTGTGTGTGTGTGTGTGTGTGTGTGTGTGTGTGTGTGTGTGTGTGTGTGTGTGTGTGTGTGTGTGTGTGTGTGTGTGTGTGTGTGTGTGTTCGTGCGTGTATTTGTCTTTTTATTTACTACTTTGTGTACTTATGAGAAGATAATTGGGTCCTTGAGAGGCCATATCTAACTTGTGGATGCAGCTCTTTCCAAGTTTGGAAGCCCTCTCGGTGTTGTGTACTTTAGTTTGTATAACTACTGAACGTGTGGTCAGTTGTAGAGTATTTCTCTCTCTCTCTCTCTCTCTCTCTCTCTCTCTCTTCTTCTTCTCCTTTTTTGTCTATCTCTTTCTCTGTGTTTCTCTTTTTCTCTCTTTTTCTATCGTTCTCCCTCTCTCTCCCTCTCTCTCTCTCTCTCTCTCTCTCTCTCTCTCTCTCTCTCTCTCTCTCTCTCTCTCTCTCTCTCTCTCTCTCTCTCTCTCTGTGTGTGTGTGTGTGTGTGTGTGTGTGTGTGTGTGTGTGTGTGTGTGTCTCACTCACACACACACAAATTATGATAATGATGGTAATAATAATGATATATATATATATATATATATATATATATATATATATACATATATATATATATATATATATATATAAATAGACAAACGAAAAAATAAGATAAAGATATATTCTTCTTTTTAACAATATAAGAATGCTTTCAATCTCAAAAGCTCTCATAGTACTTAAAGTTAAGTTTAAACTTTTTATACAAATATTACAGAGTTCTAATGTAATTCAAGTAGACTTCTTATTGTCTTACTGCGTTGATTTAACTCCGTTGAACTGGATTTTCATCTCAGATGAATTAAAGAAAACTTAACTAATTTCTTTTTAACTGGCTTGTAGGGGGTTAAGATTATAAGTGGAAGAACTAGAATATTAGTTTAATTTGTTAAAAATATCTGATTTGTTGAAAATGTCTTCTTCTTTTTCTTCTTCTTTTTCTCCTTTTTCTTCTTCTTTTTCTTCCTCTTCATCTTTTTTCCTTTTTTTTTCTTCTTTTTCTTCTTCCTTTTTCTACTTCTTTTTCTTTTTTCTTCTTTTTTTTCTTCTTATTTTCCTGTCCTTCTTCCATTTCTACTTCTTTTATTTTTTCTTCTAATTCTTTTCTTGTTCTTTTCCTCTTCTTTTTTTTCTTCTTTTACTGAAAATATGGTTATAGAAACCACGCCCACACTGACTCCCACGTCATCAAACCATGTGACGTCATTAAGCAAGTGATATGACGTCATTAGGCCAGGTGCGTGACGTCAACAGGCGACGGAGTGATGTCATCACGTAACGGTTTTGGTCGGGCGTCGGACCAACGATATGACGTCACGACGCTTTTTGTTCAACGCTTCTTCAGTCAGTGTCCAGATTTCTCAAGCGGGAAAATGCTAGGCAACAGCTGAAATTCTGTTAGATTTGCACAAATAATGCTAAATATTTTGTTATTATTAATACGTTCAGTTTCTGTTTTATATCTATATCTATATATATATATATACATTATACATATATATATATATATATATATATATATATATATATGTATATCATAGTATTATTCAATGGGGAAATATGCTACAGTGAGCACAATTATGCTAATTTTCATTTATTTTATATTATTAGTTTATTTTTGTTATAATTTGTCTGTCTGTTTATTATCATTTGCTTGATTCTCATTTATTATTAGTTATATGTCAATTTATTATTATTTACTATTTATCATTTAACTATACCTATGCATTAATGCAATTTTTATTTATTAATTTATTAATTTATTTATCATTTTTATATATTTTTTCGCATACGACCTTGA
>NC_134803.1:52677803-52685303 GCF_046742065.1 Oratosquilla oratoria | reverse complement strand
GGGTGTGGGGAGAGATAGAGAAAAAGAGAAGATAAAGGGAGATGTGGAAGAGGAAGAATTAAGTGGAGGAACAGAAGATAAAGGGAGATGTGGAAGAGGAATAATTAAGTGGAAGAAGAGAAGATAAAGGGAGATGTGGAAGAGGAATAATTAAGTGGAGGAAGAGAAGATAAAGGGAGATGTGGAAGAGGAATAATTGAGAGGAAGAAGAGAGGATAAAAGGGGATGTGGAAGAGGAATAATTAAGTGGAAGAAGGGAAGATAAAAGGAGATGTGGAAGAGGAATAATTAAGTGGAAGAGAAGATAAAGGGAGATGTGGAAGAGGAATAATTAAGTGGAAGAAGAGAAGATAAAGGGAGATGTGGAAGAGGAATAATTGAGTGGAAGAAGAGAGGATAAAAGGGGATGTGGAAGAGGAATAATTAAGTGGAAGAAGAGAAGATAAAGGGAGATGTGGAAGAGGAATAATTAAGTGGAAGAAGAGAAGATAAAGGGAGATGTGGAAGAGGAATAATTAAGTGGAAGAAGAGAAGATAAAGGGAGATGTGGAAGAGGAATAATTAAGTGGAAGAAGAGAAGATAAAGGGAGATGTGGAAGAGGAATAATTGAGTGGAAGAAGAGAGGATAAAAGGGGATGTGGAAGAGGAATAATTAAGTGGAAGAAGAGAGGATAAAAGGGGATGTGGAAGAGGAATAATTAAGTAGAAGAAGAGAAGATAAAGGGAGATGTGGAAGAGGAAAAATTAAGTGGAAGAAGGGAAGATAAAAGGAGATGTGGAAGAGGAATAATTAAGTGGAAGAGAAGATAAAGGGAGATGTGGAAGAGGAATAATTAAGTGGAAGAAGAGAAGATAAAGGGAGATGTGGAAGAGGAATAATTAAATGGAAGAGAAGATAAAGGGAGATGTGGAAGAGGAATAATTAAGTGGAAGAGAAGATAAAGGGAGATGTGGAAGAGGAATAATTAAGTGGAAGATGGCTGAGGAAGAACTTAGAATATTCAAGTGCTTAGACCCTGCGTGACAACCATTCTCTCGTCCCTCAAAATATTGGGCCACACTACTTTTGTCGCCGACTGTACAATGGTCTACGTGCATTATTATTCAGCACGTTGGTGGAGGGGAAGGGAACCTCGTTTGTGGCATAATCAGGCGTAAATCAAGTATGATAGGTGGAGTGTGAGAGTGGGAAGGAGAGAGAGGTGGAGTGTGAGAGTGGGAAGGAGAGAGAGGATTTTGGGAGAGAGAAGAGGATAATTTATCGGATTTGTGTTTAGTTGTTTTTTTCTTGTTGATAAACGATGTCTCTCGTTGTTGTATCTGTGAGTTATGCTTAACCTGTAACAGGTGGTTAAACCTGTTATTGGGTTTGGAACGAGTCCTTTGATGTTGCCAAACGATAAGTTTTGTTTTGTTTTATTTTTATTATTATTATTATTATTATTATTGTTATTATCATTATTATTATTATTATTATTTTTTTTTTTTTTTTTTTTTTTTTTTTTTTTACAGTTGGAGAAATTTTTAGGCTCGGTTGAGTCGAAATCCTACCTAGAAATAATGATAATAATAATAATAATAATAATAATAATAATAATAATAATAATAATAATAATAATAATAATAATAATAATAATAATAATGATAATAATAATAAATGAAAATTATAATGTTGTGAGAAGTGTAGCGTGGGTCAAGAATTTTGCTCATGACTGTATCTACACCTGGCTTCACTCATAAGTACTACAGAGAGCGTCTTCGACAAAAAAGTTGCACTAAACGTCTTTTTACATCAAACATTTCCGTCATAAAATACGTCACTGATTTATGTTTCAAAGGTGTTCACCCTTAGAAAGCGTGAGCTGATATTGGACTTAAAAGTACTTACATACATATACCAAAGGCTTTTTCCCCCTTACATGGGGGGTAGCCAAAAAGAAAAAGGCATAGAAACCACTCCCACCCATTCCATTTCCTATATATTCCACTTAAAAGTACTTAAAAGTACAGGCAACTGTGCACACTACCAAAAAGGCAAGAAATAAAATTCACCCTCTTCACATATCACTAAATCCTTTATCTAATTGGCTAAGACCACGGACTGAACACGACCCATTATTATCATTATTATTATTATTATTATTATTATTATTATTATTATTATTATTATTATTATTATTATTATTATTATTATTATTATTATTATTATTATTATTATTATTATTAATTTATTTATTTATTTATTTATTTTTTTATTATCTTTTATTTTATTTTTTTTATTTATTTATTATTATTATTTTTTTTTTACAAATTTTGTACGTCATCAAATATATTGAACAAAACTCAAGCGCTTAATCTGCTGAAGAAGAAACATAGTTACCCATTTGTCGCGTCTCCAGGTTCTTTTCTTAAAACTTCCCCGAGTATTGGGGTAGCCTCACGACCGTAAATCAAAGACTGAACAACTCGACACTCGATAAATGAAACTGGCAACTGCTCTGTCTGGAAGACACATAACCACAAGATTCCAGTAGACTGGAAGGTGACACACACATTCCTCTTACTACTTCAGGACGTTTCTGAAGTCCCTGGGGGGGAACTGCATCATCTACCAAGGCGCAGTCATAGATTGGAACCACGTTGGTCAAACGAGGATCCAGCACCACATAATGGCTTCCTTGTATTAAGACTCGTCAATGTAAATACCATTAATGAAAAGAAAGTGGATCAAGAAATGGATTTTTCTGAATCACTTACTCAAAGTTGAGGAACAGCTTGGAACCACATTGGTCTAACGAGGATCCAGTACCGCATAATGACTTCATTGTATTTAGACTCGTCAATGTAATTACCCATCATGAAATAAAATTGGATCAAGGATTGGCTCTTAGTGAATCATTTGCTTTGGTTCAAGAACAGTTTGGAACCACATTGGTCTAATAAGGATCCAGTACCGCATAATGACTTCATTGTATTTAGACTCATCAATGTAATTACCCATCATGAAAAGAAAAGTGGATCAATAATTAGCTCTTTCTGTATCATTTACTTAGGGTTCAGGAACAGCTTGGAACCACGTTGGTCTAAGTTCCTCTAGCCACTGTTAAGTACCTCCTGGTGTAGTTACCTAATTATCCATCTCTCCCCTTTCCACATCTCGTAGTCCTACATTATGGCCTTTCATAATACAACAAAACCACTACAAACATAACTAGATGCGTTATCCACTTTCTATATCACGTGCCTTATCCATTTTTCATATCACGTGACTTACCCACTTTCCATATCACGTGCATTATCCACTTTTTAATCCACTATCTTATCCACTTTCCATATCTCGTGCCTTAGCCATTTTTATACCATATGGTTTATCCACTTTCTATATCACGTGCCTTATCCACATTCCATACCACGTGCCTCATCCACTTTCCATATCTCATGCCTTATCCACTTTTCATACCACGTGCCTTATCCACTTTTATACCACGTGCCTAATCCACTTTCCACATCTCATGCCTTATTCACTTTCCATACCACGTGTCTCATCCACTTTCTATATCACATTGCCTTACCCACTTTCTATACCACGTACCTAATCCACTTTCCCTGCGACAGTCCTAATCTCATTCGATTCCACAATTTTCTTCAACTTTGGCTAAAACACCTCACCACCTTACTCAGTTATCTATAAAAATCTACCGATAATTTTCATACGTGCAGACAGTGAAGGTAGTAATAATCTATTTTCTAACGGTATTATTATTAATTATTATTATTATTATTATTATTATTATTATTATTATTATTATTATTATTATTATTATCATTATTATTATTATCATTATTATTATTATTATCATTATTATCATCATTATTATTGTTATTATTATTGTTATTATTACTATTATTATTATTAGTAGTAGTAGTAGTAGTATTAGTAGTAGTAGTATTAGTAGAGTTTATTATTTATTCATTTATTTGTCTATCTTTTTAGTACGTAATATTTTTCCAATGTAGTAGTTAAATTATATCTAGGTGATTCTATTGAAAAAAAAAAATATTAAACAAAAAAAATGAATTTAGTATCATGAAAAAAACTGGCTGAATCAAAACTTTTGCACGTAACAGTTCTTGCACGCTTCAGGGTGTTAACTGGACGGGGTGAACGTTTTGGGAACGTTTATCTGGACGTTTCCAGATGAAATATAAACTCGGAGTAATCACGGAGATTTTGTATTTCCAGGAATTGGCCTTCCAGACTCTTGTTCCAGTTCCTGTCTCTTGTTCCAGCGATTTTTTTTTCTTTTTTTTTCTTTTTTTTTTAATTCCGTTTTCTTTCCTGGTTCTGCCTCCCTTTTTTTGTTACTCTTTTTATTCCTCTCTTGTTTCTCTCTTGCTCTCTCTTGCTCTCTCTTACTCTCTTTAGTCTGGACCCTGATGGTGACCCTGTTCTTCTATCTCGTGTTTACTCTTCTTTTTCATCCCTTCCCTCTCGTTTCTCTTTTTCTTTCCAGGATTTCTCTCTTCGTTCTCTTTGTCCTCTTTTTACTCTTTTTTCTTCTTTTGGAAACTTTTATTTGTTTATTTCATAAAAAAAATTTCTCTTTGTTTATTTTTATTTTATTTATTTATTTTTGTTTCCTTACTGTATTCATCATTGTACATCTCTTCGTCTCTTCCACTATTCCTCCACCTTCTCCCTCCTCTCCTCTTCCTCCTCCTCCTCCTCCTCCTCCTCCTCCTCCTCCTCCTCCTTTCTCGTCTCCTCCTCCTTTCTCGTCTCCTCCTCCTTCTCCACTTCTTCCTCCCTCCTCTCCTCCTCCTCCTCCTCCTCCTCCTTCCTCTCCTCCTCCTCCTCCTCCTCCTCCTCCTCCTCCTCTTCCTTTCTCCTCTCTTCCTCCTTCTCCACTTCTTCCTCCCTCCTCTCCTCCTCCTCCTCCTACTCCTCCTTCACTTTTCTCCTCTCCTCCTCCTTCTCCACCTCTTCCTCCCTCCTCTCCTCATTCTCCTCTTAATTCTCCTCTTCCTTCTCCTTTCCTTCTTCCTCCTCCTCCTTTCTCCTCTCCTCCTCCTTCTCCACTTCTTCCTCCCTCCTCTCCTCCTCCTCCTCCTACTCCTCCTTCACTTTCCTCCTCTCCTCCTCCTTCTCCACCTCTTCCTCCCTCCTCTCCTCATTCTCCTCTTAATTCTCCTCTTAATTCTCCTCTTAATTCTCCTCTTCCTTCTCCTTTCCTTCTTCCTCCTTATCGTTCTCCTCTTCCTCCTTCCAATTTCGTTCCTCCTTCCCTTCCTCCTCTTCCTTTTCTTCCTATTCCTTCCTTCCCCACTTTCTCCTTTCCTTCCTCTTCCTTTTCGTCTTTCCATTCCTCTTTCCTTTCTCTTTCCTCTTCTCCTCCTCCGCCTCTCCCTCCATCCCCCTCTTCCTTCTCCCCTTCCTCATCTTCCTCCTCTTCCTTCCTTCCCCACTTCCACCTCCCCTTCCTCTTCCTTTTCCTCTTCTCATTCCCGTTCCTCTTCCTCTTCTCATTCCCCTTCCTCTTCTCCTTCTCTTCCATCCTCCACTCCTCCTCCTATCCTCATCTTCCTCTTCTTTTTCTTATTCCTCCTCTTCTCTTCCATCTATCCTCTTCTCCTCTTCCCCTCCTCTTCCCCTTCTTTTTATATCCCTCCTCTTCTCCTCCTCTTCCATCCTCCTCTTCTCCTCTTCCTCCTATCCTCCTCTTCCTTTTTTATTTCTCCTCTTCTCCTCCTCTTCCTTCTATCCTCCTATCCTCCTCTTCCTCTCCCTCCACCCATATTTTAGAACTAACCCTTCTAGAATAGAAGGTGAATGAGAAAAGGAGCCTACGCCAGGAGGCGCTGAGTAACTGCGGCCGAAGCCGCCACCCTCCCCATATGATGCATTTTGGGGGAGTATGGGGGCGGGTAACAGTCACTACTGGGAGTGCGGGATTCTCACCTTCCACTCCCCTTCCACTCCACTCCCCTCCCTCCCTCCCTCCCTTTCCTTCTCTGTTTCTCCCGCCCACTCTACTCCCCTCCCCTCCCACCCCTTCCCCTCCCATCACCTCCCTTCCCCCTCCCCTCCCCTCCCCTTCTTCCTCTTCCCATTCCCTCCCCTCCCATTGCATCTCCTTCCTTCCCCTTCCCTCCCCTCCCCTCTCCTCCCCTCCCCTCTCCTCCCCTCCCCTCTCCTCCCTTCCCCTCAACTCCCCTTCTTCCTCCTCCCCTCCCCTCCCGTTGCCTCTCCTCCCTTCCCCTCCCATACCTCCTTTCACCTCCTCTCCCCTCCCCTCCCCTCACCTCCCCTCACCTCCCCTCCCTTCCCCTCCCCTTCCCTCCCTTCCCCTCCCCTTCCCTCCTATTGCCTCTCCTCCTTTCCCCTCCCTTTCCTCCTCCCCTCCCCTCCCATTGCCTCCCCTCCCTTCCCCTCATCTCCCCTCCCCTCCCTTCCCCTCCCCTCCCTTCCCCTCCCCTCCCTTCCCCTCGCCAGTTCTTCCTGGTCTCTGCCGCCTTCCCTCTTGGGGTTCGAAGCCATTTCGAATGGTGAAAAGTTGCGGGGGACAGACACACACACACAAAAGTTTCCTGTATTGTTTTGCCCCCTCCCCGTCCCCCCTCCCCTTCCCCTTCCCTTCCCCGTCAACCCTCCCCTTCCCCTCCCCTTCCCCGTCCCCCTCCCCTTCCCCGTCCCCGTCCCCTTCCCCCTCCCCTTCCCTCTTTCCCTTCCCCGTCCCCCTCCCCTTCCCTCTCCCCCTCCCCGTCCCCCTCCCCGTCCCCCTCCCCTCTCCTTTCCCCCTCCCCTTTCCCCCTCCCCTTCCCCTTCCCCTCCCCCTTCCCTCCCCCTTCTATTTCCATTTTACTTTCCATCTTTTCCCCTTCCTCTCATACTTTCCCTTCCCCCTTCCTCTTCCCCCTTCCCTTCCCTCCCTTTCCCCTTCCCCTTCCCCTTCCCCTTCCATTTCACTTTCCATCTTTTCCCCTCCCCTTCCCCTCCCCCTTCCCCTTCCCCCCTCTTCCCCTTTCCCCTTCCCCTCCCTTTCCTTACCCTTCCTCCCTCCATTTCCCTTCCCATCTTTTCCCTCCTCATCCACCTCCCCCTCCCCCTTCCCTGTCCCATCTTTTCCCCTTCCCTCTCCCCTCTCCCCTCTCCCCTTCCCACTCTCTTCCCTCTTTCCTTTCCTTTTTCCCCTTTCCCTAACCTTCCCTCCCTTCCCTAATCCCCTTACCTTTCTTCCCACCCGTGTTTCTTGCTTCCTTTCCTTTCCTTCGCCTTACCTTTACCTTACCTTTACCTTACCTTTACCTTACCTTTACCTTACCTTTACCTTACCTTTACCTTACCTTTACCTTACCTTTACCTTACCTTTACCTTACCTTTACCTTACCTTTACCTTACCTTTACCTTACCTTTACCTTACCTTTACCTTACCTTTACCTTACCTTTATCTTACCTTTACCTTACCTTAATCTTACCATTATCTTACCTTTATCTTACC
>NC_134803.1:52662803-52672803 GCF_046742065.1 Oratosquilla oratoria | reverse complement strand
ACCAGTTGTCATCCGCTCTACGAGATAGCTAGGTATGATAGCCCATGTCAGATTTTTGGGGAATGTAGATCCTGTGTCCATATTACCGTTGCGTGTTGACCCTTTAGCGGGTTCGACCCGCCAACTCAGCTTCTTGTTTCGCTGGTACTCGAGTCTGTTCGGAGAGTAAGCTCTGAAAGAGAGAGAGAGAGAGAGAGGGGGGGGAGCAAGAGCGAGAGAGAGAGAGAGGAGTGGAGAGAGAGAGGGGAGAGAGAGAGAGAGAGAGAAAGAGAGATGGGGAGGGAGGGAAGAAGGGAGAGAGAGAGGGAGAGAGAGAAAGAGAGAGAGAGAGAGAGCAATACTGGCGTGTGGTAAATTTAGCTCAAGACCGTTCATTTGCACGACAGTAACTGTCCCCCATATCCCATTGCAACTGTCAGCTTTCGGCCCCTACACGGGAAGCAACACGACCGTTTCGACAGGGACATGTTGTTCCGCTGCGGAGACATCATCAGTGATCTCCTCATCTGCTTCGCGGCCTTAGTGCCCGGCAATGGCATGAGCCGAGCCGAAGCTCATCTTCTATGGCCCGGAGCACTAGTTTGTAGCACAGAATGCTCCGGGCTTGTCATTGTTATCGTTATTGCTATTGCTTCGTATGTCAACAGGCTAAGTTGCCAGAATTGGCAATTAGTGAGGTAGGTCACTAGTTCTGGCTTGTATAAGTCTGTTCATGGACAGGGAGGCTGTACCACTTATTCGGTATATATTCATGGGTAGGTTTCCATAACTGCAAGTTATTATTATTTTCTTTGTCTTTGTTATATCAAAAAGGACGTATCTCTATGCAGGTGAAATAGCCTACACTATGGCAATAATACGCCATATTCGGTCACTATTTCAACCAACAATCGATAAGGTAGTCACGTATTGATAGATCGTAACAGAGCGTAACAGGACGTAACAGAACATTGACAGAACAGTACGTATCTGACAGAATATTACCCAACTTAACCAAAGCTAACGTAACCTAACCTAGCCTAATTTAACGTGACCTAACTTAACGCAACCTAACCTAACTTAACCTAACCTGACCTAATATAACGTGACCTAACTTAACACAACCTAACCTAATGTAACCTAACCTAACCTAACTTAACGTGACCTAACTTAACACAACCTAACCTAACGTAACCCAACTTAATCTAACTTAACGTGGCTTAACACAACCTAACCTAACTTAACCCAACCTAACGTAACGTAACCTAATCTAACCTAACCTAACCTAACCTAACCTAACCTAACTTAACGTGACTTAACCCAACCTAACCTAACTTAACGCAACCTAACCTAACCTAACTTAACGTGACTTAACCCAACCTAACCTAACCTAACTTAACGCAACCTAACCTAACCTAACCCAACTTAACCTAACCTAACCTAACCAAACCTAACCAAAAAGCCTCAGAAACCTCGGGCAATGACGGTAAAATAGTCAATATGGTGGTCTCCGTTCCTCATAGTTTACTTTGCTCTTGATGCAAGACCTCCGTATTGACTGTGCTTTATCCGTACTCGAGGTCTTCCCTTTCAGCCAAATGACCTGAGTTTCCTTCCTGCTCTGACCTAACTCCATCGTTACTGTTGGAGTGCCGCGGGAGATGAATGGAGTCTCGTGGTGACTCCCAGAATAACCTAGGAGTCACCTGCGATAAAGCTGCCGACTCCCAAAATTAGAGAACGATGACAGTGATTGAAGATAATAACAGTAGTGATAATTATAATAGTTATAATTATAACAACCCAAACATCACCCTCACCCTTACTCTTACTCTCTACCCATCCCTTACTCTCTCACACTCACCCTCACTCTCTACCTAATCCTCACCCTCTCACCCTCACTCTCACTCTCTTCCCAACCCTGGCCCTCTCACACTCACCTTCACTCTCACTCTCTACCTAATCCTCACCCTGTCACCCTCACCCTTACTCTCACTCTCTTCCCAACCCTGGCCCTCTCATCCTCACCCTTGGACTTTCTCTCTACCTAACCCTCACCCTCTCACCCTTGCTCTCACTCCCATTTCTTTCACCCTCACCCTTGTTCTTACTATACCTGCCCCTCAACATCTCAGCCTCTCACTCTCTCACCCTCTCAGCCTCTCTCTCTCACCCTCTCCCTCTCTCACCCTCTGAGCTTCACCCTTTCTCACCCTATACACCGGAAGCCAAACGCATTTTTTTCTCCCGTGTTCCGTCCCGACAAGTTCATTTGAGACGTAATATGGAAACAGGTCTTTGTAGACAAGCGGCAGGGTGTCATTGTCCCTGGAAGCTCTTGTTTCAGAATAAACCTCTGGATTATTCAGGAGACAAACTTGTGTCCTTTCCTCGCGATCCCAACAAGACTTCTCCAGGGAAAGTCTTATCCCTCTTCTTATAAAAATTGCCTTTTCCACTTCTTTCGATGCAAGACTTTAGAAGGCAGACTTTTCCGATGCAAGACTCTAGAAGGCAGACTCTTCGGTATGCAAGGCTCTAGAAGGCAGACTCTTCCGATGCAAGGTTCTAGAAGGCAGACTCTTCGGTATGCAAGGCTCTAGAAGGCAGACTCTTCCGATGCAAGGTTCTAGAAGGCAGACTTCCGATGCAAGGTTCTCGAATGCAGACTCTTTGGTATGCAAGGCTCTAGAAGGCAGACTCTTCGGTATGCAAGGCTCTAGAACGCAGACTCTTCCGATACAAGGTTCTAGAAGGCAGACTCTTCGGTATGCAAGGCTCTAGAAGGCATACTCTCTGGTATGCAAGGTTCTAGAAGGCAGACTCTTCGGTATGCAAGGTTCTAGAAGGCAGACTCTTCGGTATGCAAGGTTCTAGAAGGCAGACTCTTCGGTATGCAAGGTTCTAGAAGGCAGACTCTTCGATATGCAAGGCTTCCGAAGGCAAACTCTTCCGATGCAAGGTTCTAGAAGGCAGACTTTTCGGTATGCAAGGCTCTAGAAGGCAGACTCTTCGGTATGCAAGGCTCTAGAAGGCAGACTCTTCGGTATGCAAGGCTCTAGAAGGCAGACTCTTCCGATACAAGGTTCTAGAAGGCAGACTCTTCGGTATGCAAGGCTCTAGAAGGCAGACTCTTCGGTATGCAAGGCTTCCGAAGGCAGACTCTTCGGTTAGTAGATGATACCTGGAGACTTATTTTACAAAATTGCCTTCTTTGATATTTCGAATGTAATGTTTTGTAAGGTTGGTTCTTTGGCTTGTGGATGTTTTTTTTAAGGCTTTAGAAGGCTGTGTCTTCGGTTAGTAGATGATACCTGGAGACTTGTTTAACAAAATTGTCCCTTTTCTAATATTTCAAATATAATGTTTTGTAAGGTTGGTTCTTTGGCTTGTAGATGTAACCCAAGAACCTACTTCATAAAGAATAACCTTTTTTTATAACCTCTATAGGCTATGAGGGGGGTTACAAGGTCTAACGGTTTGTCGAACGCAGTTCGACAGACCCTTTTTAAATTGATGTGTGAACGTGTGAACGGGGTATTTGGTTGTCGAACACGTTGGTTAAACCCCAAATACCCCGTTCACACGTTCACACATCACTTTAAACACGTGTCTGTCGAACCGCGTTCGACAAACCGTTAGATCGTGTAATCCCCCTCTATGTCTTCTTCTCGAAATTCTTCCCTACAGAAAAAGTGTCATACAGATGGATTAAATAATTCTGCGACAGACTAAATAATATTGAAAATACCCTTCGGTGTCCTAGAATAATTGTGGGATCTATAAAGTCTTTGTGAAAAAAAGTAAAATGTACTTCCGTTGTGTAAAAATAAAAGGTGAATAAAGAGATAAACATATAAACAAATGAAAATAGATAAATGAATGAATGAGTAAATAAATTAATAAATAGATCAGTAAATGAAAAATGGACATATTATTAGGTAGATAAATAGATAAATAAGTAGATAAATGAATAGATAAAAATAAGCTTAATATGACACATGTTAAGTGGTGGAAAGACAAAGAGTATGGAGTGATGCAATAGAAATATTCAAATGGGACAAGGGATTTAACAAGGGTGATACAGACAAGGTCATCATATTAAGACAGCAGGGCAGGACTCGTAGTAATGGATTTAAATTCAGGGTGTTACCTAGTGAGGATATGTGGACACTGTCGTAAGCTTCCTTTAAGTCTACGGTCTTCTTCTTCTTCTTCTTTTTCATCTTTTTTTCTTCTTCACCTTTTCTTCTTCTTATTCTTCTTCTTCTTCTTCACCTTTTCTTCTTCTTCTTCTTCTTCACCTTTTCTTCTTCTTCTTCTTCTTCTTCTTCTTCTTCTTCTTCTTCTTCTTCTTCTTCTTCTTCTTCTTCTTCTTCTTCTTCTTCTTCTTCTTCTTCTTCTTCTTCTTCTTCTTCTTCTTCTTCTTCTTCTTCTTCTTCTTCACCTTTTCTTCTCCTTGTTCTTCTTCCTCTTTTTCAACTTTTCTTCTTCTTCTTCATGAATATGTTATCTGCATTACCTTGTATGGAAAGAAACCTGCTTGATATTCACGTATGAGTAAGACATAATATTGCATCAGTGATTTATGTACTGTGTCTTGCTGCATTGTTTCTGACTTAGAGCAGTGGGCGGGATACAGGGATGACCCGTTATCCACGAGGAGCTAAGATGAGAGGGAGGAAAGGGTGGTGGAGGGGAGTGGAATGGGTGGAAGTGGAATGGGTGGGAGTGAGTACATGTCTTTTGATTTGGCTACCTCCCTTATAAGGGGGAAAAATCCTTTGGTATGTAGATAGATTTGTGTATTTGTATTGTATGTCCATTTCATAATCTATGGCAAAATATATTCAACCTTAGGAATTCGATACTCTCTTGACTCCTATCCATTGGTTGGGTCAGGGAGTTTTTACGGCCGGATTTATCCGGGCTTGGGACCGGCACGGGGCAACTATTTCTAGCCATCCCGTGGCTGGGTTCTAGCCATTCCATGGGAAATGTCAACAGGAAAAGAAGAAGAATTCAACCTTAGGAATTAGGAAAGTAATGCGTAATTGGAAGTATGCATGTTCGTATGTATGTGTAATTATTCTCGAAGTTTCCGTGACAGTCATGTGATCGCCATTCCTGAATACTTATTTAATTATCATTTCAATTCTTGTAATGTGAAAGTGGGATGAATGTGTAATAGGATATCTTTGTAGATATATCTATATTATTATATTATTTTGAGTGTCTGTTATTTTCTGTGTGAAAGGGAATAAATGGAACTAATTGGGCAAATGGCAACGTAGATAGATTCCAACGTACCCAGAAAGGACGCGTCAGTCAGTCAGAGAACGTGCGTGTACCCAAGAACAATAAAGCAGTGATACGTGTCCGTGTCTGTCTTTAGTGCCCCATCTCTAAATATTGAATATTACTGTCTGTTAATATTTGCTCAAATAAATGAGACTTCTAGTCAGACACCCCAAGGGTCTTCAAGAACGAACTCCCTCGACGGCCGCGTTGTCTGAAGACAATTTCGGCCTCCTCGTCCCCGGAAATCGAGAACGATGCTGACCCGATCAATTCTGTCAGAAATTTATTGTTTCTGGTTCCGCGGTCGCGCTTGTGACTCGAGGGAGGAGGGTGATTGGAAAATCAATGTCTTCTGATGATTCGCTCTTCGACTTCGCAAGAACTCTCGAAGTCTCTGCGAAGTGAAAGATGATGGTCGTCCACAAGACGGAGACGAAAACGACCGTCTGGCTTATCGTAAACTTCGAAAGTGTTTTTTTTTTTCTTTAATCACATTCCGTCCTCGAATACAACTGGAATTGATCTTCTGAAAGACGAAATGTGGGTCGGAGGGCCGTCACGTGGTCAGCATATAATGTCAGTTTCGGCGCGTTTGACTCTCCAAGTCTTCATAGATTCCATCTTGGCAGAAACTTAACAAAGACATAGAAGTCTCCATCTCGCGGAATAAAATCACTTCTTTAAGGAAGAAAGTACAAAATCAAATGTTTTATCAAAATGTAAGAAATAGTTTCACAGAGGAAGGAATTTACCTCAGGAAGTATATAATCTCTTGCAACAGACATTATAAAACAAGTTGATCTCAGGAGTAGACTACAGGCTAGGGTACCATCCTTCACCTACATAAAATCATCGGTTGTTTTACATTAACATCTATGATGAAGGTGGAAAAGAAGTCACGGGTCTAGTTCCCAGTTTTTGGGTTTATTCCTGACCGGTTTCGCTCTATGCTTCTTCAGAGGAATTCTCTGAAGAAGCATAGAGGGAAACCGATCAGGAATAAACTAAAAAACTCGAAACTAGACCCGTGACTTCTTTTTCCACCTTCATCAGCTTGTCACAATGTCCCAGCATTAATATCTGTCTATATACCAAGAGCTTTTTCCCCCTTATAAGGGAGGTAGCCAAATCAAAAGGCACGTACCTACTCCCACCCATTCCACTCCCCTCCACCACCCTTTCCCCCATCTCATCTTAGCTCCTTGTGGATGACGGGTAACACCTGTATCACTCCCACAAAAACGAAGTGGAACCGACCATTGTTTACCAGGACCTAGAGTGAGACAAAGACGAAGGTGAGGGATGTCTACACCAGGAGGCGTGTAACTGCGGCCGAAGCCATCACCAACCTGGCCCCTTAACTCCCTAATCCCCTTAACTGACTCCCAACTCTATGTAACTTGGTTACTACCTCCTTGTTACAGACATTAACTTTGAGTTCAGGAGGTCGAGATGTGGACACATAAATATATCACGATTGACGCGGAGATGCTGTGTGTGTATTCTCGAATGTAAAAATATCTAACTCCGGTATCAAATTAAGGTGTTTGACCAATGCAGGATGACCGGACTAACCCTTGGAGGATGAGACAGCCTCTGGACTCTTCTACAGTGGTTTGATATGGTTTGGTAAGGTTACTTTATAGAAACACTATAAAGTAGTAAATGCCTAATTGGAGGAATCCCCCCCCCCATAGGGCGGGATGGGGGGTGGGGGGGACTGTGGGAAATTCCCAGGGAAGGTATGAAGTTTGTGTGTGTTTGTGTGTGTGTGTGTGTGTGTGTGTGTGTGTGTGTGTGTGTGTGTGTGTGTGTGTGTGTGTGTGTGTGTGTGTGTGTGTGTGTGTGTGTGCGTGCGCGCGCGTGTGGAGGGAGGGGCTGGGGGAGTTCACGTAATGTTGAAACAAAGTTGAACAAAAGTTCACATAAATTTGAACAAGGGGTGGAACACAGCGCCATAGAAAAACATATGAACACGGTAGAGTTGTCACACACCACCAGCAACTGAAACTGTGCTGTGCGGTCTTGTACCAGATTCATTTGTGGGCAGCTGTACGTTCGAATTCCAAATTTTGCCGACAGCTTTATTTATTTGTTTATTTATTCACTTATTTATTTATTCTATTGTATATATATATATATATATATATATATATATATACATATATATATGAACATTTTAGAAGCTCTGCCAAGGGATTCGAACCCTGACCTGCGCGTGCATAATCACGAAGTCAAGACGCTAGCAACCGACCTTTGGCAGAGCTTCTAAAATGTTCAATCTGTTTTAAACATACACAACATATATATATATATATATATATATATATATATATATATATATATATATATATATATGTTGCTTACGTGTTAAGATGGGTTATTAAGCTCTCTGGGCAGGGGCCTCCTTCAGCTGAATAAACTCCCCTGGCAGCCAGAATAGAGTTATAATTGCGAGCGTTCAATTCAGAAATCAAAAGGGCATTGGTACACATCTCAATCCATTGCCATATTTTTTAGATTTTGTTCAGGTGAACAGGGTTCAACAAATATAGAAGAAAAAAATCTTCTCCAACCGTGTAATATATTTCTTGATTCAATTTCACCGTCTGGACACAAGCCAGAATAAGATATGAAAAGCTCGTGCTGGTGATTTCTCTCTCTCTCTCTCTCTCTCTCTCTCTCTCTCTCTCTCTCTCTCTCTCTCTCTCTTTTTTTTCTTTTTTTTTTTCTTTTTTTAAACCCGCCCAGACCTCAACTTTGCCACGGTCTGGAAAAGGTATGGAGAATGTAGCAGTTTGCCTTTAGATTATTGGTATTTTGGTTTTCATGTTTACCTTGTAGATGGCTTTGGATATTTGCCCTGTATTGGTGGCTCATTTCCGCTGGGACCGCAGACCTATTGCTGTTTTATTGACGATGCATTGGCAAGGCCGCTGGGCGAACGTTTGGGACTTTCTGATATATGTATTCCCTCCACTTCACCCGAACGTTTTCGCTTGGAAAAGTGGCGTGTAATCGTTTGTTGGTCTTCGTACAGCTTCTGTATTGCTTGCGTTTCGCGTGTTAAACGTTTGTTTGCGGGTTTTATATGAAACGTTTGGAGTGTGTGGTGTTCGTGACTTCTGCGTTTTATGTCTACAGAAACGTTGCATCCGCGTTTCAAGTGTTGAAGTGGGTCAAGGGTTTTAACAAGGGCGGTGCAGACAAGGTCATCATATTAAGACAACAGGGTAGGACTCGCAGTAATGGATTTAAATAGGACAATTTTAGATTTAAAAAGGAAATAGACAAGAACCGGTAGTTAATGAATGGAATAAACTTAGTAACCATGTCGTAGGCGCCGAAACTATTGATTGTTTTAAGAGTAGGATAGATAACTTCATGGATGGGGATTATCAGTGGTAATGGACATGGATCTGCCTAGTGCAGGCCTTAGGGCCTCTTGTAGCCTCCTTAATTTTTATGTTCTTATCTGTGTCATTATGACGTATGAAATTGATGAAATTTTCTACTGGGAATCGAATCCCAGTTGGAGAGTTTATTAATTGTATATGCCTTTTTCTTTTTGGCTACCCCCCGTGTAGGGGGAAAAGGCCTTTGGTATATGTATGTATGTATGTATATATTTATATGTCATAATGACGTAACTTGTCGGAAAGCTAGCCTGCATAAAGGATTCGATGAAATTACAATACATACTGCGTCTCGCGCGTGTCCTCGGTGGGCTGAAATCATGATCTAGGTCGTTCCATTTTGTAGAGCCGTCGTGGCGCAATGGTATCGTTCTTGCTTTTATAATAAGTTGTGGCTCAGGCAAGGGTTCGAATCCCAGTGGGAGAGTTTATTGATTATGTTCTTGTGTTTCTGATGTACGTGTTTCGTATATTTCACGTGTTCAGTTTAGTTTGTGAACCTCATGCAAATAGAGGCTTTGATGAATGCTAGTGCTTCTTCCATGGCACTTCCATTTCGTTAATTGATATTACATTGATCTATATTATATTTCACTTCCAACTCGCATTCGTAAATTTATGTTACATTAATTGATATTACATTTCACTTCCAGTTTATTCCCATTCCATTACTGTTCGTGTTACATTAATTGATATTACATTTCACCTCAATTTCAGTTCCATTTCACTTTCGTAAATTTATATTACATTAATTGATATTACATTTCACTTCCATACCATTATTGTTGATGTTACATTAATTGATATTACATTTCACTTCCATTCCATTACTATTGTTATTACATTAATTGGTATTACATTTCACTTCCATTTTAGTTTCATTTCACTACCATTTCACTTTTATTTCACTTCCATTCCATTACTATTGATATTACATTAACTGATGTTACATTCTTTCCATTTCATTTCCATTTCATAAATTGATACTACTATAAATCCCGTTTTAAGCGAAGATGCGCTTATTACGATCACTGTGATCCTCTTCAGCGTCAATAGGATTACAGACACTGATCGTAATAAACGCATCTTCGAACAACGTTCTTTCTCTTCTTCGGAAGTTGGATTTACAGTTCATCTCACAAATGTGTTAAAACGTTTAACTCCTTTGGTTGATTTTGCAAGTGTTTTGTTGATTATGTATGCCATTTAATGAAGCGGCCTTGCCGTGAATGTGCTGTGCCTTGCGGCACTGCTTCTGACGGGATGTAGAGATGACCCGTCATCCAGGAGGTGCCAAGATAAGA
>NC_134803.1:52655303-52657803 GCF_046742065.1 Oratosquilla oratoria | reverse complement strand
ACAATGAAATGTGTTCATGAGCCTTATCCACAAAACTCTGAGGCAGATCAACGTTGTCTTTAAGCTCCAGTTTATCGTTATATAATTATTGATTGATTATCGAAAGTAACCAAACCCAAAAATCTAATATGCAACCATAGCTTCTGCGTCGAGATACAGTGCACATGTGCAGAGAAAGAAGAGTGGATAGGTTAGTATTTAGTGAGTCAGAGGTGGAAGGAAAGAGAAGCAAGGACGACCGAGAAGAAAATGGAAAGGTAGTTGAGAGGAATTGACGGACAGGGATAGGATGACCGCTAAAGAGATAGGTACATTAATGCAAGTTTGTGGATAGTGCAGGGAAAGAGTGTGGGCAACTTAGTATTTAATGAGTCAAAAGTGGAAGAAAATAGAAGCAAGGAAGACCGCAAAGAAAATGGAAGGCTCTTTGAGATGATCTCATGGATAGAGACGTCACAAGAACACAGAAATGAAGGGGGACTGCAAGAGACCATAAAGCCTAGACTATGCAGTTCCATGTCCATTACCACCTATCTTCCCCATCCGTGAAGTTATCTGACTTTCTCTTAAAACAACCAATTGTTTCAACGCTTTCTACTGTATGTGGTTGCTAAGTCTATGTCATTCATTAACCACTCTATGGGTAAACTAGTTCTTGCGTATTTTCTTCTTGGATCTGAATTTGTTCGGTTTAAAGGTGCAGGGGGCAGATACTTTACTTCAAGAGTGAAAAGTGGACAGCTGAAGAACAGACGAGAAGAGGAGGGGATGTGATGAAGAAGGATGAAATCTGAATCTGAATTTGTTCGGTTTAAAGGTGCAGGGGGTAGATACTTTACTTCAAGAGTGAAAAGGGGGCAGCTAAAGAACACGAGAAGAGGAGGAGCTGATGGAGAAGAGAAATAAGATGAATAAGGATGAAATCTGAATCTGAATTTGTTCGGTTTAAAGATGCAGGGGGCAGATACTTTACTTCAAGAGTGAAAAGTGGACAGCTGAAGAACACACGAGAAGAGGAGGAGCTGATGGAGAAGAGAAATAAGATGAAGAAGGATGAAATCTGAATCTGAATTTGTTCGGTTTAAAGATGCAGGGGGCAGATACTTTACTTCAAGAGTGAAAAGTGGACAGCTGAAGAACACACGAGAAGAAGAGGAGCTGATGGAGAAGAGAAATAAGATGAAGAAGGATGAAAGGACGACGGGTGTTTTGAGTTTGACCGTCGTAAAGGGAGTTGCGAGCTCAATGGAATAGAAAAAAAAAAAGTAAGCAAGGTAATTAAGAAAATGAAGTTTCTTTCATTCCTAATTGAACTCTGTATATATTTTCATCATTTTTACTTTAAGAGGGAAATACTCTGTTTCTCGTAGTTTATGTAAATAGATGGCGCTATGCTATTGTCTAAAGTCTGGTAAGTATACGTACAAAAAAAAATGTAATGTACAAAAACTGTACGTATTGTACTAAGGTCCATACCAGAGCCCAGGTCCAATTTTAGTACAATGTACATGCGTAAATAGATGACGCCATACTATTATCTAAAGTCTGGTCAAGTATACGTACAAAAAAAAATGTAATGTACAAAAACTGTACATATTATACCAAGGCCCATACCAGAGCCCAGGTCCAATCTTAGTACAATGTACATGCGTACATTTGCGTTAGTAAGGATGATCAATTCAAGAATTCTATTTCTGTTTTGAATGAAGGAGTCTTGGCTATAAGACCGTTTAATTTCAAATTTGAATGAAGAAGACGGTTGTGACCGTTTCATTTCAAATTTGAATTAATGACTCTTGGTTATGTGACCGTTATTTGAAGAGACGGTTAGCATCGTTACAGACTACGAAACATATTCTTCTGATTTACTCAGCCATTGTACAGCGATGGGCAAAAGTCTTGAAAAATATCCAAGGGTTTTGTCATGCAAACATAAGTCTTATTGATCATCATTAAACGTTTTTTTTTTAAGAGTATTCATATTACGATTAACTGTCTTTTCTTGAATAGAAACGTATATCGAATATTCAACAATTTAGATATTACGTCTTCATAATAGGTCATAGAATTTTTACCGCGACATCACATGGAAGTTCACTTCTTGAGTGGATTTACATAATCATAGGCATGCGCGCACACACACACACACACACACACACACACACACACACACACACACACACACACACACACACACACACACACACACACACAATTAGATAAGGCAACAGTGTGTGCAAACACTATTCAAGAATTTAAGAACAAACTTGATGCTGAAAGATACAAAGACGGATCACTACGAGCATAGCTCCCTTCCCGTATAATACAACTAGGTAAACACACACACACACACACACACACACACACACACACACACACACACACACAAAACACACACTCCCTCTCTCTCTCTCTCTCTCTCTCTCTCTCTCTCTCTCTCTCTCTCTCTCTCTCTCTCTCTCTCTCTCTCTCTCTCTCTCTCTCTCTCTCTCTCTCACAC
>NC_134803.1:52642803-52650303 GCF_046742065.1 Oratosquilla oratoria | reverse complement strand
CACACGTATACACACCTACGTATACATGAACAACACATACATATACCCATATAAACACGCATAAAGTGACTTTTAACAGTGAACAACCACTCCCATTCCCCTAGGTTCGAATCCCGCGCAGGTGCGTCTTCTTGCCTCAAACGTCGACGTCATCAGTAGGTCCCGTCTCGTTCGTCCCTCACGCGCTTCTGCTCCCTAATCCCGCCTAAATCCCTGGGATTGTCGACCTATATCCTCCCAATTAACCTGCGCGGCCCATTTCGCCCTCCAAAGCCCCTAATGACCTTCAAGAAGAACCTCTGTTATGTGCGTGCGTTCACACCAAAAAGCGGTCAAAGGTACAGGATTGTATACTAGTCGCTACTCCCCTCCCAAAATAAATAAATGAATAAATGAATAAGTAAATAGATAAATAAATCAAATCAAATAAAAAGAAGAAAAAGAAGACTATAACCATGTAGATGATGATGATAATGATGATGATGATGATGATGATGATGATGATGATGATGATGATGATGATGATGATGATGATGATGATGATGATACCACCCACCCACCCCAAAAAAAGAGAAAGACTATAACCATGTAGATGATGATTATGATGATGATGACGATGATGACGACGATGATGATGATGATGATGATGATGATGATGATGACATGGTTGAACGTCACAAGCTCCCCTTTATCGGGACGCTTGGACGTTGTCTCTTATTGAGAACTGCAGCGTTGAATTTAATGAACTATACCCTTGGTTCAACTTCGCCGGTTGCAGGGTTCGAAACGCCATCCCCTCAACCTTCGCTGCAAGTAACGACGCCCTAACCCGTTCGGCCAGCGAGCATCCAATATAGAAATATATATATATATATATATATAAATACTCCATTGTAAGGGTGTGTAAAAATAGAACTTCTCTTTGGTTGTATAGTAACTTCTAGAAATATACATATATGCACACACACACACACACACACACACACACACACACACACACACACACACACACACACACACACACACACACACACACACACACACACATATATATATATATATATATATATATATATATATATATATATATATATATATATATATATATATATATATATATTGTTTCGTGTACTTGCTTTATTGGCATCATAATACCCTACACCACTGCTTCACAGCAAAATAGAAAATATATTTTGTACCGAAAGTAATTAATCTCACTTATGGCCATAAATCAACTGTTCTTTGAAAGAAAGAAAAAATAAATAAAAATAAACCCATGCATTTGTCATTTCTTCATATTCATCTGAAGACTTATATATCCAGCCCAGATGCCGAGGTTTATGGATAAGGATTGCAATTCATCACAGAGGCAAAACATCACAACAGGATACTTACTTATCCACAGAGTTCGAATACAGAAAGGATAAAATAGACGATAGAATTAAGAAATAAATTATGTTCATCCCGTGGAGGGTTAACCAAATAGTTAAGGGGTTTAGATTAACTCGATTAACACACTCCTTACCTACCCGGTGGTACTTTACTCTTTGTAGTTGTAACTGCCGTCTGGTGATTTTATTCATATACAAAGTCACTCCTTTGGTAGTTAGAAAATCTCTCTTAACGTCTTCCCTACTGGGTGATAGTTTTCCACGTAGTTAAGGGGTTTAAATTAACTCGATTAACACACTCCTTACCTACCCGGTGGTACTTTTCTCGTAGTTGTAACTGTCGTCAGGTGATTTTATTCATATACAAAGTCACTCCTTTGGTAGTTAAAAATCTCTCTTAACGTCTTCCCTACTGGGTGATAGTTTTCTTTTAATGTTTACATCTGCCGTTATCATCATCATCAATTGGGGGCGTACGCCAGGGAACGCTTTACTTCACTCACACGCCAGCACCAGTGCCCACGGTCTCCACGGGCAAGCTTCCATGCAGACATCCTTCTTCCCCACTCAAAACAACTCTCGACAGATGAAAATTAATATTTATGTAAACAAGTTGCTTAAACGCGGAAAAGGGAACATGGACTGGGCAATGAAGCGTTTGTTGCTGACGTTTCGTGTACGCTGAGGTTAGTAAACGAAACGTATACGGAGCTGCCTAGTGTAGGCCTTATGGTCTCTTGCAGTCTCCTTCATTCTTATGTTCTTATGTAAACGTTTCGTCTACGTTGAGGAAGTCAGTAGACGAATACGTCAGGAATAAACGCTTTACTCACAAGTCCACGTTTAACTTTG
Source organism: Oratosquilla oratoria (assembly GCF_046742065.1). Lineage (NCBI taxonomy): Eukaryota > Metazoa > Arthropoda > Malacostraca > Stomatopoda > Squillidae > Oratosquilla > Oratosquilla oratoria. The sequence continues at coordinate 52,648,060 of NC_134803.1, read as the reverse complement.
TCGTGTTGAAGCAACTCTCGATAGCTTCGATCAACTTAGCATCCTCTTCGTCTCCTCCAACGAAGAAGGTCTCTTGTGGAAACAATTCTTAGCGGTGACACTCGTATGAAACAGAGGCTCCATAACAGGATTGGGTCCAAATACACTTACTTATACTTGGGCTCAAGTACGGATTTCCATGTACTTGTACAGGCCAGGGTTGGGTCCAAGTACATGTACTTGAATAGGTCAGGGTTAGGTCCAAGTACATTTACTTTTACTTGTATTTGGATTTAAGTACAGATTTTCATGTACTTGTACAAGCCAGGGTTGGGTCCAAGTGCATGTACTTGTATAGGTCAGGGTTGAGTCTAAGTACATTTACTTTTATTTGTACTTGGATTTAAGTACATTTGTACTTAGGCCCAAAAACTTGAAAAATATCAAGTACATTCAAGTACAAACAGATACATTGTGTTTAATCAAAAGTTATGTACTATATGTAGATTCTAATGAACTTTGTGTTGATGCTATTGGGTAAATGCACTCATCTGTTATTTTAGGTGTTTGGACTTGAGTACAAAGCAAAATTACTGTACTTGTTCTTTTTCTCGATAAATATCCAGGTATGTAAAAGCAGCAACGATTGCAACAGCACTCTGCGTTTGGACTCTCTCCTACAAATATCCAGGTTGTTGGACTTCCAGTCGTCTGTACTGGAACGCAGCCCTGCAGTCCAAAATCTCTCCCTTTTCTACCGTGTGCTACTTTTCCTTTTATTCTTGATCTCGTCAGTCGATTTTATTCATTTCAGTGAGATCCCAAGTCAATAGGATTTGCTCAGTTCCCAGTTATGGCCTATAAGCCAAAGGAGTTTTTCTCATCCCCGGTGGATACTGTGTCGAAGACTGAGCATAACGTTCTGTTTTATGGGACGCTATCATCAGGACTCAAATGCATGGGAGAGTTTTTTTTTTTTTTTTTTTTTTTAACTTTTGCGCTCGTCATATATCCAAACAAGGACTCTATGAAACATATCCATAGATCATATGGCTCTCCATTTTCTCTCTCTCTCTCTCTCTCTCTCTCTCTCTCTCTCTCTCTCTCTCTCTTTTTTTCACTGCAGCCATGAATGCAGCTCATAGCAATGCAGAGAGCAGTCATGAGAGTCTGAACGGAATAAAGAATTTGGATCGCTCCTCTTCGGCACGCAGGGAAGCAGAAGCCGTCTTTTGGTTTTATTTGATTTTTATTTATTCATTTCATCGTTTATATCTATTATTATTATTATTATTATTATCATTATATTATATTTTATTTTATTATTATTATTATCATTATAAATATTATTATATTATTATTATATTATTATTATTATTATTATTATTATTATTGTTATTATAATTATTATTATAATCATTATTATTATTATTACTACTACTAATATTATTATTATGATTATTATTATTATTATTTGTTTGTTTATTTATTCTATTTTTTTAATGCAGATAATACCAAAGATTATGTGGCGGCGTCATCGAAAGCGTGCTTACTGACCTCACATTCGCTTAGTCGTGGGCTCGAATCCCGCCACTCCTCTCCAATTCCCAGCAGTGACTGTTACCTGCCCCCAGCAGTCCCAGAAGCACATAAAAGGGCAAAGGTGACGGCTTCGGCCGCAGTTACGCGGGTATGGAAGGGGTTCATTGCGATGGTTCAATCCTCTCTCCCTCTCTCTCTCTCTCTCTCTCTCTCTCTCTCTCTCTCTCTCTCTCTCTCTCTCTCTCGGGGATTCATTCAACTATATTGGGCTGCCTGGCGGTCGACACAACAAATACTAAAACCACAAAACACTGACTGACTTAGATACTGAACAGTACGGAATGGACTAATTGTCCGGACCGGGAGCATTTGTCCCTAAGGTGCGTCGCGGCCAGACCTCGGGTCTGAGAAATCAGGAAATGTGGAGGTCCTGTCCGCTCGTCCATGCGAGGAGAAATCAGTCAGTTCGGTATTTTGGTTTTTCGGGAAGGGAAGGTCGTGCATCCTCTGGGGTTTCGGGGAATTAGGAACACCAAGAGAAACAGTAGTGTTAACAATATCGTGACGGTAAGGCAGAGAACGCTGGAAAAGCAAATATGATTTGTCCACGGCAATAGTGGCCTAAAAAGACTATATATAATATATATAGATAGATAGATAGATAGATAGATATAGATATATCGTGAATTTTGGGAGCAGCTTTTCTTGTGTACAATTCTTGTTGAACGACACAGCACACCCAGCGTTAATGATCTTCTTGGTGGCTTAAAGTTTCCTCTTTAATATCTTAGGTGTAAATGGAAAGGGAAATTTTGCAGCACGAGGTATCTCCAGGTAGAGTGATATGTGTGTCTTTGTGTGTGTGTGTGTGTGTGTGCGTGTGTGTGTGTGTGTGTGTGTGTGTGTGCGTGTGTGTGTGTGTGTGTGTGTGTGTGTGTGTATTCACCTTGGTCTTTGGATCACGTGTTGGACCCGTGACCGACAGCTATTTCCCTCCCGGAAGAGAGCTCAGAGCTCGTATGACCGATCTATGGGTAATGCTATGACCTTTCACACACATACACACCCAGCTCCCCGCCCGCGAGAGTCAGAGTAACGACCCGAAGCACAGCGATACCGAAATAATTTCGGCCCTGGGCAGGATTCGAACTGGGTACTGCGAGCACTATCGTACTCCCCAGTCCAGCGCTATACCAACCGTGACACCGATTCGTGTGTGTGTGTGTGTGTGTGTGTGTGTGTGTGTGTGTGTGTGTGTGTGTGTGTGTGTGTGTGTGTGTGTGTGTGTGTGTGTGTGTGTGTAAAATAATAAAATTATAATAATCGGTTTATTGAGTAAACAATGGTACATGATGTGCTAGGCGTCGTTATCTACATATGGTGTGTTTATTTACTGCGGTCGGGTGTTCGAGACCTTATCAGTGATGATAAGGTCTAAGGTTGTCCGTCGGTTGTTAGTGAGGTTAGCTGGTGTACAGAGTTTGAAACCCCGCATAGAATCAACTTAAAGATGGAAATCTCGTAGGACGGCAGTCTTCGTGATGTGGTGGGGGCTCGTGGCAGGTCGTGCGCACACGATGACAGACGCGGTGTTGTATTGTTGGGGTGGAGACGAGAGATTTGACCTTACCCAGCAAGTCTAAATCCCTGGGAACGTCAGCACTAAGATATGTTGGAGTCAGGTTATTGCGGCAAAACAAAGCCTGAGAATTGCCTTGTAGTAAACACTGTCTAAGCCACTTCGTCCATGTTGTTGGTTACTGAAGTTAGTGAGTAACCGCACCCTCGTTTCGATCTGTATTATTCACTGGGTCGGTGTTGGTACAAAGGAGGACTCAACATTGTGTCATTTCACTAAATGGAGGTTCCCTCAAGTGGGGCGAGGTCAGTAGGCTGACCTCAGCCTGCAACAAAGGGTCATTGTCACACCGAAGTCAGGTCACGCAGACGCGTCTACACCTCATGGCTGCCGCAAAGTGTGTGTGTGTATGTGTGTGTGTGATTCACTATGGTCTCGGATCACATGTTGGACTCGTGATCGACAGCTATTTCCCTCCCGGAAGAGAGCTCAGAGCTCGTACATGACCGATCTATGGGTAATGCTGTGACCTTACACGCACATACACACCCAACTCCCCGCCCACGAGAGTTGGAGTAACGACCCGCAGCGCAGCAATACTGAAATTATATCACCCCTTGGCGGGAGTCGAACCCGGACCACCGTAGCTACGGTGGCCAGGAACTCTACCAACTGAGTGTGTGTGTGTGTGTGTGTGTGTGTGTGTGTGTGTGTGTGTGTGTGTGTGTGTGTGTGTGTGTGTGTGTGTGTGTGTGTGTGTGTGTGCGAGAGAGAGAGAGAGAGAGAGAGAGAGAGAGGTTACCGACGTTCTCATCTTCCTCCTTTCAGACTAACACTTTGTTTTTCGTTTCCAGATCCTCGACTTTGTTATTTGTGAAGGAAAACAAAAGAAATCTCATTCTCTTCCTCTTCCTCCTCCTCTTCCTCTTCCTCATCCTCATCAACATCCTTTGTTTTACCCAGCGTTCTTCTGTTGTCCAATTTTTACTCCATTCCTTCCTCCTTCTCTTCCTCTTCCACCTCATCCTCTTCCTCCTCCTCCTCCTCCTCCTCTTCCTCTTCCTCTTCCTCCTCTTCCTCTTCCTCCTCCTCATCAACATCCTTTGTCTTACCCAGCATCTTCGTGACGTAAAGTCGTTCTTCTGTTCAGTTTTTACGCCATTCCTTCCTACTCCTCCTCCTCTTCCTCTTCCACCTCCTCCTCTTCTTCCCCTCCTCTTCCTCCCCTCCTCTTCCTCTTCCTCCTCTTCCTCTGTCATCTCATCCTCTTCCTCCCCTCCTCTTCCTCCTCCTCCTCCTCTTCCTTCTCCACCTCCTCTTCCTTTTCTTCCTTCTCTTCTTCCTCCTCCTTTTCCTCCTTGTCCGCCTCCTCGTCTTTCTCCACCTCCTCCTCTACCTCCTCCTCCTCCTCCTCCTCCTTCACCTCCTCCTCCTGCACCTCCTCCTTCTCCTACTCTTCCGCTTCCTACTCCTCTTCCTCCATCCTGTGCCATACTTCCATATTCTCTTCCATATCACTCCATCTTGTCTAACTCCAAAATTTTACTCCATATTCTCCTCCTCCCCCTCGTAATCCTCCTCTGCATCATATTTCAAAACCTCATCACCATTTCTTTCTTCACCATTGTCACCTTACGCCAGGAGGCGCTGAGTAGCTGCGGCCGGAGCCGTCACCCTTTCCCTATCACGCGCTTCTTGGGCCAAGTAACAGTCACCGCTGGGAATCGGAGAGAGTGCGGGATTCGAACCTGGAGCTAAGCGAATGTGAGGCCAGCAAGTATGCTACCGATGACGCCACCAGCTTTGAGCATTTGGGATCTTTTGTACTTTTTTTTTTTAGTTCCTCAAGATGGACTTGATGAATTGTTTGTAACGAACCTTGGCTGGATCTCTTTGGCGTTGTTATTATTATTTCTGTTATCGTTATTGCTGTTATTATTGTTATTATTATCATTATTATTATTATTATTATTGTTATTATCATTGTTATTATTATTATTGTTATTATTTTTATTTTTATTATTATTATTATTATTATTATTATCATTATTATTATTATTATTATTATTATCGTCATCATCATCATCATCATCATCATCATCATCATCATCATCATCATCATCATCATCATCATCATCATCATCATCATCATCATCA
>NC_134803.1:52630303-52637803 GCF_046742065.1 Oratosquilla oratoria | reverse complement strand
CCCAGAAGAGAGCTCAGAGCTTATATATGACCGGCGTAAGGGTAATGCTGTGACCTTACACGCACACACACCCAACTCCCCGCCCACGAGAGTTGGAGTAACGACCCGCAGCGCAGCGATACTGAGGTTATTTCAGCCCCGGGCGGGATTCGAACCCAGACCTCCGTAGTGGCAGGTGGGAACTTTACCAACTGTGCCATCGAGTCGTGTGTGTGTGTGTGTGTGTGTGTGTGTGTGTGTGTGTGTGTGTGTGTGTGTGTGTGTGTGTGTGTGTGTGTGTGTGTGTGTACGTGTGTTTATACGATTGAGAAAGAATTGCGGCTCGAAAGGTAATTAGTGTGAAGGAAAGAGAAAGGGGATTGGGAAAAGATATTTAGTATTTCTCTATCGATAACCAGCACTTCTCTCCTAAGGTGTATTCCTGGAAGGAGGTGGCATAAGGAAATTTTACGAAGTCAGTAGATATGTCGAAGTAGAAGTAGAAGCTAAAGGCGTTCTGTATTCTTGTCTGAGTATATATTAGTTTCCAATCGTACAGGAATACTGTATGATACTGAAGGGGAAGAGGTATGAGGTAGTATGAGGATATGAGGATAGAAGATAATGAAAAGAGATAAAAGATAAAAGTACAGAAGCAGACTCTATCTATCGTGTCGGAGACCCAAAAACCAAAACCGAAAAAGTGTTTGGATTACCTCTTATAGACTCTGACGGGGATTTGAGGATATTTTCGTCTACCTGGTACCAGGGGATTTCTTTCGGTTCACAAGAATCCCCAGGGGGGGAGGGAAGGGGAAGACGGGAAACGCTAAACACATGCGCTGGCGTGACTTCGAGTAGGACCACAAAGAGGCGTCATTTCCGTCTGCCGAAGAAGGAGACGTTTCCGGCGATCTCGCGCCGAAGGTCGCTTTCAGACCCGCGTCGGGAGGACTCGAGACCGTCTCGCGTATACTTATTCTTCTTCTTATTCTTTCTGTTCTTCTTTTTCTTATTCTTCTTCGTCTTCTTCTTCCTCTTCCTCCACTTCTTTTTCTCTTCTTCCTCTTCTTCTTCCTCTTCTTCTTCTTCTTCTTCATCTTCTTCTTCATCTTCATTTTCTTCTTCTCCTTCATTTTCTTCTTCATTTTCTTCGTCTTTTTCTTCCTCCTCCTCCACTTCTTCTTCTTCTTCTTCTTCTTCTTCTTCTTCTCCTCCTTGTTTTTCTTCCTCCTCCTCCACCTCATCTTCTTCTTCCTCCTCCTCCACCTCCTCCTCCTTTCTTCTTTTTCTTCCTCCTCCTCCTTTCTTCTTCTTTTTCTTCCTCCTCCTCCACCTCCTCTTCCTCTTCCTCTACCTCCTCCTCCTCCTTTTCTTCTTCTTCCTCTTCTTCCTCTTCTTCAGAAGCCTCCCGCCCGCATCGTCCAAGTGTAATCCTACCCAGGAGGTTACAATTTCCGACGATTCCAGTAGCAATCGACACAACCAAGGGTCCTAAAACAGATCTGCTTTCGTACAAGATCAACAATTCCGTTTGCATGTGTGTGTGTGTGTGTGTGTGTGTGTGTGTGTGTGTGTGTGTGTGTGTGTGTGTGTGTGTGTGTGTGTGTGTGTGTGTGTGTGTGTGTGTAAATAATAATGATAATAATAATAGGTTTATTGAGATAGCAGTGATACACTGACAATAATACAATTGGGCACTTTTATGAGTAATATAGTAATTATTAGAGTGATATGCTTAGTCTAAAATTTATGATGAGTTTATTGTGCGGACAATGGATGGAATGGCACTGTTCTTGTATCGGTCAGTGTGTGTGTGTGTGTGTGTGTGTGTGTGTGTGTGTGTGTGTGTGTGTGTGTGTGTGTGTGTGTGTGTGTGTGTGTGTGTGTGTGTTCACCTTGGTCCTCCGGATCACGTGCTGGACTCGTGATCGACAGCTATTTCCCTCCCGGAAGAGAGCTCAGAGCTCGTACGACCGATCTATGGGGTAATGCTGTGACCTTATATGCACACACACCCCTAACTCCCCGCCCACGTGAGTTGGAGTAACGACTCGAAGCGAAGTGATACTGAAATTATTTCAGCCCTGGGCAGGATTCGAACCCGGACCGCCGTAGTGACAGTCGGGGACTCTACCAACCGCGCGCGCGCGCGCGCGCGTGTGTGTGTGTGTGTGTGTGTGTGTGTGTGTGTGTGTGTGTGTGTGTGTGTGTGTGTGTGTATTTCTTTGTTTTACTTGAAAGTATGGTTTACCCAATCAGTTATACGAAGGAAGGAGGTATACATGACACATAAAGAGCTGATTTTCGAGAGAGAAAAAATAAAACAAATTAATAAAAACCAACAAGGTTACAGAATAAGAACACATCGTAAATACAATCAGAAATCATAAAAAAGATTAAATCCCTCAAGTGTAAGTACCTGATAAACATTTCTTTTTCAAAATAAATCGCCAACATTTAGATTTATTATCATATGTATTATAAATCTGAAAATGCTTTTGCGTTGTAAGACAATCATGTGAATAAGAAACATAAGTTTTACGAGTATTTTGAGTCAATGGCACCAAGGAAATCAAGGTACGGTGCCTATCGCGGAAGGGAAGCCATAAAAGCGAGGAAACGTCGGACAGTGAGTCAACGTACCAACATATCTCGGATCAGCGTACTTTGATACGTCGGTGTGTACCAATATACTGCTTGCAAGTGTAGCATACATTATATGAACTAGATAACAGCAAGAACTTCCTGGAAATGGGCCCATGTGGCTTTGATGGGTCTCTCAAGAACCGAGCGGTTCTTGTAATTGGGCGCATGGGACCTTAACGAATCCCTCGAGAACCGAGCGGTCCTTGGAAATGGGCACACACGGCCTTGATATATCTCTCAAGAACCGAGCAGTCCTTGGAAATAGGCGCATGGGACCTTGATGAATCCCTCAAGAACCGAACGGTCCTTGAAATTGGGCGCATGGGACCTTGACGAATCCTTCAAGAATCGAGTGGTCCTTGGAATTGGGAGCATGGGACCTTGACAAATCCCTCGAGAACCGAGCGGTCTTTGGAATTGGGCGCATGGGACCTTAACGAATCCCTCAAGAACCGAGCGGTCCTTGGAAATGGGAGCATGCGGCCTTGACGAATCCCTCGAGAACCGAGAGGTCCTTGGAAATGGGCGCATGGGACCTTGACGAATCCCTCGAGAACCGAGCGGTCTTTGGAATTGGGCGCATGGGACCTTAACGAATCCCTCAAGAACCGAGCGGTCCTTGGAAATGGGCGCATGGGACCTTGACGAATCCCTCAAGAACCATTCGGTCCTTGGAATTGGGCGCATGGGACCTTGACAAATCCCTCGAGAACCGAGCGGTCCTTGGAAATGGGCGCATGCGGCCTTGACGAATCCTTCAAGAACCGAGCGGTCCTTGGAAATGGGCGCATGGGACCTTGATGAATCCCTCGAGAACCGAGCGGTCCTTGGAAATGGGTACGTATGGTCTTGACGAATCCCTCGAGAACCATTCGGTCCTTGGAAATGGGCGCATGGGACCTTGACGAATCCCTCAAGAACCGAGCGGTCCTTGGAAATGGGCGCATGGGATCATGACGAACCCCTCAAGAACCGAACGGTCCTTGGAATTGGGCGCATGGGACCTTGACGAATCCCTCGAGAACCGAGCGGTCTTTGGAATTGGGCGCATGGGACCTTGACGAATCCCTCAAGAACCGAGCGGTCCTTGGAAATGGGCGCATGCGGCCTTGACGAATCCTTCAAGAACTGAGCGGTCCTTGGAAATAGGCGCATGGGACCTTAACGAATCCTTCAAGAATCAAGCGGTCCTTGGAAATTTGGTGACGAATCCCTCGAGAACCGAGCGGTCCTTGGAAATGGGCGCATGCGGCCTTGACGAATCCCTCGAGAACCGAGCGGTCTTTGGAATTGGGCGCATGGGACCTTAACGAATCCCTCAAGAACCGAGCGGTCCTTGGAAATGGGCGCATGGGACCTTGACGAAGCCCTCGAAAACCAAGCGGTCCTTGGAATTGGGCAAAACGGCCTTGACGGATCCTTCAAGAACTGAGCAATCCTTTCTTTAGGCTCAATAAAAATTTTTGTCAGAACAAGATCTTGCTTTGGCGAGAAGGAAATATTTAAAGATTCCTCTGCGTCCACCACCGCCGCCACGACTGGCCTCGCCGCTTCTGTCAACAAGATAATTGACACAGCTGACTTCACTACCGTCAGTCATTACCGCCATCATCACTGTCAACGTCAAGGTTAAAATCATCATCATCATCATCATTACCATTGTCATTATCACCGTCATCATCATCATCATCATCATCATCATCATCATCATCATCATCATCATCATCATCATCATCATCATCATCATCATCATCATCATCATCATCACTATCATCATCACTATCATCATCATCATCATCATCATCATCATCATCATCATCATCATCATCATCATCATCATCATCATCATCATCATCATCATCATCATCATCATCATCATCATCATTATCGACAACGTAGCCTTGTTTTCGCCGCCGCCATCATCATCATCATCATCATCATCATCATCATCATCATCATCATCATCATCATCATCATCATCACCACCACCATTGTCATCACCATTGTCATCATCGCCGTCGTAGCATTCGTCTTCGTCGGCATCAACATCATCATCATCATCATCATCATCATCATCATTTCCCGGGAATCGAACCCATGACCATCTGCTCATCAGTCCGACACGGTATCTACTGGTCTAGTGTTAATGTTTATTATATTTTCTAAAAAATCTATTTAACGTCGGAAGCTCCCCTTATTAGGGGGTTAGGACAGTGCCCCTTACAGAGGACTTTATAGCGTTGAATTTAATGAACCATGCCCTTGGTCCAACTCGCCGGTGGCAGGGTTCGAACTGCCGTCACCTCGACCTCCGCCGCAAGCAGCGACGCTCTAACCCTCTCAGCCATCGGACATCCATTTGTTCTAATGATAAAAATATATAAAAGATGGCGGACCTAGGCTTAGTAAAGTTTTCCATAGTGAAGTTATTTGTTTTGTTATTATTTGTCTTGTATTTGTTTTGTTATTATTTGTCTGTTTGTTATTATTTGCTTGATTCTCTTTTATTATTAGTTATATGTCAATTTATTATTATTTACTATTTACCTGTTTGTTTATTATTTAACTATACCTATGCATTTATTTATGTATTTTATTTATCATTTACATTATTATAGTTTTTATTTATTCATTTATTTATTTATTTATTATGGGAGGGGTGTGGAGTGTATTTATTTATTATGGGAGGGGTGTGAAGTGTATTTAGGGATGAAATGGGTGGGAGTGTTTTTATGCCTTTCCCTTTTTGGCTACCTCCCTTGAAAGGGGGAAAAAGCCTTGGTATATGTATGTATTTATTTATACATCATTATTATGATTTTTCTCGCTTCCGACCTAGATATGGACCAAAAGGTCTCCTGTCGGCATGATCCGCCTTTGTAATCTTTTGTAAGTTCATCACTTTAATACCACTAAGATAACACCACTTATACCAGATACACCAAACATACCTGGCTTTACCTGAAGCGCATCTAATACGTTCTGTAAACATGAGAAACGTTTCCCGGAATATTGAGAACGTTCGGAACGTTTAGAGCGCCTTTGAGAGAAACATGCCCCCGGGAAAAAGTCGTCTTCTCTGAAAAACGTTGCAAACACTCAAGTTGGATTCTCTGAAACGTCCATTGAACGTTTGGGTTTTTTGTTACTGAAGAGGTCAAGCAGTTGAATAAGATAAACTTAGAGGAGACCATAATATGAAGAGTATGGTAGTGATGATAAAAAGACTAGTATCCTTTCGTGTAGGACATAAAAAAAGATAAATAAATAAATAAATAAATAAATAAATAAATAAAATGAATATACATATAAATAAATAAATGAAATAAAATAAAAGGAAATATGAGCTTTTAAAAACGTTTTGTAAAAATCAAAGAAACAGAAGAACATGAAAACGTTTTCTAAACAAAAAAACTAAAGAAACAGAACTTTTTTTTTAAGAAACAGAAGAACTTAAAAAAAAATCTTAAGGAATAATAAAATGGAAAAGTTTCAATGAAACAGGAGAACTTGAAAACGTTTTCTCGGAGAAACAGAAGAAAACTTTTTCCCTTAGAAACAAGAACTTGAAAACGTTTTCTCAGAGAAGCAAAAGGGCTTAAAACTTTTTTTTTCAGATAAACAGAGGAACTACTCGAACTTTTGTAATATATATATATATATAATATATATATATATATATATATATGTATATATAATATATAATATATATATGTATATATATATATGTATATATATACATATATATATATATAAATGTATATATATTTACATATATAAATATATATATATATACATTATATATATATATGTATATATATATATATTAGTACATTTAGCGAGCAGGTTTTCTTGAAGACATTTTCTGTTGAATAATGCAGCATACTCGGCATTAATAGACCCAACAAGTGTCTGTCAGAAGGAAACGTTTCAGTTGAGTAACTTCGTGTTCGAACGTTACATGGATGACCGTTACTCGTCGTAACGGTCATCAGCAACGGTCATCCATGTACAGAAAATAGGTCACAATGATGATGAAGTTCCTCCCCCCCCACGGCGATCACGTGACCTGAATAAAGTTACCCATAGACAGCCATAACTAACACACGGTAAGCAAATATCTCAACGCTAAAGACATCTCAAAGAAACGTTCAGAACGTTAAAGGCTCAAAGAAACGTTCAGAACGTTAAAGGCTCAAAGAAGCGTTCAGAACATTAAAGGCTCAGAGAAACGTTCAGAGCGTTAAAGGCTCAGAGAAATGTTCAGAACGTTAAAGGCTCAGAGAAACGTTCAGAACGTTAAAGGCTCAGAGAAATGTTCAGAACGTTAAAGGTTCAAAGAAACGTTCAGAACGTTAAAGGCTCAAAGAAACGTTCAGGACGTTAAAGGCTCAAAGAAACGTTCAGAACGTTAAAGGCTCAGAGAAACGTTCAGAACGTGAAGGCCCATCTTTTCATCATTATTGTGCGAACGTAACAAACGAGACGTTCATCCAATTTCTTTCTCCTTTCGCGTCCGTCACCTTGGGTGAACGGCGAACTAGGGGTGGGGAGGGAGAGAGGAATGGATCAGAGAGAGAGAGAGAGAGGAATGGGTCAGAGAGAGAGAAAGAGAGAGGGTGGGGAGGGAGAGAGGAATGGGTCAGAGAGAGAGAGGGTTGGATGGGGAGAGAAATGGGGCAAAGATGGGGAGGGAGAGAGGGTTGGAAGGAGACAGGAATGGGGCAGAGAGGGAGAGAATTTTGGAGGAAGAGAGGGAGAAAGGGTTGAATGGAGAGAGAAATGGAGCAGAGAGGGAAAGAGGAATGGAGCAGAGGGAGAGAGGGTGGGAGGGAGAGAGGAATGGGTCAGAGAGAGAGTGTTGGAGGGAGA
>NC_134803.1:52622803-52625303 GCF_046742065.1 Oratosquilla oratoria | reverse complement strand
CCAGAAGAAGAACGACTGAGGGAAAGAGCAACAGAAACGGGAATAAGAAAAAATGTAGCCTCGCGCGGGACTCCTGAAGACCGGAGGGGCTCAGTTACCAGAAGAAGAACGACTGAGGGAAAGAGCAACAGAAACGGGAATAAGAAAAAAATGTAGCCTCGCGCGGGACTCCTGAAGACCGGAGGGGCTCAGTTACCAGAAGAACGACTGAGAGAAAGAGCGACAGAAACGGGAATAAGAAAAAAATGTAGCCTCGCGCGGGACTCCTGAAGACCGGAGGGGCTCAGTTACCAGAAGAAGAACGACTGAGGGAAAGAGCAACAGAAACGGGAATAAGAAGAAATGTAGCCTCGCGCGGGACTCCTGAAGACCGGAGGGGCTCAGTTACCAGAAGAAGAACGACTGAGGGAAAGAGCAACAGAAACGGGAATAAGAAAATAATGTAGCCTCGCGCGGGACTCCTGAAGACCGGAGGGGCTCAGTTACCAGAAGAAGAACGACTGAGTGAAAGAGCAACAGAAACGGGAATAAGAAAAAATGTAGCCTCGCGCGGGACTCCTGAAGACCGGAGGGGCTCAGTTACCAGAAGAAGAACGACTGAGGGAAAGAGCAACAGAAACGGGAATAAGAAAAAAATGTAGCCTCGCGCGGGACTCCTGAAGACCGGAGGGGCTCAGTTACCAGAAGAAGAACGACTGAGGGAAATAACAACAGAAACGGGAATAAGAAAAAATGTAGCCTCGCACGGGACTCCTGAAGACCGGAGGGGCTCAGTTACCAGAAGAAGAACGACTGAGGGAAAGAGCAACAGAAACGGGAATAAGAAGAAATGTAGCCTCGCGCGGGACTCCTGAAGACCGGAGGGGCTCAGTTACCAGAAGAAGAACGACTGAGGGAAAGAGCAACAGAAACGGGAATAAGAAGAAATGTAGCCTCGCGCGGGACTCCTGAAGACCGGAGGGGCTCAGTTACCAGAAGAAGAACGACTGAGGGGAAGAACAACAGAGAAAAATATGAAGATAGAGTCTTGGCGCAGAGGAGGAAGAGGTCCAAGACTTCCGGCAAGAAAAGAAACCCTGATCAGGCAGAAGGCTTTGAACTCATCTTTATCTCTTTCTTCCCACATCCTTCTCTCACGCCTTTCCCTCTTTCTTTTCCCCATTTCTCCCCTTCCCTCGTCATCTCCCGTCCTTCCCCATTCCCCGGTCTTCATCACATTCCGTCCTTGTCCATCTCCCCTCCTTCCCCATCTCCTCTCCTTCCCCATCTCCCCTCCTTCCCCATCTCCCCTCCTCCATCATCTTCCGTCCTTCCCCATTCCCCGTCCTTCATCATCTCTCGTCCATCCCCATCTCCCCTTCTTCATCTTCTTCCGTCCTTCCCCATTCCCCGTCCTTCCCCATCTCCCGTCCTTCCCCATTCCCCGTCCACCGTCTCCCCTCCTTCATCATCTTCCGTCCTTCCCCATTCCCCGTCCTTCCCCATCTCCCGTCCTTACCTACCTCCCGTCCTTCCCCATCTCCCGTCCTTACCTGCCTCCCGTCCTTCCCCATCTCCCTTTCTTCCCCCACCCTTCTCTCACACCCTTGCCTCTTTCTTTTCCCATTTCTCCCCGTCCTTCCCCATCTCCCGTCCTTCCCCATCTCCCCTCCTTCCCCATCCTTCTCTTACCCCATTTCCTCTTTCTTTTCCTATTCCTCCCCTTCCTTACCCATCTCCCCTCGTTCCCCATCTCCCTTCCTTCTGCATCTCCCCTCCTTCCCCATCTCCCTTCCTTCTCCATCTCCCCTCTTTCCCCATCTTCTGTCTTTCCCCATCTCCTCTCCTTACCTATCTCCTTTCCTTCCCCATCTCCCCACCTTACCTATCTCCTTTCCTTACCCATCTCCCCACCTTACCTATCTCCCTTACCCATATCCCGTCCTTCCCCATCTCCTTCCTTCTCCATCTCCCCTCTTTCCCCATCTTCCATCCTTCCCCATCTTCCATCCTTCCCCATCTCCCCTCCTTACCCATCTCCCCTCCTTACCTATCTCCTTTCCTTCCCCATCTCCCCTCCTTACCCATCTCCCCTCCTTACCCATCCTTCTCTCCCTTACCCCTTTCTCATTCCTTTCCCATTTATTCATCTTTTTATCCATCCGTCCATCCATTCAACATCCATCCATCATCTATTCATCTATTCATCCATCCAACCAGCCATTCACCTATCCATCCATTCATCTATCCATTCTTTTCTTCCTCTTTTCTTGTATTCTTTCCCTCTGTCTCTCTTCTTTACTTCCTTCTTTCATCCCTCCTTTCCTTACGTCATCTCTCCTGGTTATCGTAATATTGATTTTATTTTATCATATTTCATTCATATATCTATATATATATATATATATATATATATATATATATATATATAATATTTGTTTTTTCTTTTGTTTTTTTTTGCTGGAAATCGGACAGTAATTGCCAAGCGCTTTCGTGTTATTCACATCTTCAGAGGAATATA
>NC_134803.1:52609393-52614393 GCF_046742065.1 Oratosquilla oratoria | reverse complement strand
GTGTGTGTGTGTGTGTGTGTGTGTGTGTGTGTGTGTGTGTGTGTGTGTGTGATTCACCATGGTCTTGGATCACGTGTTGGACTCGTGATCGACAGCTATTTCCCTCCCGAAAGAGAGTTCAGAGCTCATATGACCGATCTATGGGTAATACTGTGACCTTACACGCACGCACGCACGCACGCGCGCTCGCGCGCACACACACACAACTCCCCGCCCACAAAAGTTGGAGTAACGACTCGCAGCGCAGCGATACTGAAATTATTTCAGCCCTGGGCGGGATTCGAACCTGGACCTCCATAGGGGCAGCCGGGAACTCTACCAACCGCACCATCGAGTCGCGCGGGAGCGCGCGTGTGTGTGTGTGTATGAGTACGTTCGTGCGCATAAAATACATACCCCATTTGATACACTACTCAAAACAGAACCTACAGAAACAAGCGTCATATCGCGTTAATAAAAACCAAAGACAAGTGTCAAAGGTTCGAAACCACAAGCGTTCTTGCAGAAACCCGACGGAGCCGAAAACGACAACAAAAATCCTTGTAAACATAACAATAAACAAAGATCACCACGTTGGCAACACCGGCATTGGCACAAGCGAGCTCTCCACCACTCTCGTCGTCCACAAATTCCTTGCCCTCGTTTTCTTTTCCTCCTTTATTTCGTCAGGTCCTGTTCGCCGTTTTTTCTCAGTTTCAAAAGAGAATTCTACTCTCTTTCCCTCTCTTTCTTTACCCACTAGATACTCTTCTTCTTACCTTTCCTTTCCTCGTCGTTCTATATTTCGTTGTCTCACCACTTACAGTAAGAGTTTCTTTGCTTCTCGCTTTCTATATTTTAGTCTGGTTTCTTTATCTATTACTCTCTTCCTCACTCTGTCTTCAAGATCTCTCCTCACCTCTCACGTTCGCTTGCTCTTTTTTTCCTCTCATTTCATATTAGCTCGTTCCCCTTTGCTCTCTACTTGTCTTTCTCTCTCTTTTTGTCTCTCTCTCTCTCTCTCTCTCTCCTTGTCCCCTTCCCTCTCCTCTCTCTCTCCTTGTTCCTCTCCCTCTCCTTCGCTCTCTCTTTTCCCTCTCCCTCTAATTCTCCTCCCTCTTCCTTCCCCCATCTCTCTTCTAGTCCCTCTCCGTTTCCTCTCTCTCTCCTTGTACCTCTCCTTTCTTTCCCCCTCCCTCTCCTCCTCTCTCCCCCTTTCCCTACCCCTTTCTCACTCTCTCTCTCTCTCTCTCTCTCTCTGGCCTCTTCTGAGTAAGAGTGCGAACTACATTTTTTCTCATAGGCCCGGTAGGTACGCGTGGCGCGCACGTACACACGCACGCACGTCCCCTTAATTGAGCCAAGTACGTGACCGAGGGGAGGTATGCGTGAGCGTGTGCGCCAAAGAGGCTTTTACGCCCTCGCCCGGGTTCACGTTTCGGGGGGGATGGGGGGACGGGGGAAAGGGGGAACCGGGGGGAGGGGACGGAAGGGGGAACCGGGAGGTGGGCGTACCGGGCGGGGAACCGGGGGAGGGGGATGGAGGGGAAACCGGAAGAAGGGGGAGGGGGGCAGAGGAACCGGGGGTATGGGGGGAGGGGGGGGGGGAGGGGACGGAAGGGGAAATTGGGGGAGGGGAGGGGGGAAGGAGGTGGAACGGGGGAAGGGGGAGGGAAACCGGGGGAAGGGGGGGGGGACGGTGGCAAGGGGAACCAGGGGGAGGGGGAGCCGGGGGGAGCCGGGAAGGGGAGGGGGAGGGGGAGGGGAGGGGGAACCGGGGGAAGTGAGGGGGAACCGGGGGGGGAGGGGGGGAAGAACCGGGGGGAGGGAGGGAGGGGCAACCGGGGGAGGGGGAGGGGGGAACCGGGGGAAGGGGACCAAGGGGGAACCGGGGGGGGGAGGGGAGGGGGAACCGGGGGAAGGGGAGCCGGGGGAAGGGGAGCCGGGGGGAGGGGGAGGGGGGAACCGGGGGAAGGGGAGCCGCGGGGGAGGGGGGACGGAGGGGGAACCGGGGGGAGGAGGCGAACATTGGGGGAGGTAGGAGAGGGACAGCGAGGAGAGGAGGGGGGAAAGGAATGATGAGATAAACAAAAGGAGAGAGGAGAGGAAGAGGAGAGAGGAGAGAAACGAGGGGAGAGTGGAAAGGAACGAGGGGAGAGTGGAAAGGAACGAGGGGAGAGGGGAGGGAAACGAAGGGAGAGGGGAGGGGAACGAGGGGAGAGGGGAAGGGGAACGAGGGGAGAGGGGAGGGGAACGAGGGGAGACGGGAGGAAAGGGAGGGGAGGAGAGGGGGAGGGGAGGGGGAGAGGGGAGGGGAGAGGGGAGGGGAACGAGGGGAGAGGGGAGGGGAACGAGGGGAGAGGGGAACGAGGGGAGGGGAACGAGGGGGGAGGGGAACGAGGGGGGAGGGGAACGAGGGGAGAGGGGAGGGGAACGAGGGGAGAGGGGAGGGGAACGAGGGGAGAGGGGAGGGGAACGAGTGAGGAGAGGAACGAGGGGAGAGAGGAACGAGGGGAAAGGACAAAAGAGTTAAAAAGAGAACGAGAGAGAACCTTAAGGAGGAAAGCAGATAAACAAAGGAGGACGAGGGGAGTTGGAGAGTGCCGAGGGGGAAAAGAGGGGACTTAGAGGAGGATGTTTGAGAGGAAAGGAAGATGTGAGAGGGGAAAGGAAGATGTGAGAGGGGAAAGGAAGATGTGAGAGGGGAAAGGAAGATGTGAGAGGGGAAAGGAAGATGTGAGAGGGGAAAGGAAGATGTGAGAGGGGAAAGGAAGATGTGAGAGGGGAAAGGAAGATGTGAGAGGGGAAAGGAGGGTGGAGGAGGAGAAAGAAAGATGGAAGAGGGGAAAGGAAGATGGAAGAGGGGAAAGGAAGATGGAAGAGGGGAAAGGAAGATGGAAGAGGGGAAAGGAAGATGGAAGAGGGGAAAGGAAGATGGAAGAGGGGAAAGGAAGATGGAAGAGGGGAAAGGAAGATGGAAGAGGGGAACGGAAGATGTGAGAGGGGAAAGGAGTGGATCAAGGGAAAATAAAGAGGTCATGGTAAGTGACAGGATTGGGGGGAAATTTGGAGGGGCGAGGGGAATAAGAGTGAGGGGAAGTATGGGAGGAGAGGGGAAGATGGGGACTGGGACATGGAGAGAGAAAAAACTGAGGAGAAAGACAGCAGAGCAGACAGACGTGAAAGGAAAGGCAGAGAGAATATATATATATATATATATTATATATATATATATATATATATATAATATATATATATATATATATATATATATATACTGTATATATATATATATCCCCCAACCCCTTTTCTTCCCCCCTAACCCCCTTTCCTCACCCCTAAGTCCCTTCCCTAACCCCCTTCCTCCTTCCCTTCGCCCCTGCCACCCCTCTGCGCATGCGCTGGCACCGCTGGGCCCAAATCACGTGACCAGTTGCTCCTCATTTTTTGTAAACATTGAACCTCCTGCCGGATTCTCGTGAACAAATCTGGCTTGGATAAGGGGAATGGCGTGCATAAGGGGAATGATGTGGATAAGGGGAATGGTGTGGATAAGGGAAATGGCGTGGATAAGGGGAATTGTGTGGATAAGGGAGATGACGTGGATAAATGTAATTATGTGGATAAGGGGAATGACGTAAAGGGAATGGCGTGGATAAGGAACTGTGTGGATAGAGGGGATGGCGTGGATAAGAAGAATGGTGTGGATAAGGGAAATGGCGTGGATAAAGGAAATTGTGTGGATATGGGAAATGGCGTGGATAAAGGAAAATGTGTGGATATGGCGCGGATGAGGGTAATGACGTGGAAATGGGGATTGGCGTGGATAAGGGGAATGGCGTGGATAAAGGGAACGGTGTGGATAAGGGAAATGACGTGGATAAAGGGAACGGCGTGGATAAAAGGTGGAGTTCACTGTTGTGGACAACCGTAATGGTGCCACTGGCGGCGTGGACGAAACCAATGAAGTGGACGAGAGTAATGGCTTGAACGAAAACAATGGTCTGGGCGAGATCTCTGGGAAACTGGGAAACTGGGAACTGGTAACTGGGAACTGGGGGAACTGGAATTGGGGCGCCTGGGAACTAGGGGAACTGGGGAACTGGGGGCCTAGGAACTGGGGGCCTGGGAACTGGGAACTGGGGGCCTGGGAACTGGGGAACTGGGGGTCTGGGAACTGGGGGCCTGGGAACTGGGGACCTGGGAACTGGGAACTGGGGGCCTAGGAACTGGGAACCAGGGGGCCTCGGAACTGGGGGCCTGGGAACTGGGAACCAGGGGGCCTCGGAACTGGGAACTGGGGAATCGAAAACCTGGGAACTGGGGACCTGGGAACCTGGGAACTGGGGACCAGGTAACTGGAGACCTAGGAAATGGGGACCTGGGAACTGGGGACCTGGGAACTGGGATCTGGGGACCAGGGAACTGGGGACCTGGGAGCTGGGGACCAGGTAACTGGGAACCTAGAAAATGGGGACCTAGGAAATGGGGACCTGGGAACTGGGGACCAGTGAACTGGGATCTGGGGACCAGGGAACTGAGGACCAGGGAACTGGGGACCTGGGAATTGGGGACCTGGGAACTGGGAACTGGGGGCCTGGGAACTGGGGGCCTGGGAACTGGGATCCTGGAAACTGGGGGCCTGGGAACTGGGGACCAGGGAACTGGGGGCCTGGGAACTGGGGACCAGGGAACTGGGGGCCTGGGAACTGGGGACCAGGGAACTGGGGGCCTGGGAACTGGGGACCAGGGAACTGGGGGCCTGGGAACTGGGGACCAGGGAACTGGGGGCCTGGGAACTGGGGGCTTGGGAACTGGGGAACTGGGAACTGGGGTCCTGGGGAACTGGGGAACTGGGAACTGGGGTCCTGGGAACTGCCGTGTGGCTGGAGTGTGGTGTGGTATGCTAAGGTGTGTGGTAAGTGGCATGGTGTGGTGTGGTGTGGTGTGTGGCATGTGGTTTGGTATGGTGTAGTCTAGTGTAGTGTGGTGTGGTATGGTATGGTGTGGTATACTGTGTA
>NC_134803.1:52554393-52604393 GCF_046742065.1 Oratosquilla oratoria | reverse complement strand
AGATATATTACTGCACATTGCTCCCACACTGCAGTTTCCTACACAACAGGTTATACATTGTGTGCGATATAGATATATATATATTTATATATTTATATATATATATATATATATATATATATTTTACATAGTGTGTGTGTGTGTGTGTGTGTGTGTGTGTGTGTGTGTGTGTGTGTGTGTGTGTGTGAGAGAGAGAGAGAGAGAGAGAGAGAGAGAGAGAGAGAGAGAGAGAGAGAGAGAGAGAGAGGAGAGAGAGACGTGCGTAGAGGACGTGTTGTTTTGTGTGTGCGTGTTTACCTAGTTGTATCTTATGGGAAGGGGGGCAATGTTCGTGGTGTCCCGTCTTTGTATCTCGCAGTGTCTTGTTTGCTTTGTGTGTGTGTGTGTGTGTGTGTGTTTACCTAGTTGTATTTACCTACTTGTATCTTACGGGAAAAAGATCTATGCTCGTGCTGTCCCGTCTTTGTACCTGGCAGTGCCTTGTTTGCTTTGCTTTGCTTTAGTGTGTGTGTGTGTGTGTGTGTGTGTGTGTGTGTGTGTGTGTGTGTGTGTGTGTGTGTGTGTGTGTGTGTGTGTGTGTGTGTGTGTGTGTGTGTGTGTGTGTGTGTGTGCGTGTGTACGCGCGTGTGTGCACACGTGTATACACGCGTTTCCTAAGATCTTTGTGTTCCATCGCCTCTTCTTACGTTCCACTTGGGTCGACGGCACGACCAGAAGCGTTAAGGCGAGCGTGGTCAGCATCGTGACCATTTCAGTCTCCACTGATCTCTTCTTATCCTCTGGCGGTGGAATGACATTCCTCCAAGGGGCTTCCTGCTCCTGTAGAAGGTCTTAAGCCTCTCCCTAAAGCTATCGAGAACACCCATAGTACACAAGAGAACTACACACAAAAACACTCGACGTTGAATTACGTCGTTCTGTATACAGAAACTATAGTGTATTGCTTTCAAGACAAAGTTTTACTAACACAAGAACAATAAAACGAAGGTTTGTGTGTACAATTCTGGGTGTCTGCCTGGGAGCTTGCCCGGAGAGAACTCGGGACTGGTGCTAGCGTGGGAGTGAAGTAACGTGCTTCCTGGCGTATGACGTCCCCAATTATTGATGATGGTGGTGATGGTGATGATGGTGGTGATGATGGTGGTGATGGTGGTGATGATGGCGGTGGTGATGGTGGTAGTGATGATGGCGGTGATGATGGCGGTGATGATGGTGGTGATGATGGTGGTGGTGATGATGGTGGTGGTGATGATGGTGGTGGTGATGATGGTGGTGGTGATGATGGTGGTGGTGATGATGGTGGTTGTGATGGTGGTGGTGATGATGGTGGTGGTGATGATGGTGGTGGTGATGATGGTGGTTGTGATGGTGGTGGTGGTGATGATGGTAGTGATGATGGTAATGGTGATGATGGTGGTGATGATGGCGGGTGGTGATGGTGGTGATAATGACAATGATGGTGGTGATAATGACATGATGATGGTGGTAGTGATGATGATGATGATGATGATGATGATGATGATGATGATGATGATGATGATGATGATGATGATGACGATGACTATGATGATTTCTTACATAATTATCACGGGTTAGGTTTGGGTTTCCGCTATAGTACACAACTTCTCACCGATGGAACAAGTGCTTTAGATGTTTATAGAGAAGCTCCATCACCCGAACGCTGAAATAATCGATTGTTTTAACAGAAAGCTAAATAACTTCATAGGTGGTAATGACAGGTGGTCATGGACATGGAACTGCCTTGTGTAGGCCATAGAGTCTCTCGCAGTCTCCTCTATTCTTATGTTCTTATGTCTTGAGAACACGCTAGGCTAGCCCAATTCTAGAATGTAAGCGAGCTAACCCCCACACGATTTTATTCATTTGTGGGGTCAGATTCAATTCAAAAAGAGGAATTAGTATTTCGTCACCAACGCTTCTATCCTCGTAGACAACATCTCGCCTAAACGACGGCGCCTTAGGCTGCGTTTACACCAAGCGAATTGATTCAATTCATGAAGAATCAAGGCGATTCATGAAGAATCAAGGCGATTCATGAAGAATCAAGGCGATTCATGAAGAATCAAGGCGATTCATGAAGAATCAAGGCGATTCATGAAGAATCAAGGCGATTCATGAAGAATCAAGGCGATTCATGAAGAATCAAGGCGATTCATGAAGAATCAAGGCGACTCATGAAGAATCAAGGCGACTCATGAAGAATCAAGACGACTCATGAAGAATCAAGACGATTCATGAAGAATCAAGGCGATTCATGAAGAATCAAGGCGATTCATGAAGAATCAAGGCGATTCATGAAGAATCAAGGCGATTCATGAAGAATCAAGACGATTCATGAAGAATCAAGACGATTCATGAAGAATCAAGACGATTCATGAAGAATCAAGACGATTCATGAAGAATCAAGACGATTCATGAAGAATCAAGACGATTCATGAAGAATCAAGACGACTCATGAAGAATCAAGACGACTCATGAAGAATCAAGACTCACGAAGAATCAAGACGACTCATGAAGAATCAAGACGACTCATGAAGAATCAAGACGATTCATGAAGAATCAAGACGATTCATGAAGAATCAAGACGATTCATGAAGAATCAAGACGATTCATGAAGAATCAAGACGACTCATGAAGAATCAAGACGACTCATGAAGAATCAAGACGACTCGAAGAATCAAGACTCACGAAGAATCAAGACGACTCATGAAGAATCAAGACGATTCATGAAGAATCAAGACGATTCATGAAGAATCAAGACGATTCATGAAGAATCAAGACGATTCATGAAGAATCAAGACGATTCATGAAGAATCAAGACGATTCGTGAAGAATCAAGACGATTCATGAAGAATCAAGACGATTCATGAAGAATCAAGACGATTCATGAAGAATCAAGACGATTCATGAAGAATCAAGACGATTCATGAAGAATCAAGACGATTCATGAAGAATCAAGACGATTCATGAAGAATCAAGACGATTCATGAAGAATCAAGACGATTCATGAAGAATCAAGACGATTCATGAAGAATCAAGACGATTCATGAAGAATCAAGACGATTCATGAAGAATCAAGGCGATTCATGAAGAATCAAGACGATTCATGAAGAATCATGGCGATTCGCCTGCTGGCTTACGAGATAGTGAAGGAGATTTAAGCGCAGCAAAACGAATGGATAGTACAGGTCTTGAGTCAAGAGCACTCTTTCTTAAGTGGGGGGACTGGTCTCAAATCACGAAAGCGACGTACCACGTGAGTCTGGGCCGTAGGGGTACCGCCCGTGACTGTCCTCTCAGAGGAATAAGGTCGTCTACCTTCAGCCAGGATGAAATATGCACACCAGGATATCCATTCACTTCTATTCTATGCAGTTATATTCAATTCAATTTTATTCAATTCGGTCTTGTTCAATCCCATCCTATTCAATTCCGTCCTATTCAATTCTATTCTTTTAAATTCTGTCCAATCCAATTCTATCCTATTCAATTCTGTCCTATTCACTTTTATTACTTTCAATTCTCGTATTCAATTGTTCTATTCAATTCTATCCCATTAAATTTTCCTATTCAATTCTATACTATAAAATTTTATCCTATTAAATTCTCTCAATTCTATCCTACTCAATTCTATCTTATTAAATTCCGTCCTATTCAATTCTATCCTATTAAATTCTATCCTATTAAATTCCACCCTATTAAATTCTGTCCTATTCAATTCTTATTAAGTTCCGTCTTATTCAATTCTATCCTATTAAATTCCACCCTATTAAATTCTGTCCTATTCAATTCTTATTAAATTCCGTCTTGTTCAATTCTGTCCTGCTACATTCCACCCTATTCAATTCTGTCCTATTCAATTCTTATTAAATTCCGTCTTATTCAATTCTATCCTTTTACATTCTATCCTATTCAATTCTATTCATTTCTGTAATCAAAGAAAGCAACTGTAACCAGAAGAAAGAGATGAAAGATCAACAGAAATATGCAATTTGCATTTGTAGTTTCTGTGCACTGCAAAGCGACCAACCGCGCCTCTTATCAGCGACCACACGAAAATAAACGTAATTTCTGGACCAAAGAGAATAACAAATGATAATATAAAATGAAAAAAATATATAAATAAACAAATAAAAAAATATAAATAAAAATTGCTTCACACAGACACACAGACACACACACAGGTCATATACGAGCTCTTGAGTTCTCTTCCGGGGAGGGGGGGGAATAGCTGTCGATCACTAGTCCAACACGTGATCCAAGACCATGGTGAATCACACACATGTTCCATGTATACACTTCAAAGAATTTATTCTGGGGCAGATTCCTTTTGCAATGGACCATTTTTTGAAGAGAGAAAGAGAAAGAGAGAGAGAGAGAGAGAGAGAGAGAGAGAGAGAGAGAGAGAGAGAGAGAGAGAGAGAGAGAGAGAGAGAGAGAGAGAGAGAGAGAGAGAGAGAGAGCGAGAGGCATAAAACGGTTACCGTTGAATTGGTTCTACAAGAAAACGTAACTCAGGTCTACATCATGTAATCCATTCAAAAAACTCTTTCGCCAAAGAATCCTTAAACAGAGACACCCGTG
This sequence comes from Oratosquilla oratoria, assembly GCF_046742065.1. NCBI lineage: Eukaryota > Metazoa > Arthropoda > Malacostraca > Stomatopoda > Squillidae > Oratosquilla > Oratosquilla oratoria. Next base: position 52,599,788 of record NC_134803.1, on the reverse strand, counting down.
AGCTATGCCTTCCGACACAGCTCCCCCGTGTTTGCGTGGCGTGAGCTCGGGAGGCAGCTCAATCCATCATCGAAGACATCTTCGCACGACCATTAAAGAATCATTAACCAGGTGCATGGCAAGACGAGACGGGAAGAAGCTCTGATATCGCCGTTGACGAAACCGTTAAAAACCGTTGAACGACACGCGTGGCTACTGAAGGCGACCCTCTGACTTGACGGAAACCGTCAACCTCGTGGCGCAGTGGTTAGAGTAGAAGGATGAAGGGGAGGAGGACGAGGAGGAGAACGAGGAGGAGGAGGAGGAGGAACGAGGAGGAGGAACGAGGAGGAGGAGGACGAGGAGGAGGAGGAGGGCGAGGAGGAGGAGGAGGAGGAAGAGGATGAAAGGAGGAGTAGGAGAGGAGGAGGAAGAGGAGGAGGACGAGGAGGAGGAGGAAGAAGAGGAGGACGAGGAGGAGGAGGAGGAGGATGAAGAGGAAGACGAGGAGCAGGAGGAAGATGAGGACGAGGAGGAGGAGGAAGACGAGGAGGAGGAGGAAGAGGAGGAGGAGGAAGAGGAGGAGGACGACGACGACGAGGAGGAGAAGGACGAGGAGGAGAAGGAGGACGAGATCTGTCACCGGTTGTAAACTCTCAGTTGATACACTCCGATGGCAGGCGAAGTTTCCAGCACCAATGGGTTTTCCTGCGAGTACTTAGTCAATGCAACATCAATTTTTCTTCTTCTTTTTTTATTTTATTTCAACGACAGATATGTTTGTGCTCTCATTCTTCACTGCGAATAATATCCAAATATTTATGACACATATTTCGCTGACCAAGAAAAGCTCTTCGCCAAGGTTAGGACATTCCAGGATTCCAGGAAGGAAAATCATCTTCAGCCACTGATGAGCAAGAAGCAGTGTCATCCATTCCATGGAGGAGACGAAGAGTGGGGATGTTCACAGAATTCATAACTGGGGCAAGCTGATCCATAATTGGTGCAAGTTAATCGAACCCATCGAGAGCTGTTCGGAGTGGGAAGGGAGGATGTCTGCATGGGAGCTTGCCCGTAGAGACCGTGGAGGGGACTGGCGCCGGTGTGTGAGTGAAGTAACGCGCCTCCTGGCGTGTGCCCCCCAATAGATGACGATGTTGATAACGTCATATGCAAAAAAAAAAAAAAAAAAAAAGATTGAGCTTTGGCTACTTTATCAAAGGTGCCGTTTATTTGCCATCGTTATCTGCAACTTTCGGCATTTAAATTCGGCGTCACGGCTATCTAATCTTTGTCCACGTGACTGGGGAGGGTTGGGGGTGGATGTAAATCACGACATTTAAACGGGTTTAAATTAAGGTTAAACGAAGACAGAAACGTCGGGATCCAGTGCGCTCGACATTATTCGACCGACGGTGAAACAAAGACACAAACCAGAGACCAAGAAACAATGGGACGATGATGACGACTCGTCTGCACGCCATCTCGCCCGTCGCCGATTCATCATCCCACTATCGTACCTCAGTCTCCCCCTCTCCCTCAACCTGCCGGGCTGGCTGGCTGGCCCAAAGGTTGTCAGCTTATCGCGTGCGAACGAACTGTAAAAACGGGCTCTACTGTCGCCGAGGGAAATCTCAGATTAAGAACATCTGCCAAAGAACCAATATTCTCCTTACAGTGTCAGTGTCAGTGTCAGTGTCAGTGTGTGTGTGTGTGTGTGTGTGTGTGTGTGTGTGTGTGTGTGTGTGTGTGTGTGTGTGTGTGTGTGTGTGTGTGTGTGTGTGTGTGTGTGATTCACCGTGGTCTTGGATCACGTGTTGGATTCGTGATCGACAGCTATTTCCCTCCCGGAAGAGAGCTCAAAGTTCACATACAACCGATCTCTGGGTAAATGCTGTGACCTTACACGCGCACACCCACCCAACTCACCCACGAGAGTTGGAGTAACGACTCGCAGCGCAGCGATACTGAAATTATTTCAGCCCTGGGCGGGATTCGAACCCGGACCGCCGTAGCGGCGGCCGCGAATGCTAAAACTGCGCCATCAAGTGTGTGTGTGTGTATCTGCGTCTGTGTGAATTTTAACCTTTAATATCTCTCTCTCTCTCTCTCTCTCTCTCTCTCTCTCTCTCTCTCTCTCACACACACACACACACACACACACACACACACACACACACTGCAAATAATGAGCTCTGAGCTCACTGCCGTAGGGTGGTGTTTGGCTGTCTCGACAGAGACTGCAGCAGATCCGAGGTGAATACACACACACACACACACACACACACACACACACACACACACACACACACACACACACACACACACACACACACACACACAAGGGGGAGGGGTTGTTATCGAGTGCCACTTGGAGGGCGACCACTCCTTCGAGTGATGATCCCGTGACCTCCACCGCGTCCGACCTTTTCCTTGGCAACGAACGCGAGGAGGGAGTCGAGTGGTAAACTCGAACCCCCTCCCCATCCCCGGTTTTCTTCAATTTCATTTTAGTTTGATCTGTTTAATTTTCCTCGTTTTCCTCTCTAGTTATAGAGTGGATAAATAAGCGGATAATTAAATATTATCATTATTCATTTTAGTTTGATCTATTTCATTTTACTTGTTTTCCTCTCTAATTATCCGCTTATTTATCCATTCTATAACTATTGTTGTTATTACCATTAGTATCATTATCATGATTAATCATTATCATGATTAATTATTATCATGATATCAGAGGAGGGAGTAAGGAAGTTAGCGACGGGGTTTGGAATGCTGTGCAAAATAAGAAAGTTGAAGATAAATGTGGATAAAACTAAGGTGATGAGATGTACAAGGGGAGAGGATGGCAACAAATTTGGAGTATTTAGGGAGAGAGACTAGAGAAAACGGGTAGCTTTAGATACTTGGGGACGAATGTGGCAGGAAAGGGAGGAGTGGAGGTGGAGGTAGAATGTAGATTGAGAGAAGCAAGTAAATGCCTTGGTAGATTTAAAGTGTAATGAGAAATAGATATTTGGGAATGGATACTAAGATTGTATGAAGGAGTGATTGAGATGACAGCATTGTACGGGGCAAGAACATAGAACATAACAGCAGAAGAGTTTAAATGTGTTTGAGATGAAATTCCTCAGAAGTATGGAAGGGTATTACTAGGCTGGATAGAATGAGAAATGAGGTGAGGAGGAGAGCGGGGGGTGGAAAGGGAGTTAGGAGATAGAGTTGATAAAAGAGTATTGGGATGGTTTGGACACGTGGGAAAAACGAGTGAAGAAAGAATTAAAAGAGGTGTGGAAGGCAGTGGAGGGAGTGAAAACGAGGGGGCGACCAAGGATGAGATGGATGGGGTAAAAAGTGCATTAGTAAAGAGAGGAATGTCTGTTGAGGAAGGAAAGGAGAAGACAGAAGATAGGGGTGAGTAGAGAATGGTTGTGTATGGTTGATGCTGTGATGCATGGACGGCAGTGGATGGGGGATGGGGTGTGAGGGAGTATGTGTGAATGATATTTTGACGCAGCCCGAAGGGATTTCTCCCCGTCTTCTCTTTTTCTGCATGAAGGGACGGAGAGAGGGGGGTCGCCGATTAAATGAAGCGGCCTTGCTGTGGATGTGCTGCGTCTTGCTGCATTGCTTCTGACCCAGGGCAGTGGGCGAGATACAGGGATGACCCGTCATCCACGAGGAACCCAGAAAAGAGGGAGGGATGGAGGGAGGGAGAGGTGAATGGGAGTGGAGTATGTGGGAATGAAATGGGTGGGAGTGGATTCATGCCTTTCGCTACTTTCCTTGTAAGGGGGTAAAAACCCTTGGTATATGTATTATCATTATCTCTAATCATTATTATCATTATATTACTGTTATATATTTTTATCTGTTTTATTTTATTTTTTTATTTTTTTAGGGGGTGGGTAGGTTGGAGTTAAGCAGCGTTTACACTTGTCCCACCCATCGTCTTCCAGACCTTTTACATTCCAGGAAGAGTCTGACCTTTCAACAGGTTATTCTTGTCCAAAAGACCAAAACTCCGTCTCTCCCGATTTTCCGGAATCTTCGATTCTTCGCCTCCGGAATCTTTGATTCTTCGCCGCTCAATCGCCTCAAGAACAAAGACTCAAAGAAGAATCGAAGACTCCTTTTCACTTCTTCAATACGGAGGCCATTTACATTTTATCATTTATTTTTGTTATCACTTATACTCGACGATTCGTTTCAGCTATGGGAGGCCCGGGGTCTGAGAGACCCCGCCTTGCCCACAGTCGACCCCCTCAGCTGAATGGATTCGTATGGCGTTAGATAGAAGAAAAGCTGCAAAGTGTGTCACCCGGCTTTAGGGTTTGAGTGTCGTCTTTCATTCGCATTATTGATTCTCGTTCGATCGCAATGAAAACTTGGGGGAACAATTACTAAATACCTTTTTTTTTCTTTTGCTGCTGCCGGGCGATTTTATTCAGCTGAGGGATATTACCCACCCTAGCAGCACAAAAGAATTATATATATATATATATATATATATATATATATATATATATATATATATACTATATTTACATACACTGAATGGTCTGGTTCCCAGTGAACAGATTTACATCTTTTCAACGACATAAATTTACTTTAATTTCATGCCATCACAGTCGAGAATGACGAGGAGCTCGATGGAAGCATATATAGGGAAATTGATACGTGGTCAAGCTAAGGACTCGAACCCAGTTCAGACGTAACAAGTGACAGTGACTTAGCCCATTGCGCTATCAGTCTCTACTGTGATGGCATGGAATTAAAGTGAATTAATGTTGTACAACCGCATCCCCTTAAATTTCCAACAGTTCACGCTGACTACCACTCACCCAGGCAGTCTTAGTACCAAGGGCAAAGGTTGCTGCTTCGGGCTTCAACTCCTACAAGTAGACGTTTACTTTAATATTAAAAAAATATATATACAAAGATGTACGAACGAATATTCTGTGCAAAATTTAATCTTTTTTAAAGATCAACTATTACGTCACGATGTCAAAGTGTCATCCCCCACCCCCTCACCCCCTCCCTCCCTCTTGGTGCAATCGACCTGTTGCACCATCTTCAATCATCAACTTCAAAGTGCATCGATGTGAAATTATTGGATTCCTGATCACGAAGGTTTAGTGGTGGTGGTAAAGGTGGTGGTGGCAGTGGTAGGGGTGGTGGTGGTGGTGGTGGTAGGGGTGGTGGTGGTGGTAGGGGTGGAGGTAGAGGTTGGGGTGGTGTTAGTGGTAGTGGTGGTAGTGGTAAGGGTGGTAGTGGTAAGGGTGGTAGTGGTATGGTGGTGGGGTGGTGGTGTTAGTGGTAGGGGTGGTGTTAGTGGTAGAGGTGGTAGTGGTAAGGGTGGTAGTGGTAAGGGTGGTAGTGGTATGGGTGGTAGTGGTATGGGTGGTAGTGGTATGGGTGGTGGTGGTAGGGGTGGTGGTGGTAGGGGTGGTGGTGGAGGTAGGGGTGATAGTGGTATGGGTGGTCGTTGTGGTGGTAGTGATAGTAATGGTATTGGTGGTAGTAGTGGTATGGGTGGTGGTGGTAGTGGCTGTGGTGGTGGTGGTAGTGACTGTGGCGGTGGTGGTAGTGGCTGTGGTGGTGGTAGTGGCTGTGGTGGTGGTGGTAGTGGCTGTGGTGGTGGTGGTAGTGGCTGTGGTGGTGGTGGTGGTAGTGGCTGTGGTGGTGGTGGTAGTGGCTGTGGTGGTGGTAGTGGCTGTGGTGGTGGTGGTAGTGGCTGTGGTGGTGGTAGTGGGTGTGGTGGTGGTAGTGGGTGTGGTGGTGGTAGTGGGTGTGGTGGTGGTAGTGGGTGTGGTGGTGGTAGTGGCTGTGGTGGTGGTAGTGGCTGTGGTGGTGGTAGTGGCTGTGGTGGTGGTAGTGGCTGTGGTGGTGGTAGTGGCTGTGGTAGTGGCAGTGGCTGTGGTGGTGGCAGTGGCTGTGGTGGTGGTGGTGGTGGTAGTGGCTGTGGTGGTCGTCGTGATGGTGTTGGCGGTGTTTGTATGTCGGAGGTGCTAGGGGTATTGTTTCTGTCGGTGGAGCTGTTGGAGTTGTTGGAGCAGTTGTTGGAGAAGCTGTTGGAGGAGTTGTTGGAGCTGTTGGAGGAGTTGTTGGAGCTGTTGGAGGAGTTGTTGGAGCTGTTGGAGTTTTTGGAGCTGTTGGAGGAGTTGTTGGAGTTGTTGGAGCTGTTGGAGTTGTTGGAGCTGTTGGAGTTGTTGAAGCTGTTGGAGTTGTTGGAGTTGTTGGAGCTGTTGGAGTTGTTGGAGTTGTTGGAGTTGTTGGAGTTGTTGGAGGAGTTGTTGGAGCTGTCGGAGGAGTTGTTGGAGGAGTTGGAGGAGTTGCAGGAGTTGGTTGGAGTTGTGACTCATCAACCGTGGAGATAAGGTCAGGCAACAACCCGATAATCTCGTCAACAAAAAAGTTCCCTAATTATCTACTTTCGGATGGAGGAAAATAGAACAAAGTATTTGGACCCGACGCCTGACAGCCCAATTTTCCATCGGACCAATTTTTCAATCGAGCAACTATTAAGTTGCTCGTGAAGTCCTCAAAGACTTTACCCTCTCGTTGTATGAACGCATTCCTATTAATACAATATAATCTATCATTGCGTGTAGGAACATAGTAATAAACAAGATACATTTGCAACTGTATCTTTCAGTTTCCGTCTATTGTCATTCCTACACCATGTTGTTTAGATCACGTGTTGGACTCGTGATCGACAGCTATTTCCCTCCCGGAAGAGAGCTCACAGCTTGTATATGACCGATCTATGGGTAATCCTGTGTGGCCTTACACGCACGCACGCACACATACACACACACACACACAACTACCCGCCCACGAGTTGGAGTAACTACTCGGAGCGCAACAACACTGAAATTAGTTCAGCACCTTACCTAAGGAAAGGTGCTTACGCCGGGAGGCCCATAGCTGCGGCCAAAGCCGTCGCCTTTATTATGCGCGTTAGGGACCGTTTCGGCAGGAAGCAAACAGCCGCTGCTGGAAATCGGAAAGGTGCGCGGGACTCGATCCCACAAGTAAGCGAATACGAGACCAGCACGCTTCCGATGACACTACCAGAGGTCATGGGTTGTATTAATCAAATACAAGTATGAAAAAATACACCTAACCTAACCTAATCTAACCTAATCTAACCTAACCTAACCCTTTGAACGGTGTAGCATGTGACGAAAATAAAGTTAAAAGAAAACAAATATACAATAATATGAAACAGAATGAAATAAAATGATAAATAAAATAAAAGCAAACATATCCGAGCTGTGAGAGGAAAAGGAAAAGAAAAGAAAAATCCTTGATCGTCCGAGCTGCCAAGACAAAAACGCTTGACACGGAAAACTACAGCAAGACAACCGCGCAACAACCGCGCGTCATCAACACGCAACGGACGTCGCCCAACGCGGCCGCGAGAAATTAGGTTTCCCGCGGAAAACGAAAAACCCGCGGAAGAACGCGACCGACGCCGCTTCTTTTGTTGTTGTGGATGCTAATCCATCTCTTGGTCTGTTAACCTTTTTATTTCAAACAACTTTTATATAATCAGCAATAGTGTCATTACCGCCGTGGAATGGAAGGAAACGAAACGAATGCGTAAATAAGCAATTAACAAATAAACAAAGATATAACAGTGTTCAACAACAACAACAATAACGACAATAACAATAATAATAGCAACAATAATAATAGCAATAACAATAATAATAATAATAATAATAATACCAATAATTGTAACAACAGCAATAGTAGTAGTAATAATAATAATAATAATAATAATAATAACAAAAGAGGAAGAGAATGCTTATAACCATGAAGAGTATAATGGCGTTGATAACGTTGGCCGAGTGGGATTTGATTGACATTTGTGCCTAACATGGGAAGGTGGCAACCTCTGACATCAGGTCCACCAGCACCTTCCGGTACATTAGGTGGTGTGTGGGGTCATTGTGGGAATCCACAAGTAATCCCACTTCTCTCCCTCCCTCCCTCACCCTCCTTCTCCCTCCTCCTGTACCTCTCTCCGGAAGACGCTGAATATCTGCGGCCGAAGCCGTCACCCTTGCCCTATAACGCGCTTTCAGGACTGTCGGGGCATGTAGCAGTCACTGTTGGGGACCGGCAAGGCGTGCAGGATTCGAACCTAAAACTAAGGAAATGCGAGACCACCACGCTTCCGATGACGCAACCAGTGCATCACAGTGATCTGGTCAGCGGCCCAGCAGTGCCCTGCGGAAATCGAACCCGCGCCCTCACGCATACACCAACCTCGGCCCGTAAAAACCGGGATGGATGGGGGAGGATCTGCCTGGGAGCCTGACCACCAGACATTATCCACCACTAAGACTATCACCATCGCTTCCACCATGACGTCTGCCAGGGAGACTATTATGAAGATCACCACCACTACTAACAACACCATGTATACCACTATCATCGTCACCACCATCAACACCACCACCAAGGTTACCACCACCATCATTACCACAAAGGTTACCAACACCAACACCAGACACTATCCACCACCAACACTGTCACCATTGACACCATCGTTTCCACCATGACATCTGCCACGGAGACTTGTGAAGATCACCACCACCACTATCATCGTCACCACCACCACCAACACCACCACCAAGATTACCACCACAACTACTGCCACCGAACTCGTCTATTCTGGGCCTTTGTCCCTCTGGTTTATCTTATCAACGTAATTCAATACAGAAATCTTTTTCCCACGAAGACACCCCTCCTTACTCCCTCCGCAATCCACCTCATTCCTTCCACACGTCCCCCTTCCATCCACGTACTCCATCCCTCGTTTCTCCACTTCATCGCCTCCATGCCTCTCCTACTGTCACTTCCCCCCTCTCTCATATTTTCTCCTCTTTTTGTTTAATTTCCCATTTCTCTTTATTCTTATTTCCTCTCTTCGTCAGCTCTCCTTCAGGGAATCTTCCTTCCTTCTCTCTCAGCCTCGAACGTCAATATATGTCTTACGGGTCTCCTCTCTCCAACACTAAACTCCAACAGTCCCTCCGTTCTCTCTTGTCTCAGATTCCGCCCTCCCCTCCTCCTCCACCACCTCCTCCTCCTCCTCCACCTCCTCCTTCCACATCCTCCACCGGTTCCACTCCAGTTCTCTGCTTGCAAGCGATATTCCTGCTTCCAAGACTCTACCATCCTCTTCCCCCAACTATCAACGTCATCTTCCTCCTCTCTTCTCGTCCTCGTCCTGCTCTTCCTCTCACCTCCTCCTCCCCCTCCATTCCTCGATCCTCTCTCGCCCTCCTCTTCCTCCCTCCCCTCCTCCATGTTCCCTCGTCGTCCTTCCTCTCCTCCTCTTCCCTCCCATCCTCCATCCATCCATTCTTATAATCTCACTCTCCCCATTTTTTCTCCCACTCTTCCCTATCCTCTTAACCCTCCCTCCCTCCCTCCCACCTCCACCTTTTCCTCAACAACAGTCCTCTTCTCAACCTCCATTAGCTTCCTCATTTTCACTCCTTTCTTCTTGGGCAAGGGTCAGAAAATTGGGCGTGGGGCAAACGCCCAACACAGCGGTGATGATACTGATCACGATGGTAAGGGTAGTGGGAGGTGCTGGATGGTGGGTGGTAGTTGTGGTGTGTGATTATTAAGAGGTGTGCATGTGTGCGTGTGTGTGTGTGTGTGTGTGTGTGTGTGTGTGTGTGTGTGTGTGTGTGTGTGTGTATGTGTGTAGATGTGTGTGTGTGTGTATAGATGTGTGTATGTGTGTAGATGTGTGTGTGTGTGTAGATGTGTGTATGTGTGTAGATGTATGTGTGTAGATGTGTGTGTGTGTGTGTAGATGTATGTGTGTAGATGTGTGTGTGTGTGTGTGTGTGTGTGTGTGTGTGTGTGTGTGTGTGTGTGTGTGTGTGTGTGTGTGTGTGTGTTTGAGTATTTACCTAGTTGCATCTTACGGGAAGGGGAGATATGCTCGTGGTGTCCCGCCTTTGTATCTCGCAGTGCCTAGTTTGCTCTTAAATTCGTGCATGTTTTTTTGCACACACATTGTGTGTTTGTGTTTGTGTTTGTTTGTGTGTGTGTGTGTGTGTGTGTGTGTGTGTGTGTGTGTGTGTGTGTGTGTGTGTGTGTGTGTGTGTGTGTTTCTCCATGGTCTTTAGATCACGTGTTGGACTCGTGATCGACAGCTATTTCCCTCCCGGAAAAAGATAGCTCAGAGCTCATATATGACCGATCTATGAGAAATGTTGTGACCTTACACGCACACACCCAACTCCCCGGCCACGAGAGTTGGAGTAACGACCCGCAGCGCAGCGATACTGAAATTATTTCACCCCTGGGCGGAATTCGAACCCGGACCGCCGTAATGGCAGCCAGGAACTACTACTGTGTTTGTTTGTGTGTGTGTGTGTGTGTGTGTGTGTGTGTGTGTGTGTGTGTGTGTGTGTGTGTGTGTGTGTGTGCGCGCGAGCGCACGCGCAGCAAGAGAGAACCTAATTGAGGGCGTCACGTGTGGCTGGGCAAAGTCGCTCACGATCTCTCGACAAAAAACCGAACTCAAATACCAGTTATTTGATAGCAGAATTACATTTATGAAGACAATGAGGAGGAGACGTGGGAGGAGGGAGGAGGAGATATGGAGGGGGGAGAGGGAGATAGTGGGGGAGGGGGAGGGGGGTGGGTGAGGATGGAAGGGGAGAAGGAGGGAGAGGGGAAAGGAAATAGGGGGAGAGAGGGAGGGAAGGGAGAGGAGGAAGGACGGAGAGAGGGAAGGGGAGGGAGAGAAGGAGATGGGTAGGGAGAGAAAGTGGGAGGGAGAGGGGAGAGTAATAGTGGGAGAGTGGGAGGGAGGGTGGGAGGGGGGAGAGTGGGAGGGAGAGGGGAGAGTGGGAGTGGGAGGGAGGGTGGGAGAGGGGAGAGTAATAGTGGGAGTAGGGGGAGAGAGGGAGGGAGGGTGGGAGAGGGGAGAGTGGGTGGGAGAGGGGAGAGTGGGAGGGAGAGGGGAGAGTGGGTGGGAGAGGGGAGAGTGGGAGGGAGAGGGGAGAGTGGGAGGGAGAGGGGAGAGTGGGAGGGAGAGGGGAGAGTGGGAGGGATAAGGAAGAGGGGAGAGTGGGAGTGGAGTGGAGAGTGGGGAGAGTGCGGAGGGAGAGGGGAGAGTGGGAGGAGAGGGAGGAGGGGAGGAGGAGGAGGAGAGGAGGAGGAGGGGAGGAGGAGGGGAGGAGGAGGGAGGGGAGGAGGGGGGAGGGGAGGAGGGGGGAGGAGAGGGGGAGGAGGAGGGATAAGGGAAGGGAGGAGGAGGAGGAGGAGAAGGGAGGGGGAGGAGGAGGAGAGGAAGAGGAGGAGGGGCAGGAAGGAGGAGGAGGACGAGGAGGATGATGAGGAGGAGGAGGAGGAGGAGGACGAAGAGGAGGAGGAGGAGGAGGAGGAAGAGGAGGAGGAGCCGAGGGGCAAAGGGGCAAAGGGGCATTGCTCCCCCAGTGCCCGGCTAAGCTAGTTTGTGCGAACAAAAACACGCAATGTATGTGTGTGTGTGTGTTTGTGCGTGTGTGTGTGTATGTGCATACGTGTGTCTGAATGTGTGTGTGTGTGAGTGTGTCTGTGTGTGTGTGTGTGTGTGTGTGTGTGTGTGTGTGTGTGTGTGTGTGTGTGTGTGTGTGTGTGTGTGTGTGTGTGTGAATGTGTGTGTCTCTGAGTGAGAGTGTGTGTTTACCTAGTTGTATTTTACAGGAAGGGGAGCTACGCTCGTGGTGTCCCGCCGTTATATCTCGCAGTGTCTAGTTTGCTCTTAAATTCGTGTATGGGTTTTGCACACACTATTGTGTGTGTGTGTGTGTGTGTGTGTGTGTGTGTGTGTGTGTGTGTGTGTGTGTGTGTGTGTGTGTGTGTGTGTGTGTGTGTTCCCTCCTAGTCACGCACTGCGCTTTATGCACCAAATTATGGTCAATTCATCGTTCTTGCTCGACCACACAGTATGGTTAATGTAACAAATGGAACAACGCACGACGTAGAAAACGAGCAAACAAATAATAACAAGAACAAAAAAAAAAAAAGGACAAAAACGATGACAAAAAAAGTACATAAGAACAATATAGGACAAACGAGAAACGGGCAAGAGACTTCAGGAATTATTTGCACTTTCGTGGAAACTCAAACAATTACAGAAAAGAAGATAAAGGAACACACGGAAATGAGAAAATCTAAAAGATCACGTGACCCAACTAAAAACGGGAGTATTTGGGGATGGGAAGAAAATGGGAAAAGGAAGAAAATGGAAAGCGGACAAAATGTAAAGAAAAGAATGGGAAGTGAATGAGAAAATGGGGAAAGTAAGAAAATGGGAAAATGGGAAGAGGAAGAAAATGGAGAACGAACAAAATATAAAGAGCATGGGAAGTGAATGAAAATGGGAAAAGGAAGAAAATGGAAAGTGGACAAAACATAAAGAGCATGGGAAGAAAATGGGGAAAGGAAGAAAGAAAACGGAGAACTAATTATGAATAAAAATAAGGGAAATGGATGAAATTGAGAAAACGACGAAAACGAAAAAGAAAAAAACAGGAATTTTGTAAAAAATGGTTAACGGAACATGGGGGAGGAGGAAAGAAAACGGAGGAGGAGAACGAAATAAAAGGAAACTGGTTTAAATGGAAGCAGAGAGGAAATACGGCGATGATAAATGGAAACAAAATAGATGAACGAAACATTAAGGAAACTGTAATAAGATGAAACAAAACAGAAAAGGACAAAAATGTGGAGACTGGGTACAAGGAAAGCAGGAAGATCATTCCAGACGAGTAGAAGAGACACCAGAATTAAATATGTAAAGAGCACAAAGTGCGGGAAAGAGAGAGATAAAGAGAAAAAAGAGAAGAGAGAGAAAAGAGGGAAAGGAAGAGGGAAAGATGGAGAGAAAGAGAGGAAGAGAAAGAGAGAAAGAGGGAGAGAGAAAAAGAGGGAGAGAAAAAGAGAAACAGAGGAAGAGAGAAAAAGAGGAAGAGAGAAAAAGAGGAAGAGAGAAAAAGAGGGAGAGAGAAAAAGAGGGAGGGATAGAAAGAAAGAGATAGAGGGAGAGGAAAAGAGAGAAAAAGAGGAAGAGAGAAAAAGAGGAAGAGAAAGAAAGAGACAGAGTGAGAGAGAGCTAAAAGATGAAAACGACGAGGATTAAGACGAGGATGACCGTTACGAGGACGATGATGGGGCGAAGGACGAGGGACCTGGACCTGGACCTGGCGCAGAACGACGAGGGCGGAGGCAGGACGATGACGTAGTGCGAACAGGAGGAGGAAGAGGAGGAGGTAGTACAAGGACGACGGCGAGGTAGAAAGGAGGAGTGGGGGCAGAGGGAAGAAGGGCGAAGAGGAGGAGGAGGAGGAGGAGGAGGAGGAGGAGGAGGATGAAAAGGAGGAGGAGGAGGAGGAGGACGAGTAGGAAGAAGAGAAATGAGAAGAAGGTATAGGAGGACCCGGAGGAGGACCCGGAGGAGGAGGAGGAGGAGGAAGAGGAGGAGGAGAGGGAGGAGGAGAGGGAGTATGAATAGGAGGAAGAAGAGAGAGGAGAAGGTATGGGAGGACTCTGAGGAGGAGGAGGAGGAGGAGAGGGAGTATGAAGAGGAGGAAGAAGAGAAAGGAGAAGGTATGGGAGGACCCTGAGGAGGAGGAGGAGGAGGAGGAGAGGGAAGAATAGAAAGGAGAAGGAGTAGGAGGAGACGGAGTAGGAGGAGACGGAGGAGGAGGGAACGGAAGAGGAGGAAACGGAGGAGGAGGAAACGGAGGAGGAGGAAGAGGATGAGAAGAAGAACGAAGTCGTTGGTGGTGGTTTTGGAGGAAAACCAAGAGGAAGACGATGATGAGAACGAAGACAATCGTCGGGGCGAACCGGAGGACAAAAGAAGCGCAAACTAAGCGTCCGAAGACACGAAGAAAGAAGAAGAAGGAGTCTGCAGAGGAACTGGAAAAGCGCCGAGGAGCAGAAGATGCAGGATCTTGGAAAGGAGCCAGAAGAGGAGGAGGGGAGGAGGAGGAGGGAGGAGGAGGAGGAGGAGGAGGAGGAAGAAGAAGAAGAAGAAGAAGGGCGGCCGCCCACCAAAAGCTCCCCCCCCATCCCTCCATCCCTCCCTCCTCCAGGAAATGGAAATACTTTCGAAGTGGTGATGGATGGATGGATGGATGGATGGACGGGTGGATGGTTGGGTGGGTGTGAATGGTTGGGTGTATGGGTGGATGAATGGGTGGGTGGATGGATGGATGGATGGATGCATGGATGGATGGGTGGGTGAGTGGGTGGATGGATGAACGGGGGAATGAATGGGTGAGTGGATGGACTGGTGGATGAATGGCTGGCTGGCTGGCTGGCTGGCTGGATGGATGGATGGATGGACGGGCGAGTGAATGGGTGGGTGGGTGGATGGATGGACGGGGGAATGAATGGGTGAGTGGATGGGTGGTTGGATAAATGGATGGATGGGTGGAAGGATGGATAGGTGGGTGGATGGATGGATAGGTGGATGGATGGATAGGTGAATGGACAGGTGGGTGGATGGACGGGTGGATGGATGGATGGGTGGGTGAGAAGCACGAAGGTGAAAATGAGGAGGTGAATAGGATAGGAGGAGGGGAATAGGAGAGGAGAAGGGGAAGAAGAGAGGAGAGGGAAAGGAGAGGGGGAGGTGAAAAGGAGAGGGGGATAGTGGGAAGGGGAGGTGAAGGAAGAGGTACAGCAAAAACAGCGAGGAAGCATTATGGGAGCAATAACTAGCCTGCCTCCCTCTCTCTCTCTCTCTCTCTCTCTCTCTCTCTCTCTCTCTCTCTCTCTCTCTCTCTCTCTCTCTCTCTCTCTCTCTCTCTCTCCTTTACCCAAACCCCCTCCTGGGCTTCTTTCTCTTCATCCTTTGGTGTACGCTTTCCTCCTATTTATCCCGGCTGTCGCCAGGCCATTCCATTCAGTCGACGTCTCTGTTGATGTCCATGGGTTGGGGGAAGCTTCCGAGGGAGAGTCTGAGGTTCTGCAAGGCCTTCCTTGGCTCGCCGGCCACGCGCCTTCAGGTCTTCCGCAGTCGGAGGCGGCGTGTGCGCTCCATTGAGAATCTCTTCCTCCTCCTCCTCCTCCTCCCCGTCCACCTCCTCCTCTTCTTCCTTCTCTTCCTCCTCCTCTTCCCAGTCCTCTTCCTCCTCCTCTTTCCAGTCCTCCTCCTCTTCTTCCTACTCCCCGTCCTCCTCCTCCTCTTCTTTCTCTTCCTCCTCCTCCTCTTACTCATCATCATCCTCTTCCTCTTCTTCCTTATCTTCGTGCTTTTCTTCCTCTTCTTCCATTTCCTTCTCCTCCTCCTCCTCTTCCTTATCCTCGTCTTTTTCTTCCTCTTCCTCCTACCCATCATCATCCTCTTCCTACTACTTCTCTTGCTCTTGCTTTTGCTCTCTTCCTCCTCTACCCTTAGCCATTCACAGTGAACTTCCGCAACGGTCCTCCTTCAGATTGACGCACTTGTCACACTTTTCTAACGCCCTCTTACTGGAAGGCTCCCACACTGTTCAGTGTTGGCCCTTCGTGTCCTAAAAGACCGGAAGAGGGAGAGAGGGAGGGAGGGAGGGAGATAGAGGTGGGGAATAGAGAGGAAGGGGGATAGGAGGGGATAGAGAGGAGGGAGAATAGGGAGGAGGGGGATAGGAGGGGATAGAGAGGAGGGGGAATAGGGAGGAGGGGGAATAGGGAGGGGAAATAGGGAGGAGGAATAGGGAGGGGGATAGAGAGAAGAGGAGAGGGGAGAAAGAGTTAGACACTGATTACTTTTCACTCAGAAATCTGTGTTCTTCAGAGGGGTGTGGGGCGTTAGGCGGACCCAAGCAGGAGCTGAGAGATGTACGAAGTTCGCTGTGGACTGGCGTATTAGAAAACGCTGTGAAGGATTAACCTCAAGTCACATCCTGGTGCGATTTGGAAGAAAAAGTGTGTAACATAAGAGTGTGTTACTTGGGCTAGGTGACGTAGGGAGAGAGTGATGCGCTGTTTCGTTTGTACATCTTATGCTAGTGAAGGTACGTTTGTCAGAGGCATACGTGGCTTGGTCCCCGAAGTGGTGGAAGACCGACCGCGAAGGCCTAGTGACGCGTAACAAGTTGAGTACAGAGAAGAACTAACTGGCCTACCCGCTCGGGGCAGGCAGTATATATACGCGGGACTGACCCGACGCCATGACCAGACGCGACCTAATTGCGGTGACCCTTCCTGGCCTTACCGAGTATTGAATCAGATCAACTACCACACAACTCTACAATGCACAAACTTTGCACTTACAAGCATGCTTGTGGGGTACATGTACACCACAAGTGCGACGCTCTGCGAGGCAGCTCCTTCCTCGCATGTGGGCCACGTTCAGGACGAAAGTTGGTCATAGAGACAAACGACCTTTTATGGACTTCGCATTTAACAACAGGATACGAATTTTGTATTACATATTTACAATCATTCGCACAAGGTCCTCCCTCGCCTGAAGGCCACGATAAGTTGGTCACAGAGGCAAATGACCTTTTTATGGATTTAGCATTTAACAACAGGATGTTATGAATTTTGTATTACATATTTACTATCATTCGCACACGTTTTCGCGGAGTCTGCGAGTGGAACTGGTTCTACACAGACCCACCACCCCGAAAGAGACTCCTCGGATGGACGAACGCGCGCACAGACCCCGACATAACTTTTACGAGCGACTGTACCCCCATTCAATATTTAATAAACTGGAAGAATTTATGGGTCATCTTTATGGCGCGCTGGTTGATAAAATCGAATAACGACCACGAGCGTAAAGAATGGTGAACGGGAGAGGAACAATACAATGTCGAGAACGTACGAAGTCGAGTTCGGGAAGAACGTACTAAGTCGAGCTCGGGGAGAACGTACGAAGTCGAGCTCGGGAAGAACGTACGTAGTCCGACCTCGGAGAGAACGTACGAAGTCGAGTTCGGGGAGAACGTACGAAGTCGAGCTCGGGGAGAACGTACGAAGTCCGACCTCGAGGAGAACGTACGAAGTCGACCTCGGAGAGAACGTGCGAAGTTGACCTCGGAGAGAACGTACAAGATCAACTTCGAGAGAACACGCAAGCAACAGGCTCCTCCTCGACAACCTGGAGGACGACTCGGTCCTCAATAAATGAACTGACAACGAAGGCGACGACGACGACGATTCGTCATCACAAACGACGACATCGATAAGGACGATGCTCTATCTATCTCTGCCTCTCCCTCTCTCTCTTCGCCCCTCTCCCCCTCTCTCTCTCTCTGCCTCTCCCTCTTACCTCTCTTCACCCCTCCACCTCTCTCTCTCCGCCTCTCCTTCTCTCTCTCCACCTGCCCCCCCTCTCTCTCTCTCCACCTCTCCCCCCTCTCTCTCTCCGCCTCTCCCCCTCTCTCTCTCCGCCTCTCCCCCTCTCTCTCTCCTCCCCCACTCTTCTTCTCTATGCCTCTCTCCCACTCTCCCTGTCTACTTCTCCGTGTCTCTCTCCCACTCTCCCTCTACCACTCCCCACCTCCCACACCCTCTCTTTGGATCACCCTGAACCTGCAACACGTACCAACACATAATGGAAGACTGCATTATACACAATCATGCACGCAAACAATACAACATACACTCTATAAAGGATTTGTGGGAAAACCCAGTTTCGGCTGTAGCATTCCTTGGGGAGACGGGACTGCTCGGACAGACAGTCTAGGGAACGACAACAACAACAACAACAATAACAACCAACACATCAGAAACGAAACACGCAGACATCCGAAAGACGCGACAAAGTCGGGCGCAAATAACGATTCTCCATCACGAATGACAAATGACATCTATGTCAATAACGAGTGGACAAATGCACATCAAACAATGACACTTAGAACACTAGTGCATGTACGTAAAAGAAAATAGTACAAATGGTACAAAAGGAAGAGAAGAGAAGGGGGAAGAGGGGGAAGAGGGGGGAAGACGGGGGAAGAGGGGGGAAAAGGGAGGAAGAGGAGGGAAGAGGGAGGAAGAGGAGGGAAGAGGAGGGAAGAGGGGAGGAAGAGGAGGGAAGAAGAGGGAAGAGGAGAAAAGAGGGGAAGAGGGGGAAGAAGGGAGATGAGGGGAAAAGAGGGGAAAAGAGGGGGAAAGAGGGGAAAAGAGGGGGAGAATAGGAGGGAAGAGATGGGAAGAGGGGGAAGAGGGGGAAGAGGGGGAAGAGGGGAGAGGAGGGGAAAAGAGGGGGAAAGAGGGAAAAGAGGGGATAAGAGGAGGGAAGAGGAGGGAAGAGATGGGAAGAGGGGGAAGAGGAAGGAAGAGGAAGAGGGTGGAAGAGGGGGGAAGAGGGGTAATCGTGCATGGTGGTGGGAGTGGAGACGAATCGAGGTGACCAATTGTCTTCAACCTTCCCATTCCAGGTGTCCAATGTCTATTTCTACTCAAGCTGCTGCCAGACGATTTTATTCAGCTCTGCGAGACTCCTTCCACGACGTTGACGTCTTTACACATTTGGTTCTGGCTAACGGCAAACGATTTCGTCATCGTGCTGAAGGGGAAGGGAAGGGAAGGGAAGGGAAGGGAAGAGGCGAGCGAAGAAGGGAGGTCGGGCCTCTAGAAGGGCAAGTAGGTGGACGGGTGCGGGCGTAGGTGAGGTGGCAATGAAGAAGAGGAGGGATGGAGGGAAAGGAGGAGGGAGGAAGGGAGGGAGGAAGGGAGGGAGGAAGGGAGGGAGTAAGGGAGGGAGGGAGGAAGGGGAGGGAGGGAGGAAGGAAGGGGAGGGAGGGAGGGAGGAAGGAAGGGGAGGGAGGAAGGGAGGGGAGGAAGGGAGGGAGGAGGGGGGGAGGGGAGGTTAGGGAGGAGGGGAGGAAGGGAGGGAGGAAGGGAGGGAGGGGAGGAAGGGAGGAATGGAGGAAAGGAGATTAAGAGGAAAGAAGAAAAGAAGGAAGGAAGGAAGGAAGGAAGGGAGAGAAGGAAGAGAAGGGAGGAAAGGAGAGAAGAAGGAAAGAAGGAAGAGAAGGGAGGAAAGGAGAGAAGAAGGAAAGAAGGAAAGAAGGAAAGAAGGAAAGAAGGAAGGGAGGGAGGAGGGGGGAAAGGAGAGAAGGAAAGCAGAGAAGGAAAGAGGGGAGGAAGGAGGGAAGGAAAAGCGATAGGTAGTAGGAAGGAAGGAAGACGGAAAGAAGGGAGGAAGGTAGGAAGATGGAAAGAAGGGGGGAGGGAGGGAGGGAGGGAGGGAGGGAGGGAGGAAATGAAAAAATACGGCGAGTTGGAGGAGAGAGAGGGGAGGAAAGGCCGAGGGAAAAAAAAAAAAAAAAAAAAAACAGGGGGTGGGAGGTAATTTTGAAGATGGAGAAGTTGTTGAAGCGAAAGGGAAAGAATGAAGGAAGGGAAGAGCGATAAAAGAGGGACAAGAGAAAAAAAAAGAGGAAAAAGAGGAAGGGAAAAAAAGGGACAAACGAGCGTCAAGAAAAAAAAATGAAAAAGGGAGGTCTACGGACAAAAGATGGACAAAAGTAGGACAAGAAAAAGGAACAAGAGTGGGACAAGAAAAAGGAACAAGAATGGGGGGGACAAAAGTAGGACAGTAAAAAGGACAACGTGTGACATGAAAAAGGACACTCGTAGGAAAAGGGCGAGAAGAGCTCAGGAGGAGGGAAAGGAGGAGGGGGGCGAAGAAGACCCTCCTCAAGTGCCCCCCCTCCCCCCCACAAACCGCGCGGAGGAGGGCGGAGGCGGCGGCGGCGGAGGGCATAAAGTTGCCGAGACTCACAATAAACAAGAGCCGGCCGGCGGGCGGAAGAGGACAGGCGGGAAGGAGCGAAGGAGAGCGACTGGGGAGAGGGGAAGAGGGGGAGGGGGAAGAAGGAAGAGGAAAGAAGGGAGAGGAAAAGGAGAGGGGACGAGGTGAGAGGAAGAGGGGACGAGGTAAGAGGGAGAGGGGACGAGGTGAGAGGGAGAGGGGACGAGGGGACGAGGTGAGAGGAAGAGGAGAGGGAGGAGAGACTGGAAAAGGAGGAGAGAAAGGAGAGGTGAGAGAGGAAAGAGAGGGAGGGGAGGGAGAGGTGGAAGAAGAGGAAGGGGAGGAAGGAGAGGAAAGAGAGGAAAAAGAGGGAGGGGAGGGAGAGGTGGAAGAAGAGGAAGGGGAGAAAGGAGAGGAAAGAGAGGGAAGACGAGGAATAAAGAGAGGAAGAGAGAGAGAGAGAGAGAGAGAGAGAGAGAAAAGGGGTGTATCTCTTATCCTCTCTCAGAGAGGCGAAGTAGGTGAATCGGCGAACAAAATAGGGAAGTGGGGGGGGAGGGGGTGCTGCACACAAAGAGGGTGGGTGGGGGGGGGGACGAAGGCCAAAGACAAAGACACATAATGTCTATTCAGGGAAGGAATGGACAAACAAGACGCAGAGGAGACGACCCCAAGTTCCCTCCCGACGAAGAAAAGAACCCGAGGAGGAGGAGGAGGAGGAGGAGAGAATGGGAGAGGACGGGGAGAGGAGCGGGAGAGGATGGGGAGAGGAGCGGGAGAGGATGGGGAGAGGACGGGGGAGAGGAGGGGGAGGAGGGGAGGTTGAGGTGAAGTCTGAGAGAGAGAGAGAGAGAGAGAGAGAGAGAGAGAGAGAGAGAGAGAGAGAGAGAGAGAGAGAGAGAGAGAGAGAGAAAGGGAAGCGAACGGAAAGAATGCATCTACGCAAGAAGAGAATAGGGAAAGAAGAGGCTAAGAATACATCTAAGAAGAGGAAAAGAAGATGCTAAGCAAGCAAGTGGGGGAAGGGAGGGAGGGAGGGAGGGAGGAAGGGAGAGAGAGAAAGAGAAAGAGAAAGAGAGAGTGAGAGAGAGAGTGTGAGGGAGATAGAGAGAGTGAGCGAGACAAAGTGAGCGAGACAGAAAATCAGCGAGAGAGCGAGAGAGAGAGAGAGAGAGAGAGAGAGAGAGAGAGAGAGAGAGAGAGAGAGAGAGAGAGAGAGAGAGAGAGAGAGAGAGAGAGAGAGAGAGAGAGAGCATCCCCTGCCTACTCTGTCCCCCTGATTGGCTCGTTTCGATGGCGGTTTCGAAAAGGGAAGAAGTGGCTGCCGCCCTCTGAAAGGAAAACGGGTTCGAACCGCGAGGAGCCTCCCCCCCCCAAGTGAGAAATGGAAAAATGAATTAAGCAAAACAAGAAAGAGGGAAGGGAAGGAGGGAGGGGGGAAGGGAAGTAGGGGAGGGGGAAGGGGAGGAGGTGCTCTCAAGAGAGAGAGAGAGAGAGAGAGAGAGAGAGAGAGAGAGAGAGAGAGAGAGAGAGAGAGAGAGAGAGAGAGAGCGAGACAGAGGGAGAGAGTTGTACTTGAAATAAAATGAAAATGGTGCGAAGGAGTTGGTGGAGGAGGAAAAGGAGGAAGAAGAAGAGGAGGAGGAAAAGGAGGACGAGGAAAAGGAGGGGAGGAAAAGGAGGGGAGGAAAAGGAGGGGAGGAAAAGGAGGGGAGGAAAAGGAGGGGAGGAAAAGGTGGGGAGGAAGAGGAGGGGAGGAAGGAGGGGAGGAAAAGGTGGGGAGGAAGAGGGGAGGAAGAGGAGGGGAGGAAAAGGAGGGGAGGAAAAGGAGGGGAGGAAAAGGAGGGGAGGAAAAGGAGGGGAGGAAAAGGAGGGGAGGAAAAGGAGGGGGAGGAAAAGGAGGGGGAAGAAAAGGAGGGGAGGAAAAGGAGGGAGGAAAAGGAGGAAGAAGAAAGGAGGAAGAAGAAGGGAGGAGGAGGAGGAGGAGGGGGGACATTTCAACAGGAAAAGTAATGCTGCCTAATCACGCTGCCGTCGTCATGCTGTCATTATTGTTGACGTCACATCCTCCGTGACGTCACATCTTCGTTCTTCCTGACGTCACGTCGTCGTACATGACGTCACGTCATCGTACATGACGTCACGTCGTCGTACTTGACGTCACGTCGTCGTACTTGACGTCACGTCGTTCGTACTTGAAGTCACGTCATCGTATATGACGTCACGTCGTCGTATATGACGTCATGACTTGACTATGAACGTAGCCGTTGTTTGTTTTACTCTTCAGAACGAGAAGATCACGTTCTAAGCCTATTAACAGGCGAGGCTGGAACGAGCTGGAACGGCCGCGGGCTGGAATGGAACACAACTGGAATGCTCCTCAGCTGGAACAGCGCGGAGATACGCAGTTCTGGAATGGCAAGGGTGAGCTGCTTGGATGAGCTATTTCTGGGTTTATTGATGTTGATTTTTTTTTTTTTTTTTTTTTTTTTTTTGAAGATTGAGATGGAGATGGATCATCTTAAGCTGATCTCTCCCACTGTTGTTGTCACACGCGACTCCTGTCTATTTGTTCATTTATCTATTTTGATTTATCCGCTTATCTTAATTATTTATCTATTTGTTTATCTATTTTTATTCGTTTTCTTAGTTCCCTGTGTCTTCCATGGCAGATGTTGTCCTGGCTAAAACGCCAGACCTTTTCAGTCTCTTAGAAAATAAACTCAGGACAAAAGGTCATAATGTGATCATTCACCCGAGTACAATCATCTGGCCTGATTTTGTGTTCAAAGGTTTCACTGACACCTCCCCCCCCCCCAATGGTCTTGGATCACGTTTTGGACTCGTGATCGACAGTTACTTCCCCTCCCGGAAGAGAGCTCAGAGCTCATATATGACCGATCTATGGGTAATGGTGTGACCTTACACGCACACACACACACACCCAACTCCCCGCCCACAAGAGTTGGAGTCACGACCCGCAGCGCAGCGATATGGAAATCATTTCAGCCCTGGTCCGGGTTCGAATCCCACCAAGGGCTGAAACAATTTCAGTAACGCTACGCTCTCTCTCTCTCTCTCTCTCTGGCGCGCGCGCGCTCTCTTCCCACGTTCTCATGTTAACTTGAAGACCGCATTGGACCCGGCACTGGCTCCGTGACACTGGCACTGGGCACTGGTCTGGCTTCCCTGTGAGGCGAGGTCAAGTGTGATATCGCAGAACCACAACAAGGGCTCTTCGGGGCTCTTCGGGGCTCGAGAGCCTCTGACGAGTCAAACAAGAGACCCCCCCCCAACCCCCAAAGGACCAAGTGTCTCTCTTGTCCTTAGGCACTTCCGGTGGTGAAGGTGGTGGTGGTGATGGTGGTGGTGGTAAAGGGAGCTTGTGGTGGAGGGAGCTTGTGGTGGTGATGATACTGGAGGGTGCTTGTGGTGGTGGTGATTGTGGTGGTGGAGGGAGCTTGTGGTGGTGGAGGGAGCTTGTGGTGGTGGAGGGAGCTTGTGGTGGTGGAGGGAGCTTGTGGTGGTGGAGGGAGCTTGTGGTGGTGGAGGGAGCTTGTGGTGGTGGAGGGAGCTTGTGGTGGTGGAGGGACCTTGTGGTGGTGGTGATGATGCTGGAGGGTGCTTGTGGTGGTGGTGATGATGCTGGAGGGTGCTTGTGGTGGTGGTGATGTTAGTGGTAGTGGAGGGAGCTTGTGGTGGTGGTGATATTGGTGGTGGTGAAAGGAGTTTGTGGTGGTGATGTTGGTGGAGGGAGCTTGTGGTGATGTTGGAGGGAGCTTGTGGTGGTGGTGGAGGAAGGAACTTATGATGGTGGTGGTGGTGGTGGGAGTTTGTGGTGGTGATGATTGTGGTGGAGGGAGCCTGGTGGTGGTGGAGGAGGGAACTTATAATGGTCGTGGTGGAGGAGGGAGCTTGTGGTGGTGATGTTGGTGGTGGAGGGAGCCTGTGCTGGTGGAGGAAGGAACTTATAACGGTGGTGATGATGTTGGAGGGTGCTTGTGGTGGTGGTGGAGGGTGTTTGCGGTGTTGGTGTAGGGAACTTGTTGTGGTGGTGTAGATGGAAGAGGGAGGTTGTGGAGGGAGTTATAATGATGGAGGAAGCTTGTGGTGGTAGACATGGAGGAGGGAGATGGTGGAGGGAGCTTATAACGATGGAGGAAGCTTGTGGTGGTGGTGGAGATGTTGGAGGGAGGTGGTGGTTGGAGTTATAATGATAGAGGAAGCTTGTGGTGGTGGTGGAGATGGAGGAGGGAGGTGGTGGAGGGAGCTTATAATGATAGAGGAAGCTTGTGGTGGAGATGGAGGAGGGAGGTGGTGGAGATGGAGGAGGGAGGTGGTGGAGATGGAGGAGGGAGGTGGTGGAGGGAGCTTATAACGATGGAGGAAGCTTGTAGTGGTGGTGAAGATGGTGGAGGGAGGTGGTGGAGTGATCCTATAACGATGGAGAAAGCTTGTGGTGGTGTTTGACAGCGAGTTTGAGTGGAGCCAGGCATCAAATTAACGCTCTGGCGACAAACAATTCCATTCACCCCAAAGGAACCCACAGAGGAATCGGCGCCAATTATATATTTTCGAAACAACAACTTTTTCATTTGGCCACATTGGCGGCCGAAAACAAATGCAAATTCAACGAATTAAGGACAAAAAAAAATAAGCCAATTTCAAATTCTTTCAAATCCCGCAAACGTTCTGAACACCCAATTTAACAGTTTTAATGTTCCCAAACTACGTCGGATAAATTTTCGCTCGTATTTCTTGTGTGTTGTGGCATGTTGGTTTCGTTCCTACATCGTGAACTCGTAGTCACAGGTTCAACGAACAGAGATATTCCTGACACGCGCGTGAGCTATCCAGGCTCACAGGGCACAGGTGGTACCGTGGGATCGAACCCGAGCTCCATTCAGAGTAAAATTTTCACTTTCTAGAAACGGGATTGTTAAGAAGCAGATAGGTGCTCTCGAGCACATGGTTGGAGCGAGATTTTCAAGAAGCAAATCCGTGCTCTCGAGCACATGGTTGGAGATCCAAGGTGTCGGGATAACGCAATTTAGGATTCTGGATTTGGACCCACGAAAGAGATTTCCACCTTTTACACTTGGCTTGAAGCTAAGCGAGTTAGCTTGCCTTGATCCTACGAATGAAAAATGCAACCACACGCTCACAGGTACACACACACACACACACGCACACATATACAATCACATACACATACGGGTACACATACGCACACACGGGTAAGCGCACACATACATGGGCACACACACACACACACACACACACACACACACACACACACACACACACACACACACAAACATGCAAACGTACGCATATGTATATCATATATATATATTATATAATATATATATATATATATATATATATATATATATATATATATTATATATATATATATATATATATATATATTATATATATATATATTATATATATATATATCATATATATATATTATATAATATATATATATATATATATATACGTACACATACGTACACGCGCACGTACACAAATGCACACGCACATACACCAGAACACACGTAGTCCTTTATATCTGAATTCAATTGAAACAAACATATTTCGATGCAGATACATTTCCATGAACAAAACCTTTAATGACTCTTAAATAAACAAATTCTAAAACAAGTGAAACAATTAAACACTTGCATTTGTGTTCGTGTATGTGTGTGTGTACATGTGTGTGTACACGTGTATTGTGTGCGTGTACACATGTATATGTGTGTGCGTATATATATATTATATACATATATATATATATATGTGTGTGTGTGTGTGTGTGTGTGTGTGTGTGTGTGTGTGTGTGTGTGTGTGTGTGTGTGTGTGTGTGTGTGCGCGCGCATGTGTGTATGCATATGTATGAGCATATATGTATGTGCATATGTGGGGATGCGTGCATGTGTATATATGTGTGTGTATGTGTGTGCATGTGCGTACGTTTGTATGTGCGCGCGCGCGCCCGCGCCTCAGTGTGTACATTCATGCTTACGTTCATAACCATAGACACACGCCAATCGCGTACAATTCCCACTACTACACCTCATTACCCCCTCCCCTCCTCCCCCTCCCCCCGCAGCCCCTCCCAGCGCGCATGGCCACCACCAGCCCCGGCACTGTTTGATGCTGTAACCATGGCAACCAATGCCCAAACCAGCTTTAACGTGGGATGTATCAATATTCCCATTACTACGCTTGGGTGGCCCAAGTCTTCTTCCTATCTCCCTTGACTATGACCTGACCTGAGCTGACCTTAATAAACACTTATTTTGCTTGACGACAAGAGATTTTTATTCCGCCAAGGGACATCTTCCCCCCAACCCCCGCCCCCTGGCCTGTAAACGGGTTCAGAGATAATCGGGTTAAACTCCACTTAACCCAGCAGGTTAACCTTGAAGGTCACAGTGAACTAAGCCAGACGGTTTCGTTCAGTCTAAGAGGTAGTTATGCAGGACTGAGGATTTAGTTAATTATCTAATTAAGTATTTTTCAATAGCTGAAGGTTTAGTTAATTACTTACTTTTCAATAGCTGAGGATTTAGTTAATTATTTAATTAGTTAATTAATTTTCAATTGCTGAGGATTTAGTTAATTATTTAATTAATCACTTTTCAATAGCTGAGGGGTTAGTTAATTATCTATTAAATTAATTATTTTTCATCAAGAACCTTATGTAAAGAACAGGAAAGTACGTTAAACAACTCTATATAGTGGGACTCGAACCTTAGCATGTGTGACTCCTTACTACTTAACAAGAAGGTTTCCCGTTGCGCCAAACCTGACGTTCTTGGTCACGTTCTTGCTTTATGGAAAGCTGTCGCTTACACAAGGGTTCGAGTGTCTTTGGCAGAGCCTCTTAATCCATTTGTCATTGTATCACACACAAAGGAAGTTCGTTCCAAGGATCTCAATGCCAAATGCCGTGGGGCCCCGTCGTTGAGTCTCGCCTCGTTCACGAAGTCGGCTTCAAGGGCAATTCGTCTTTCTTTAGTTTCTGTGACCGCAGCCCCCGCGGTCTCACGGCGACCGGCAACGATCGCTATCTCTCCCATATCTCTCTATAGAGAAACGCTAATCTTTGTTGATTTTTTTTTAAGTTTGACATTAGAGAGGACGATGACTGTCCGTTGTCACTTATTTCGAGTAAATATGTGATGGTCAAATTGAGGAGATTCACTGGGCGAAGTCTTGGACCCAACCCGGAGACCAAACACCAGTCCCCGGGGTTGCACCTCTAAGATCTTTGACAACTGATGGGGTTTGGAACTTGCGGTGGGAGATGATCCTTCCTGACGTCCATCCCTTTGTCTCTTGTTTACAATGACGCCTCCCACGTCCTCACCCACAAGCACATGTCCATCTTCACCCTCAGCACTCTCATCCTCACCCACCCACAATCACCCTTCCCCCCCGTCACCCTCACTCTCTCCCTGAAAACCACAACCCCCAACCCCTCCCCTCCCACCCCACCTTTACCCTCCTCCGCCTTTGAGACTGGCTAATCTCTTCAAAACTGTGACGTAATTTGAAATATTCTATATATTTTATGACGATTTTATTCAGATCTGGGGGGGTGGGAGGGAAGACTCAATCGATCATGTCCCTAATTGGCCACCAGACAACCCCCCCCCCCCCAAAAAAAAAAAAAAAAAAAAAAAAAAAAACTCCCAGTTGCATAAAATTGTTTGTCACTAATCCTGCACAAGACTCGCAGCGCTGATGAACCCAACACGTTGTTACATTACCCACAAGGCGTCCGACACAACCGAAAACATGCAAATATGCAAATCGAAGCCATTCCTCCGCTTTCGCAAACGCTGACGATTCCTGAAGCCCTTTCGTCATAGCCTCCCTGGGCTAGCCCCCCCCCTCAGCCTCCCCCCCTCCCCCCGCCCCCGCCTCGCCCTCCCACCCTCCCTTCGACTCTCCCCCTCCTACCCCATAGCTGGCATTGACCTTCTACTGTTAATAGAATTTCTCTTAACCTCCCTCCCCTCGCTCCTGATGACCTCCTCCCCGCTGCTGTGACCTCGGGTCACTGGCGCCAGACTTGGGTCATCGGGGCCAGGAAGTACAATAACGAACCTAACGACTATGTCGCCACTGTTGGAGGCTAATGGTGTCCTTGGGGTGGTGATGGTGGTGGTAGGGGTGATGGTGGTGGCAGGGGTGATGGTGGTGGTAAGAGTGATGGTGGTGGTAGGAGTGGGTGGTGGTAGGAGTGGTGATGGTGGTGGTAGGAGTGGTGATGGTGGTGGTAGGAGTGGTGATGGTGGTGGTAGGAGTGGTGATGGTGGTGGTAGGAGTGGTGATGGTGGTGGTAGGGGTGATGGTGGTGGTAAGAGTGATGGTGGTAAGGGTGGTGGTGATGGTGGTAGGGATGATGGTGGTAAGGGTGGTGGTGGTAAGGGTGGTGGTGGTAAGGGTGGTGGTGGTGGTAAGGGTGGTGGTGGTGGTAAGGGTGGTGGTGGTAAGGGTGGTGGTGGTGGTGGTAAGGGTGGTGGTGGTAAGGGTGGTGGTGGTAAGGGTGGTGGTGGTAAGGGTGATGGTAAGGGTGATGGTGGTA
Organism: Oratosquilla oratoria; assembly: GCF_046742065.1. NCBI lineage: Eukaryota > Metazoa > Arthropoda > Malacostraca > Stomatopoda > Squillidae > Oratosquilla > Oratosquilla oratoria. The sequence continues at coordinate 52,571,475 of NC_134803.1, read as the reverse complement.
GGGATGATGGTGGTAAGGGTGATGGTGGTAAGGGTGTGATGGTGGTGGTAAGGGTGATGGTGGTGGTAAAGGTGATGGTGGTGGTGAGGATGGTGGTGGTGGTAAGGATGATGGTAGTGGTAATGGTGGCGGTAAGGGTGGTGGTGGTGTTATGGTGGTGGTGGTGGTGTTAGGGTGGTGGTGGTGTTAGGGTGGTGTAAGGGTGGTGGTGGTGTTAAGGTGGTGTGGTGTTAGGGTGGTGGTGGTGGTGGTGGTGGTGGTGTTGTGCTTGGTGGTGGTGATAAGGGTGATGGTGGTGATAGTGGTGGTGGTGATAGGTGATGGTGGTGATAGGTGATGGTGGTGTAAGGGTGATGGTGGTAAGGGTGGTTGTGGTGGTATGGGTGGTGGTGGTGGTATGGGTGGTGGTGGTGGTAAGGTTGGTGGTAAGGGTGGTGGAGGTAAGGGTGGATGTGGTAGGGGTGGTGGAGTTAAGGGTGGTAGTGGTAAGGGTGGTGGTAGTATGGGTGGTGGTAGTAAGGTGGTGGTAAGGGTGATGGTGGTGGTAGGGGTGGTGGTGGTAGGGGTGGTGGTGGTAAGGGTGATGGTGGTGGTAAGGGTGGTGGTGGTAAGGGTGGTGGTGGTAAGGGTGGTGGTGTTAAGGGTGATGGTGGTGGTAGGGGTGGTGGTGGTAGGGGTGGTGGTGGTAAGGGTGATGGTGGTAAGGGTGGTGGTGGTAAGGGTGATGGTGGTGGTAAGGTGATGGTAGGGATGGTAGTGGTTTGCGGGGCTGGAAGTACCCTCCCGGACGTCAACCTTGCAGGTGGTCTGGATCAGTTGATACATGACCTCAGGAGAAACTGTGCATGACACTCCTGAGGCTGCGTTTACACCAAGCGAGTCCGGGCAGATTTTCGCCAAATGCTATGAATTCGAATACCTAGAAGACCTTGTTTGCAGCATTCTAGACAGCCCTAAGAACACTTCAACAATCTGTCTAACGATCGTAAAGGTTTAACTCCGTTCATATCACCATTAGGTTTCTCAATATACGACGCAAAGGTAATTTTATATTTGAATATTCGAAAAAAAAAAAAGCCGGAAGATTGTAACCGACATAACCGACATAACCGACTTAACCGACGTCGTTTCAACGAACTCACAACGGTTGAGGAGAGTCAGCAAAGAGTCCCTCGGTGGAAACTCAGCCTCAGGAATGGTGATACCAGAAGAAAGCTGAGGTCACTTCGTTAGAGTCTGAGGTTAGCGACGGTTGGGGGCCATTGCTCAGAGTGAATGCCCTTCCACCGTGGCCAGGATTCGAACACACGGCCATCTGTCGTTGTCCAACGCCCGACTGTTATATTCAGTGTCATGCCCCACTTCCTCAGGGGGTTCTCCAGAGGCCTGGGGGGTCCCCACTTTCGAAGCCCGAGTTCAAACCAGATCGTACTTCCTGATGAACAGTCGCACGGAATAGAAATTTGGCTCCAAGGCATCACTTTCAACCACTATGGGTTGTGTGCGTGAGTGGGTGGGTGTGGGTGTGTGAACTGCACACCACTTTGGGACAATAGGCTTCCCCGACCGGATACATTATCATCAATTAATAATTAATTATTAATTATTCTTACCATTATTATTATTTTTTTCACCGTCATCATTGACTTTTCCGAGATTCAAAACAATAAATTCAACTTTGGCAACTGAAAACTTGTCCAACCAAAAACCTCTCCAATTGCAGCGTTGTCAAAAAATTCTCCACTATAAAGATCTGTCAAACTGAAGTTTTTCCAACTGATACCTTTTCCCAAACAAAACATCTGTCCAACTGAAAAAAAAAACCTGACCAACTAAATTCGCCATTATGCAGACGAGGGCGTGGGAACCTTAGCAGTTGTACCTCAACTTGTGTCCGGTGTGTGTCCGTGTGTCCGTGTGTGTGTGAGTGCCCGTGTGTCCGTGTGTGTGTGTCAATGTGTGTGTGTGTGTCCGTGTGTTGTGTGTTCGTGTTGTGGGTGTGTGGTCCTTAATGTGTGTGTATCCTTGTGGTGTATCCAATTTGTGTCCGTGCCGCTGTGCAAATTACAGTGTGTGCTTGTGTGTGTGTGTGTGTGTGTGTGTGTGTGTGTGTGTGTGTGTGTGTGTGTGTGTGTGTGTGTGTGTGTGTGTGTGTGTGTGTGTGTGTGTGTGTGTGTGTGTGTGTGTGTGTGTGTGTGTGTGTGTGTGTGTGTGTGTGTGTGTGTGTGTGTGTGTGTGTGTGTGTGTGTGTGTGTGTGTGTGTTCTATTTCGCAGATGGCAATTTTTTAAGTTTCCATTTCTAGAAAAGAAAAATGAAAAATTCACAAAATGAACACAGAAAGCAAACAAAAAATAACATTCTCCAAACTTTCAGAGAAAGATCCTAGATGTCACACCCAGTATCCCCTCTAAAATAACGAGAAAAAAAACAAAACAGAGAGAATTGACAACGGAGGGCAAAGGTACTACAAAACCGGTCAAAATAGATATTTAACTACCAGTAGTCGTTGCCGAAATTTATATTTTTAAAGGTCTGAGACCAAGAATTCTGATCCTTCCGTCAAGGCTTATAAAGTGGCGCCGGTAGTGATCCCTGTGGCACTCCACTCGCAAACTTTCTCCAAAGCAGTAGTTCTCCCTTCATTACAGCCTTTGTTTACCTTCCGTTCAGGAAGCCTTATTACCCAATTAAACTCTCGTCGCTCTTTTTCTCTCTCCAACTCTCTCTCGTGCTCTTTTTCTCTCTCTGTCTCCAACTCTCTTCCTCGAGCTCGCTCTCTCGTGCTCTTTTTCTCTCTATGTCTCTCCAACTTTCTCTCTCATTCGTACTCGCTTTCTCGCCCTTTCTAGCACATGCATACACACACGCACATAAATACACACAAACACAAGCACACTAACATACACACACGCACACGCATATACCCAGGCACATACACGCGCGCACGCACATGCACAGCGGCGCAGCATACACGCACACGTATGCCCTTTACACACACACACACACACACACACACACACACACACACACACACACACACACACACACACACACACACACACACCAAGTCTATGAAACGCACCTAATCAGAAGAGCGGGAAGCCACTCAAGTTGGCGGTGTGAGGCTTCTTACCTGAAAAAATACGAAAAAAATTAAATTAATATGGAAAAAATAATCATACCAATATTATACACACACATATATTGTATATTGTGTGAAGCTTCTTACCTGAAAAAATATGAAAAAAGATTATAAATTTGGAAAATAAACATACCAATATTATACACACACATACATTGTATATTGTGTGAAGCTTACCTGAAAAAATATGAAAAAATGAAATAAATATGGAAAATAAACATACCAATATTATACACACACACACATTGTATATTATATTTATCAGTGTATCCCTGTATTACTGTTAAATTAATAAACTGGTCATTATCATTATTAACATTATTATCACACACACACACACACACACACACACACACACACACACACACACACACACACACACACACACTCTCACTCACTCTCTATCGACCTTATTTGCAGACTGCCACTCTTTGGTCCAGACCCACTGAGCATTATCTTCATGACTTCTGATCATTCTTCATAAAAATAAAACAACACTGATCTATTCTTAACTTCGATGATCCCTTCTTCCCAATTTGGCTCTCCGAACTTTGTATACTTTTTTCTGGCAATGCGCCTTACGATTTCATTGAGCGGTGGGTGTGGGGGGTAAGATTAAGCCCCACCCCCGTCTTAACAAAACGCCCCCAACGATATATTTCATTCTGGCTGCCATTGTTTTTTCTATTGTTATGTGTGTGTGTGTGTGTGTGTGTGTGTGTGTGTGTGTGTGTGTGTGTGTGTGTGTGTGTGTGTGTGTGTGTGTGTGTGTGTGCGTGCGTGCGTGTGCGTGCGTGTGCGTGCGCGCGGGGGGAGGGACAGATCGAGACCCAGTTCTGTCCAAGTCGTCCTTTGGCTGAATAAAACAGCCTGGGTTTAGCCAGAATAAAGACTTAACGAAGCGCGTCAATGCATTCATGAGATGAACGTGCCCAATCTGACCCATCCCCTCATCCCCGTTCCACTCCCCTCCCACCCTCCTGTCCCCTCCCACCCTCCTGTCCCCTCCCACCCTCCTGTCCCCTCCCACCTCCTATCCCCTCCCAAACCCTGTCCCCTCCCACATCCTGTCCCCTCCCATTCCCCCGTCATCTCCCCTCCCCCTACCTGTCCCCCCTCCCCTCCCACCCCCTGTTTCCTCCATTTCTCCACTCCCCTCCCACGTCCCTGTCCACTCCCAACCACCCTGTCCCCTCCTACCACCCCTGTCCCCCTTCCATTCCCCCGTCATATCCCTGTCCCCCAACCCCATGTCCCCTCCCATTCCCCCTCCCTTCCCAACCACGTCCCCTCCCATTCCCCCTCCCACCCCTCTGTCCCCTCCCACTCTCCTCCCACCCACTGTCCCCTCCCATTCCACCTCTCAACCCCCCTCCCACCCAGTCCCCTCCCAGCCCTCCTGTCCCCTCCCAGCCCTCCTGTCCCCTCCCAGCCCTCCTGTCCCCTCCCAGCCCTCCTGTCCCCTCCCAACCCTCCTGTCCCCTCCCTATCCCCCACCCTCCCCTCCCCTCCATGTCCCTCCTCCTCCCTCCTCCCCTTCCCCTCCCGGAGAGCTAAAGGCGAAGACGAAAATACGTTGGTCCTATGACGGTGGCAATTGCAATGCAACTGGGCCAATTACGTTGCAGCTGCGGGCCCCCTCTCCCCCCCCCCCGAGGGGCCCTTCGGAGCCGTACAGGAAAGGCAAAGCGGTCGACTCCCTTGGGGCCCTTCTGGGGGGCCCACCAAGGCACCGGCCAGGGCCCCAACACGGGCGCGCTCACGCCCACCAGGGCGGAAACGTCTTTCTAACAGAAACTAATCGCGTTTCGTGACCACAACTTCCACAAGGTCAAGCACAGTGCGCGCAAGCAGGGGGTAGAGGGGGAGGGGGTAGAAGTTGAGGTGGAAGGGGGAGGGGGTAGGAGTAGGGTAAAGGGTGGAGGGAAGGGGGAGAGTGGAGGGAAAGGGAAGGGGATGGGGGAACGGGGATGATGAATGGTGGGGGTGGGGGGTTGATGGGGCAAGGGGGGAAGATGGGGCAAGGGGGGAAGATGGGCCAAGGGGGGAAGATGGGGCAAGGGGGGAAGAAGGGGCAAGGGGGAAGAAGGGGCAAGGGGGAAGATGGGCCAAGGGGGGAAGAAGGGGCAAGGGGGAAGAAGGGGCAAGGGGGAAGAAGGGGCAAGGGGGAAGAAGGGGCAAGAGGGAAGAAGGGGCAAGGGGGAAGAAGGGGCAAGGGGGGAAGAAGGAGGGAGAAGAGGGAGGCGGAAGAGAGAGTGGGGAGGGAGGGAGAGAGGTGGGGAGGGAGGGAGAGAGGTGGGGAGGGAGGGAGAGAGGTGGGGGAGGGAGGGAGAGAGGTGAGTGGGGGAGGGAGGGAGAGAGGTGAGTGGGGGAGGGAGGGAGAGAGGTGAGGGAGGGAGGGAGAGAGGTGAGGGAGGGAGGGAGAGAGGTGAGGGAGGGAGGGAGAGAGGTGAGGGAGGGAGGGAGAGAGGTGAGGGAGGGAGGGAGAGAGGTGGGGAGGGAGAGAGGGAGCGAGGTGGGGAGGGAGGGAGGGTGGTGGGGAGGGAGTGAGGGTGAGAGGTGGGGAGGGTAGGGAGAGAGGGGGGAGGGTAGGGAGAGAGGTGGGGAGGGTAGGGAGAGAGGTGGGGAGGGTAGGGAGAGAGGTGGGGAGGGTAGGGAGAGAGGTGGGGAGGGTAGGGAGAGAGATGGGGAGGGTAGGGAGAGAGGTGGGGAGGGTAGGGAGAGAGGTGGGGAGGGTAGGGAGAGAGGTAGGGAGGGATCGAGAGAGGTAGGGAGGGATGGAGAGAGGTAGGGAGGGATGGAGAGAGGTAGGGAGGGATGGAGGGAGGTGGGGAGGGAGGGAGGGAGAGAGGTGGGGAGGGAGGGATGGAGGGAGGGAGGGAGGGAGGGAGGGAGGGAGAGAGAGAGGTGGGGAGGGAGAGAGAGAGGTGGGAGGGAGGGAGAGAGGTGGGAGGGAGGGAGAGAGGTGGGAGGGAGGGAGAGAGGCGGGGAGGGAGAGAGGCGGGGAGGGAGAGAAGTGGAATATAAAAAATGGTATGTTGGGGAATGACACTGTTATTGGAACGATCCTCATTAACTTTGCTGACGGGCGTTAAATCGCTTCATCATAATCCCAATATCACGTTGGAACAACAGCTACAAGTGACGTGTGTTTAAAAACAAATGTTAACAGTAGAATAGACACATCTTTCTGGTAACAACAGTAACAACAGTTGTGAGAGAGGACAGGTGAGGATTGGAAATCAGTCTCAGTCAGTCAGTCTCAGTCTCAGTCTCAGTCAGTCTCAGTCTCAGTCAGTCAGTCAGTCAGTCAGTCAGTCAGTCAGTCAGTCAGTCAGTCAGTCTCACACACACACACACACACACACACACACACACACTCACTCACTCACTCACTCACTCACTCACTCACTCACTCACTCACTCACTCACTCACTCACTCACTCTCTCTCTCTCTCTCTCTCTCTCTCTCTCTCTCTCTCTCTCTCTCTCTCTCTCGTGGCGCAGTTGGTAGAGTTCCTAGCTGCCACTACGGCGGTCCGGGTTCGAATCCTTCCCAGGGCTGAAATAATTTCAGCATCGCTGCGCTAAGAGTCGTTACTCCAACTCTCGTGGGCTGGGAGTTGGATGTGTGTGTGTGCGTACAAGGTCACATCATTACTCATAGATCGGTCATATACGAGCTCTGAGCTCTCTTCCGGGAGGGTAATAGCTGTCGATCACGAGTCCAACACGTGATCCAATACCATGGTGAATCTCTCTCTCTCTCTCTCACGCACACACACGCGCGCACGCACACACACACACACACACACACACACACACACACACACACACACACACACACAAAAAAAAAAAGAGGTTGGCTTTTTACAAGGCGATCGATCATGCACCGCACCCGCATGACGACCAACTGTGCCATGCAGAGCGCACACAACTCCTTTGGTCATGCATGACACCGACCCCAGGCCAGTCATGCAACCTAAACAACGCGCAGTTCGCCGTGAAAAAAATACACCAAAATAAAGAGATTTCGATTAAAAAATGTAACGCGACCTTCAACCAAAAATAACGCGACCTTCAACCAAAAATAACGCGAAGTCGGACCGAAAATAACGCAACCTAAGACCAAAAATAAACTCGATCAAAACAACAAAATCCTGGAAGTGAATCACGCACCTTATGAATAAATACGAAAATACACCAATAACGATAATTAAATGAATAAAAGTTAATAGAAACAAAATGAAACAATATGATTTAATGAATAAATGAATAGATAAAGCAACTTTATGCTACAACCACAACGATCCCACACGCATACAAGACTAAGATGAACTCTATTTACTTATTATGATTTATATTTCTATTTATCTATAATCATCGTTATTATTATTTTTTTATTTTGCATCCAACCTAGTTATGGACCAAAAGGTCTCCTGTCGCCATGCTCCGCCTTTGTAATCCTTTGAGAACCACTTAACTCCGAAAGACTTCAAATTCCCAATGTAGTTCAGTTCGAAGCTTTAAGAATCATTTAGATAAACACCTAAGTAAGATGGTGTAATAATTATCATTTATTTTATATTTTTTTATCATTTGTCTGTTTGATTCTCATTTACTATTAGTTATATGTCATTTTTTATTATTTACTATTTACCTGTTTGTTTATTATTTAACTATACCTATGCACTTATCTATGTATCTTGTTATTTACATTAGTTTTTATCTAATCATTTGTTATGATTTTTTTCGCATCCGACCTAGATATGGACCAAAAGGTCTCCTGTCGGCATGCTCCGCCCTTGTAATCCTTTGTAATGATAGACAAAACTACGTGCAAACCTTGAGATAAAACAAAATAGTCACAAGCCACAGTTTTGAGCCACAGAAAGTATTTTATGATACAAAATTAAAATACTTTGACAATAATTTTTCCTTTCTATTAAAAAAAATGACCTCACTGTAAGCTAAAAACTACACAGGAAAATACATCGCGTACCCAGGAAAAATAATCATATTGACGTTGTAAGAACTGACGCGTGGGTCAAAATTTTTCCTTGTGATTATACAATCCAAGAGGGATACATCACACAACCCCGAGGAAAATAGAAATATTAGCTAAAGAGACAAGATCGCGAGACAGAGAAAACACAAGATTACAAAGGATTACAAAGGCGGAGCATGCCGACAGGAGACCTTTTGATCCATATCTAGGTCGGATGCAAAAAAATAAATAAATAAATAAATAAAAAATCATATTAATAATAAAATAATAAATAAAAACTATAGCTAATATAACGCACAATCCATAGCGACACCAATCACCTAGAAGACCGTTTCCCAGCCTTTTCCAACTATAGCACCCCCTGTCGTCATGTCTAAGCAGTCCAGCAGCCCGATCTTGTTATCAGAAGGATAAAAGGAAGTGAAGTGTACTGCTTGATGATTAATTTTCTTGATTCCTAAGAACTGAAACAAATTGACAATACTGTTTGTAGAAGACAAGAACACCCTAGAAAAATAACACGGAAAAAGTCAAATATGCACAACTGGGTAATCAGAGATACATATGTCAATGTGATTTTTGTGTGCATCAGTTCCCAGCACCCTCTATAATTGATTTCAGGACCCCTGGGGATGATAGGTGATGAGGGACAAGGAACTGCCTAGTGTAGGCCTTATGGTCTCAACGAAGACGAGGACCCAGTCCACCAGTGTCCTCATCCACCCTAAACAGTTTCGCAATTGTCAGAACCACCTCGCTTTCTGGGTGGATCAAGACACTATCTCAATCTCATCTCTTCCTCATACACCGCTTCCAGGCAGACTCCGGCGCGGCATTTCATCAAGGACATATACTCCTCCAACCCGGACAAGCCGCTGCCTACACCTCACTTCTGGAAAATTAAAAAAAGGAAAAAGACAATGGGAAAAAGAAGACAAAGACAGACCTCAAACTTGCTAGGCCCGGGGCGCTGAGCGGTCCACGCGGAGACAAATTAAACAAAATGCACGAAACTCGCCCTCGAGTTTGCTTCACTTTTCTCTCCTCCTCCTCCTCTTCCTCCTCCTCCTCGCTCCGTCTGTTTCTCTTCCTAACACCTTCCCCACTCCCCCCCCCCCCTCTCTCTCTCTCTCTCTCTCTCTCTCTCTCTCTCTCTCTCTCTCTCTCTCTCTCTCTCTCTCTGAGTGTGTGAGTGATGAGTGATGTGTGTGTGTGTGATGTGTGTGGGTGTGATGTGTGTGTGTGTGATGTGTGTGTGTGTGTGTGTGCGCGTGCGTGTGTGTGTGTGTGTGTGTGTGTGTGCGCGTGCGTGTATGTGTGTGTGTGTGTGTGTGTGTGTGTGTGTGTGTGTGTGTGTGTGTGTGTGTGTGTGTGTGTGTGTGTGTTTGTGTGCTTTCGTGCGAACGCTTTTGCCTGTTTATTAATGCATGGATACGTGTACGTGCGAACATGCTTACACATATTCACACGTACACGAGTGTGCACACACACAATGTCCAACACGAGAAACGAACATGACCGTGCACATATGCACACCAACATAATGCCAACACACGTGCGCGCGCGCAAAGACAACCACTTCAATCCATCAACTTCATGTCAATTTCTTAGAGCCCCCGTCATCACATATTCAAGATTGTCATCAAATGTCGTAAATTTGAGAAAATAGCGGACGGCTTCACCAATGTTTCTAACATTCATATAGGCTTAGCCTCTATCAGCCCGTCATTCAGCCTCTCTATATGTGATGCAAAGGCATTTGGAGAGGAGTGGCGGGGGTGAAGGGGGGTGTGGCGGGGGTGAAGGGGGAGTGGCGGGGGTGAAGGGGGAGTGGCGGGGGGTGAAGGGGGAGTGGCGGGGGGTGAGGAGGGCGGGGGGGGGGCGAAGGGGGGGGGCGGGGGGGGGGGGGGGGGGGCGGGGGGTGGGGGGGGAGTGGGGGGGGGTGAAGGGGGAGTGGCGGGGTGAAGGGGGAGTGGCGGGGGGGTGAAGGGGGAGTGGGGGGGGTGGGGGGAGTGGGGGGGGGAGGGGAGTGGGGGGGGTGAAGGGGGAGTGGCGGGGGTGAAGGGGGGGGCGGGGGGGGGGAGTGGGGGGGGGGGGGAAGGGGGAGTGGCGGGGGTGAGAGGGGAGTGGCGGGGAGTGAAGGGGGAGTGGCGGGGAGTGAAGGGGGAGTGGCGGGGAGTGAAGGGGGAGTGGCGGGGAGTGGCGGGGGGTGAAGGGGGAGTGGCGGGGGGTGAAGGGGGAGTGGCGGGGGGTGAAGGGGGAGTGGCGGGGGGTGAAGGGGGAGTGGCGGGGGGTGAAGGGGGAGTGGCGGGGGGTGAAGGGGGAGTGGCGGGGGGTGAAGGGGGGAAGGGGTGTGTGGGAGTGGCGGGGGGTGAAGGGGGGAGTGGCGGGGGGTGAAGGGGGGAGTGGCGGGGGGTGAAGGGGGGAGTGGCGGGGGGTGAAGTGGGAGTGGGAGTGGTGAGGGCAATTCATTTCTATCTAAATTCTGTTTAGAGAAATACGAGGGGGTGATAATATTAGGAATATTCGCGTTATATTTTTATATATATACAGTATGCGGACATTTTACGAGTCCCCGAAACTAAATTGTGATCAAACCCAATTTATCGCAATCCAGTTCAGTCGCCATTTAATCCAATTTCGCGTTGTTCGTCTTTGAATTTCGTCGTTTTCGGTTTCTGGTCTACCTGCGGCCGGAGTAGAGAGTAACACTGAAAAGGCTTGTTACGGATTGCACTGTATGGTATGGTTTGACGTCACAAACTCCCCCCTATCGGGAGGCAAGGACGGTGCCCCTTACAGAGGACTTTGTAGCGTGGGAATTTAAGGTAACATGCCCTTGGTCCAACTCGCTGGCGGCAAGATTCGAACTGACGTCACTTCGACCTCCGCCGCAAGCAGCGACGCTCTAACTTACCTATGTTGAAATGGTCAATTGTTATGAATTATTTTGAATCTCTGAGGTCGTTCCTTGTCCCATTTGATTGGATTTTTATTTATTAATTTATCTATTCTTTCTATTTTTATCTTTATTTTTCCACTTACTTTATCCATTTGTTCCGTTTTATTTCTTGTGGGTTAATTTCAATATTATTTTGACAAATGTACAGTCACAAGCAAAAGTTTTGATCCATGCTACATTTCTCTTGCCTATTTCCTTCTTAAATCTAAATGTGTCCAATATGAACCCTATTAATTATTCACGAATTACATAATTTATCCTGGTTGCCGTCAGGTGATTTTATTCAGCTAAGCGGAGCCAACTCTTTGCACAGCGACGTTAAGGCTATTGATTTTTTTTTTTTTTTTTTTTTTTTTTTTTTTTTTTTTTTTTTTTTTTTTTTTTTTTTTTTTTTTTTTTTTTTTTTTTTTTTTTTTTTTTTTTTTTTTTTAATCTTAAGTGTGTTTAGGATGGATAAATTGTTAACATTTACAGTCCAAGGGCTGGGGGTGACTTTAGTACCAACTCAAATTCATCTAAATTAGCCAGAATAAAACCATTGAGGTATGCCAGTATTGAGGCACTGAAACGAATAGGAAACGAGAAATGACCATTTGTAACCAAATAAAACAAAATAATAAAAAAGAAGAAAAAAAATCCACCAGTTTTAAGCCCTTCTGTAAGCTTCCCTTTCCTCGCTGCCGTTTAATAAAAATCGCCAGACGCAGTTTGAAAGAAAAAGACGAAGAAAAAAGAAAAACCCGTCCAGGACATCAAATGAAACTCCCAAACAGAAACCGAAGTTGGAATGAATGAAATCATCTGAGAAACGTCGCATTTTCGAAACTTGTGTTCGACTGTCGGGGGGAGAAAAGAAAAATGAAAAGAAAAAAAGAGAAAAAAGAGAGGGTCCTAAACTATATGAAAAAGTATAGGGAGGTCAACAAATCCGAGATTCGAATTTTTTCGTTCAAAACCTTTTGCCTTCAAGTTGTCCAATTCCTTTTCCCGTCCTGACGTCACCACAATGACGTCACCACTATGACGTCCCCATAATGACGTCACCACCACAACCACATTCGGCTCAACTACCTCCGTGACTATAACTACAACCGTGACTATAACTACCACCGTGACTATAACTACTACCGTGACTATAACTACCTCCGTGACTATAACTACAACCGTGACTATAACTACCACCGTGACTATAACTACTACCGTGACTCCATTACCACAACTACCCCCGTCACCACAACTACCCCCGTCACCACAACTACCTCCATCACCTCAACTACCTCCATCACCACAACTACCTCCATCACCACAACTACCTCCATCACCACAACTACCACCTTCACAAAAAATATCATCACCACAACCACAACTACAACCACCAGTATTTAGTCTTCGTTTCCTCACTCCTCCTCTACCTTTCCTCTACCTCTTACCCTTTCTCCTCCTCTTCCTCCTCTCTTTTTCCTCTTCCTCCTCCACTTCTTTATTCATCAAACTTTTTCTTCCCCCTCCTATTACTCTTCCTCTTGTTGTACACCCTCCTCTTCCTTTTGCTCTTATTCCTCCTCCTCCTCTTCTTCTTCATGCACCTCTTCCTTCTCTTACTCTCCTCCTCCTCTTAATGTATCTCTTCCTCCTCCTCTTAATCTACTTCGTTCTTCTCCTCTACTTACTATTCTTCTTCCTTCTCCTCCATTTCAAGTATTTTCTTCATTCTCCTCTTCCTCTTCCTCCCCTTCCTTTTCATGAACCTCTTCCTCCTCCTCCACCTACCCTTCCTCCTCCTTCCTCATCCTCTTCGAATATCCTCTTCCTTCACCTCTTACTCTTTCTCCTCTTCCTCCTCCTCTACCTACCTTTCCTCCTCCTTCCTCCTCCTCTTCGAGTATCCTCTTCCTTCACCTCTTACTTTTTCTCCTCTTCCTCCCCCTCCACCCACCCTTCCTCCTCCTCTTCGAGTATCCTCTTCCTTCACCTCTTACTCTTTCTCCTCTTCCTCCTCCTCTTCCTACCCTTCCTCCTCCTCTTCTTCAAGTATCCTCTCTTTGAGACATGCCCAGGGCCTACAGCCACCAAATCCCTTTGCAGGAAGTCACGATGGGTCAATACTCTCTACGCGCGACTGCCTCCGACAAAGACGTCTCAAGCATACAGAGCTCCCAACCTCAGCAAGAGCCAAAAATCACATTAAGAGCTACAATAACCTTTTATAAATGATATCGTCCGTGTCGGGTGGGACTTGCCCCCTTTGTTATTATCGCTCTCGCTCTCTCTCTCTCTCTCTCTCTCTCTCTCTCTCTCTCTCTCACACACACACACACACACACACACACACACACACACACACACACACACACACACACACACAGTCCAGGTTCGAATCCTGCCCAGGGCTGAAATAATTTCAGTATCGCTGCGCTGCGAGTCGTTACTCCAATTCTCGTGGGTGGGGAGTTGGGTGTGTGTGTGTGCGCGTGTGTGTAGGTCACAGTATTACACATAGATCGGTCATACATGAGTTCTGACCTATCTTCCGGGAGGGTAATAGCTGTCAATCACGAGTCCGACACGTGATCCAAGACCATGGTGAATTTTACACACACACACACACACACACACACACACACACACACACACACACACGAACACAAAATTAGTCCATTCTTTGGCGAGTTAAATAGTTTCAATTGACATCTTTTATTTTCACTTTGGGTATGATCAGACAACTCCATTCAGCTTCCCACCTCTGCCCCTTTCCAGTCTAAGAAGGTCATTAGGTGCACATTTCCACTCCGTTTTACCTACATAAAAAAAAATACATACATATACCAAGGCCTTTTTCCCCCTTACAGGGAAGGTAGCCAAAAAACAAAGGCATAAAAATCTTTCCCACCCATTCCATCCCCTACATACTCCACTCCCCTCCCTCTAATCTTGGCACCTCCTGGATGACGGATCATCCCTGTATCTTGTCCACTGCCCTGGGTCAGAAGCAGTGTCGCAAGACAGAGCACATCCAAAGTAAAGTAAAGAATAAATAAATAAATGAAAATAATAATAAAAAATGTACCTTCTTCAGGATTCGTCTCTGCAGCTAGGCGGAGCCAATGCCAGATTTATGGGCAAAGTCAGGCAACACCAGAGAAAAGAATCATGCACGTGTGTATGTATGCATGGAACCATGCATACATGTATGCTGGCAGTAAACAAAGGCAATGGCATGAAAAATGCACATCACCGAGGAAGTAAAAAAAAATCACTAACGACGATGCTAATTGCAATATCATTCAAACAAATGTATTGATGATAAAAATATAAACCCAACATGGACTCGCTACATGACCTCTACTATTCTCCCTCATATTTCCTCCCCCTCTTCCACCCTTCTTTCCCCCCTACCTCCCATCCTTCCTCCCTCCTTTTCATCCTCCTTCCCTCCCTTCCACCCTTCCTCTCCTCCCTTCCATCCTTCCTCTCCTTCCTTCCACCAGTCTTTCTTCCTCCTCTCCCAACCTTTTCTCCTCTCTTCCATCCTCCCTCTCCTTTCCACCCTTCCTCTCCTCCTTTCCACACTTCCCCTTCTCCCTTCCACACTTCCTCTCCCTTCCACCTTTCCTCTCCTTCCATCCATCCTTCTTCCTTCCCTCCCATCCTTCCTCTCTTCCCTTCCACCATACTTTCTTCCTCCCTTCCCACCCTTCCGCCCCCCTCTTCCACCTTCCCTCTCCGATCTCCCACACCCTCCTTCCTCCCTTCTACCCTTCCCACTAAACTTCCCCACACACGAAGTCTCCGGCGAACGTGAACCCCGCCCGAGCCTCTGCTTCCCTGATGCCCGGACATGACCATCACGGCCGGGCACGAGCGAGGCAGAGGCAACACGCAAGCTCGCAGTCCCCGGCCACGCGATCTCATGCAAGGAGTTTCCCGATCCTGTATTGATCCCGGGAACTCCGGCCACGAGGACCTTCCCGCGGTCCTACTCCCTTGAAGCTTGACGTATCTGCCGCGGAGGGAGTCTCACACCACGGGTCCTCGGTGGCAGGGCAGGGCACTCCACCACACTCCCTCATCCCCCCCCCCCCCACTTGTGCCAGGCCCAGCACCAGTGCCATCGACCCGGTATGGACGCCGACCGGGAAAGGTCCAATGGAAATTCCCGGAGAAGGTCCATGACCTCCTACGATTCCCTTCCAACTGGGGTGATATGTGTGTACACACACACACACATATATTATATATACATGCATTTATTCATGAACAAACAAACATTAAACGCACATTATCACGATTAATAATAATAATGATGATAATGATAATAAAGTAATATGTCTGCAGACCTTTTGGGACGTCTCACTTTCTTAAAAACTGACTAAAATCGTGACTAACCCCCCTTGCATGCTCGGTAGCACTTTCCCCTGTCCTCCAGTTGCCGCCAGACGATTTTATTCATCTGTCTGGCAGCCCCATAGGTAGCGAAAAGGTCAAGGTGCATTTTCCCCGTCCAATAATAATAATAATAATAATAAAATAATAAAATAATAAAATAATAAAATAAAAATAATAATAATAATAATACAGCTATGTCCGTCACCTGTCAATCAATACACGGTGTCAATTTGACAGTTTTGCGTGAGAGACCAAATTCTTTGAAAGTAGAAAAAATAAACATGAATTAAAAATAATAAAGCAAATGAAGAGAAATAATATATAAAGCAGAATAAAACATAAAATATGCAATAAAAATAAACAAAACAAAAGTATGACGATAATAATAATTATAACAATAGAATAAAGAATAAAAAGTATAAAAATAAGAATGAAAATAAAATAAGAATATAAATAGAAAAAAGAAATGTAAGAATAAAACAAAAGGATAACGATGATAATAATAACAAAAATAAAATAAAATAAAAAATAAACAAAAATGAAAAATAAACAAAAATAAATATAACAACAACAATAACAACCATGATGAATAAACAAATTAACAAAAAGCCAAATCTTGGGCAAAAACGTTGAGGCAAATTTTACCTTTAGGGCAAGTTGCCGATCAAACACGGCCCGAGATTTTCATTACAAACGTCATACGACCATCGACCTTATAACAAGACCGCATACGGCTCGTTTTCCTCCATTCAAACATTCCGATAAGAGCATCTCTTCATTTCTCTTCTTTTATTAAAACGAAAAGTGCAGAAACATAACAAACAGTTTCATGGCATATTTTAAGGATGGTGGAAGAGGAATTATCCCTTTTCTCTCTCTTTTCCTCTCTATTACTCTTTTCCTCCCTATTCCTCTCTTTTCCTCCCTATCCCTCTCTTTTCCTCTCTATCCCTCTCTTTTCTTTCCTATTCCTCTATTCCTCTCTTTTCCTCTTCCTCTCTTTTCCTCTATTCCTCTCTTTCTCTCTTTTCCTCTATTCCTCTCTTTTCCTCTATTCCTCTTTTCATCTATTCCTCTCTTTTCATCTATTCCTCTCTTTTCCTCTGTTCCTCTCTTTTCCTCTGTTCCTCTGTTTTCCTCTATCACTCTTTTCCTTTATTCCTCTGTTTACCTCTATTCCTCTTTTTTCCTCAATCCCTCTGTTTTTCTCTATTCCTCTGTTTTCCTGTTTTCCTTCTGTTTTCCTCTGTTCTCCTCTATTCCTCTGTTCTCCTCTATTCCTCTGTACTCCTCTATTCCTCTGTACTCCTCTATTCCTCTGTACTCCTCTATTCCTCTGTACTCCTCTATTCCTCTCTTTTCATCTATTCCTCTGTCCTCTATTCCTCTCTTTTCCTCTATTCCTCTCTTTTTCTCTATTCCTCTCTTTTCCTCTATTCCTCTCTTTTCCTCTATTCCTCTCTTTTCCTCTATTCCTCTCTTTTCCTCTATTCCTCTCTTTTCCTCTATTCCTCTCACTATTCCTCTCTTTTCCTCTATTCCTCTCTTTTCCTCTTCCTGTCCTCTATTCCTCTCTTTTTCC
>NC_134803.1:52541893-52549393 GCF_046742065.1 Oratosquilla oratoria | reverse complement strand
GATTATGCTAGGTCAAGCCAGGTCGTGCTAGGTCAAGCCAGGTCGTGCTAGGTCAAGCCAGGTCGTGCTAGGTCAAGCCAGATCATGCTAGGTCAAGCCAGATCATGCTAGGTCAAGCCAGATCATGCTAGGTCAAGCCAGATCATGCTAGGTCAAGCCAGATCATGCTAGGTCAAGCCAGATCATGCTAGGTCAAGCCAGATTATGCTAGGTCACCCCAGATCATGCTAGGTCAAGCCAGGTCGTACTAGGTCAAGACAGTTTAATCTAAGTCAGTCTAGGCTAGCGTAAACCAGGCTTGGCTACCGTTGGCCAGGTTAAGCTAGGCTCATGTGGGCTAGATTATACTAGGTTAGGTTAGGTTAGATTACACAAGTTAACAAGAGACTGTGCTAGTTGTTAGAGACCTAGAAAGCAAAAAGGAACATATAGGGGGAAACTAGAAGTCTGACGGGAACTTCCTTCCAGGACTCATCTTGGGTCTTTAGCCCTTCTGTCTGGGGTCTACCGCCCCCCCCCGTCCCCTTCACCCCGTGCCTTGAATAAAATCGCCTGGCGACAACCGGAAAACTAACCAATTGAGAAGGACACTTGGTTGGCGGGGGGTCAGATGTAGGATTCTGGAATTCCTGGATCCAGCATACAAGCGCCATTAGGTAATATGAACAGTACAGTCTTTGGAGCGATGTCTCTTTACAGAGAACCTCCCAAATTCAGAAATTTCCGATCGTCAGAGAGATTTTTTTTTTCCAAAATATTCTGAATAAAAAGATTCTGGTCTTCGGGATATCGTAGATTTTTTTTTTTTTCCAAATTCTGTCTGGATAGATTCCAGCACCCTGGAAACTCGTTAGACTCCACCTATGCGAGGGTCGTTCGTGACAAGAAGTCAATAAAATGACAATAACGCCATTTTTAAGACACCACCATCGTTCTGTATGTAAATAGATAAATAAATAAATAAAACGCCATATTGGATCAATATCGCCGTCGGGAATGGCGGCATTTCCCGCAAATTCTCGCCAAAATATGGCGGGTTTTTTTATAACCGGACGCCTCGGAAAGCGACATCGACCTCGGCGATATCGTCGTCTTAATTTAGCCGAGTGACAAGACCTTTTATACTCTTTTGTTTACCGAACCGTCCATCAAGGCGGCACCTTAGAGAGACTCCACGAAATCGAGATAAAAACTCAAGTCAGGAGGGAATTTATGGCGGCCATATCGTCGAGGTCACGTCGTTACAGAAATCCACAGATAATTTAGCCCATAATTACGAGTGTGGGCTCCCCTCCGCCATTTTCTTTTTCTTTTTAACTTTCGCTCTATTTCACTGTTCCCTTCTCTAATGAAAGGAGACGACCGGTTCTCATGGAGGGAAAGAGGAGAGGAAGGAGAGGAGGAACAGGTGGGGAAAGGGGTGGGAAGAGAAAGGGAAAGGGAAGGGGGAGAAGGAAAGGGAAAGGGAAGGGGGAGAGGGAAAGGGGAGGAATGAAAGAAACAGC
The DNA here is from genome assembly GCF_046742065.1 of Oratosquilla oratoria. Taxonomy (NCBI): domain Eukaryota; kingdom Metazoa; phylum Arthropoda; class Malacostraca; order Stomatopoda; family Squillidae; genus Oratosquilla; species Oratosquilla oratoria. The sequence goes on along the minus strand of NC_134803.1, from coordinate 52,547,888 downwards.
AAAGCAGAAGAAGAGTGGAGGGGAAGGAAAAAGAGGAAACTGGAATGGAAGAAGAGGACTGGAAAGAGTAAGGAGGGGAATAGACGAAGGGACGCGAGGAAGGAGACGAACGTGGGGAGGGAGAGAGAGGGGGAGGGAGGGAGAGGGGGGAGGGAGGGGGCGAGGGGGAGGGAGAGAGGGATAAAGGACATTTGTTTTCATAGGTTGAAGGTCGGGTCACGTCACGAAGGGTGGTAGGGAGGTCGAGAGCCCAAAAGACGATACGGTTGCACAGCCAAAGAGGTCTCTTCCTTCTTGATCCATTTAGATCTAATGTCTGTCTTGACCAATACATTCTGGCTAACTGCAGACAATTTTATTCGGTTTTGGGAAGACTTTTGGAAGTCTGCCCATATGCCAAAGGCTTTCCACTTATAAGAGAAGTCTTCTTGATCCATTCAGATCCAATGTCTGTTTGGATCAATACGTTCTGGCTAACTACACACATTTTTCATTCGGTTTGGGGATGACTTTTGGGAGTATGTCTATATGTCAAGGGCTTCTTTCCACTGAGAGGTCTCCTTCTTGATCCAATGTCTGTTTTGACCAATACATTCTGGCTAACTGCACACAATTTTTTTTCGGTTTGGAAAGACCTTTGGGAGTCTGTCCATATACCAAGGGCTTCTTTCCACTTATAAGAGAGGTACATACATATACCAAAGGCTCTTTTCCCCCTTACACGGGAGGTAGCCAAAGACAAAGGCATAGAAACCACTCCCACCCATTCCATCCCTAATACACTCCACTCCCCTCTACCCTCTTCCCTCCCTCTTATCTTGGCACCTCCTGGATGACGGGTCATCCCTGTACCTTGTCCACTGCCATGGGTCAGAGGCAGTGTCGCAAGACACAGCACATCCACGACAAAGGTAATCACCCAATCCCACCCATTCCACTCCCCACTACTCTTATCTTAGCTTCTTTGGGCGTCAAAAGATTGAAACAAAGGCCTCTGCTTCCCCATGAAGGTCAGGTGTACACTTGAATTAAATTGTTTTGTCTGAAGCCAAGCGATTTGATTCGGTGCACAAGAAACCTCAGGACTCGAAAGGTGAAAGAGCAGATTTGCCACTCCAAGGTCAACCAACTTTATTCTTTTCTTTTCTCAACTTTTGAATTGAAGAACTCGTTTCAGAAGTTATGGCGTCAAAACATTTCCTGGTAACGGTAAAGAAACAAAGAAAGAAAAGGCTTTTAATGAAAGTCGCGGAAACTTGGACCAAACTCTCCTTCGCTGACCCCTTTTGGAAATCTTGTTCTGCTTGACTTCACGCTATTTCATTAACTTGTGAATAGACTTCCATTCCGTCATGCAGCACTGAGTTCCGGCCGTGTGTTCTGAGAGCCCGGGCAAGTGGCCGTTACCAATAGCTGTGGTGGGAGAATGTCCTCGTGGTGGGAAAATGTCATGGTGGGAGAATGTCCTCAAGGTGGGAGAATGTCCTCAAGGTGGGAGAATGTCCTCAAGGTGGGAGAATGTCCTCAAGGTGGGAGAATGTCCTCAAGGTGGGAGAATGTCCTCAAGGTGGGAGAATGTCCTCAAGGTGGGAGAATGTCCTTATGGTGGGAGAATGTCCTCAAGGTGGGAGAATGTCCTCAAGGTGGGAGAATGTCATTGTGGGAGAATGTCCTCATTGTGGAAGAATGTCATTGTGGGAGAATGTCCTCATTGTGGAAGAATGTCCTCATTGTGGAAGAATGTCCTCATTGTGGAAGAATGTCCTCATTGTGGAAGAATGTCCTTGTGGGAGAATGTCCTCAAGGTGGGAGAATGTCCTCAAGGTGGGAGAATGTCCTCAAGGTGGGAGAATGTCCTCAAGGTGGGAGAATGTCCTCAAGGTGGGAGAATGTCCTCAAGGTGGGAGAATGTCCTCAAGGTGGGAGAATGTCCTCATTGTGGAAGAATGTCCTCATTGTGGAAGAATGTCATTGTGGGAGACTCCTCATTGTGGAAGAATGTCCTCATTGTGGAAGAATGTCCTTATTGTGGGAGAATGTCCTCATTAGGGGAAAATGTCCTCAAGGTGGGAGAATGTCCTCGTGGTGGGAGAATGTCCTCGGTGGGAAAATATCATCAGGTTCCTCAAAAGACAGGGATAATTAACAGCACCAAAATAGACTGTATTTCAAAACACACAGGAACAAAATCTCCCAATACACAATACATAAAGAGCGCGCGCGTGCACACACACACACACACGTTGAGCTATTTTGTCAGCAACAACCAGCGCTTCTATCCTTGGAGAAAATACCGCACCGAAGAGGTAGAGGGGCACGAAGGAGAGATTTAAGGAGCGCAGCAGAGAGGGGAATAATCGAATTTAAAAATGACCAAGGGATTTCCCCCTCCCCTCTCCCGTCTTCTCTTTTTCTGTGTGAGGAGACGGAGAGGGGGGGGGGGGTAGTTGATTGAGTGAACCGGCCATGCTGTGGACGTACTGCGTCTTGCTGCATTGCGTTTGACCCAGGGCAGTTGGCGGATGCAGGGATGACCCGTCATCCATGAGGAGCTAAGATGGGAAGGGTGGAAAGGGTGGAAGTAAAATGGGTGGGAGTAGGTACGTGCCTTTGATTTGGCTATCTCCCTTGTAAGGGGGAAAAAGCTCTTGGTATATATATAAAGTTGACCAGCGGTTCCTTCTCTTCTTTTATTTATTTATTTTATTTTATTTTATTTATTTATTTATTTTTACTTCTGCCCGATGGAATGCGATCAATACTTCATCAGGGAACAAACTCAGACTTATGCCTTGCGGACTGCATGTTGAAATGGCCGTGATTGAGTACATGGTCTGACCCGTGCGCTTGTGGCGGAATCATGGGTTCGATTCCCGTACTCCTCCAGCAGTGACTTATTACCTGCCCCAAACCGTCCTCAAAGCGCATAAGAGGTGACGGCTTCTGCCGCAGCTACTCAGCGCCTCCTGGCGTAGGCTCCTCGCCTTGTTCTTCAGTGCAATCAGTTCGATCATACAAAGTCTACTGAAGTGTGACACTGGCCCTCTGAAGACTTCCACTGCAGAAACTACGACTCAAACAGTTGTTTGGCACTCTCTCGCCGAGGACTGAACTTGGACCTCCTGTGGAGGAGGAGGAGGAGGAAGAGAGGGAGGAGGAAGAGAGGGGGAGGAGGAAGAGAGGGAGAGGAGGAAGAGAGGGAGGAGGAAGAGAGGGAGGAGGATGAGAGAGGAGGAAGTAGAGGAGGAAGAAGAGGAGGAAGAGAAAGAAGAGGAGGACGAGGAGGAAGAGGAGGGGGAAAGAGAGGAAGAGGAAGGGAGAAGAGGAGAGGAAGCGAGGAGGAGGAAGAGGAGGAAGAAGAGGGGGAAGAAGAAGAGGAGGAAGAAGAGGAGGACGAGGAAGAAGAAGAGGAGGAAGAAGAGGAAGAGGAAGAACAGGAAAAAGAAGACGAGGAAAGGAGGAAGAAGAGGAAGAGGAGAAAGACGAGGAAGACGAAGAAGAGGAGGAAAACGAGGAAGAGGAGAAAGATGAGGAAGAAGTGAAGAGGAGGAATAGTATTACTCACTATTCCAGTCGACTCGCATGTCCCATTCTGATCGACCTCCCCTTTCCAGGTTTCCCACGGTGACCTCCCCATCCCAGCCCTCTCCCCCCACCCCCACCACTCCCCCACCATCCCCAACACTCCCCCTCAAACACTTCCTCCTCCACACAACTCCGCGACGCATCAAAAACAAGAAACATGACGAAGTAGACAAGACAGTTGGAGAGGCACTTCGGATCGGCGATCAATACAAGTGTCCCCAGTATGCAACTTGCACGAGAGACACCTCTCCCCTCCCCTCCCCTCCCCCCGAGGGGAAGACTAAAGAGGGGAAACCCTCGTCCCTCCCCTCCCCTCCCCCCGTCTTGCCGTCACCTCCATGCAGAAGAGGGGAGACGGGGGGGAGAGGGGGAGAGGTGGGGGGAGAGAGTCGAAGAGTACAGACCGACCGCTCCCTGTGTTTATTTAACAAACTGAGTTCCGTGTTGATGAAGAAAAACAACCTAGGCTCCGTTTCTAGTTCACGCCAACTTGCATTGTGGCGTTGTTTACATGCCTGCGTACATGTACGCATGTACACATGCCTGCGTACATGTGCGCATGTACACATGGGTGCTCAAGTACACACGGAAAGTTCAAGACACTACACCTAGCCCCACCCCCACCCCAAACCCGCCGCCTACCGATCTACCTTCTGTTCCTCTTCTTTGGACATGATGGTGGTCGTGGTGGTAGAAAGGATTGTGATGGTAGTGGTGGTGGTGATGGTGGAAATGGTTGTGATGGTAGTGGTGATGGTGGTAGTGGTGGTGGTGGTGGAAATGATCGTGATGGTAGTGGTGATGGTTGTCGTGATGGTGGTGGAAATGATCGTGATGGTAGTGGTGGTGGTTGTCGTGATGGTGGTGGTGGAAATGATTGTGATGGTAGTGGTGGTGGTGGAAATGATTGTGATGATAGTGGTGGAAATGATTGTGATGGTAGTGGTGGTGGAAATGATTGTGATGGTAGTGGTGGTGATTGTCGTGATGGTGGTGGTGGAAATGATTGTGATGGTAGTGATGGTGGAAATGATTGTGATGGCAGTGATGGTGAAAATGATTGTGATGGTGGTAGTAGTGGAGTGTGTTGGGTAATATTGGTTGGTGGTATGAAAGTAGGTATTAGTGGCGATGACCTCTCAGAACTGGTGCAAAATATTCGATGAATTAACACATTTCACACGCGTTCCGGTACATGGTACAACGAAAAAGAAGAGGAACACGTGTCACAAATGTATAACCACATAAAAGGCCATCTAATCTCTGAACAAACAAGATTATTATTATTCGATTTGAATACATAGTAAGTATATAAGCATTTGTTTGTTTTGTTATCATTTATGTTTGGTTATTATTATTTGCTTGATTATCATTTATTATTATTTATCTGTCAATTTATTATTGTTATTTACTATTTACCTGTTTGTTTATTATTTAACTATACCTACGCATTTGTTTTATTATTATACATATTATATTTTTATCTATTTATTTATTATAATTTTTTCGCGTCCGACCTAGTTATGGACCAAAAGGTCTCCTGTCGGCATGCTCCGCCTTTGTAATTCTGTCTGAAATGGTCTCACTCGCTGTTACAGCTTCTGGGGACTTCTTCACAAAATACACCGTTTTGTTGCCTTTAAGTGGTCACTTGGCGTGCCGCACATTCATATATTACCAATGGTACCTCGGGGGTTGGGGGGGGGGTGCGAGAAGCTGGTTAAGATATGGAGGAAGAGGAGGCGCTGGAGAAGGGAGCGAAAAGAAAGAGGGAGATGGAGAGGGAGAGGGAGAAGGGGAGGGAGAGGGGAAAGTGATGGAGAGGGAGGGAGGGAGAGGGAGAGGGAGAGGGGGATGGGGAGGGTAAGGGGAGGGGGAGGGGGAAGAGGTGGAAGGGAGAAGAGGGGGGAGGAAGGAAGGGAGGGAGGATGAAGGAAGAGGGCAGGAGGAGAGGATGGAGGGAGGGGGAAGAGGAAAGGGAGGGGAGGGGGCCGCAAGGAGGGGAAGGGGGGGAGAGGGGAAGAGGGAGAGGGGAGAAGGAGGAAGGAACAAAGAGGGAGGGTAAGGGAGGGGGAAAGGGGAAGGAGAGGGGGAAGGAGGGGGAAAGGGGGGGAAAAAGGGGGGGGAGGAGAGGGGAGGGCGGGGGGGAGGGGAAAAGAGAGGAGGGGAAGAGAGGGGGGGGAAAAGAGGAGGGAAGCGGGAAGAGGGAGGAGGAGGTGAGGGGAGAGGCGGATAAGAAGAAAAAGGGGGAAGCGGGAGGAGGAAGGAGGGGTAAGGGGAGGGGTAAGGGGAGGGGTAAGGAGGGGGAGGGGGAATAGGTAGCGACTGAGATTTTTTCTGGATACCTCTCTTGTAAGGGAGAAAGGCCCTTGGTATATATTAATGTGTGTATGTATGTATGTATGTCCTT
>NC_134803.1:52529393-52531893 GCF_046742065.1 Oratosquilla oratoria | reverse complement strand
ACACACAGGACACGCACACACAGGCGTTGACACGCACACGGCTCAGAGATAGGCACCACATGCATACAAGGCACAAAAACCCAGAGACACGCAATTCACACAACACAAAAACACACACACGTATGCACACACACACACGCATACACGCACACACGCAGACGAGGACACACGCAGACACGTACGCACGCAGACACGGACACACGCAGACACGTACGCACGCAGACACGCAGACACACAGACACGCATATATATACAGACACGCATACATATACAGACACGCATACACGCACAGACACGCATACACACACAGACACGCATACACACACAGACACGCATACACGCACAGACACGCATACACGCACAGACACGCATACACACAGATACGCATACACACAGACACGCAGATAAGCACACACGCAGGCACGCACACACACAGACACGCACACTCTGAAAGGGGACGAAAACTTCTCAAAGAAGTTGGGAAAAAAAAAATTGCGAAAGAAGATTGAAAAATTGGAAACCTGTATCTCTTCAGTCCTTTCCTTCCTTTGGGCTTTCCAGGAGTTTCTGCCTGTGTTCTCTTAGCTTTACTAAGTATTTCTTAAGCTTCCTATTTACTGATTCATTCACTTATTTATTTATTTGTTTTTATTTTATTTTTATCTATTTATGTCCATTACCCTTATTATGGGAAAAGAAAAGAGGTCTTTTTAGTATATGTACTTATTTACAAACTATTTCTTGAACTATTTATTGATTCATTCAATTGCTTATTTATTTTTTTATGTTACCCTTATAATGGGAAAAGAACTTTTTATTATGTGCACTTATTCATTTATAAATCTTATTCAGTTATTTACTTTATTTTATTTGTATTTTTGGGACCTTCGCAGAGACACAATTGTACATCATGACCTTATGTTCCTCCGTTTCTGTTCTCGCGTTCTTCACCTCACCATCCCACTCCCACGCAGTGGTAAGTGAAAAACCCCATGGCAGGCCAAAGCCTCATCAGTTGCTGCAAGTCCCCATTTTTTTTTTAAGACCGACGTTGGTTCGCCTCCCCGCCTGACAAGCCCGAGGCGGGTTCCGGGAATCGAACTCTCAGCCACCTGCCCACGGGTTAAGAACGTTCCAAATGGGCTACCGCGTGGCCTTCTTGAGTTCCTCTTTGACTTTACGTATTCCTTTGGCATTCTCCACTGACCAAGCAAAAGCTGACCTTTACATTCTTGTATTTTTCATTTACGAGTTCCATAGCTCCGGCGAGGTGCCTTGGCCGTGTTCAAACCCACCTAACAGGACATCCTCTTGTCTACCTATAATAATGCACGTGAGTTCCTCAAAGTATCTGTTGTGTGCTTACTGGGGTGGGGGTGCGTGCATGTGTTTATATCTGTCTAGATACATATGTGTGTAGGTCTGTATATAGAAGTATAGGTCTATATACCGGTGTGTGTGTGTGTGTGTGTGTGTGTGTGTGTGTGTGTGTGTGTGTGTGTGTGTGTGTGTGTGTGTGTGTGTGTGTGTGTGTGTGTGTGTGTGTGCAGGCGCGCTAGCTCGCAGTACAAAACCCAAATACACCTGTGCAAGCGACCCTATGAACTATGTGTACATTCACATACGTTTGTGTGAACATACAGTTAAACTACAAAGGGCAGAGGGGCGAGTGGGCGACTGGGCGAGTGGGCGAGTAAGGAGAGCCAAGGCTAAGAAGCCGGGGCGCTTGAAGTTGCACAATCACCATACACAGCTCATGCACGGAATCCCCCCCTACTTCCCCCCTCTCCCCAGCCCTCTCCCACACCTCTCCCCCGCCTTCTCCCACCCTCTCCCAACAGGCCCCATCCATCTCCCCGCCTCTCCCTACCTCTCCCCCGCCTCTCCCACCCTCTCCCCCGCCTCTCCCACCCTCTCCCCCGCCTCTCCCACCCTCTCCCCCGCCTCTCCCACCCTCTCCCCCACACACTCGAAGTCCCAACTTTGATGGTCGAGAGTCCAAAGACCCGAGTTTCGGCGACTCCCCCCACCACCACTCCACCCCCCCCCTCCCACTGCTTCCAAACTCCCCCCCCCCCCCGACCCTCGTTTCCATTTGCCAACCTGCAGTTCGAGACACGAGTTCGGACCAGAAGAGGTTGCTCATGAGGAGAACGAGGGGGAGGAGGAGGTAGAAGAGGAAGTGAAGTGGAAGAGGAGGAGGAGGAGGTAGAAGAGGAAGGGGAGTGAAGGAGAAGGTGGAAGAGGAATGGAGGAGGTAGAAAAGGAATGGGAGTGGAGGAGGAGGAGGAGGAGGTGGAAGAGGAATGGAGGAGGTAAAAAAGGAAGGGGAGTAAAAGAGGAGGCAGACGAGGAACGGGAGTGGAAGAGGAGGAGGTAGAAGAGGAAGGGGAGTAAAAGAGGAGGTAAAAGAGGAACGGGAGTGGAAGAGGAGGAGGTAGAAGAGGAACGGGAGTGGAAGAGGAGGATGAAGAGGAGGTAGAAGAGGAAGTGAATTGGA
>NC_134803.1:52450460-52507960 GCF_046742065.1 Oratosquilla oratoria | reverse complement strand
CACACACACACACACACAGAAACACACACAGTGAAATAATTTCAGTATTGCTGAACTACGAGTCGTTACTCCAACTATCATGAGAGGGGAGTTGGGTGTGCGTGTGCGTGTAATGTCACGGCATTACCCATAGATCGGTCATATATGAGCTCTGAGTTCTATTCCGGGAGGGAAATAGCTGTCGATCACGAGTCCAAAACGTGATCCAAAACCTTGGTGAATCGCATACACACACGCACACACACTCGTACATATTCATATACATATATGTATACAGGGTAGACAAGAAAAGACCTGTGGGAGGTATTGCCTATATATGGGATAGGATGATAGTTGGTACGAGTAGTAAAGAGTTTTGACGAGAGTAGTAGAGCCTGTGTTGGAAATAGAGAGAGTGAGTGGTTTGAGGTGTGACATCGCCAGGGGTGTATTATGTCGCCCTGGCTGTTCAATTTGTACATGGAAGGGGTGGTGCGAGAGGTAAGCGCAAAGGTAATGAATCGGGATTGGAGATGGTTAAAGAAAATGGAGAAAAATGGGAGATAAGCCAGTTGTTATTTGCTGACGTCACTGCGCTTGTAGCGGGGTTAGAGGAGGGATTAAGGAAGTTAGTGAGGGAAGTTGAAGATAAATATGGGTAAAAGTAAGGTGATGAGATGTACAAGGTAGCAAATTGGAAGTGAGTATTAAGGGAGAGAGACTGGAGGAAGTGGGTAGCTTTAGATACTTGGGTGCGAATGTGGCAGCAAAAGGAGAGGTTGGGGTAGAGGTAGAATGTAGATTGAGAGGAGCAAGTAAATGCCTTCGGGGATTAAAGAGTGTAATGAGAAATAGACATTTGGGAATGGACGCTAAGAGGAGATTGTATGAAGGAATGGTTGTGCAGAAACATGGAACATAAGAGAGGAAGGGAGGAAATGTTAAAATGTGTTTGAGATGAAATGCCTGAGAAGTATGATAGGGGTTACTAGGCTGGATAGGGTGAGAAACGAGGAGGTAAGGAGGAGAACAGGGGTAGTAAGGGAGTTGGGAGATAGGGTTGATGAAAGAGTATTGGAATAGTTAGGACACATGGAAAGAATGAGTGAAGAAAGATTAGTAAAATGGGTGTGGAAGGCATTGGTGGATGGAGTGAACAGGAGAGGGCAACCGAGGATGAGATGGATGGGTGGGATAAAACGGACATTGATATTGCGTGAAATGTCTATTGAGGAAGGAAGGGAGAAGACAGAAGATAGGAGTGAGTGGAGAATGGATGGTTGTGTATGGACGATGCTGTGATGCATGGAGGGGAGTGGGTGGGGGATGGGGGGTGAAGGAGTATGTGTGAATGATATTTTGACGCAGCCCGAAGGGATTTCTCCCCGTGTTCACTTTTTCTGCATGAAGGGACAGAGAGGGGGGGTTGCCGATTAAATGAAGCGGTGTTGCTGTGGATGGGCTGTGTCTTGCTGCATTGCTTCTGACCCAGGGCAGTAGGCAAGATGCAGGAGGAGCTAAGAAAAGAGAGAGGGAGGTGTGGTGAATGGGAGTGGAGTGGGTGGGGATGAAATGGGTAGGAGTGGTTTTATGCCTTTGACTTTGCCTACCTCCCTTGTAAAGGTGAAAAAGTTCACAGTTTTCCGAATCTTGCATTAGGGGAATGACCAGATATCAAATCACCTAATATACCCATGTGATATATTTTTACGTTTGGTCCTCAGGGGGAAATCATCAGAATTATATCTGTAAGAATGAAGTGATAATAGTAAAATATTATCAAAATGAAATGACACATATTTTGGCAAAGATAATACTATATACGGTGTAGGATACTTATGTAATATTGTCTTTGTCAAAATATGTGTCATTTAATTTTGGTAATATTTTACTACTGTAAATCCATTGTTACAGAAGTAAAACTGATGTTGTCCGCCTGAGGATGAAACGTCAAAATATATCACATGGCTACATTAGGTGATTTGATATCTGCTCATTCCCCTAATGCAAGAAGATTAATAAGAACTTTGAATAATCTTAAGAAAAAGTTGAATGACTGAGAATGCTGTCGTTTTCAACTCTATGTGCATACAAGAGAACCCCCTCCCTTACTTCTCCAGTATATCTATATGCATATATATATATATATATATATATATATGTATGTATGTATGTATATATATGTATGTATATATATGTATATGTATATATATATATATATATAAATGTACGTATATATATATATATATATATATATATATATATATATATATATATATATATACTATAATAAAGTAGCTAGAGAGGAAAATGAGAAATCTGGTCGAGTCTGCATGCACAACACTGGGAAAGGTCAGGAACCACAGAGAAGTATTTGTCAATCTGTCATTTGCAGGCGTCAGATTGGTTTTGGAGGAGAGGGTATTGGGCCAATTAGGATGCGACATTCTGAGACGTCCAGCGGGATGAGCCGTAAGGGGAGTATATGTAATGTATTCCTGCCTTGTCTGTCACTCTGAAGGAGACTTGTAGTCGAAACGTCAAAAATATAGTGTTCTCGCTCCAACCCGCGTTTCTCTACCACCTTTTCCACTCATCTGTCTTACCTTCATAGCAATATATATATATATATATATATATATATATATATATATATATATATATATATATATATATATATATATATATATGCAAGTACACACATACGTTCACACGCGCACGTACACACACACACACACAGACACACACACACACATACACACACACACACACACACACACACACACACACACACACACACACACACACACACACACGCACGCCCACACATACACATGCATACACACACACACATACACACACACACGCACACATACACACACACGCACACATACACATACGTACACACACACACACACACACACACACACACACATACACATGCATACACACACACATACACACACACACGCACACACACGCACACATACACACGTACACACACACACGTACACACACACACACACACACACACACACACACACACACACACACACACACACACACACACACACACACACACACATACACACACACATACACACACACACAAGTACACACAAAACAAACACACACACACACACACACACACACACACACACACACACACACACACACACACACACACACACACACACACACACACACACACACACACACACACACACACACACACACACACACACACACACACACACTCACACAAGCGCACACACACACACGCACACACACACACACACACACACACACACACACACACACACACACACACACACACACACACACACACACACACACACACACGCACGGAGGAATGGTAGAGGTCGGTATACATACAGAAATAAATGAGAGGGTCGCATCATCAACATTTATGTACTCTTTGCACGACAGCCAGTAAGGTACATAGATGTTGATATGCCCTTCTCCACTTTCTTGTTTAGTTTTCTGTATATATGTTGTTCTTCTATTGTTCTTCCTTGTGCTCTGAAGACGCCTTGATGGACGGAAGCGTTTGGTGTTCAGATCTTTTGGTTTCCCTGTGGTTTCTGAAAAGAAGAAAAAAAAAATACGAGTGTGTGTGTGTGTCTGTGTGTGTGTGTGTGTGTGTGTGTGTGTGTGTGTGTGTGTGTGTGTGTGTGTGTGTGTGTGTGTGTGCACGAGGGGGGAATGAAGGGTCGCTTCCCCGCCCCCTACATTAATGGACGTGCCAAACCGAGAGTATTGTGGCCACACTTTTAGTGTTGGGGAGGTTTGTGATGGTGATAGGGAGCTTGTGGTTGTTGGGGAGGTTGGGTGGTCATTTTTATTTAGCGGCTCTAGCGGTAGTCGCTCGAAGCAAAAAATAAATAAATAAATAAATAAATAAATAAATAAATAAATAAATAAATAAATAAATAAATAATAAAAATAATCCTCTGGGATTGTCGTCGCCAAGCCATTTTATTCAGCTGAGGGGAACCTTGTGGTTCCAAGGATGATTTTAATCCTCTTTTTGGGCTAAAAAATAAGTGCATTTTGGGGTTAAAAGAAAGGTCTGTTTTTCGAACTTTTCTGTCTATATATCTTTTATTCTTTTATATTTTTTTCTATTCTCATTTTCTAAAAAGTTCCAATTTCACTTTCTGTACTATTTCAAATGGTAATCTTTTTCCTGATCTGAATTGTTCTATTTCTAATCAGATTTATGCTTTTTCTTTCCATGTGTCCTTGTTTGGAAAGTTTTCTGAGGGCTATTCTTATTGTATTATTTTTTTTTTCTTAAATTTTCATATTTCCATTTCATGTGGGCTTATCTCTTTCTTTTTTATTTTCTTTGGCTTCTTTCTTATTTTCTTATTTTTTGTATATATTTCATTCAATTTTTATATAATTTTTTTTATCATTTCTTCTTTATTTTGTCCAGTTGAAGCTTACTGGAACCCTCTTTTTGGGCTGTATTCACTGCCTCCAGGTGTCGACATCGCTCCTGGTGCGGTACCATGCAGGAGGTGTCCTCCATCGAGGGTCGACTGGGCTCGGCCCCCATGACTAGCGGCGCCCTCCAGAGTCCCGAGTCGCCCTCGAGGACAACCTCCAGGAGCTCCTGTCTTCCTGGAGGCAGGAGGAAGAAACTGGATTGTCGGTCACCGAAGAACAGACGTCGTCCTCGTCATATTCATCGGTGCCGTGGGCCCAGCAATAGTCCTTTCCTCTTAGGCAGAAGTTACAAGGGACTGTGAGGAGGACTTTTTCCATAGTCGTGGGCTCGTTTTTCCTTTGTGCTTGGGCTTGTGAGAGCACCTCTTGAGTGGGCTCTGGACTCCTAGTATACCTTCTTGAATTGGGCTTTGGACTCGGGCTTCGTTTTCTTGCAGGACTTGGCCGGGGGGACAGTCGCCTCCATAGGGGAACCCCCAGCCTCCCGAACGTCTTCCTTTTGGGGTCTTCTTGGCATGCCTGGAACTTGGGCCTGATGCAGGCTTTTCGCCAGCTGAGGGCGCCGTCGTAAAACATTCCTGCCACAAGTCAGGACTTGCATGGTATCGAGACTCAGCAGTTGTGACTCCGCTTGTCGCATCTCCTTTTGCTGCCAATGTTGATGGTTAGTCTTTCGTGCGAGTGGTACACAAAAGGCGAAATTTCTTGAAGAGGGGTAGCATAAAACTCGGTAGTTCATGACTGACACGCACACACACACACACACACACACACACACACACACACACACACACACACACACACACACACACACACACACACACACACACACACACACACACACACATGTGTATATATATATATATATATATATATGCAGAAATATCACTAAAGTAACACTTGCCCCACAAATTTTGCTGAAAACCACTAAGGAAATCGGAAGGTAACAGTAATTCCCAAGCTCTTTCGTTTTATTCACATCTTCAGGGGAAGAACACGAAAGCGCTCGGGAATTACTTTTTCCTTCCGATTTTCTTTGTGGTTACCAGCAATATATCTATTATAATAAAGTAGCAGCCTCTGTCTGTCTGTCTGATTGTTTATTTGTTTGCTTGTTTGTACACAAACTCCTCCTAGGGTTTTAGAGATAGACCCCATAACCATATATATTCTGATACCTTATCACTCCAGGTACTTGCATAACTATATTTCATTTCGAAAAAAAGAAATTGGTTAGGGTTAAGGGTTAAAGTTAGGAGGTCTATGTAATATCCCCTGAAGTCGCGTAGTTTTTTTGTGACTTAAGAATTAATATGATTAAACAAACCATTGTATGTATCCATAAATGTTAATTATATTTGTGAAATTAATGTTGTCACAAACCATGATAGCTTTTGTAAGAAGAAAGCATGTTTATGGAAAATGATTGTATAATTTTACCAAATGTTAAAATATTGGTTATTTTCATTTAACTTTTGTGCGGGCGGAAATAGTTCATTCACAAACTCCTACGTTTTTGCAGATAAACTCTTATAACTATATATATTCTGAAGATAAATAAACTAGATACAAACCTCCCCAACACTAAAAGTGTGGCGACAATACTCTCGGTTTGGCACATCTATCAATGTAGGGGGCGGGGAAGCGACCCTTCATTCTCACCTCGTGCACACACAAACACACACATACACACACACACGCACACACAAACACACACACACACACATGTATTTTTTTCTTCTTTTCAGAAACCACAGGGAAATCAAAAGATCGGAACACCGAAAGCTTCCGTCCATCAGCAAGGCGTCTTCAGAGCACAAGGAGGAACAATAGAAAAACAACATAAATACAGAAACAAAACAAGAATCTGGAGAAGGGCATATCAACATGCACAAAGTACATAAATGTTGATGCGTCCTTCTCATTTATTGCTGTATGTATTCCGTCCTCTACCATTCCTCCATGTACTCCCAAGATGCCCCGACAGACGAAAACATTTAGCACCCTGTGTGTGTGTGTGTGTGTGTGTGTGTGTGTGTGTGTGTGTGTGTGTGTGTGTGTGTGTGTGTGTGTGTGTGTGTGTGTGTGTGTGTGTGTGTGTGTGCGTGCGTGCGTGTGTGCGTGTGTGCGTGTGTGCGCGCGTGTGTGTGTGTGTGTGTGTGTGTGTGTGTGTGCGTGTGTGTGTATGTGTGTGTGTGCGTGTTTGTGTGTGTGTGTGTGTATGTGCGTGTGTGTGTGTGTGTGTGTGCGTGTGTGTGTGTGTGTGTGTGTGTGCATGTGCGTGTTTGTGTGTGTGTGTGCATGTGCGTGTTTGTGTGTGTGTGTGCATGTGCGTGTTTGTGTGTGTGTGTGTGTGTGTGTGTGTGTGTGTGTGTGTGTGTGTGTGTGTGTGTGCGTGTGCGCGCGCGTGTGTGTCTGTGTGAAAACCTGTGATCAACGGTTTTTGCGCCCAAACAAAGCGCCCAAACACACCCCCTCCCCCCCCCCTGCGCGCTGCCACATATTTGTTTTAAGCTAGGCAATTAGAATAATTAGGATTGTGTCTAACACGCTCGTGAACAGTGTCTACCTCATGGAACAATTGCAACTGTGTCACCTCCCACATGAACATTATTCGTAGTACCCTTCACAACTAGGGACGGAGACGTAGAACTATTGGTAACGTCGGAAGCCGGCTAGCGGGCATTTTGACCTGACCTCCCGCAGGACACAAGCAGTCTAAGCATCGAGTTCATCAAAGGAGGTCGGACCGCTCGTTCTCGGAAGTCCAATCGTGTCCTTTCCTCCCTCATGTGACTGTTGGGGATTTTCATCCTTGTGAGCCAATCGAGTGTCGATTATTTGGGTACAAACCCCTCAAGCAAAAACTCTATGAGTGTAGTGCGATTGACCGGGACTACGTCGGTGAAGTGACTTGCAAGCCCATCACAGCGCCCGCCCAGGCCGTCACCCCCCGCCCCCACCAAAAACGAAGCAGCGCCGGTCGGAGCTCAGCAGGAGACCACGCTAATTGAAGACGTCTCCACAAGCAAGACACATATTAAGTACTAATACTTTAACAATTTCTTAAGCTAGGAACGCGCGCAGGGAATAGATAGGATGTATGTATGAAAGCCAACTGTTAAAACCCTTATTTAATGTCAAGTAGCATATTTCTAGTGTTTAATTATTTAATTCATTAAAACTCGCAATAGGAGTTCTGGGTTTCATTAGCCTAGGACGGTTCACTTAATGAGTTGTCCCATCATACCCCTCCCCCCTCTTTGATTTACTCTCACGCTTGCCTTGGAGGGAAGGCGAGTGGTCCCGAGATGTGATACAAATCGCCTGGACTTCGGTTCCCCAACTGCAGCTATCTTCCCCCTCCCTTCATCAATCACTTAAGGTACGTGTTACCCACACCACCTCATCTACCACCTTCTTCCACTGTCCAGGAATTTGCGTCAACTAACTTTCACGGCACAAAGCCCGCACAGAGTCACACCTGCTCCCAACTCTTGTAAATTTTTAAACATGTATTATTATGTGCACAATGAAGGAAGGACTTATACTAAATCATAAAAGTAACATCAGAAATAATAACTCGCTATTCAAACTTAAAGTCAATACAAAATGAATAACAAGAAATGAGTCCTTCCTTCACATCATAAATATGATTAGCTAGATAGGGAAACTTTTGTCTAGAGCATAGATAGGATGACCACACAAATTATTAATATACCATGCAAGTGGGTCCGCCCCACACCTTCACACTTACACTTCTTTCACTTTCTAACCTTTACCTTCACCTCTCACCCCCTCACCCCCCCCTTGCTCCCACACTTCTTACTTACCTATCTTCAATTATTATTATATTATAATTCTACATGTCGTATCCAATTTTTTTTCTTTGTCTTTTTTCTTCCAGTAAGACCTTCTGTTCCCATGGGGATGACGGTTAGTGACTTAAAAGGTTAAGGGAGGGTATTGAATTCTTATTGTCATACTTAGTGGATTTTTTTTTTTTTTTTAATGATATCACGTGCGATTAATCGCACGTGTTATCATTACATATAATAACAATAATAATTGTTAGTAATAACAGTTAATGTGTTAGTTGGGTTAGTATTGTTAGTTGAACAATGAAAGTGTGTGTAGTGATGTATTGAGCGTTATAAAATGTATTTAGGTTCGGGGGGGGGGGGCCGGTTGATGATTGGGGACACTCTAGGCCACCAGTTGTGATCGTGTCCGTCTTCTGTGTCGATGTTTTCACTGAGGTGTACTATTTCCGGGTTTGTGATTGTAAGTCTGTTCCATGTTCTGTAAGCTAGTCTGTAGAGTCTTGTGTTCAGTGGCTCGAGTTTATGTTGTGTATGTAGTTCTTCTATTGTGTTTAGGTATGGGGATATGGAGTGTGTGGCGAATTAAAGTGTTTTGTTTTGTACTGATTGTAGTTTTTGGAGTTGGTTTGGTTTTAGTGTGATAGCTGTTATTGGTATGTATTCTAGTTGTGGACGTATGAGTACTTTGTATAGTCTTAGTATGAGTTTGGTGTCTAGGTTTCTGAATCGTTTTAGTGTGTGTAGTGTTTTTTCTGCTAGATGTTTTCTGTTTTGTGTGTGTGTTTGTAGACCTCTGCTCCCAAGTGTTAATCCTAGTATTTTTATGTTTCTTTGTTTGTGTATGTGTGTGTCTCCTATCCATATTTCTGTTGGTTTCTGTGTTGATATGTTAAGTAATTGGAACTTTGTTGTGTTTGTTTGTATTTTCCATTTGTGTTCATATGTGTTTATTGTTTCTATTGTTCTGCTTGTTTTTAGTGCTAACATGTTTTTGCCTTTTTTACTTGGATATGTGATTATTTGTGTTAGGTCGTCTGCAAATTGTATGTGTGTGACTCCGTGTGTCGGGTTGGGGGTGTCGTGTGTGTAAAGGTTGAATAGTGTTGGTGAAATAATGCTTCCTTGGGGGACTCCACTGTGTATATTGAAGGGTCTTCCTATGTAATGGTGTATTCGTATCTGTGCGTGTCTGTTGTCGATGTAGTTGCAGAGTATTCTTGTGAGTATGTCTGGGGGGGGGGGTGTTTGGTGTATTTTGTATTTGAGTCCTGTGTGCCATATTTTGTCAAATGCTTTTGTTGTCTCGTGATATTATGTTGCATCCGTGGTTGTGTCTTTGGCTTATGGCTATTGTTTCGTATAGTGTGGCTATGGCTGTGTGTGTTCCTCTTTGTCTTGTGAATCCATGTTGGTGTTCGTTTATTAGGTTGTTATTGTATAAGTGTTTGAGTAGTCTTCGTTGTATGAGTTTTTCTAGTATTTTTCCTGGGACTTCGAGTAATGATATCGGTCTGTAGTTGTTTATGTTTGTGAGGTCTTTTCCGTGTTTGGGTATGAATGTTAGTGTGGCTGTTTTGAAGGTGTCGGGGAAGTATCCCATGCTGAATGTTTCATTGAATATTTCTGTGAGTAATTGTAGTGTTGAGTCTGGTATGTTAGTTAGTGTTATTTTGTTTATTTGTGACTGTCCAGGTGTTTTGTCTTTGGAGTTTTTTATTATGCTTTTGATGTTATCTAGTGTAAAGGGTTTTGTGAGTGTGTTGTCTGGGTCAAGTCGTCTCATGTCAACTAAGTTAAAAGGTGTGATGTCGTCTTGTATTTCTTGTACATGTGCTGTGATTGTTCTTTCATGTTCCATGTCAAATGTTGCATTTTCTGTTGGTGTGATTCTGAATACGTTTTACCAGTGTTGTCTGAATATGTGTTCTTTGTCTTTGTCTTTATGTATCTTGTGGTTATTGTGTATGATGTAAGGGGTGGTGCTAGTAGGTGTTCCTGTTAGTTTTTTAATTTGTGTCCAGAAATATTTGGTGTCATTGTATTTTAGGTTTATTTTTCGTATTTCATTGTTCCAATGTTTGTAGTATAGTTGTTTGTTTTCTTCTAGTAGTTTATCTTGTATGTCGCGTAGTGTTCGTATTGCTTGTGGTGTCCATGTGCCGCTGTTGTGTGCTCATGTTTGTAGTTGTTGGTATTGCCACTGTAATAATTTTAATGTATCTGATTGTCTTGGGTGTGGTAGTATTTTGTGTTTTGTTTGGGGAATGTGTTTGCCCATGGCTTGTTGTATCATAGTGTACCATGTGTTAAGTTTGTCGTCTATGTATTGTTTGTTACGTGTTGTTCTTTGTCTTTGTTTGTCGTATTTTGTTCTTTCTTTGTTTAATGTGTTTTTGAATTCTGTCCAGTCTGCTTTGTGGAATGTGTATCTAGCTGGTGTAGGTATTGTTATGGGTTTGGTTGCTAGTGTTAAGTGTATTGGAATGTGGTCTGATGTAGTTAGTTGGCCTGGTGTGATTCTGTAGTTTAAGTGATGATGTCGGTTTGTTAGTATTATGTCTGGTGTTCCTTGTCCATTGTGTGTAATGTAGGTAGGAAAGTCTGGTCCTAAGTGTGTTAAGTGTCCTCTTTGTATTAATTGTGCTATTTGTCTTCCTGTAGTGTTTGCGTTGCTGTGTCCTAGTGTGGGGTGTTTAGCGTTCATGTCTCCTATTATGTATATAGGGAGTCTTTTTTCTCGTTAGTCTTAGTATGTCGTCTGGGAGGTAAGTATAATGTTGCTATTATAATGGGTCCTTGGTTTGTGTCAATTTTCACTGCTAGTATTTCGTCCTGAAAGTCATCTAATATTTTGTGTTTGATGCTGTGTTTGATGGCTATTGCTATTCCTGCTTGTGTTTGGTTAGAGTCGTTTCGTCGGTGTACTGTGTAATTGTATATTTTTAATCTATCGGGTGTACCTATTGAGTTTAAAAGTATAATGTCTGGTGTTGTTATGTTGTACATATTACAAAGTTCGTTTCTTCTGTTGAATGTCCATAGTATTATGTTGTGTTGGATGATGTGTATTTGTTCCATGGTGTTGAGGTAGAAGTGTGTTGTAACTGTTTATTCGGCGTTGTGTGTCCAGTGGTGTTCGTGTTCTGTGTTCTTGTCGTGGAGGTCGAAGTGTCCTTGTTTGAGTTTGTTGAATTTGGTTTTGTTTACTCTTACAATGTTGTAGTGTGTTAGGTCTATTTTGTCTGTGGCTATTTTTTCAATTATGTCTTTCTCTTGTTGTGGTGCTGTGTATATTATTTTGATTTTCTGGTTGGTGATGAGTGTTTTTAGTGTTTCGTGTGTGGGGTCTGATGGTATCTGTTCTGTTTCAGATGTTACAAGTTGAAGTCCCAGGCTGTTTGTTTGGTTTGGTGTTTGTTTTTGTGGGGGGTTAGTGTCATTGGTGTTAGGTGTTCGTTTTTGTGGGGGGTTAGTGTCATCAGTGTTTGGTGCGGGTCTCTTCAGTGTTTATTCTGTTGTCTCCATTGGCTCAGTGGTCTGTACGTCGGTAGGTGTTATGAGGGGTTTGGTGTGGTTATGAAGGGCTTTAGCTAATAGTTGTGTGTTAATGGCTTGGGGAGGGATGCTGACTGTGGGTAGGCCATTGGCTTGGTATACTGCGTTCAGTGTGTTTTGGAATGTTCCTGGTTCCTGTGTATCCATGAGGGTGGCTAGTGTAATGGCTGTATTTATTGTTGTGAGGTGGTGAAGTGATGTGGTCGTGTTTGTTGGTGTAGGGAGGAGTGCAGGTTTTGATGTAGTGACAGAGGCATATGTTTGTGAATTGGTTTGTGTCTGTTGTTGTTTTTGTCTGATTTCCTTTTCCTTTTCCTTCCTCTTGGGGCAGCGGTGTGCAACTGCTGGATGGTCCCCATGGCATAGTAGGGATTTTGTGAGAACACATGTACATTTGTCTCGTCGGTGTTGAGTGGATGCGCAGTTGGAGCAGGCCATGTATGGGGATGGGTGTGGGCAGTGTTTGCGTATGTGTTCAAGTGAGTAACAGTTGGTGCATTGTGGGATGTATGTGTATGTTTCCTGTTTCAGTGTATGTGTTGGAAATGATTGAGAGAACATCTTTAGTCCCTTGAGGAGGCAGTCTTTCACCATTTGTGTAGTTTCGAATTTTATCTTGAGAATGTTTCTGGTGCGTGGAAGAGTGATGACTTGTGTAACGTGTGTGTTGGGATTCAGTCTTTCTATTTCGTGTTTGATTTCTTCTGTTGTGTGTTCTGTAACATAAGGGTCTATGTGTGTAATGACTAGTGTTCTGTTGGCGTTAAGTTCAGGAGGGTCTTGTATGTCGTATCCGTTGTTAGAGAAGAATGTTTTGGTGTCCTTTTGGCATAGTGTTTCAGTTGTTGTGTCGTCTGTGAGTAAGATGTATGCTTTTTGTTGTGGTATCAGTCTGTGTATGTATATGTTTTGTTTGGCCAGAGTGTCCCAGAGTTCCTTTGTTCGTTGTCGGTGGTTATCTGTGGGACGTAAGTCCCTGATCCTGACTCTACCCATTGCGCCGAGCGCAATGGGTTAGGTGTTCTCGTGTTCTAGCGTTGTTGTTTGTGTTACTCGTGTTGTGTAAAGGGGTGGTGATTGTGTAGCGATTGTTGTAGGGGCGGGGGCAGGAAACGTTAGTTATCGGTTAGTGAGTGGGAAAAAATCTTGACTATTACACTGACAATTGCCGCGAGCGTAGACGGGGGAGTGGGTATCGGCGCGGGAGTCGTGGGTGGGCGGCTACTATCCCTGGTGGGTACTGACCAAGCACGCACGCGTCTATGCCAGTTGTGCCGAAGAGGCACGACACTGGGAGGGGGGTTCCCCCTCTACTACAGAACAGACCAAGTTTTCAGACCCCAAGGGCTATGGCTGTCTGTAGCAGAGTTAAGGGGACGTAAGTCATCCAGCAGAGCGAGTTCTCGGAGCTTCGAGAATGTCTCGGGTACTGGGAATTTCTTCTTCTAAAACTGCGGAGCGACGATACTAACACCACGGCGGTTGGGCAACAAGTCGACCACCATGACCGTAGATTAGCTTCAGTTGAATAGGAAAAGTCATGTTCATTTCGTCCAGAGTCACAGTGAGCTGTTGAGACAATTTTAACATGGTCAAATTCTCGACCACCATGACCGTAGATTAGCTTAAGTTGAATAGGAAAACTCATCTTCATTTCGACGTCAGTCACAGTGAGCGTCGAAAATAATTTTAACATGGTAAAACTCTCGACCACCATGACTGTAGATTAGCTTAAGTTGAATAGGAAAAGTCATGTTCATTTCGTCGTGAGTCACAGTGAGCGTCGAAAATCATTTTAACATGGTAAAATTCTCGACCACCATGACTGTAGATTAGCTTAAGTTGAATAGGAAAAGTCATGTTCATTTCGTCGTGAGTCACAGTGAGCTGTTGAGACAATTTTAAAATGCTAGAAAGTGCTTGGCCATCAGGACTGTGGAGGAGCTTATCGTAAGTCAGGTTCATTTTGAAGTCCGTCACAGTGACCCATCGCATTTCATTTAATATTTTAAATTGCTTGGCCATCAGTATTGTGATTATTTTGAAATCGTGGACCTGTCGCCTCACTTTTAACATGCATGTTTGGCCATTAGGACTTTAGTTGAGCTTAGGTTCAAAATCATAAGTCAGGTTCATTTTGAACTGTCAGTGACCCATTGGCGACTCAGCAGGCAAGGGAGGCGGCGGTGGCTCAGCAGGCAGGGCGGTCCTGTAGTAAGGGGTGACTCTAGGCTACAGGGTCAGGAATGAGCAAACATCAGGAGAGAGCCAGTTGGCTCTGTTTAGGTTGGAGCAGTTTATTAAGGACCAAGGGGGCATATATAAAACAGTGACAGGGCTTTACATCACATTTGGGGAATATCCTGTTTGGGGTATAGAAGACAGTTGGATAGGAGCCGATATAGGAAACATCACAATAATTTATATTTTGAGAGGGGAGTGTACCATGATTGGCTAGAAGGCAATATACAGTCCAGGTATTTCTACTTTTGTGTGAGATATGGGTTCCTACAGGCATCACACACACCAAAAAAGTAATTTCCTTCAATGTTGTTAATGAGGCTTTTAGCTTTTTCCTGAATGTTTGCCAACTAACATTAACGCTGGTCTTGTTCTGGTGTTGAATCCAAGTCACCAGCACTTTTTCCATCCTCTCCATTGTCAACGATCTGGTGTAATGTCCTAGGACCTAGATGAACCTGCTTCCACAGTTGCTCGTATTTTTGCAGCATTGCCTCCGATGCACCTCTGTGCGCTCTCCCTCAATCCCAGGACATGGAATATGACCAAAGTTTTTTGTCCTTTTTTGTCCAGCTCAAAATTTCCATCACTGTATTTTCCTAGTGGGAGGGCTGCTGCTGGTTCCAAGAATATGAAGGACGTTTTGGGGCCATCTTGACGAACAAGTAAAGTGGCTGGACAGGCTGTAACTAAAAACAAGAGGGCTGTAAACATTGAACTGGGAGCAGGAGCGGCCACCTGTCAGCAGGCAGTGGAACTACACATCTGCCACACTGTTTGAAATGCGGTTGGGGCAAATCGCATCTTAGCAAACAAATTGCACAATTTTAATTAATTGTAATATTTTCAATGTTCCATCCTACAGACTCAATTCAGGGTTCATTTTGAACATATGTCCTACCTGTTCAGCTCTCACACCTCTATGTGAAATCATGTGAGCAATCCCACCTCTGCCTTCCTCACCTTCTTCACTCATTCTTTCCACGTGTCCAAACCATCCCAATACTCTTTCATCAACCCTATCTCCCAACTCCCTTTCCACCCCCGTTTTCCTCCTCACCTCATTTCTCACTCTATCCAGCCTAGGAATATAATGAAAAAAGTTCAGTTCAGCTAAAGTATTGTCTATTAACTTCCTTCATTTATGTTCCAGGACCCAAGTAGTTGGATTGTGGAGACCTACCCTTGGCCCCCTGGCAGCCATGCAGGACCTCAAGCCCTCATCACACTCAGGCCAGAAGATGTTGGATATGATAATTTGGCTCCTTCTATCCCCAATTCCAGAGGCCAGGACAAATTTAAACCTGATAGTCAAGGGGAGAATGATCCTTTGGTAAGAGAACTAATATATGCACAGTGTAATAAGTGCTATTAATAATCAATCTACATACCAAGGGCTATTTCCCCTTTTACAAGGGAGGTAGCCAGTCAAGGCATGTACCCACTTTTAAAATTTCTTTTAAATCCTTGTGGATGAAGGACTATCCCGGTCTCCCATCCACTGTCTAGGTCAGAAAATGCAGAAAAGACCATACCTCCACAAAATAATGACAATAATAATAACAACAACAGTACATACATATACCAAGGGAGGTAGCCAAAAATAACAAAGGCATAAAAACCATTCCCACCCATTCCATCCCTATCACACTCCCCTCCACCCGCTTCCCTCCCTCTTATCTTGGCACCACCTGGATGACGGGTCATCCCTGTATCTTGTCCACTGCCCGGGGTCAGAAGCAGTATCGTAAGACACAGCACGTCCACAGCAAGGATACCGTTGGCCTGAGTGGTTTCAAATTGGACTCCACGGCTGCCCTAGCCGCCCTCGACCTGTTGGTGAGATGGCGGGTAAATCGGAGCAAGTGACCAAAATGATTTGGTCCAAACTTGCCCCACAGGGAGAGAGTCGGTCAAAGTGCATAGCAAGGTAAGCATGAGCAGCCTGAGTCCAAGGGCGTGGCAGTGGCATCCCTCCAAATTTGGGCCTTTTCACCCAGTAATCATCTTTTGGCCTCTGGCACCCATACCGTTGGCCTGAGTGGTGTCAAATTGGACTCCACGGCAGCCGTAGCCTCCGTCGTCCTGTGGGTGAGATGGCGGGTAAATTGGAGCAAGTGACCAAAATGACCCAAAATCCAAAAAATCTCAATGAATTTAGCCGAAACTTCGAAGGTCACCGATTTGGTCCAAACTTGCCCCACAGGGAGATAGTCGGTCAAAGTGCACAGCAAGGTAAGCATGAGCAGCCTGAGTCCAAGGGCGTGGCAGTGGCACCCCTCCAAATTTCGGCCTTTTTACCCAGTAATCACATTTTGGCATATGGCACCCATACCGTTGGACTGAATGGTGTCAAATTGGACTCCATGGCAGCACTAGCCACCCTCGACCTGTGGGTGAAATGGCGGGTAAATCGGAGCAAGTGACCAAAATGACAAAAAATCCAAAAAATCTCAAAGGATTAACCGCCATGAATTTAGCCGAAAATTCGAAGGTCACCGATTTGGTCCAAACTTGCCCCACAGGGAGAGATTGGATCAAAGTGCACAGCAAGGTAAACATGAGCAGCCTGAGTCCAAGGGCGTGGGAGTGGCACCCCTCCAAATTTGGGCCTTTTCACCCAGTAATCACCTTTTGTCCTCTGGCACCCATACCGTTGGCCTGAGTGGTGTCAAATTGGACTCCACGGCAGCCCTAGACACCCTCGACCTGTGGGTGAGATGGCGGATAAATCGGAGCAGGTGACCAAAATGACCCAAAATCCAAAAAATGTCAAAGGACCCCATGAATTTAGCCGTAAATTCGAAGGTCACCGATTTGGTCCAAACTTGTCCCACAGGGAGAGATTGGGTCAAAGTGCACAGCAAGGTAAGCATGAGCAGCCTGAGTCCAGGGGCGTGGCAGTGGCAGCCCTCCAAATTTGGGCCTTTTCACCCAGTAATCACCTTTTGGCCTCTGGCACCCATCCCGTTGGCCTGAGTGGTGTCAAATTGGACTCCACGGCAGCCCTAGCCGCCCTCGTCCATTGGGTGCAATGTCGGGTAAATCGGAGCAAGTGATCAAAATGACCCAAAATCCGAAAATTTGAAAGTCACTGATTTGGTCCAAACCTGCCCCACAGGTAGAGAGTCGATCAAAGTGCACAGCAAGGTAAATATGAGCAGCCTGAGTCCAAGAGCGTGGCAGTGGCAGCCCTCCAAATTTGGGCCTTTTCACCCAGTAATCACCTTTTGGCCTCTGGCACCCATACCGTTGGCGTGAGTGGTGTCAAATTGGACTCCACGGCAGCCCTATCTGCCCTCGACCTGTGGGTGAGATGGCGGGTAAATCGGAGCAAGTGACCAGAATGAGCCAAAATTAGAATGTGACCGATTTGGTCCAAACTTGCCCCACAGGGAGACAGTCGGTCAAAGTGCACAGCAAGGTTAACATGAGCAGCCTGAGTCCAAGGGCGTGGCAGTGGCACACCTCCAAATTTGGGTCTTTTCACCCAGTAATCAAGTTTTGGCCTCTGGCACCCATACCGTTGGCCTGAGTGGTGTCAAATTGGACTCCACGGCAGCCCTAGCCGCCCTCGACCTGTCGGTGAGATGGTGGGACCTTTTTCTTTTGTTCTATGTTGTTAGTTATCTCTTCAATTAATTCCATTACTGCTGTTGACGTTGAAAGATTTCGTTGAAATCCATATTGACAATGGTAAATGACGTCATTTTTTTATAAATGAGTCAAGGCGAATTGTGAATAACTTTTCAAGAATTTTGGAAAACTGTGGTAATAGTGAAATTGGTCTATAGTTATTATAACTAGATTTGTCGGCTGATTTGAATATCGGTATTACTTTTGCTATTTTCATTGCATCTGGAAATATTCCTTGTTCAAATTATTTACTGCATATTGTCAGAAAATTATTTTTGATGATAGGCATAATTTGTTTTACGAGGTTGATATTGATTCCTGTGCAATCGAGTGATTTCTTGTTCTGCATTGATTTTACTGTGTTCATAAGTTCGTTTTCCGTGACGGGTTTTAAAAACAGTGTTATTTATTCGGTGTTTCAAAAATGTCTCATAAGTTTGATGTGTTGTCTTTATTTGTTTCGCGAGGTTAGGTCCTACACGTGAGAAAAATTCATTAAATTCGTTTGCCACTTCTTTTTTAGTTTTTCCTTTTTTAATAATGTCTGACGCAAATTCCTGGACAGTGGAAGAAGGTGGTAGATAAGGTGGTGTGGGTAACACGTACCTTAAGTGATTGATGAAGGGAGGGGGAAGATAGCTGCAGTTGGGGAACCGAAGTCCAGGCGATTTGTATCACATCTCGGGACCACTCGCCTTCCCTCCAAGGCAAGCGTGAGAGTAAATCAAAGAGGGGGGAGGGGTATGATGGGACAACTCATTAAGTGAACCGTCCTAGGCTAATGAAACCCAGAACTCCTATTGCGAGTTTTAATGAATTAAATAATTAAACACTAGAAATATGCTACTTGACATTAAATAAGGGTTTTAACAGTTGGCTTTCATACATACATCATATCTATTCCCTGCGCGCGTTCCTAGCTTAAGAAATTGTTAAAGTATTAGTACTTAATATGTGTCTTGCTTGTGGAGACGTCTTCAATTAGCGTGGTCTCCTGCTGAGCTCCGACCGGCGCTGCTTCGTTTTTGGTGGGGGCGGGGGGTGACGGCCTGGGCGGGCGCTGTGATGGGCTTGCAAGTCACTTCACCGACGTAGTCCCGGTCAATCGCACTACACTCATAGAGTTTTTGCTTGAGGGGTTTGTACCCAAATAATCGACACTCGATTGGCTCACAAGGATGAAAATCCCCAACAGTCACATGAGGGAGGAAAGGACACGATTGGACTTCCGAGAACGAGCGGTCCGACCTCCTTTGATGAACTCGATGCTTAGACTGCTCTGTGTCCTGCGGGAGGTCAGGTCAAAATGCCCGCTAGCCGGCTTCCGACGTTGCCAATAGTTCTACGTTCCCGCCACTAGTGTTGAAGGGTACTACGAATAATGTTCATGTGGGAGGTGACACAGTTGCAATTGTTCCATGAGGTAGACACTGTTCACGAGCGTGTTAGATACAATCCTAATTATTCTAATTGCCTAGCTTAAAACAAATATGTGGCAGCGCGCAGGGGGGGAAGGGGTGTGTTTGGGCGCTTTGTTTGGGCGCGAAAACCGTTGAGCTTGGCTATGAGAACACGAATCTAAAGGGGGGGGGGTGTTTCTAGATAATTAGAAGTCTCTCCCTTCGTTAAGGCACTGAAATTGATTGTCAAAATGGCACGACAGTTGAAGAGGATAAAGAGGAGGAGAAAGGACAGGATTTACTACTAGAAGTCTTAAAGACTCTGGTAATTCCCCCGAGTATAGGGAATGAAGGGCCGTAACGGTGAGAAATCAGACGAGAAAATGGGAAGGGGAGACAGCGAGCAGGGTGTCACAATTTCAAAAATTGTGACAATGTCTATGAATTCATCGGTGTTATTAATTTTGGGCCTAGTTAAGTTGTTTATTACTTCCCATGTCTTTTTTATATTACCTTTATAATTTTCAAGCAGTGTGTGTATTTTTTTCACAGTTGCGTAAAATTTTTGTAAGTTTGTTTTTGTACACTTTGTATTTGTTTTCGTCTGTCAAGGACTTGCTTTTAATAGATTTCTTGTAAAGTTGGTTTTTCTTTCGACACGCGTTCTTAAGACCGTTTGTAAACCATGGTTTTGAGTTTACGTTACATGGTTTTATTTCTACTTCTCTCTCTGGGCAGCATTTGTTTACATTACTCATGATAATGCTTACAAATTCGTTATATGATAGATTGGCATTTTCCGACTCGTAAACCTGATCCCAATTTTCTTCTTTTAAGCATTGATTTAATTTTGCTATATTTTTTTCGTCTATTTTACGTTTTAGCATAATTCTGGGTTTTGTTATGCAATGCATTTCTTTTGGATTGATAGTGAATACCGGTAGATGGTCACTTATATCACTTATTAAGATACCACTATGAATCTCGGAGTTTACAATATTGGTGAAAATGTTATCTATCAATGTTTCACTTGTATTTGTTATTCGGGTTGGTTTATTTATCAAAGGATATATACCTAAAGAGAAAATCATATCTGTAAAGTGTCTTGTTTGTTCGTGAGTCTCATACCTAAGTAAATCTATGTTAAAGTCACCACAGAGATATAGATTTTTATTTCTAAATGGAGTTATGATTTCTTCAAGCATATTTGTGAACTCATTAATGTTTGTGCCTGGCTTTCTGTAAATACTTGTTATGACGGTATTTTTGTTTTGTTTTACTGAAAATCTCAACAGCTACGCAATCAAATAGGTTTTCATGCGAATTAGTGGATTGATTTATTAGTTTGCATGAAATTTATTTTTTTATTAAGATAAGAGACTCCACCGCACTGCACATTCGCTGCCGGGCAGCGGCGGAGAAAGGTTGTTCCGATCATAACTCCAGATAATCTTTTTGAGTTATATGACCACGAAATTTGGGAAGAAAAGGAGCTCCTTAGATCACACCTATGCTACTATTGAATCCTCCCAGGAAGTTAACAACATGGATATGACTCTGCCACAGAGTCGGAATAATGAAAACTGTGAAGGAAGTAGCATGGGAGAGACGTCAACACAGGGAGTAGGAGAAGTGAAGGGCTGGACCGAGATAGCTGAAAACTTGAACGACAGTGTCAACAATGCCGGTTCCCGTGCCAAGAGATTGAAGGTTAGTGGAAAGACTGAAGACCAAGCTAAATCTGCCACCACGAAAGATCCCTTAATGACTGCAATAGAAGCAGCCGGCATGGACCAGGACTTGATAATTGAAGAAAATAACACCGCAGACACTAAAGCAGCTGATGTGAATCAAGATATAGTCGGGGACATCACCACGTCCACTGGTAAGGAAAGACTTATGATAACATTTCCAGAAAAATGTAACCTCTCTCTGGAAAACAAATATACCTGGTATATGGCACTATTAAAACAACACCCTGACTGTAGGCCACTCTTTAAGGAAGGGAGGAATGCACCATATATCACATTAATCAATGGTCAGCAATATAACACCATGATAACAGATGGCTTCCAGGGACAAGTAATGAAACCTATAACTGGCTTACAACGTACTGTGGTCATTTTTGACGTACCTACTTATATAAATGTCAATTTATTACAGTGTCCACCAGGATTCCAGTGGCTAAAACGACGGATGGTTGGGAAAAATCCAAGGCCACAACTCCTAGGAGCAGTATCAGGACCTATTGACACAGAAACTCACATCATCGGTGTTGGAAGGAAGAGAGTTGCTCCCTATGTTCCAGAGTCAAAAGTGTAGCAAATGGGGACACAAAAGTTGGCGATGTCGAACTACATATGTGCGATGCAGATACTGTGCTGGGGGACATCTCTCAGAGGAGTGCTGGGAAAAGATTCAACAAAAAGTAGCTGTACCACCGAAATGCTGCAACTGTGGAGGTCAACACAATGCAAGTTCTCCAGTATGCCCTAAAAAACCACGCTACAAGACTCTACCACCAAGTATACCAAGTATACCCACTACTGTATTATTGTATACCAAACTGCTCCTCCACCTACAAGAACTGCTTGGAACGTCACAGCAATGCAGGAAGAATTTCCACCTTTGCAACAGGAGAAAGCAACAACTAATTCTACAACTAAGGTGAGGTCACTATCCGTTACTCAGTCAAATAAAGTAAATATAGTGGCTAAAGAGCAGGAACGACTAAGTATAGCAGTGGACAGACTTAATACATTGTTAAATGAAAGTATAGAAGAATTAAGAGCAGATAGAGTAAGGCTTGAGAGAAAGATGAAAGAATACACAGACTCTAAATTTAAAGAAGTGCAGGAATTAGTGCATCAAAACATACAAAAAGTCCAACAGGAAGTACAGGAATTTGTGCAACAAGACATTCAGAAAGTACATCATGAATTACAGGAAACTGTGTATCAAGGCATTCAGAAAGTTCATCAAGAAGTAAAGGAAACTGTGCATCAAGAAATACAGAAGGCTAACTGTCAACAAGCAAAGAATATGGAATCTATCATGGAAAAACTTGAAATTTTGAAAAAGAGAGATAAGGAGAGACACGAAAATTATGAACAGCTATCTAGGAATATAGAACTAATTCTAGAGAAATTTGAAGCCTTCAGAAGAGAAGTCTTAGCTAGCCAGAACAATAAACAGTGGCCCCCACCAAAATGATGCAAAACCCTACAATGAATAACAAAATTTTCCATTTATTGACATGGAATGTTAATGGACTAAGAGATAGGGTAACTGATATACATGCATATATTCTTCAACAGAGCCCTGACTTCATAGCTGTACAGGAAACTGGACCAGAGGTGTATGAACTCAGAGGATATTATCAACATATTCTTAGTTGTGATGATGGAAGCAGTAGAGGTATGGTTACTTATGTTAAGTCTGGACTTCCAGTTACCTTGGTGGAGAAAGGAGTCAATGGGGGAATAGAATATATCACTGTGTGTCTACATTTATCAAATAACTATATATATATCACTAATATGTATGTTCATTCTGGTGCCCTGTACATTGATAATTTACCTACGCACATATTAGAAGAAAGTACAATTCTCTTGGGTGATCTTAATGCTAGACATGTAGACCTAGGTAGTTTTAAGACTTCTAATACTAATGGCGTAAGGTGGGTAACCTTTCTTAAAGCTAATAATAATGTACAAATTACTGGTGCCAAAGTCCCTACACATGTTCAGGGAGGAAGACTAGATTATGTTGCCTTATTTAATATGCCATTTTGTACGTGTGAAACTAATGTTGTATCATCTCTTCTCAGTGACCACTTTGCCCTTAAGACATATATTCCCCTCTCCACAACCAACATAGTACACAGAAAAAGGTTAAGCATCCCCTCAAGTAAATTTCCTGGGCTCCTGATCAATGTTAAGAAATGGTACAGTAATAACAATATTAATTTACAAGATGCCAATGATATTTATCAGGGATTACTTAAAGTAATTAATGAATATGTAGACAACAACAAGACTAGGCAGAAGCACACTCGTAATCAAAAGAGATCATATGCACATGACCCTGTTATATTAAATTGTCAGGATACAATAGCAGCCTTACAGAGTAGATGGCAAGCACAGCCAAATGATCATGATGTCAAGAGAGCTATGGGAACAGTTGCTAAACATTTGTCTGAGCTAAAGAGAGACATGAGGAAGAAGTATTGGGATGAGTTTCTAAATAAAATTCGTAACACCAAATCAATACAGGAAGTTTGGTATCACGTTAATAAGATCAAAGGTAAGAAAACTTCAGTAACCAGTGACTCAAATCCTGCAAAAAAGGTCAAAGATCTCATTAAACAATGGAGTTCTGCTTTGTCTGGTCTGCCTGTTGGACATCAAATTGCTCTGGCAGAGAATAGGTTACAAAGGTTACAATTAGTAAATCATAATGTTAAGTTGGATGATGACACTTGTGTACCTATATCAATAGATGAACTATTATATGCTGTCAAAAGTGGTAAATCAACAGCCCCTGGTGAGGATGGACTTACATATAATATTATAAATGCATTACTGAATATTGACGGGAAAAATCCCATACTAGATATGTTTAATGTGTCTTACAGAAATAGTACGTTACCCCCAGCATGGAAATCAGCCATAATTATACCTGTACCTAAGAGTGATGGGAAATTTCGACCAATCTCACTTACCAGCTGCTTGTGCAAAATGATGGAAAGAATTGTCTTACGTAGGTTAATCTATAAAGTGGGTGATAAAATGTCTGAAAATTTATATGGTTTCATGAAGGGACGTGCTACTAGCGACTGCTTTGTTCATTGCTTAGCTAATACCAATGCTTCTTGTCAAGTATATGTAGATTTGAAAGGTGCCTTTGATAGAGCTAATAAAGAAGTTATACTAGAGGAACTTGTATTGAAGGGAGTCAAAGGAAAGTTATTAGGATGGATACAAGACTATTTGTATAATAGAAAAGGTAAGGTTTGGTTACAGGGAACACTATCAGAAGAAGAAACATTCGAGTTAGGTACCCCCCAAGGTGGAGTTCTAAGTCCTATGCTATACAATATACTAATGGATAAAATTGCTAGATATGAATTTACACAGGGTACCAAAGTCATCATATATGCTGATGACATACTAATACAATGTGATACACCTAAAACACTTAGCAAGGCTGTGAATGAACTTGAACAACTATGTACATACATGGGACTTGTCATAAATGAAAACAAAACTAAATTTCAAGCTAAACAGAAAAAGTGTAGGAAACCTACTGTAAATGGTGAAAAAATTGAGCGTGTCCTTAACTACAAATATTTGGGTGTACAATTAGGTTATAGAAATGCTAATTATTGTATCGAATATGTTAAAAATATGTGTGTATCTAGACTAGCCCCTCTCAAAGTCTTAGCAAAGAGAGGGTCAGGTGTTGGTGTACCTATACTTCGCATGTTTTATATATATGTGATATGTTCCCTCATAGATTATGCTTCACTTGTGTTGGTGCAATACAATACACAACAACTTAAATGCTTAGAAGTCGTACAAAATAAGGCAATGAGAATTATTTTAGGGTGTGCTACAACAACTAAGATAGAGGTATTAAGAAGAGAGTTAAGATTACCCAGTATTATTTTAAGAATAGAAGAAATAACGAGTCGAACTGTATGTCGTATAGTGTGTAATGGTACAAACTCTCTCCAAAGAGATATATTAGCATTATATAATGATAATCATGTAACTAACAACCCATATCTTCGCAAATTATGTAAGGTTCTAAGAAAGTTTGATATTATGAACGAATATAATGCCCTAAAAAAAAATAACTACTATACCACCTGGAATCCATACAATGTAAAAATTGACATTGAAAAGCTAAATAAACCAAAGGAACAATGGTATAAATACGAATTAAAAGCACATTTTCTTGACAAATTGTCACAATACCCACGGAAACAGGTGGTACATGTGTACTGTGATGGGTCAGTTGAGGGTACCAAGACAGGATGTGGGGTGTTTATAAGGGAATATTCTTCCTCAGAAGAATTTCAAGATTATGAAATTTCAAAAAGACTACCAAATAATTTGTCATCAACCAGAACTGAACTATATGCTATCTTAGAAGGCTTACATATTACTCTGACTATTTTTTGTCGATAGTCAGAGTGCATTATATGAACTTGTATCTTCCTCTCCAGCTGATTGTGATGTTGTTAACAAATGTTTAAATATTATATATAACCTGGAGAGAAACAATACACATATTTATTTTGTATGGGTACCATCCCATATAGGATTGTATTATAATGAAAAAGCAGATAGTCTTGCACGAAATGCAATTAGAGATGTAAACAATATTCCTGGTAATGAATACACATATAAACATATAAGGTCAATAATAAGAACAAATGTTATTGCTAACATGGATATAGACCTAGATAAATGTTGCGAGAAGGGTAGTGTAAGTAGCAGGCATTATAAGGCAGTATTAAATAATACAGAGGAATATCCATATGGTAGACATAGTTCCCAAATGGATTTAGTCACTATGAGACTCAGACTTGGATATAAATATTACTGGGAGGTGTACAGGGAAGCTGAACCTGAGCCCTGCACTTTATGTGCAAGGCCGGGAGGACATTCACTACAACATTATGTACAGTATTGCCCAAAAATCGATGAATTTAGACCACAGGGACAATGGAACCTCAATGAGCTCATATGCTATTACATAAATAATGATATCTTAACTAAAATTGTTAAAAAACATCCAATGTTTGCTTTCAAATGTTAAATACAACTGTGATATTATAATATAAACATTTATTTTTGATAAAACTGTAACAAACAAATTAAACATAAAATGTATAGGGGTTAGTTGGCAAGACCCAACTCTCTCCTTTGTTGTACATCAACAATAAACTTATTGAATTGAATTGAATTGAGACTCCACCGCCTTTTTGGATCTGTCTATTAACACTGGAGGGAGTATAGTCTTGTAGGAAGTTTACTAGACATCCTGGGTCAATCCATGTTTCGCTTATCACTACAACGTCAAAGCTTTTATTAAGTAACTTGAGATAACAGTCAATTTTCTGATAATTAGCGTTTAGGCTCCTTGCATTAATGTGAATTAGTGTGAAACCATCAATATCACGAAATACTGTGTCAAATTGTGTATCACTATAGTAATCGCTGTCTTTTGTTAGTTTTGAGTAGAAATTTAATTCGGGGTCAATTTGGGTATTATTGTGATTAAATATCGAAAATTCTTTTTCTGATATTTTGTCTATTTCTTTATACTTCTTAATGGCGGTATATACATCTGGTTTTTTTTTGGTGCGAGATTTTGCGCGGAAAACAAAAAATTAATTTCTGTGTTTGAGATGTCATGATAGGAAAATGTTTTAGAGCAGTCTGGGCAGAACCAATTTTTGAAAATATTTGGGTTATTTTTGGCAGTATTTACGGGTATATTTGCACACATGAAATGATATAAATGTTTGCATAATGTACATTTGAGGTGATTGGTAGGGACAAGGGTATGGCATGAAGAACAGTTTTTTGATATGTTTGTTTTAGTTTTTGTGTTAGTTGTAGTGTTCATGGTTATGTTTGTGTTTGAAGATTAAGGAGTGTGAACTATTGAAATTCAACTAATTGTTCAAGATTACTTACTTGATGTACTTTTTCATCCTTGCACTTGATATACACCTTGCAGTCTCTTGTCCATGTCGAGATGATCTTCCCTTGTTTCCTCATGTCGCGTGCTGTTTTGGTAATCTCTCCGGTTCGTTTTGTCAGGTGTTCATTCACGTAGATGCCCGTCCCCTTCAATTTCTTGGCGTTTTTCAGCACGTTCACCTTCGACTTTCTTGATACGAATCTCACGATCACATTTTGGGTACCGTCCTGTTTTCTTTTTCCCAGTGTATGGCAAGCTGATATATCTGTGTCTCTGATCTGTATTCCCTTGTTACTTAGAGAATGGATCACTTGATTTTCTACAATGTTCTGTCCACTGTTATCTGCACTATAGTCGGAATCCCCTTTCACAGCTTCCGAATACGTTTTCACAATCTTTAAACCACTGATAATGATATCTTCTCTCCTCGTGTACTGTTCTAGGTCTTCCACTCTAGCTTGGAGATTAACTACGGTCGATTTGAGTTCTTGTATCTCCTGCTTTTCTCTTTCAGCTCGCTTAGGAACTGCTGGTCTTCTTTCCTTGCTTGCAACAAGTACTGTCTGTCCTCTTCTCTTGCTTTCACAAGACTCTCCACCATATCTTCAAGTTTCTTGGAGCTGTTGCTGTTTCTGGTATGTGCCATGTTGTATTACTTTCACGAAGGGAGCGCTGAGCGGAGCGTGTGAACGGCACGAGAGATGGTGGGTAAATCGAAGCAAGTGACCAGAATGACCCAAAATCCAAAAAATCTCAAAGGATTAACCCCATGAATCTATCCGAAAATTCGAAGGTGACTGATTTGGTCCAAACTTGCCCAACAGGGAGAGTGTCGGTCAAAGTGCACAGCAAGGTAAACATGAGCAGCCTGAGTCCAAGGGCGTGGCAGTGGCACCCCTCCAAATTTGGGCCTTTTCACCCAGTAATCACCTTTTGGCCTCTGGCCTGAGTGGTGTCAAATTGGACTCCACGGCAGCCCTAGCCGCCCTCGACCTGTGGGTGAGATGGCGGGTAAATCGGAGCACGTGACCAAAATTACCCAAAATCCAAAAAGTCTCATATGTCGGGTATATCGGAGCAAGTGACCAAAATGACCCAAAATCCAAAAAATCTCAAAGGATTAATAATCCCCCATGAATTTAGTCGAAAATTCGAAGGTGACCGATTTGGTCCAAACGTGCCCCACAGGGAGAGAGTCGGTCAAAGTGCACAGCAAGGTAAACATGAGTAGCCTGAGTCCAAGGAGGTGGCAGTGGCACCTCTCCAAATTTGGGCCTTTTCACCCAGTAATCACCTTTTGGCCTCTGGCACCTATACCGTTGGCCTAAGTGGTTTAAAATTGGACTCCACGGCAGCCGTAACCGCCCTCGACCTGTGGGTGAGATGTCGGGTAAATCGGAGCAAGCGACCAATATGACCCAAAATCCAAAAAATCTCAATTTAGCCGAAAATTCGAAGGTCACTGATTTTATCCAAACTTGCCCCACAGGTAGAGAGTCGGTCAAAGTGTACAGCAAGGTAAACATGAGCATTCTGAGTCCAAGGGCGTGGCAGTGGCAGCCCTCCAAATTTGGGCCTTTTCACCCAGTAATCACCTTTTGGCCTCTGGCACCCATACCGTTGGCCTGAGTGGTGCCAATTGGACTCCACGGTTGCCCTAGCAGCCATCGACTTGTTGGTCAGATGGCGGGTAAATCGGAGCAAGTGACCAATATGACCCAAAATCCAAAAAATCACCGATTTGGTCCAAAATTGCCCCACAAGGAGAGAGTCGGTCAAAATGCATATCTAGGTAAACATGAGCAGCCTGGGTCCAAGGGCGTGGCAGTGGCACCCCTCCAAATTTGGGCCTTTTCACCCAGTAATCACCTTTTGGCTTCTGGCACCCATACCGTTGGCTTGAGTGGTGTCAAATTGGACTCCACGGCAGCCCTAGCCGCCTTCGACCTATGGGTCAGATGGCGGGTAAATGGGAACAAGTGACCAAAATGACCCAAAATCCAAAAAATCTCATCTTCATTTCGTCGTGAGTCACAGTGAGCGTCGAAAATAATTTTAACATGGTAAAATTCTCGACCACCATGACTGTAGATTAGCTTAAGTTGAATAGGAAAAGTCATGTTCATTTCGTCCTGAGTCAAAGTGAGCGTCGAAAATAATTTTAACATGGTAAAATTCTCGACCACCATGACTGTAGATTAGCTTAAGTTGAATAGGAAAAGTCATGTTCATTTCGTCCTGAGTCACAGTGAGCGTCGAAAATAATTTTAACATGGTAAAATTCTCTACCACCATGACTGTAGATTACCTTAAGTTGAATAGGAAAAGTCATCTTCATTTCGTCCTGAGTCACAGTGAGCTGTTGAGACAATTTTAACATGGTAAAACTCTCGACCACCATGACTGTAGATTAGCTTAAGTTCAATAGGATAAATCATGTTCATTTCGTCCTGAGTCACAGTGCTTGTCGAAAATAATTTTAACATGGTAAAATTCTCGACCACCATGACTGTAGATTAGCTTAAGTTGAATAGGAAAAGTCATGTTCATTTCGTCCTGAGTCACAGTGAACGTCGAAAATAATTTTAATATAAAATTCTCGACCACCATGACTGTAGATTAGCTTAAGTTGAATAAGAAAAGTCATGTTCATTTCGTCCTGAGTCACAGTGAGCTGTTGAGACAATTTTAACATGGTAAAACTCTCGACCACCATGACTGTAGATTAGCTTAAGTTCAATAGGATAAATCATGTTCATTTCGTCCTGAGTCACAGTGCTTGTCGAAAATAATTTTAACATGGTAAAATTCTCGACCACCATGACTGTAGATTAGCTTAAGTTGAATAGGAAAAGTCATGTTCATTTCGTCCTGAGTCACAGTGAACGTCGAAAATAATTTTAATATAAAATTCTCGACCACCATGACTGTAGATTAGCTTAAGTTGAATAAGAAAAGTCATATTCATTTCGTCCTGAGTCACAGTAAGCGTCGAAAATAATTTTAACATGGTAAAATTTTCTACCACCATGACTGTAGATTAGCTTGAGTTGAATAGGAAAAGTCATGTTTATTTCGTCCTGAGTCACAGTCACCATGACTGTAGATTAGCTTAATTTGAATTGGAAAAGTCATGTTCATTTCGTCCTGAGACAGTTACCATGACTGTAGATTAGCTTAAGTTGAATAGGAAGAGTCATGTTCATTTCGTCCTGAGTCAGAGTGAGCGGCGAAAATAATTTCAACATGGTAAAATTCTCGACCACCATGACTGTAGATTAGCTTAAGTTGAATAGGAAAAGTCATGTTCATTTCTTCCTGAGTCACAGTGAGCGTCGAAAATCATTTTAACATGGTAAAATTCTCGACCACCATGACTGTAGATTAGCTTAAGTTCAATAGGAAAAATCATGTTCATTTCGTCCTGAGTCACAGTCACCATGACTGTAGATTAGCTTAAGTTGAATAGGAAAAGTCATGTTCATTTCGTCATGAATCAGTGAGCGTCGAAAATAAATTTAACATGGGAAAGTTCTCGAACACCATGACTGTAGATTAGCTTAAGTTGAATAGGAAAAGTCATGTTCATTTCGTCCTTAGTCACAGTGAGCATCGAAAGTAATTTTAACATGGTAAAATTCTCGACCACCATGACTGTAGATTAGCTTAAGTTGTATAGGAAAAGTCATGTTCATTTCGTCCTGAGTCACAGTCAGCGTCGAAAATAATTTTAACATGGTAAAATTCTCGACCACCATGACTGTAGATTAGCTTAAGTTGAATAGGAAGAGTCATGTTCATTTCGTCCTGAGTCAGAGTGAGCGGCGAAAATAATTTCAACATGGTAAAATTCTCGACCACCATGACTGTAGATTAGCTTAAGTTGAATAGGAAAAGTCATTTTAATTTCGTCGTGAGTCACAGTCAGCGTCGAAAATAATTTTAACATGGTACAATTCTCGACCACCATGACTGTAGGTTAGCTTAAGTTGAATAGGAAAAGTCATGTTCATTTCGTCCTGAGTTACAGTCAGCGTCAAAAATAATTTTAACATGGTAAAATTCTTGACAACCATGACTGTAGATTAGCTTAAGTTGAATAGGAAGAAATCATGTTCATTTCGTCCTGAGTCACATTGAGCGTCGAAAATAGTTTTAACATGGTAAAATTCTCGACCACCATGACTGTAGATTAGCTCAAGTTGAATAGGAAAAGTCATGTTCATTTCTTCCTGAGTCACAGTGAGCGTCGAAAATCATTTTAACATGGTAAAATTCTCGACCACCATGACTGTAGATTAGCTTAAGTTCAATAGGAAAAGTCATCTTCATTTCGTCCTGAGTCACAGTCACCATGACTGTAGATTGGCTTAAGTTGAATAGGAAAAGTCATGTTCATTTCGTCCTGAGTCAGTGAGCGTCGAAAATAATTGTAACATAGTAAAATTCTCGACCACCATGACTGTAGATTAGCTTAAGTTGAATAGGAAAAGTCATGTTCATTTCGTCCTTAGTCACAGTGAGCATCGAAAGTAATTTTAACATGGTAAAATTCTCGACCACCATGACTGTAGATTAGCTTAAGTTGTATAGGAAAAGGCATGTTCATTTCGTCCTGAGTCACAGTCAGCGTCGAAAATAATTTTAACATGGTAAACTTCTCGACCACCATGACTGTAGATTAGCTTATGTTGAATAGGCAAAGTCATGTTCATTTCGTCCTGAGTCACAGTCAGCGTCGAAAATAATTTTTACATGGTAAAATTCCCGACCACCATGACTGTAGATTAGCTTAAGTTGAATAGGAAAAGTCATGTTCATTTCGTCCTGAGTCACATTGACCGTCGAAAATAATTTTAACATGGTAACATTCTCGACCACCATGACTGTGGATTACCTTCAGTTGAATGGGAAAAGTCATATTCATTTCGTCCTGAGTCACAGTCAGCGTCGAATTTTTTTTTAACATGGTAAAATTCTCGACCACCATGACTGTAGATTAGCTTAAGTTGAATAGGAAAAGTCATGTTCATTTCGTCCTGAGTCACAGTGAGTGTCGAAAATAATTTTAACATGGTAAAATTCTCGACAACCATGACTGTAGATTAGCTTAAGTTGAATAGGAAAAGTCATGTTCATATCGTCCTGAGTCACAGTGAGCGTCGAAAATAATTTTAACATGGTAAAATTCTCGACCACCATGACTGTAGATTAGCTTAAGTTGAATTAGAAAAGTCATGTTCATTTCGTCCTATATCAGTCACCATTACTGTAGATTAGCTTAAGTTGAATAGGAAAAGTCATGTTCATTTCGTCCTGAGTCACAATGAGCGTCGAAAATAATTTTAACATGGTAAAATTCTCGACCACCATGACTGTAGATTAGCTTCAGTTGAATAGGAAAAGTCATGTTCTTTTCGTCCTGAGTCACAATCAACCCATGAAAGTATACATATGTGATGATGTGATATGGTTTAAGGTCACACACTCCCCCCCTATTGAGAGGCTAGGATGGTGCCCCTCACAGAGGGCTTTGTAGTGTGGAGTTTAGTGAACCATGCCCTTGGTTCAACTTCGCCGGTGGCAGGATTCGAAACGCCCTCACCTCGACCTTTGCCGCAAGTAACGACGCCCTAACCCGTTCAGCCAAAGGCTTTACCCCTTACAAGGGAAGTAGCCAAAAAGAAAAAGGCATGAAAACCATTCCCACCCACTCCATCCCTAATACCCTCCACTCCCCTCCTCCCTCCACTCTCCCTCTTATCTTGGCACCTCCTGGATGATGGGTCATCCCTGCATCTTGTCCACTGCCCTGGGTCAGAGGCAGTTTTGCAAGAAAGTATATATACTCAGTAGAAAAGATTAGTCTCCAAAATGGTTATGCCAAAAGGAAAAGTTATTAATGGAAGAGAATGGAAGAGGAGAGGCTAGAAATTATTACACGAGAATCTGTAGAGATGAAGAACTTTGAGAAAGATCTATCTATATCTACTCGTATATACCAAGAGCTTTTCCCCCTTTATAAGAGAGGTAGCCAAAGAACAGCAACTAAATTCGTCCCAAGTCTTGCAGGCAAGACATATGAAGAGACATTACAAACACTGGACTTGCTATCATTGAAAGAAGTGGTGTTCAGGCCAGTAAAGGGACCAGATAAAAGTGACAAACAAGACCTCTTTGGCACACTTGTCTGAAGGATGTCAAAAAACACAGTTTCCCAGATAGATGCATCAACTCCTGGAGTAGCTTAGATAATGTAGCCCAAGTTAAAATCAAAAGCAGGTTCAAAACAAGGTAGGATAATTTTAAGATGAAAAAGCGGGGGGGGGGGGGGCACGGATGTAGCTCCTTTCCTGAATATTACAATTACTAAAACACACACAATGCACATATTCATTTATGTATATGTATGGATGCATATTGATATGTATTTCTTATGTTTGTGTGTGTATGTGACTATGTAGACACATGTATACACAAAATTGATGTAGACACATGTATACACAAAATTGTTCATAGGAAGACCCTAGTACTGTGATGAAGGCATTTGTATGATCTGCCTCTCTAAACACCTGCTGGACATGTGGGAACACAAAGTGAAAAATTGCTACACCACAACTGCATCAGTAATTAACTCAGTATGTCTTTATCTATATACCAAGTGGCTTCTTCCCCTTTGTAAGAGGGATAGCCATACAAGGCATGTACCCACATTCGTCCATCCCATGTGCCCAAACCATCACAGTATTCTTTTATCAGCACTATCTGCCAGCTCCCTTTCCACTCCAGCTATCCTCCTCACCTCCTCATTTCTCACTCTATCCATCTTGTATCACCTATCATACTTCCAAAATGCTTCATCTCAAATTTCTTTTTGTTTCCGTTAAATTCCAAGTAGCCCCCATAGAGTGTCATATGTACAAGCTCCTCTTTTATACAGTTCTGTCTTTGCATCCATTCCCAGGCACCCATTTTTTGACACTTTTCATCCTTCACTATACAGTTTACCTCCACCTCCTTCCTCCATTCCCTGCCACAAGTGACACAAAATATTTAAAACTATCCACCTCCTCTAACCTGGTCTTTCTTAATTTACTTCCATGACCTCTTAAAGCCCTCCTGTGTGTGTATGTATGTGTATGTTTTCAAGTAGATAAATCTGCAAACATACCTACTTGCATGTACAATTAACATTGGCAGTTGATTTGCTTCTCTTTAACAAGGGTAACCTAAATTCAGTGCAGTATAATAAATAAATAGATAAGAAGATTTCTACACATTTTGAGCATAACTCCAACCAATGATCAAAGAATCAAGTGTAAGTTCCTTGATCAATGACACTTCCCAGGGGCAACACAGTACCCAGTGTGTGTGTACAACTCACACATTCCAAGAGTACTAGTACAGTTACCCCAAGCAATACAATACATGAAGACCTGCACTTTTTTATACATTGGATCATATGGTTCTATTCACGTGCAGTTTTGCATTGCACGATATGGTATATCTGTGCACATAATCGGCAAAATGTCCTGCACCAATTAACTCATCCCACAACACACATTGCATGTGATAAGGTCATTTGTCACATGTACACCATCAAATTCCAACATGCAAAAAATGTATCCAACCTGCACCAATTAACTCATCCCACAACACACTTTGCATGTGATAAGGTCATGTGTCACATATGCAGATGTGCACCATCAAATTCCAACATGCAAAAAATGTATCCATCCCCACTCAAACCATGCGTTTCTAGGTGAGCTCTGAAATGTCCTTAGGACCTAAAATCACACTTTGCTTCACCTGGCTATTCACATCCGTCATGTAGTTTCTGATAC
Source organism: Oratosquilla oratoria (assembly GCF_046742065.1). Lineage (NCBI taxonomy): Eukaryota > Metazoa > Arthropoda > Malacostraca > Stomatopoda > Squillidae > Oratosquilla > Oratosquilla oratoria. The sequence continues at coordinate 52,473,286 of NC_134803.1, read as the reverse complement.
ATTTCTTCCTAAACACTTTTGTGCACAACGAGAGATACCTTGCTTGACTCACATGATATATCATACAACCTGTGGTGAGACACAAGGCATCACATGCATAATATATCAGATAAATCACGAGGAACATTATCTGTTCAATGTGAACCATGGCATGAACTGGCTACACATGCAGTCCACGAAACCCATGGTGAACAAAAGTAACACAAAAATCTCATCATACATTAACACTTTTTGTACAAAAGTTATACATTCTCAATACTGTAGCAACCTTTACACATTTTGTTGCACTCTGTGCCAAACTATTTTCTTACACAAGATTTCATTCAAACTGAAAGCATCCCTTCCTAAACTCAATAATATCGCTTCTTGTCTCAAGAAAGTGGTCAGAAACCTGTAGCACCACAGTAATGACCCGTAGGTCCCTCCAGATAGATATTCTGGGCTGGTGTCCATGCTTCTGCATCCATGGGTGAGTCTGTTTCTGTTGCTAGGTAATAGGAGAAAGAGGAGGAAATAAAAGGGGAGGAGGATGAGGGTAGTAGTAATTGCCTATTATCAGCTCTCCCTGTGTGAAGTGGGGGGATGACACTAAAAGTTACTAGAGAGCTTAGGCTTTGTTCAGAGACTGAATGTCAGCCCGTGAGGTCCCCCCCCCCCCCAGATGGAGGGAGGTAAAGTAACGAGTTTTAAACACGGATGGCAGACACATAAATCGTACAAGTACGTGTTGTAAGCTACAGTAACGTGTAGTTAAACAAGGACATTTTAACTTCTGTGATACGTACATGTAATAATTATGTACAGTTTATGCAAACATGCTTACCCTCACACATACATATATATATTTACAGATATGTATACATATGCACACACATATGCACACAAGAGGCATACACACAGACACGCAAACATGTTACCGGTATTTACATGCATGCACAGACACACACATTTTCATAATGTATACACTGTATGTGCAGCTATGTTTCTGCATTTCTGCACTGTTACGTCAGTCCGGACACCTTCCTCTGTTGCACGGACATGCATGAGCAAAAAAACTGTCTTTACAAATGGACACAGAAGTGGAACTTTCCACTGAAAAACACAACCATTAATGAGAGGTACAACCTCTAGAGCATTTTTCTTGTCTGTCTACTGTTCCATTGGGAAGTTTTTTCAAACCACACATAAGCACCTGTGTTGTCTTAGACCATGGTTTTAGAGACAGTGAACAATCATTGTCCAAACTGTCAAACTTTCTGATACTGTATATCAATCACACTAATCAATCGTTAAGTTATGGGTGTCCTTGATGTTGTGTGACGAGGCAGTTCCAATGTTTTCATAATGCCTAAAAAAAAGGATCTCTCATTCGAGAGAAAACTGTAGATACTTTCGTAATTCATCCACCTTATAAGTATATCTATTGTCTTTACCAGACCCGTAAGTGTCTTTTTATAACCCCAAGTCTATAATAGAGCCCGCCCACTTGCTGCAATACGCTCTGCGTGCACCATATAAGGGCCGATTCACACTATATGATTCATCTTTGTTTGGCTTTCATACATTTTTTGCATTGAAGTCAATTAGGCTGTTTGCATTATATGTTCTGTCTATTGTTCATCTTTTGTACAACCTTCATTTGTACATACTGGATATGTTTGGAAGAAATTCCAAAGGATGAAATGTATACATAATGGAAATGTTCTGCATCCTACCCATAAGTGTGAGCATCGTTATGTATCAGTCACTTGGTGGTAACAGGGGGAAGGCTGTGACTTACCCTCAGTCTGAAAACTTTTGTATTTGCACATTGAAGAAATAGTCATGAGCAACGGAAGGTCAATATGGTAGAACTGGTCACTGGCTATGAGGAGCTTGTCAAGTCCAAAATTCACCCTATGACTTTCTTTTCCTTTGGCAATTGTGCACCTCATCTTCATCTAAAAGAAGAGCAATTGCAGCAAGTTCCTTTACACCTTTTCTTGGTGCCATACCAGAGCAACAGCAGCACACCGACTGACAGCATCACATATGGAGTCAACACAGTGACATTTTGATGGAACACAAACGAAATGTAACTGTATGAAAATGAACCATGTAGTGTGCATTGGCCCTAATGTGGTTGGGCTCACTGTTTGGGATCCCTATACGCCACGCTCGCATCCACGTGTGGTCTTCACCTGCCACTCAGTCTTCAGTGGTCACAATTCCACTCGTCTGAGCCATCGGAACACTCAACAAACCCATTGCAGATGTTGGCAGAGGACAGGCATTCCCCCAGGGGACACCGGTGGCCCTGACACGTTGCATTCACGGGACAACTCAGCTCCATAACCTGGAAAATGGAAGAATGTTTTCCTTAAGGTTAATTAAACTGTCATCAATCCCTTCAGCTGACAGAGGAATAAAACTATCTAGATTTAGCCAAAGAAAAATCTGACATGGTCATCTTCAGGTTGAAGAGTGTCTGACTAAGGGAGGAATGGTTATAGTGGATTGGCTAGTGAGGTTATTCAATGTGTGACCAAGGAAGGGTAATGTGCCAAGGGACTGGAGAAGTGCAAATACAGTTCTGCTTCATAAAGGAAAAAGAGACAATATTGGGGAGTGGAAGAGTTGGGGGTGAAGGTAAGTAGTGAAGGAAGCAAGTAAATATCATGAGAAAATTAAAAATGTCATGAGAAATAGGTATCTGAGAATGGATACAATGAGGAGCTTTTATGGAGGAGTGATTATGTCTATGACACTGGGTTAGAGACTTGGAATAATGCAGGAAAACACAGCACTTCCACAGCAGAGCCTGACAACCACAGCTGGTTTACCCCCGCAGCTTCATTTACAGTTTCTTACTGTGGACAAAAAAAAAAAAAAAAAAAAAAAATCATTATCAAGACTATGATTGATCTCACATCACTCATAATCATTACCTCCCTGCAAGTGAAGAGACTTTTAACACTTAGACTTTGGGTAGTCTGCCTATGTTGGAGCACTTGTGACATACCTGGTCAATCCAGGAGAGGTACTTGACGACTTTGGTGTAGACCCCTGGGCGGTGTGGACGTGCACACCCATAGCCTTTGCTCGTGACGCCTACCAGTTGCCAGCGACCATCAGGTTCCTGTGTGGAGATATTTACCTTGTTGTATTTACCTGGTTGTATTATACGGGAAGGGAGCTATGCTCATGGTGACCCGTCTTTGTATCTTTCAGCATCAAGGAGGAAGAGCTGTGAATATAATGAGAAAATAGGCCTAAAGGAAACTACTTAACCCATAATGCGGCTAGATGGTGAGAGATACAGAGTGAGAGAGCAAGACAGAGAGAGAGAAGTTAAGAATCAAACAAATAAAAACCTCAGCAATGGTAGTCAGCCACGAGGAACATAACTGTTCTGTGATTGCATACATACATATACTAAAAAAAAATTCAACTTACAAGGGAGGTAGCCAAAGTCAATAGGCATAATTCCACTCCCGCCCATTCCATCCCCACCCACTCCACTCCCATCCACCCCCCTCCCTCCCTCCCTCTTTTCTTGTATCCTACTGGATGATGGGTCATCCCTTCACCTCACCCACTACCCTGGGGATGCATGTAACAAAAAGTCTTTGGGGAATCTCACCCATGACTTTCTTTCCCCGTAACAAGAATGTCTGTGAATTCAAAAGACAGTAGTGAAGGATGCAGTGTTTGTACCAAAAAACTAGCATTTCACTGTAATATACCTTGAAAAAGGTCTTCCAGAACCTACTTGTCGGGCAAGTTTGGACCAAATCGGTGACCTTCGAATTTGCGGCTAAATTCATGGGGTTAATCCTTTGAGATTTTTTGGATTTTGGGTCATTTTGGTCACTTGCTCTGATTTACCCGCCATTTCACCCACAGGTTGAGGGCGGCTAGGGCTGCCGTGGAGTCCAATTTGACACCACAGAGGCCAGAAGGTGATTACTGGGTGAAAAGGCCCAAATTTGGAGGGGTGCCACTGCCACGCCCTTGGACTCAGGCTGCTCATGTTAACCTTGCTGTGCACTTTCACCGACTCTCTCCCTGTGGGGCAAGTTTGGACCAAATCGGTCACCTTCGAATTTTCGGCTAAATTCATGGGGTCCTTTGAGATATTTTGGATTTTGGGTCATTGTGGTCACTTGCTCCGATTTCTCCGCCATCTAACCCACAGGTCGAGGGCGGCGAGGGCTGGCGTGGAGTCCAATTTGACACCACTCAGGCCAACGGTATGGGTGCCCGAGGCCAGAAGGTGATTACTGGGTGAAAAGGCCCAAATTTGGAGGGGTACCACTGCCACGCCCTTAGACTCAGGCTGCTCATGTTTACCCTGCTGTGCACTTTGACCGACTGTCTCCCTGTGGGGCAAGTTTGGACCAAATCGGTCACCTTCGAATTTTCGGCCTTTGAGATTTTTTATTTTGGGTCATTTTGGTCACTTGCTCCGATTTACCCGACATCTCACCCACATGTCGAGGGTGGCTAGGGCTGCCGTGGAGTCCAATTTGACACCACTCAGGCCAACGGTATGGGTGCCAGAGGCCAAAACTTGATTACTGGGTGAAAAGGCCCAAATTTGGAGGGCTGCCACGCCCTTGGACTTAGGCTGCTCATGCTTACCTTGCTGTGCACTTTGACCGACTCTCTCCCTGTGGGGCAAGTTTGGACCAAATCGGTCACCTTCAAATTTTCGGCTAAATTCATGTGGTCCTTTGAGATTTTTTGTATTTTGGGTAATTGTGGTCACTTGCTCCGATTTACCCGACATCTCACCCACAGGTCAAGGGTGGCTAGGGCTGCCGTGGAGTCCAATTTGACACCACTCAGGCCAACGGTATGGGTGCCAGAGGCCAGAAGGTGATTACTGGGTGAAGAGGCCCAAATTTGGAGGGGTGCCACTGCCACGCCCTTGGACTCAGGCTGCTCATGTTTACCTTGCTGTGCACTTTGACCGACTCTCTCCCTGTGGGGCAAGTTTGGACCAAATCGGTCACATTCGAATTTTCGGCTAAATTCATGGGGTCCTTTGAGATTTTTTGGATTTTGGGTCATATTGGTCACTTGCTCCGATTTACCCACCATCTCACCCACAGGTCGAGGGCGGCTAGGGCTGCCGTGGAGTCTAATTTGACATCACTCAGGCCAACGGTATAATGCCAGAGGCCAAAAGGTGATTACTGGGTGAAAAGGCCCAAATTTGGAGGGGTGCAACTGCCACGCCCTTGGACTCAGGCTGCTCATGTTTATCATGCTGTGCACTTTGACCGACTGTCTCCCTGTGGGGCAAGTTTGGACCAAATCGGTCACCTTGGATTTTGGGTCATTTTGATCACTTGCTCCGATTTACCCGCTATCTCACCCACAGGTCGAGGGCGGCTAGGGCTGCCGTGGAGTCCAATTTGACACCACTTAGGCCACGATATGGGTGCCAGAGGCCAAAAGGTGATTACTGGTTGAAAAGGCCCAAATTTGTAAGGGTGCCACTGCCACGCCCTTGGACTCAGGCTGCTCATAGTTACCTTGCTGTGCACTTTGGCTGACTCTCTCCCTGTGAGGCAAGTTTGGACCAAATCGGTCACCATCGAATTTCCGGCTAAATTCATGGGGGTTAATCCTTTGAGATTATTTGGATTTTGGGTCATTGTGGTCACTTGCTCCGATTTACCCGACATCTCACCCACAGGTCGAGGGCGGCTAGGGCTGCCGTGGAGTCCAATTTGACACCACTCAGGCCAATGCTACGGGTGCCAGAGGCCAAAAGGTGATTACTGGGTGAAAAGGCCCAAATTTGGAGGGGTGCCACTGCCACACCCTTGGACTCAGGCTGCTCATGTTTACCTTGCTGTGCACTTTGACCGACTCTCTCCCTGTGGGGCAAGTTTGGGCCAAATCGGTCACCTTCCGACTTTGGGTTATTTTGGTCATCTGCTCCGATTTACCCAGTATCTCACCCACAGGTCGAGGGCGGCTAGGGCTGCCGTGGAGTCCAATTTGACACCACTTAGGCCACGATATGGGTGCCAGAGGCCAAAAGGTGATTACTGGTTGAAAAGGCCCAAATTTGTAAGGGTGCCACTGCCACGCCCTTGGACTCAGGCTGCTCATAGTTACCTTGCTGTGCACTTTGGCTGACTCTCTCCCTGTGAGGCAAGTTTGGACCAAATCGGTCACCATCGAATTTCCGGCTAAATTCATGGGGGTTAATCCTTTGAGATTATTTGGATTTTGGGTCATTGTGGTCACTTCGATTTACCCGACATCTCACCCACAGGTCGAGGGCGGCTAGGGCTGCCGTGGAGTCCAATTTGACACCACTCAGGCCAATGCTACGGGTGCCAGAGGCCAAAAGGTGATTACTGGGTGAAAAGGCCCAAATTTGGAGGGGTGCCACTGCCACGCCCTTGGACTCAGGCTGCTCATGTTTACCTTGCTGTGCACTTTGACCGACTCTCTCCCTGTGGGGCAAGTTTGGACCAAATCGGTCACCTTCGAATTTTCGGCTATATTTGAGATTTTTTGGATTTTGGGTCATTATGGTCACTTGCACCGATTTACCCGACATCTCACCCACAGGTCGAGGGCGGCTAGGGCTGGATTGGGGTTACTAGGCTGGATAGAGTGAGAAAAGGAGGAGGAGAATGGGGGTGGAATGGGAGATAGGGTGGATGAAAGAGAATTGGGATGGTTTGGACACATGGAGAGAGTGAGTAAAGAAAGACTAGTAAGATGTGAAAGGAGTGAACAGGAGGGGGCAACCTTGGATGAGATGGATGGATGGGGTAAAGGGGGCTTTGGGGAAGAGGGGAATGTCTGTTGAGGAAGGATGGGAGAGACCAGAAGACAGGTGAATGGATCCATGAGGTGGAATGGGTGGAGGTGTTGGGGGAGAGGGAGTATGTGTGAGAAAAATTTGACGCAACCCGAAGGGATTTCTCCCCGTATGCATGAGGGGATGGAGAGGGGGGGTCGGTGATTTAATGAAGCGGCCTTGCTGTGGATGTGCTGTGTCTTATGATACTGCTTCTGACCCCGGGCAGTGGACAAGATACAGGGATGACCCGTCATCCAGGAGGTGCCAAGATAAGAGGGAGGGAAGCGGGTGGAGGGGAGTGTGATAGGGATGGAATGGGTGGGAATGGTTTTTATGCCTTTGTTATTTTTGGCTACCTCCCTTGGTATATGTATGTACTGTTGTTGTTATTATTATTGTCATTATTTTGTGGAGGTATGGTCTTTTCTGCATTTTCTGACCTAGACAGTGGATGGGAGACCGGGATAGTCCTTCATCCACAAGGATTTAAAAGAATTTTTAAAAGTGGGTACATGCCTTGACTGGCTACCTCCCTTGTAAAAGGGGAAATAGCCCTTGGTATGTAGATTGATTATTAATAGCACTTATTACACTGTACATATATTAGTAATCTTACCCAAGGGTCATTCTCCCCTTGACTATCAGGTTTAAATTTGTCCTGGCTGCTGGAATTGGGGATAGAAGGAGCCAAAGTATCATATCCAACATCTGGCCTGAGTGTGATGAGGGCTTGACGTCCTGCATGGCTGCCAGGGGGCCAAGGGTAGGTCTCCACAATCCAACTACTTGGGTCCTGGAACACAAATGAAGGAAGTTAATAGACAATACTTTAGCTGAACTGAACTTTTTTCATTATATTCCTAGGCTGGATAGAGTGAGAAATGAGATGAGGAGGAAAACGGGGGTGGAAAGGGAGTTGGGATATAGGGTTGATGAAAGAGTATTGGGATGGTTTGGACACGTGGAAAGAATGAGTGAAGAAGGTGAGGAAGGCAGAGGTGGGATTGCTCACATGATTTCACATAGAGGTGTGAGAGCTGAACAGGTAGGACATATGTTCAAAATGAACCCTGAATTGAGTCTGTAGGATGGAACATTGAAAATATTACAATTAATTAAAATTGTGCAATTTGTTTGCTAAGATGCGATTTGCCCCAACCGCATTTCAAACAGTGTGGCAGATGTGTAGTTCCACTGCCTGCTGACAGGTGGCCGCTCCTGCTCCCAGTTCAATGTTTACAGCCCTCTTGTTTTTAGTTACAGCCTGTCCAGCCACTTTACTTGTTCGTCAAGATGGCCCCAAAACGTCCTTCATATTCTTGGAACCAGTAGCAGCCCTCCCACTAGGAAAATACAGTGCAAATCACTTACTCTGGCTAAGAAGATGGAAATTTTGAGCTGGACAAAAAAGGACAAAAAACTTTGGGCATATCCCATGTCCTGGGATTGAGGGAGAGCGCACAGAGGTGCATCGGAGGCATTGCTGCAAAATTACGAGCAACTGTGGAAGCAGGTTCATCTAGGTCCTAGGACATTACACCAGATCGTTGACAATGGAGAGGATGGAAAAAAATGCTGATGACTTGGATTCAACACCAGAACAAGACCAGCGTTAATGTTAGTTGGCAAACATTCAGGAAAAAGCTAAAAGCCTCATTAACAACATTGAAGGAAATTACTTTTTTGGTGTGAGTGATGCCTATAGGAACCCATATCTCACACAAAAGTAGAAATACCTGGACTGTATATTGCCTTCTAGCCAATCATGGTAGACTCCCCTCTCAAAATATAAATTATTGTGATTTTTCCTATATCGGCTCCTATCCAACTGTCTTCTATACCCCAAACAGGATATTCCCCAAATGTGATGTAAAGCCCTATCACTGTTTTATATATGCCCCCTTGGTCCTTAATAAACTGCTCCAACTTAAACAGAGCAAACTGGCTCTCTCCTGATGTTTGCTCATTCCTGACCCTGTAGCCTAGAGTCACCCCTTACTACAGGACCGCCCTGCCTGCTGAGCCACCGCCGCCTCCCTTGCCTGCTGAGTCGCCAATGGGTCACTGTGACAGTTCAAAATTAACCTGACTTATGATTTTGAACCTAAGCTCAACTAAAGTCCTGATGGCCAAACATGCATGTTAAAAGTTAGGCGACAGGTCCACGATTTCAAAATAATCACAATACTAATGGCCAAGCAATTTAAAATATTGAATGAAATGCGATGGGTCACTGTGGCGGACTTCAAAATGAACCTGACTTACGATATGCTCCTCCACAGTCCTGATGGCCAAGCACTATCTAGCATTTTAAAATGCTATGGTAAAATTGTCTCAACAGCTCACTGTGACTCACGACGAAATGAACATGACTTTTCCTATTCAACTTAAGCTAATCTACAGTCATGGTGGTCGAGAACTTTACCATGTTAAAATTATTTTCGACGCTCACTGTGACTTAGGACGAAATGAAAATGACTTTTCCTCTTAAACTTAAGCTAATCTACAGTCATGGTGGTCGAGAATTTTACCATGTTAAAATTATTTTCGACGCTCACTGTGACTGACGTCGAAATGAAGATGAGTTTTCCTATTCAACTTAAGCTAATCTACGGTCATGGTGGTCGAGAATTTGACAATGTTAAAATTGTCTCAACAGCTCACTGTGACTCAGGACGAAATGAACATGACTTTTCCTATTCAACATAAGCTAACCTACAGTCATGATGGTCGAGAATTTTGCCATGTTAAAATTATTTTCGATGGGCACTGTGACTCAGGACGAAATGAACATGACTTTTCCTATTCAAATTAAGCTAATCTACAGTCATGGTGGTCGAGAATTTTACCATGTTAAAATTATTTTCGACTCTAACTGACTCACGACGAAATGAACATAACTTTTCCTCTTCAACTTAAGCTAATCTACAGTCATGGTTGTCAAGAATTTTACCATGTTAGAATTATTTGCGACGCTCACTGTGACTCAGTACGAAATGAACATGACTTTTCCTATTCAACTTAAGCTAATCTACAGTCATGGTGACTGTGACTCAGGACGAAATGAACATGACTTTTCCTATTCAACTTAAGCTAATCTACAGACATGGTGGTCGAGAATTTTACCATGTTAAAATTATTTTCGAAGCTCACTGTGGCTCAGGACGAAATGAGCATGACTTTTCCTATTCAACTTAAGCTAATCTACAGTCATGGTGGTCGAGAATTTTACCATTTAAAATTATTTTCGCCTCTCACTATGACTCAGGGCGAAATGAACATGACTTTTCCTATTCAATTTAAGCTAATCTACAGTCATGGTGTTCGAGAATTTTACCATGTTAAAACTATTTTCGACGCTCACTGTGACTCAGGACGAAATTAACATGACTTTTCCTATTCAACTTAAGCTAATCTACAGTCATGGTGACTGTCTCAGGACGAAATGAACATGACTTTTCCAATTCAAGTTAAGCTAATCTACAGTCATGGTGACTGTGACTCATGACGAAATGAACATGACTTTTCCTATTCAACTTAAGCTAATCTACAGTCATGGCGGTAGAGAATTTTACCATGTTAAAATGATTTTCGACGCTCACTGTGATCCAGGACGAAATGAACATGACTTTTCCTATTCAACTTAAGCTAATCTACAGTCATGGTGTTCGAGAATTTTACCATGTTAAAATTATTTTCGACGCTCACTTTGACTCAGGACGAAATGAACATGACTTTTCCTATTCAACTTAGTCTAATCTAGGGTCATGGTGGTCTAGAATTTTACCATGTTAAAATTATTTTCGACGCTCACTGTGACTCAGGATGAAATGAACATGACTTTTCCTGTTCAACTTAAGCTAATCTACAGTCATGGTGGTAGAGAATTTTACCATGTTAAAATGATTTTCGACGCTCATTGTGACTCAGGACGAAATGAACATGACTCTTCCTATTCAACTTAAGCTAATCTACAGTCATGGTGGTCGAGAATTTCAACATGTTAAAATTATTTTCGACGCTCCCTGTCACTCAGGATGAAATGAACATGACTTTTCCTATTCAACTTAAGCTAATCTACAGTCATGGTGGTCGAGAATTTTACCATGTTAAAAAAAAATCGACGCTCACTGTGACTCAGGATGAAATGAACATGGCGTTTCCTATTTAACTTAAGCTAATCTACAGTCATGGTGGTAGAGAATTTTACCATGTTAAAATGATTTTCGACGCTCACTGAGTCAGGACGAAATAAACATGACTTTTCCTATTCAACTTAAGCCAATCTACAGTCATGGTGACTGTCACACAGGACGAAATGAACATGACTTTTCCTATTCAACTTAAGCTAATCTACAGTCATGGTGGTCGAGAATTTTACCATGTTAACATTATTTTCGACGCTCACTGTGACTCAGGACGAAATGAACATGACTTTTCCTATTCAACTTAAGCTAATCTACAGTCATGGTGGTCGAGAATTTTACCATGTTAAAATTATTTTCGACGCTCACTGTGACTCACGACGAAATGAACATGACTTTTCCTATTCAACTTAAGCTATCTACAGTCATGGTGGTCGAGAATTTTACCATGTTAAAATTGTCTAAACAGCTCACTGTGACTCAGGACGAAATGAACATGACTTTTCCTATTCAACTGAAGCTAATATACAGTCATGGTTGTCAAGAGTTTTACCATGTTAAAATTATTTTCGACGCTCACTGTGACTCAGGACGAAATATACATAACTTTTCCCATTCAACTTACGCTAATCTACAGTCATGGTGGTCGAGAATTTTACCATGTTACAATTGTCTCAACAGCTCAGTGTGACTGAGGACGAAATGAACATTACCTTTCCTTTTCAACTTAAGCTAATCTACAGTCATGGTGGTCGAGAATTTTACCATGTTAAATTTATTTTCAACGCTCACTGTGACTCAGGACGAAATGAACATGATTTTTCCTATTCAACTTAAGCTAATCTACAGTCATGGTGGTCGAGAATTTTACCATGTTAAAATTATTTTCGACGCTCACTATGACTCAGGACGAAATGAACATGACTTTTCCTATTCAACTTAAGCTAATCTAAAGTCATGGTGGTCGAGAATTTTACCATGTTAAAATTATTTTCGACGCTCACTGTGACTCAGGACGAAATGAACATCAGTTTTCCTATTCAACTTAAGCTAATCTATAGTCATGGTGACTGTGACTCTGGACGAAATGAACATGACTTTTCCTATTCAACTTAAGCTAATCTACAGTCATGGTGGTCGAGAATTTTACCATGTTAAAATAATTTTCGACGCTCACTGTGACTCAGGACGAAATGAACATGACTTATCCTATTGACCTTAAGCTAATCTACAGTCATGGTGGTCGAGAATTTTACCATATTAAAATTGTCTCAACAGCTCACTGTGACTCAGGACGAAATGAACATGACTTTTCCTATTCAACTTAAGCTAATCTACAGTCATGGTGGTCGAGAATTTTACCATGTTAAAATAATTTTCGACGCTCACTGTGACTCAGCACGAAATGAACATGACTTTTCCTATTCCATTTAGGCTAATCTACAGTCAAAAAATATGAATTTTGCCCAAAATCCGAAGGTGACCGATTTGGTCCAAACTTGTCTCACAGGTAGAGAGTCGGACAAAGTACAAACGAAGGTAGACATGAACAGCCTTAGCCCAAGGGCGTGGCGGTGGCACCCCTCTAAACGTGGGCCTTTTCACCCAGTATTCTGTTTTGGGCCTGTGGCACCCACACCGTATCCCTGAGTGGTGTCAAATTGGACTCCACGGCAGCCGTGGACGTCCTCGACCTGTGGGTGATATGGCGGGTAAATCGGAGCAGGTGACCATAATGACCCAAAATCCAAAAAATGTCCTAGGAGAAACAATATTAATTTTGCCAAAATCCGAAGGTGACCGATTTGGTCCAAATTTGCCTCACAGGTAGAGAGTCGGCTAAAGTACAAATGGAGGTAGACATGAACAGCCTTAGCTCAAGGGCGTGGCGGTGGCACCCCTCCAAACTTGGGCCTTTTCACCCAGTATTCACTTCTGGGCCTGTGGCACCCATACCGTATCCCTGAGTGGTGTCAAATTGGACTCCACGGCAGCCGTGGACGCCCTCGACCTGTGGTTGATATGGCGGGTAAATCTGAGCAGGTGACCAATATGACCCACAATTCAAAAAATCTCAAAGGAGAAACCATATGAATTTTGCCCAAAATCCGAGGGTGACCGATTTGGTCCAAACTTGCCTCACAGGTAGAGAGTCGGACAAAGTACAAAGGAAGGTAGACATGAGCAGCCTTAGCCGAAGCAGGTGACCAAAATGACCCAAAATCCAAAAAATTTCAAAGGAGAAACTACAGTATATCAATTTTGCCCAAAATCCGTAGGGGACCGATTTGATCCAAACTTGCATCACAGGTAGAGAGTCGGACAAAGTACAAAGGAAGGTAGACATGAGCAGCCTTAGCCCAAGGGCGTGGCGTGGCACCCCTCCAAACTTGGGCCTTTTCACCCAGTATTCAATCTGGGCCTGTGGCACCCATACCGTATCCCTCAGTGGTGTCAAATTGGACTCCACGGAAGTCGTGGACGCCCTCGACCTGTGGGTGATATGGCGGGTAAATCGGAGCAGGTCACCATAATGACCCAAAATCCGAAGGAGACCAATTTGGTCGAAATTTGCCTCACAGGTACAGAGTCGGACAAAGTACAAAAAAATGTAGACATGAGCAGCCTTAACCCAAGGGCGTGGCGGTGGCACCCCTCCAAACTTGGGCCTTTTCACCCAGTATTCACTTCTAGGCCTGTGGCACGAATACCGTATCCATGAGTGTTGTCAAATTGGACTCCACGGCAGCCGTGGACGCCCTCGACCTGTGGTTGATATGGCGGGTAAATCTGAGCAGGTGACCAATATGACCCACAATTCAAAAAATCTCAAAGGAACCATATGAATGAGCAGCCTTAGCCCAAGGACGTGGCGGTGGCACCCCTCCAAACTTGGGCCTTTTCACCCAGTATTCACTTCTGGGCCTGTGGCACCAATACCGTATCCTTGAGTGGTGTCAAATTGGACTCCATGGCAGCCCTGAACGCCCTCGACCTTTTGGTGATATGGCGGGTAAATCTGAGCAGGTGACCAATATGACCCAAAATCCAAAAAATCTCAATGGAGAAACCATATGAATTTTGCCAAAATCCGAAGGTGACCGATTTGGTCCAAACTTGCCTCACAGGTACAGAGTCGGACAAAGTACAAAGGAAGGTAGACATGAACAGCCTTAGCCCAAGGGCGTGGCGGTGGCACCCCTCCAAACTTGGGCCTTTTCACCCAGTATTCACTTCTGGGCCTGTGGCACCCATACCGTATCCCTGAGTGGTGTCAAATTGGACTCCACGGCAGCCGTGGACGCCCTCGACCTGTGGGTGATATGGCGGGTAAATCTGAGCAGGTGACCAATATGACCCAAAATCCAAAAAATCTCAAAGGAGAAACCATATGAATTTTGCCCAAAATCCGAAGGTGACCGATTTGGTCCAAACTTGCCTCACAGGTACAGAGTCGGACAAAGTACAAAGGAAGGTAGACATGAACAGCCTTAGCCCAAGGGCGTGGCGGTGGCACCCCTCCAAACTTGGGCCTTTTCACCCAGTATTCACTTCTGGGCCTGTGGCACCCATACCGTATCCCTGAGTGGTGTCAAATTGGACTCCACGGCAGCCGTGGACGACCTCGACCTGTGGGTGATATGGCGGGTAAATCTGAGCAGGTGACCAATATGACCCAAAATCCAAAAAATCTCAAAGGAGAAACCTTATGAATTTTGCCCAAAATCCGAAGGTGACTGATATGGTAAAAATGGGTCAAAAGGCCCAGTTTTGGAGGGATGCCACAGCCACGTCTACCTCGCCATGCATTGTGCCCAACTCTTTCCCTGTGGGGTAAGTTTGAGCCAAATCAGTGACCTTCAAATTTTCGGCAAAATTCCTGTGTCCTTTGAGATTTTTTCGATTCACCCCATTCATCCATCTCATTTTTGGTCTAACCCTCAGGTTCACTCCATCCACCTGTGCCCTCCAGTCTTTTTGCTAGTCTTCATTCATTCTTTCCATGTACCCAAACTATTCCTGTATTCTTTCATCTGCCCTACCTGCCAGCTCATTTTCCATCCCTGCCCTCCTCTTCACCTCCTCATTTCTCCTATCCTTGTAAACCCATCATATTTCTTAAATACAATGAAATTTCTCCTTTCTACCCCCCTTAAATTCCAAGTTTCTGCCCATACACCATTGTAGGCACAATTTCCCTTTTATAGTCTTCTCTTTGCATCCATCCCCAGATATCTATTTCTCTTGACACTTTTCATTTCTCCAAGGCATTTACTTGCTTTCCTCACGCTACAATTGATCTCCATCCACATTTCTCCATTTCCTGCCACATACGACCCTAAATATTTAAGTGTGTCCACTTTCTCTTACCTTTCTCCTTTGAAACTTACCTCTTGTACACCTCATTATTTTGTTCATACCCACATTTACTTTTAACTTCATCCTACTGCATACATACATACATACATATACCAAGGCCTTTTTCCCCTTACAAGGGAGGTAGCCAAAAAGGAAAAGGCATAAAATCATTCCCACCCATTCCATCCCTGAATACACTCCACACCCTTCCACCATCCCTCTTATCTTAGCACCTCCTGGATGACAGGTCATCCCTGCACCTTGTCCACTGTCCTGGGCCATAAACAGTGTCGCAAGACACAGCACATCCACAGCAAGGCCGCTGCAAGGCATAGTGCATACCTTCCCAAACTCTGTCACCAGCTGTCTCAGGCCCTCCTCTAACCCAGCCACACATACAGTGTCATCAGCAAACAATAACTGGCTCAACTCCCACTTCCCTCCATTACCTCTAAACATCTCCAATCCTCTGTCCATTACCCTTCCATCTACCTCTTGTACCAAACCATCCATGTACACATTGAACAACAATGACAACATAACACACCCCTGGTGCAGCCCCACCCTTACCTCAAACCACTTCCTTTTTACCATTTCCAACCCTAATACAAGCTCTACTACTCATTAAAAGGTCTCCTGTCAGCATGCTCCTCCTTTGTAATCCTCTGTAAGCTCTTGACTGCCATTAAATTGTACACATGAAAACCTATTTAACACTCTTCTTATCTCAGCACCTCACTGAAAAAGGACATCCCTATCCCTGGCCAAGCTTCTCAGACAATGCAGTGAGGTACAGGACTCTCACAGCAAGGCCAGACAGCTAAAGGTGGTTTACCTCCACTTTTTCATTATATGCCAATCTCCCTCCACATCCACTCAAAACACTACAATTTAAATATGAAAAACCTTGTTCAGGCATCATCTTTCTATCTATTCACAATATTCCAGTTCAAATAAGAATAACATCCCTTCAGGCATCCTTTCATACATTCACTCCCATCTTTTGCACTCTCCTCCCTACAAGACAATTCCTTGTGCATCCAAATACCCTTTCACCCCATCCATCCACCTCATCCTTGGTTTTCCTCCAAGTTCACACCACCCACTTATGTTTTCCACATTCTCTTGGCTAGTCTTTCCTCACTCATTCTTTCCATTACACAAACCACTTTGGCAGTCATTGATCTACCCTATCCAACATCCCTCTTTCCACCCCTGCTCTCTGCCTCACCTCCACATTTCTTATTTTATTTGCTCTTGTAACGGTGATCACATTTTTCAAACATTACATACATATACCAAAGGCTTTTTCCCCCTTAACCCATTCCATCCCCAACATACTCCCCTCCTCTCCACCCTCTTCCCTCCTTATCTTGGCACCTCCTGGTGCCATTTCTCAAACAGAAAACATTTCAACACTTCCTTTTAGTCTCCTTTATATTTCAAGTCTCTGCATACAGTGCTGTGGGAGTGTGGTGAACAGTCCCCCACATGTGCTTCTACACAATATTTTGGCTTATAGTATCACTGCTGCAGAAATGGGATGGACAAGGAATTTATATGTTGGGTAGAATTAGCTGGCCTTCAGCCTTGTATTACTATTGTGTAGATCAAGTCTATATTACACCTGTAATACAGGCATTTGTATCCCCCATGAAAGCACAACTTAGGCCCTGCCAAGTCATGTTTCGGTCAGTCTAGGTCCTTTACTACCTTTCAGTATGCAGGGTGGTATATAAGGAGACAGGCTGTGGTCTCCAGAGTCATTTCACTTCTGTACTTGTAACCAGTGGTGCGCGCAACCCTAGGCCCACGGTCACTCCTGCGGTTAAGGGCAGCCTTGGAGCCCGACCATCGACCCAGCCTAGGTCGACACTAACATACATACATACATACATATACCAAGGCTTTTTCCCCCTTACAAGGGAGGTAGCCAAAAAGGAAAAGGCATAAAATCATTCCCACCCATTCCATCCCTGAATACACTCCACACCCCTCCACCCTCCCTCTTATCTTAGCACCTCCCAGATGACGGGTCATCCCTGCATCTTGTCCACTGCCCTGGGTCAGAAGCATTGTCGCAAGACACAGCACATCCACAGCAAGGCCGCTTCATTAAATCGGCGACCTCCCCCTTTCCGTCCCCCCATGCATAAAAGGAGAAGACGGGGAGAAATCCCTTCGGGCTGCATCAAATTTTGCTCACACATACTACCTCACCCCCATCTCCCCGCCCATTCTACCTCATGCATCACAACATCATCCATATACAACCATTCTCCATTCACCCCTGTCTTCTGTCCTCTCCCGTCCTTCCTCAATAGACATTCCCCTCTTCCCCAAAGCCCCCTTCACCCCATCCATCCACCTCATCCTAGAACGTCCCCTCATGTTCACTCCCTCCACATCTGCCTTCCATACCTCTTTTACTAGTCTTTCTTCACTCATTCTTTCCATGTGTCCAAACCATCCTAATACTCTTTCATCAACCCTATCTCCCAACTCCCTTTCCACCCCTGTTCTCCTCCTCACCTCCTCATTTCTTACTCTATCTAGCCTAGTAACCCCCATCATACTTCTCAGACACCTCATCTCAAACACATTCAAAGTCCTTCTCTCTTCCTCTCTTATGTTCCATGTTTCTGCCCCATACAGTGCTGTTGGCACAATCACTCCTTCATACAGTCTCCTCTTAGCATCCATTCCCAAATGTCTATTCCTCATTACACTCTTCAATCCACCAAGGCATTTACTCGCTTCTCTCAATCTACATTCTACCTTCACCTTTACTCCACCTTTTCCTGCCACATTTGCACCCAAGTATCTAAAACTATCCACTTCCTCCAGTTGCTCTCCCTGCTCACTTCCAGTCTACTGCCACTTTCACTCCTTGTACATCTCATCACCTTACTTTTACCCACATTTATCTTTAGCTTTCTTCTATCACATACTCTCCCAAACTCTGTCACCAACTTCCTCAGTCCGTCCTCCGATCCTACCACAAGCGCAATGTCATCCGCAAACAACAGCTGGCTCACCTCCCACTTTTCTCCATTTTCTTTAACCATCTCCAATCCCTGACCCACTACCCTTGCATTTACCTCTTGCACTACCCCATCCATGTATAAGTTGAACAGCCAGGGCGACATAACGCATCCCTGACGAAGTCCCACCTTTACCTCGAACCACTCACTCTCTCCATTTCTAATCCTGACACAAGCTCTACTACTCTCATAAAAACTCTTGACAGCTCCTAGAAGCTTTCCTCCTATCCCATATATCTGCATAACCTCCCACAGTGCCTTTCTGTCTACCCTATCGTAAGCCTTTTCCAGATCCATAAAAGCTCAAAAAACATCCTTCCCCTTTCCTATTCTCACATATTTGTCTTACCACAAAGATCTGATCTACACAACCTCTACCCGTCCTAAATCCACACTGTTCCTCACCAATTACTCCCTCTGTTCCTCTCCTAATCCTCTCAATCAAGATCCTCCCATAAGCCTTCTCAACTACACTTAACAAGCTAATCCCTCTGAAACTACTACATTCACACTTGTCCCCTTTTCCCTTGTAAAGTAGAACTATACAGGCACTCCTCCAGTCCTCCGGCACTCTACCCTCTCTCCAGCAAACATTAAATAACCTCACCAGCCAGTCCACCATCACTGTACCTCCTTTTTTTAGACATTCTGCATGGCATCCATCCAGACCAGGTGCCTTACCTGCTTTCATCATCTTAACAACTGCCTTCACTTCATCCTTCCCTATTTCTCCTCCATTTTCCTCACTCATCACTCTCATTTTCTTAGCATTTCCCACTGCAACTATCTTTCCCTCCCTATCCTCCTTCACATTTAGCAACTCCCTAAAATATTCTGCCCATCTTCCCCTTACTGCCTTCTCTTCCATTATCATCTCTCCATCTGCACCTCTTACCTTTTCTTCTCTACTTGATTCGCCTCCTCTTCCTCTCTTAATTTCTTTCCAAAACATCTTTTTATTACTTTAAAAATTTTCTGTCATACTCTTACCCCACTTCACATCTGCTCTCCTCTTTGCCTCCTTTACCTTTTTCTTTACTTCTCTTTTCTTTTCTTTGTACCTCTCATATGACTCCCTCGTCCTATTTTGTAACCAATCTGTGAAAGCTCGCTTCTTCTCTTCTACAACCTTTTTTGTTTCCTCATTCCACCATTCACTACCCTTCCTTCTATTTCCTCCTGTTCTTCTTGTTCCACACACCATCCTTGCACACTTTGTAACTCCCTCCTTGAACCATCCCCATTCCTCCTCCACACCTAGCTGCACTCTATCCTTCACTCCTCCTTCAGCTTCTTCTTGTACTCCTTCTCCTTTTCCTTTAAAGAGTTCACTCTAAGCACCTCCCTACCTTTAGTCCCTTTCCTCTTTCTCCATCTATCCTCCACTCTCAACTTACCTTCCACCAAAAAATGATGATATTCCCCCACCCTCTCCCCTTAGCACATGTACATCCTTAATTCTTCCTATCATAATCCTATTTACCACTACATAATCCATCAACGCTCTATCTACCACCCTTCCATCCACCACCCTCTCCCATGTGTACTTATGCTTGACTTTCTTCCGAAACACTGTATTTGCTATCATCAACTCTCTTTCTAGACACATTTCCACCATCAACTCTCCACTACGATTCTTTCCTGGAACTCCACATTTCCCAACCACTCCATCAACTGGACCATTTCCTACCCTAGCATTAAGGTCTCCCAGTACTATTACATTGACATTTCTCCCTCGTCCTGCAAATATGTCGTCATCCATTTTGACAAGGTGGAAGCAGTTGAACCTATATACCGTTAATTCAGGCGACTGCAGTCACCAAAGATGTATATAGGTAAATATATATCCTGTATACACACACATGCATACATATTATATTATATATATATATATGTATATATATATATATATATATATATATGCATGTATATATATGTATATATACATATGTATATATGTATATATACATATATATATACATATACATATATATATATATACATATACATATACATATTCATATACACATATACATATATTTACATTATATATATATATATATATATATATATATATATATATATATATATATATATATATATATACATACATATACATATACATATACATGTATATATATATACATATATATATATAATATATAATATATATATACATACATATACATATACATATACATGTATATATATACATATATATATATGTATATATATACAAAGGATTACAAAGGCAAAGCATGCCGACAGGAGACCTTTTGATCCATATCTAGGTCGGATGCAAAAAAAAAAAAAAAAAAAAAAAAAAAAATCATATTAATAATAAATTAAAACTATAACAATGTAAATAACAATTAAAATACATAAATAAATGCATTGGTATAGTTGAATAACAAACAAACAGGTAAATAGTAAATGATAATAAATTGACATATAACTAATAATAAATGAAAATCAGACAGACAAATTATAACAAAACAAAAACAAATAATATAACATAAATTATAATCATTACAGCATCTTACTTAGGTATTTATCTAAATGATTCTTAAAGCTTCGAACTGAACTACATTGCACTACCTGTGCAGGAAGTTTATTCCATTCATTAACTACACGGTTGACAAAGTTGTTTCTACCTACTTCCAAATTGAATCTATTTCCGGACAGTTTGAGACCATTGTTTCTTGTCTGATTCTCATTCAATGTGAAAATTTGGTCACTTTTGATGTTGTCAATTCCCTTTAAAATCTTAAAGACCTGTATCAAGTCACCTCTGAGTCTACGCTTTTTTAGGGAAAACAGATTCATGTGCTTAAGTCGATTTTCGTATGATTTATTTTTGATATTTGGAATCAGTTTTGTGGCTCGCCGTTGTACTTTTTCCAGTCTGTCAATGTCTTTAATGAGATTCGGTGACCATAGGGAAACAGCATACTCCAAATGTGGACGAACTAACGATTTATATAGCTTGTTAATGAGTGATGGTCTTTTGAAATCAAAAGATCGCACAATCAATCCCAGAATCTTATTTGCTTTCTCAGAGGCTGAAATACACTGCTGGGATGATTTGAGGTCGTTACTGATAATTACGCCGAGATCTTTTTCACTATCCACTTTTGTTAACGAATTTCCAAATAACTTGTAATCGTACTTGCTGTTATTTTTACCTATGTGCATTACCTTGCATTTACTTGTGTTAAATTTCATTAGCCACTTTTCAGACCATTGCTGTAATTTATCTAAATCTTCTTGAATATCTAATTGGTTTGAGTGATCATTTGCCACTCCGCACAGTTTTGTATCATCAGCAAATTTGGAAACAGTAGATTTTAGTCCATGGTCTATATCATTTATATATACTAATGTATATATACATATATATACATATGTATATATATACATATATATATACATATATATACATATGTATATATACATATTTTAACATGTATATATTCATATATATACCTATGTATATATTCATATATATACCTATGTATATATTCATATACATATATATTCATATATATACATATGTATATATTCATATACATATGACGAGATAAACACCATATGAGGACGGAGCCTTTATTTGTATGACGTTTCGCTTATTACAGCTTTTTCAAGTACAAGTTGAGATACAAATGCTTGAGATTAAATAAGGGGAAAGGAGGGAACGGGGAGAGAAAAGGGGGGGAAGGAAGAGGAGGAGGAGGAGGGTGGGGGGATTGGACACTGGGAAAGGATGAGAATGCTGGCCCAAACGTCCGTGGGAGAAATGTCCACAAAGGGTGGTTTAAATATTTAATATTTTGCTGGCCATGGTTATTAGGGGAATAATGTGAGGAGATATGTTAAACATGCCCCTATTTTATATGATATATACATGTATATATATATATATACATATATGTATACATATATACATGCATATATATAAATATATATATATATATACATATATGTATACATATATACATGCATACATATATGTATACATATATACATGCATATATATAAATATATATATATATGCATGTATATATAATATATATATATATACATATATATATATATATGCATGTATATATATGTATACATATATGTATATACATATATACATGTATATATGTATATATACATATGTATATGAATATATACATATGTATATATATGAATATATACATATGTATATATGTATATATACATATGTATATATATATGTATATATACATATGTATATGTATACATATATGTATATATATACATATATGTTTATATATATATACATATTCGAGAAATTCGCTATTGGACAGCGACATCAATCAGATAATCTCTTTGGCAGTAGCGCACGGGACTCGAACCCGATGCGCTTGGAAGTAAACTCCCAAGATGCACACACGCCTTAGACCGCTCGACCACTAAACAGCATAAAACCTTGGGAAC